>NC_143553.1:82156666-82883333 GCF_054136105.1 Typopeltis vanoorti | reverse complement strand
AAATATTTCTCAAATGCCTAAGGACTAGTTCGAGAGTTTTAATCATTATTCGAATAAATGTACTCATATGTGCCTCCCCTGTATCCTACTGACAAGATATTAATTACATTCTCTATTATCGATTATATCATCTGATCGATTGTGTGTGTGTGTGTGTGTGTATTCTGTAACTATATTAAAATATAGTTAATACAGAATGTGTTATATAGTTAATTTCCGGTATATCTAATAGTAATATATCTAATATCTCATCTATATCTATCTAATCATATATATCCAATCTAATAGCAATATATATATATTTTTTTTTAATATATATATTTTAATATATATATATTTTTTTTATTTTTATTAATGTTCATTATTTACTCGGTAGAACTGTATATAAAAAAGGAAATTAAATGACTTTATACCGAGAATGACAAATTTATTGTTAAGATACAACTAGTTTCATTGAAATACAACTTCTTCAGGTATCATTGGTAAAGAGTAAAATAAAAATAACAGACACATGAAAAAATACATTAACAGATCTAGTATAAAACAAGTACATTTAAAAGGAATGCGTGCTAGAGTTCCAACTGAAGTTGATTACGTGCGTGAGCTGGTATTAATGCGCCAGTATTGGACAGTCGCAATGTGTGCATCAGAAATATTATAGCTAAGGCTGTTATTAATATGAGATGAATCAAGTGATATTTCTTTAGATTCAATTATTCTTCTTTCCAGTTCATCATAGCACACATGGATATTATAGGTTTTTTGCCAATCAACGATTGGACCACCTCAACAAGTTTCATCAGAAAATCAACTTCACCTGTGAACTAGAATCCGACGAATGTCTTCCCTTTCTGGACTTAAAACTTACGAGATGCGCTGAGAACATCAAAATCTCCATTTTTAGAAAACCCACTCACACAGACAGATACCTTCATGCTTCTTCCCATCACTACCCTCCACAAAAGTTTGATATTATTTCAACCCTGGCACATCGTGCGAGATCTTTATTAACAGATGAAACAGAAATTGAATATGAACTCAATTTTCTTAAAAAGTCTTTCATTAACAATGGATTCTCTCTTAAAAAGATTAATAAATTTCTCTCTGTCCACCACTCAACTGCTCTTGAAGATTCTTCTCCACCAAGAGGTTTTATTTCGTTACCATACATCAGCTCTCTCTCCCCGAAACTGGCAAAAATGCTTCAGAAATTCAACATTAGAACTTGCTTCACTACGTTCCCTAAACTTCGCTCCATACTAAGTAGACCTAAAATGAAACATCTTCCTACTCAGTATCCAGGAGTCTATAAAATTTTGTGTGATTGTGGCAAGCCATATTACGACCAAACTTCTAAATCCATCCTTTTACGCATGGAGGAACATCAAAGAGACATTTCTTACAACAGAACCAGAGCCAGCGCTCTCTCTAGCCACGTTCTCTTCTCCGTCAACGCAGATGATGGCCGCCAACGCATCGTTGATTGGCAAAAAACCTGTAATATCCATGTGTGCTATGATGAACTGGAAAGAAGAATAATTGAATCTAAAGAAATATCACTTGATTCTTCTCATATTAATAACAGCCTTAGCTATAATATTTCTGATGCGCACATTGCCACTGTCCAATACTGGCGCACTAATACCAGCTCACGCACGTAATCAACTTCAGTTGGAACTCTAGCACACATTCCTTTTAAATGTACTTGTTTTATACTAGATCTGTTAATGTATTTTTTCATGTGTCTGTTATTTTTATTTTACTCTTTACCAATGATACCTGAAGAAGTTGTATTTCAACGAAACTAGTTGTATCTTAACAATAAATTTGTCATTCTCGGTATAAAGTCATTTAATTTCCTTTTATATATATTTTTTAATATATATATATATATATATTTTTAATTTATATATATATATATATATATATATATATATATATATATATATATATATATATATATATATATATATATATATATATATATATATATATATATATAGAGAGAGAGAGAGAGAGAGAGAGAGAGAGAGAGAGAGAGAGAGAGAGAGAGAGATACTGCAACTTCCAGAAATAATTTTTTATGAGTTGCATTGCCCTCTCACGCTCAAGATTTAAAGGAACATTAAAAAGCTAGTGACGGTTTCTCGTTTTACATTGAAATAAGAGATTTGAGAAGACACGCTACGCATAAATGAAGGATTTAATATCCAAAGGATTAATGCAGGTCTCTTTCCATGAATACTAATGAACTCTCTCTCTCTCTCTCTCTTTCTCTTTTGCGCACACACACGCACAAGAAGAAGAAGAAGCAACGTTTGGTAAAGGTTCACTGCTTGGAAGACAGCTCGTCAACAATTTATCGTCCCTCCCCCTTTCTTTCCCCTTTGCACGATCTTCAAGTTAGTGTTTCCTCCGCATTGCAGCTATCGAAAGCCAGTTCACTCTTCCTGAAATATCTGGTCAGAAAACTCATTTACTATTCTTTTTTGTTTCGTTTCTTTATCAATCTGACAGTTTGTTTCGCCAATAATTCCTGCCTCAAGACATATATAATCTTCTATTTTCTCTTGTATTTTATTGTTTTATAGTCTCCAAGATACAAGAAATAATGGTAATAACCCTATTCTTATGATTTAAGAAGTAATGCAGCTAGACTTACTTCATATCAACAGACATGGAATGCAAAACGAATATTTTAATACTGACATAAGTACAAGTCGACGACCTTTTTAAATTATCACGCAAGTGAATGCGCGTACAAAACAGTTTGTATTAACCTTCAGAACAAATTATTATATTAAAACACAACCTGGGCAAATCGATGTCAGTTTGATGCCCAATTAAATGCATAAACTATTATATGGTTTAAAGAATATGATCATTCGAATTATAACCCTAAAAATGGGGGAATAAACAAAACAAAACAAAAAACAGTATTAAAGCTGCTTTTCTACAATCAGTTATAAAATGAAATAAATATAGTATATCAATAAAGCACATGTTACTTGGGCAACAAAAATGTATTATTAAAGTAATAATGTCTCCTGGATATCTTTTGTCTAAATTTAAAGTTTTTGTTTTGGATCGAAAGGCTGATATATAATACAAGGAGTTTTTGTGCAGCGAAGCCGTTGTTTGTTGTTAAGAGTAAATGAATTAGGGTTTCTACTAATTTTTGGTTAGATGCTCGCGCAGCTGTTTATTTGTCAGAAGATCCTGCTTGTTTTATTTATTCTTCCAAACAAGGCTTGTTTGAAAGAACACATTTTCAGAAGAATCATTCTGTTTGACAACAAGGTATAATATATGAAATAGTTAAACACTATGATATTGTTGACCTATTAGACAGAGCGAATTTAACAAATCAAAAAGTAAATTTGTAATTTTTGTAATACCTGAATTTTAATGGGAACTGCAATTTATAAAATATGAATTACACTTCGTTTTTGCTGAGCTTACTATTTATGAATACGAGTATCATGTGGTCAGTTGATTAGTTACTCACGAATATCCATCATCATCATCATCATTTCCTGATATGTACCCTCAAGGAGTGTAAGTATACATGATAGTACTATATAATTAAATATATAATTATATATATTTAATTATATATAATTAAATAGATAAATATATAATTAATGTGGTGTGTTTATTATAAGCTGAATGAGTTCTGAAAGGCGATTTGTCTGTTTTGAAGGTGAAGTATTGTTTGTAGGGCACTCCGGTGTAAATATACAGTCAAAAATTGAATGAACAGTTGTAATTCGGGTGAATCTGTAACTAGGTTTCTGCTAAGTGTGATATCACCACGGTCCAATGAAAGCATAGATGTTTCTGGAATAAGGACAATAAATTGTGTTGTTTTGAACTCTTTTGGGGAAATCTAAGGTCGGTTGGGAATTAGACTGTAAACATCGCTCACAAAAGACTACTATTAGGAGACTGCCCATAAGTAAACTTTGTAAAAATCTACAGTAGATAATTGTTGCTCCCATACATTTTTTTTCTGATATTTCAAATCAGCCATGTGATTGGCATATTTTCCTAAGCGCCGGCCTGATTTCGCTCGTGATCCTCTCAGCATTATTTTGAAACTGTTGGTTAGAATTTCAAGGCATCAGAGATGCCTAAAAGTGAAAAAAGTTCTTCACTTTAGTCTAGAAATTAAGTAAGTTCTAAAACGTCTTCTTAACTGAAACAAACGAATGGAAATAATAATAGGTCCAATTCGACTTTTTACATAACATTTTAAATAATATATTAAAAATTAAAAAAAATTAATTTAACATTTACATTTTATAATTTAAAAAAAATTAAATTTAGCATTTTTTTAATTTTAAAGGATTTTAAATTTAACACTTTAAAAATTTTCAAAATGTAAGGTCCAGTAATCAAGAAGAGAATAAGATGAATTGTTCCGTAAGACTTGGTAACAATAACCATTTACTAAGTTCTTTATTTGGCTATCTAAAAATTATTGCAGCGAACTCATAATTCGGAAATCTAAGAACCAAAGGCTTAGTATAATTTTTTCTAAGACTTTATTAGCGCTTGATAAACCGTATCAGAGTTTAGGCGTTTCATCAAGTAAACAGCATTTAGATTCCTCTTGTCTGTCAGTCAATCCATATGAGACAACTCGAGAACCACTGAACTGATTTTAATAAAAAAACACTTGATATTCAGACTGAAGAAATATTGTCAATTTGCAGTTTTATTAAAATCGAACAATAATTACTACCAGTTTACATGAAGACTTTACATTTAAAATCGCGAGCAATGTATGCAGGGGTCACTCAGTTAGTGATCATAATCTATTGCTCACCGTGAACCTAATTTGCACTACCGTAATATTATTATTGCCTTTTGAAATAACAAACCTGGATAATCGTGAGTTCGCCTCTGATGTTACGCTGTACGGTACATTTCCTAAATTCTTAGTGTTTTTAGGTATGTTTCGGAAAATGCGTAACATATAGTATATTCGGTTTCTTTCCTTCAGCGTAATTAATTGGCACTCATTATATTAGATTTATGGAGACAATTACCATTTTGATGTTTTGTAGCACTGATTACAACTCGATGTCAATAACAGGATTTCTGATATTCTGATGGTTGTTACATTTTTTTTTTACCACAAGAGATCAGGCTTGGCAGATTAATTACTATCAGACAGAATACATAATGCCTGATACTAATTAATCTGCCTAGCCTGACCTGTTGTGGTAAAAAAAGAAAAAAAATGTAACAACCATAAATTCATAACATCAGCCAATCAGAAATCCTGTTATTGACATCCAGTTGTAATCAGTTCTTCTCCTTATATCAAATAATCATTTATAGCTTTGGAGTCGTATTAATTCTTGCCTGAAGTGTAATTATTGTATTTAGCCTAGAGTCCTGAAAAAAAAAAAAAGTTAGCACTTGTTGACCTTTCTATATTGATGTAAACATGCTAAATTTCATGTAGCCAATAGTTAATGTGATCTTCATGATTTTTATTTGCAAGAGTTGGATGAGCCTGAGATTAGTGAGTTACTCTAAACAATCTGACGCACTGCTACGTCCCTAACAACAAAGCCCTTAGATAAGGATGGTGTGGGCTTCAGTGCAGGCTGTGAATGAAGTTGGGGTTTTTTTCTTAAGCTATTTATGATAAACTATTTTTCTTTTCTCACGCCGCCCTGGCATATTTTTTAGAAACCATAGCTTGGGTATAGGCTGGGGATTGGGGACAGGTTGGGAAATGAAGGCCTTCATTCCAACATCGATTACATGTAACAAGATTTTCGTAACATGATCACAGGTATCTGGATCTGGAGAATGGATACAGTAGTTGATCATGGAAAGAAGGAATATGAGTCTCTGAGATTTTCCCACTTGGCATGGCTGAGGAGAGGGAATTCCTCTAGAGGAATGAAAGGTGGATAAGACGGTGATCTGAATTATCAAGAGAAACGGTTACCTCAACAGCGTATCTGATTAAGAAAAGATCCAGAATCATCCAGAAGATCCAAAAGATCCAGATGAGTAGAGAGAATTGTCAGGAAGTCTGGTAGAATATGAAGGATTTGCTTTAGGTCATTGCTTACAGAAAATACCATAGCTTCTCTTTCAGCTTGAAACTAGAAAAAGGAAGCAAGTTAGAGTTATGGACATTAAAGTCACCAAGGAAAATGACCTCACTGTTTGGATTGCAGGAAATCAAGTTTTAATTATAAGGAGTAAGAGTTCAGAATGATTTTCAGAATTGGACTGGGAAAAGGTAGACACAGCAGATGAATAATACATAATGAGGCAGGGAACATCTTAAGCCACAGAAAGTCAAAAAAAGAGAGATTCAAGATTGGGCATCCTCTGTAAGGAATATCGGATCACACAAAAATAGACCAAAAAAAAACTATTGTGGAGGAAGGAATCTACAAGCTGTTAATTGGAAAGTTAAGATGAGGCTGTGGTAGAGATTGGGATACAGTTAACAATATAAGATCAGTTTGGAGGTATGCATAATGGAGCACATCATTTAAGTTACCAAGAACGATAGTAAAGAGAATGTGGAAGAATTTTTATAAGAGTTATGCGTTTTTAATTCTTTAGGGGTTGAGGTATTTTTTCTATATTATAACTATATTTTAACTATAGTGATACTATATTTATTTAGGTGTATTGTCATATTATTTCAAAAGTGTAGAGAGAGCGAGCAGAACATAATGTGGGAGGAAGACCTTTAGAGATGTCGCCCATATCGAGACCATCTCCATGTCACAACGTGCTTTCGACAGTGTCCCTCGCATGCATTACACTGTCTCCTTCGGGGTACAATCAGGCACAGTAGATGGCGCCAAGATTATGCCAGCTGTTTAGAATACCCGTTAAACGTATTACCATCTAGTTAGGTCCCATGGTCTCATTCACTATTCTGGCAGCCAGCCTGCGGAATTATTTTACTGTTGTACCAGATCTCTCCCGCAGAACGTGTGGCATGCCCTTGAGAGAGAGAGATATCATCCAAAATGGACGTTGGAAGACTGGAGGAGGGGAAAAAAACGAAATTTCTGGTGCAGAATCAAATATAGCAACAGCCACTTCAGGCAACCAGTAAGCAAGTTAGTGGTGTTTCACCTGGCGATTAAGGTCATCTGCCACGTAACAGATCTAGTTGGCATTTCTTCCAACTAGAAAGGTATCCTTCTATAGCGGGAATGCTCGCTGGAGTCACCAACCAGATTCCCTTTGATGGAAACAGTCAACTCCGTCCACACCCTCGAGGGTGTGGACGGAGTTGACTTGATCGGAAAAAGGCTTAGAAAAATTTCCTCTAGACGGCGACTAGATTTGAACCACCAAGTCTTCCTTCGTGCGGTCAAGCGCGGTAGCGTGCAATCGCCATAATGTTCATTTTTTTGAAACTTGTGTGAATAAGCTGTTTGTCGTTATTTTTTTCTGAGAGGGCCACTATGTATGACAGAAGTGGGTATCTATGGCAAGCCTCGATTACATTAACTGTACTATTCTTTAATCTTGAAGATATTTTCCAGCTACACTAATTCGGAATATTATTGTCCATGAGAAATTTAAAAAAAAAACTGTTTTGGATTGCACTTTTTATGGCTGCTCGTTTGTATGAGGATTTGCGCTTGCACATCAAACAGCTGAAGGTTAGTTCCTGATCCAAACACTTGATCGATGAAGCATCCAAAGAAATCTATATATTCCATATATTTGGCTCTGTAAACATTCATTTCAATGCTGATTCATGTTCTACATTTTACTGCATAACCTAGGAATTAAATCTAGACTCGTCAGTAAAAGAGGAGATTTCAGAAAACAGCCTAACTAAGCTTGAATTAGGCTGTTTTCTGAAATAAGATAAGAGCATCCAAGGCTATAAGGTTTGCCTTTGTGCTATGAAAAACTCGAATTTCCGGGAGGTAAGACCTCCAATTTCTGTATGAGACTGGCTAACTCATCTTCATTGAAAAGGCTTTAGAATAATCTTGGGTTATCATACATAAAAGCCTATAGTATTAGTGGTAACTATAACATCGATACGAAGCTTTCTGGTGTTTTTCCAAGAATAATCTTGTTTGAGTATTTCTGAAACGGTGCCTCTAAAATTACACTTCGATTTTAGTTATATTTATTTATCATAATATATAACACACATATGTTTAGTGTCTATTAATTCGGCTGGCTGAGAATGGAAATCAAGTGAAAGTATTTTCAATATGTGTTCTGCAGTATTAAAGCCATTTGCCATCTGCAGCGATCTTTGAAAATTTTGCACACTACTACAGCTAGAGTTTGTACATCGGTGTAGTACTTTATAATGCAGCTAGAGTTTGGTTATGATCACTGTTGTTGTAATTTCTTATATACAGCTCTTCAATAATGCAAGGATTGTTTATGTAAGCAATAACCTGGAGAAATATGCGACTTGTTTATCTTTTCACCAGTCTTGGTTGTAGCTCTTGATTTTTGTTCCGTTCTAGACACACTTCTGATGCAATGAAACATTTAGCAAAGTCTGGGTAAAATGTTTCTGACTATAAGATCAGAAACAGATCGGTAACAAGTACCTATCTAAGAGGCTAAACTGAATACATAAGGGAAGAGAAAGAAAAGTATTTTGTTCCTTTAATTTCAGAAGCCAGTATATGAAGAGGTTGTAACTCTCTAGCACCAAGGCTATGAACGTGCAATTATATATTCTAAAACTAGAATAATAGAGAATATAAAGAATGCAAGAGGAAGTTGACCTTCTCTACGCTGCTATATAGCTACAGCTGACCTTTGTTAAGTAAACACCAAAGCGGAGAACAGCGCTCCAAGAAAATTCCTATCTTATTAATAGGAGATGATAGCATCGTGTTTCAATTAATAGCGGGAAGTATCTTGGGTATAGGGTGAAGCAAAAGAAAAAACAAAAGTTTGTATGCTTTTTTTTTTTCATTTATTTTTTTTTCTTTCTCCATAGAGATAGCTGAAAAATTCCGGAAACGTGATGTCATCGACAGACAAAGGTTTTCGCTGAAGGTTGTGCCTAACAGTGCGTAGCGTTCGTAGTGATTGTGAACTTGACAATTGAACAATTTGAAGTTCGGGTGGTGAGGAAAGGAATTACAGGTTAGAGCTAGGAATTTCAAATTCTTTCGAAGACGTAGATTTAGAGACAGCGTTAGAATGCCAGATATACAGCTTGTGGGACCTGATCAGGGGATCACGTCCCAATTGACTTATGGTATAAAGACGAAGTTTATAAACTTAGATATTTACTGAAGTGACACAAAAGTTGTAAACATACACTGTTTTCGTTTCGTCCCCCCCCCTAAGTATCATATACATTTTTCAATTAAGGATTATTCGTTTTTCTGTAATTTACATGTCGAGGGTGTAAAAAAAATTCTATATGAGAAAAATCAAAAAAGAGCCAAAGCTTCATTTCGGCAATGTTAAAAGAAATGGGGGATATTAAAGATCCTTATTCCATAGCCGAAGAAAAAAATACTGTATAAACTTAGAAAGGTTGCGGAAATTGACCAGAGAGCTTATGAGAATATAATAATCGCCCACATTGGAGTTGCCTTAGCTTGAATTAAAAGACATGAGTGATGCTCCCGTGTCCATTTTAAATTCCATTTTATTCTGTTGAACAGAATGAAATCTTAAACTGTCAACAATTCAGAAATCTTTTCTCGTTTTGGTTTGCTTCTGATGATTTCGGTTTTCGATAATTGAAAACGATAGCATATGTGTGCAATGTAAAAGATGGCCATATCATAAATGAAGAAAGTTCAAATTTTTTCGTTTTGAATTTCTAATTGACTAGAAGAAGCCCAGCAAGTCAGCGGCATTATCACCTAATATAAGACCGTATAATACTAGTATACCACTGTCCAATTTTTTTTTATAAATACTGGCTATTTTATAGATTTATCTATAGAAATACATCTTTCTTACTTATGAAACAAAACCAGGAAGCAGTTTTGATTTTATAAATTCTTGTTTGGTGGGACTACCGCGTCTACATGAAATTGGGGTCGAAATTCCGCCCAGTTAATGATTAGAATACAGTGATCGTGCAAATGGCCAAACACACGTCATGGTCATAGCCCGATACCATGCGTCTAGTTTTCTGATAGCTCCACTGTGAAATGCCACACAAAAACTAAATTAAACACGCTTTTTTTTCCCTTCCTTATTCTTGAAAGATAACAGAGAGAGAGGTGAGAAACAAAATGAGAATTATATTTACAAGGAGTTGTTACAAAAAAAAAAAAAAAAAAAATCCATACCTTTCTGTAATTAAGCAAGCAAAACAACTGATATTAATCAATAATATTAATTAGATAAAATATCCTTAAATAACACAGCGTCACTTCCTTGGGGAAGAGGAGTTTAGAATGAAATCCGTTTTTTTTTTTTTTTTTTTTTTGTAAAAGTTAGAGTTCTTTAGATTAGATCCCTAATTAACATATTTAAAAAATGTTAAAATCACTAAAAACTATTAATTACTGCTGAGTAGAAAGAGAAAATGTAATTACATCAACTTAAATATAGTAATCATTAAAGTAGCAAATATATAAATAAATTTAACGGAAAATTTAAAGACAAAACGATATAGTTACTCCTCTTTATTATTATTATTATTATTATTATTATTATTATTATTATTATTATTATTATTATTATTATTTATAACATAACATGGAGTAGGGAAGGTATAAAAGTTTTATTGATACTCTGGAATAGCTGGAGGAAGAGTTCTGAAGTCCCAAACAAAGTGGATGTATTATCATTGAAGAACGATATCTAGGAAGACTTGTGATTAACATAAAATTTCAGTACAGGTGATGTGCTAATAACGCAGAAAAGACGGTGTTATATAGCAAAATATTCTATATATTTATTATGAAATCTTTTGCGAGCATCATAGAAATTTAATTTGCTTTATGTTAAAATATCTTTCATGCTTTAAGTATTCTTCCACTTGGCAGTGATAGAGTACTTTAAATATAACGAACATATTACTTTATTTATTTAATAAGTGTGATAGAAAATGAACATTTTTCTTATACGGTCAAAGTATGTGTCCAACAAATATAAAAAAAGAAATATAATAATATTTATTTTTAATTATTCTTTTATTTATTTCGTGGTAAACGCAGGAAGAATGTGCCTAAGGAAGAAGTTCTTGTCTGAGCCATGAATCACGATTCAATTGCAATCTAACATGTTTTGCCTACTTTTATATCTATAAATTATATAAAAAAATGTGTGAGAGAAACTAAGAGAGTTAAGGAATGTTGTATGTGTTTATTTAAATGATCTTTAAATCTTGATTCTGTTATCAAGAAGTCATTTCTGGAATCATAAACGTTAATTCTGATGCGTGGGATTAGTAAAACACTTCGGGGAAATAGGAAAATTTATAGAACCCATAAAAGTCTTTTATTGAACTTGACAAAGAAGACATTCTTGTGTAGACAGTCATTTCAGTGCATAAAAACCCGGATACACAAATACTTGTTGAATAACTTTTGGGTAGAAAGATATAATAAGAGTATAAAATTTTTTTTTTCATACTCATAACTGATTAAAAAAAAAAAAAAACCTACTAATTCTGTATTTCATTATAACAAAAAAGAATAATCATCATCAAGCGTATCAAGAATTTAGGCCTAGCATGGCCTGTAAAAAAAAAAAAAAATAATAATAATAATTAATAAATAAATAAGTTATTAAATGTTTAAACCCCTTCGTGACTTATGGATATTTGTGTGTGTGTGTGTGTGTGTGTGTGTGTGTGTGTGTGTGTGTGTGTGTGTGTGTGTGTGTGTGTGTGTGTTAAGTGGATGGACCTAAGGGAGACGATGAGGTCCGGAAGACCTTATTCCAAACATGATTTCCAAGCCACTTCCAGCCTCAGTAATCAAGACTGCCATTGCCTGGTGCAAGAACGCTGAGCAAATGAAATCTTCAGCCACAGTGGGATCCAAATGAGCAGCCTGTTGGCTGCAAAGCAAAGGTGCTATTCATCCCAAACTCATATTATGTTTCTACGATAACTCAATTTGTTGTATTTTCACGTACTTTCTCTTGCACAGAGAGAAAGTACGTGAAAGTACGTTGCGCAGTATGGAGAACATCGGTTTGCCCTTCGTATTGAAAACCAGAGTTAACATTCCGTCTAGGCTATAACACTAGGAACTATAATAAGGATTTTTTAAAACTGAATACGGGTTAGTCAGTCTCATACGGAGGTGGAAGGTTTTATTCCCTAGAAACTTGAGATTTTCATCCCCAAAACCAGTTTGAACCAGCTGGAGAATACACCTAATTAATAACGAATAATACAATTAATTATGTTCGGAGTAATTCCAACTGATCTCCCCCCCCTCCCCCCCCCCCCACACACGCACAAATTAATTTTTTAGATACACGCGCGCACACAAACAAGAAAGAATTATATTAAACTAAATACTTTATTGCTATATTGATATCTTTTATTTCGCATCAACATCGAACAAGTTTACGGAATCTAAAAATATATGTTTATTTGTATATATCTATTATCATTAGTAAATGAATGTAAACTTTTCAGCAATTTTCTCCATAATAATATTCATAAAACCAGTTTTGCTTTAGTCGTGACGAATGAAGTAGTAAACCGAAGTTAGTTATTACAAAGAATAATCTCTCCTGCACAGAAAGGTATTCTTACTATATACTTTTTTCAGCTTCTCTTTCTGCATTTTTGTGTTGACCTCTACTACGACTTTGTCCCACCATTTTCTCACTTCTTTCATGTAGGCATGAAAAAAGAAAAGTTAACGTGCACGTTTCTTATTGCATTCTTTTCGTTAATTTCTTTATTATGGTGGTGAGGGGGGGGGGGGGTAGGAGGAGCAAAGCAGTGCTTTAACCTACTTTGTGAACGGAAAGTTCCTGGTTCAAATTTCACTTGTTGAGGGTTTTTTTTTTTTTTCTTCTTCACTCGATTAATTAAGGGATACTCAATTGAACGCTGGATTTGGAAGTGGGTCTTTTCCTGCCTCGAGCTCATACAGATGTCAACAGCTAATACGGGCAGTTCAAAGTTATGACGTAAAAATTTTAAAGATAGTTGACAGGAGTTTACGGCGTTTGTTTCTGGTATGGATTCACGAAAATTATCATATTTGTGAGCCCATACCAGAAATAGGGCCGTACTTATGCACGCTATAGCTGTGGACCCTCGAAAATTAGGGCCAATTTACGGACCCAAATAGTGAGGAAGGGTCCCGGAGCACTCTAGCGCCTCAGGAAAAGTGTAAGTACTGCCCTGCATGTAATCATGTGCTGATGACATAGAGTTATTTTTAATCTTTCATCAACTTTTAATTTGAAAGTCGTGACAAGTTAAGATTTTTCCTCAACTATATTTTTCTCTATAACAATTTAGATATCTGCTGTGCGCAAAAAACTGCTGACAATTGCTGCGCGAGCAATTTAGAATTTAGGGTATATTACAGGCGAAGAGTTCGCAAATTAAAATTACATAGGTTACCTGAAAGACATCCATTTATTTTTGAGAAGGAAAATAGAGAACTAATATTTACATGTCATCACTGGTGTAGACAGCAGTAGGATTCAGTGATTTGGATAGAGGTATATCCCTTCCAAAGGAATGTATATTTCTACATACATCAAAATAATAAATAGTCAGGCGAATTTATTCGTGTGTTTAGGTTTTGTATTAAATGATAACATAGTGATGGACAAAAATACAAAAAAAAAAAAAAAAAAAAGTTGGGAGCGGGGGCATTTTCCCCATTAACTTTTTAATAATCATAAGTGTGTCTGCTCGTTTATTAGAAGAGATGAGCAGTTTAATGAAACACAGCATCTGAAGTTCCTTTACCTTGTGACATGGTACATTATTCTACTGGAAGTAACCGTTACCAGATAAGTAAACTGAGCATAAAGGATGCACCTTATTCAAGTAGCTCGTCCACTTGTATTAGGGACCACAGCAGCTCGAGGAGCTGCCATTTAATATGATAGATTGCCATACCATGGCCCTGCTGCCGGCACGGAATAACTGGAATAGGGATTCGTAGGATAAGGAGCTCTGTTTTGTGGAACTCAGCGGGGGTTGTCTGCTACGTTATCTATGACATGATCGAGATACTCTGCGTTCTGATATGCTACATGACAGAGCATTGTTGTAAAGCGCTGGCATTTGAGTGATCAGCTTCCGGCCTCACATCAAGAAAAGTATCTAGCTGCAGGATTGCCGTTGGTTTGATGCTTAGTGATAACTTTAAACTAGTTTTCCTCAACTTTTTTTTTTTTTTACTCATTCCCCACCTCTTGAGATAAATATAAATATCTCAAGTCTCCTTCAGAGCTCAACCTTCTCCAGCAACTTCATTCGAATTTACAAATAACTGAAATCAAAACAAAACAAAATACGACTAAAGTCAAATCAAAACAATGGTAAATTTAGAGGGGGGAAAATTCGATCTTCAATTTCTTTTATATATATATATATATATCAAACACATTATATGCTAGAATTACTATCAGTGTAATCATTGCGGCTACTTGTTTTCAGAAAATTTAGATTTTGGGTCACTTTCATGAAGGCATGAGTTTGTAAGCGAACATCCTAGAAAAGGAGCAGATTTCGTGGCACTTGTAGTATCATTTCTGGCGTCACCTATATCACCACAACCAACAAATTCATACTGGCTATGAATTAGATACATCCAGTACCGTCGACAGGCCTTATTAAGCCGCGTATAGAGGCAGCCTGCCTCAAGGCGCGGCTTAATAAGGGTGCTCGTTCGGACATATTGCGTAGGCGCCGTCGCTACGCTAACAGGAATTGTTAGTTAGCGTAGCAAGTGCGGAAAGAAGTTCTTCCAGGCTTAAACTGATTAAAAATTATTTGCGAACAGCAATGACCCAAGAAAGATTGTTTGGTCTAGCAACTATAGCAATAGAGGCGGACATAGCTTATAATTTAAATTTAGAAGATCTTATAAACAGTTTCGTTGTGCATATCCCCGTAGAGCAAATATTTAATTAATATTATTATGTAATCGTTTTGCATTAATGTTTCTCTTATAATAAAAACAAAATAGTAATTGGAGATTTTCTTATATTTTGGTTTTATAATCCATCAGGGGTAATATTTAATTATTTGCCTCAGGGCGTGATCTAATCTGGCGACGAGTCTGGATACACCCCCATCATCCAAAGAATATAGTATTTCGTTATAGGTAGAGTGACATGCCTATTGCAGGCGAAGAAGATAGGAGACAGTGTGTGTGTGTGTGCGCGTGTGCTTGCGCGTGCAGTTTATTACGATAATGGACTAATATCCGCTACTTTAAGGGATTATGTACTGTAATTTAATAGGAGTCATAGGGAAATATTTTTTTTAAAGCTTCTATTTAAAAATCGTTCTTGATTTCGAATTGGCTATGTTTTGTTGACTGATTAAAAAAAAATAATTAATTTTAATTATGCATCATAAATCAGATATCTGAGAAAATAATATTGAATAAATTTGGCATGCTTGATTAAACCAATACCTACCTGATGTTAGCCTTGGTCACAATGATTTACAAATACCCTTTTGTCGTTAATGCAAATGAAGCTGTCCTTGACATCAATTTGAACTGCAGTTTTATTCATTTATCAAAGCCTTGACAAAAAACATCATAAACCCATATCACTTAAGAAACTAATTTTAAAAAAATATCCAGGAAAGTGTTAAACAACAAGATGAAAAGAATGAACAAAGCGTAAACTGGAATGACAATCGTTTGGCTATCAGCCATGAACACAGTACTCCCTTGCGGCAATTATTTTATTATTATTTTATTAGGATTTATTAATCGTTTGCAAGTGGAATTTAACTTGTATTGATATACTGTGGCCATGAATAGGCGGAAAGTTAAGAATCGAACAAGGAAACCTTAATATTATTTTGCGATATGTATATGAGCTAATAATGATACTGATACATTGGGTAAAGCATCATTTATTAACTTTTTTTTTTTGCTGACGTTTCTTAGGGCACCTTCAGTATAAAATGAATAGAACAGAAGCATACGCACACATAAAAAAAAATAAAATAATAAAAGTGTTTGCACTGTTAGCGACTGTCAATTAAAATTGCAGCCAAAATTTTAAAACTAAAATAAGGTTAATTATGACTAGAAGAGTCGAGAAACGCTATTTTCTCCAATGGGATAAACATAGTCCATCAGACCAGTTGAGATTAGGGTAATTTAATAATGCCACGACTTACTTTATAAAGTCTTCCCATCAGAAATATCCTCTTGTACAGAACATGTTTAGTTGTCTTCTGGTTCGCGACGAACATAGGCGGATCTTCGGGACTGACCAAAATATGATAGACCACAGGAGCAAGAAATCTGGTAGTCCTTTTGCTGAAAGAACGAAATCTACCTTGAACATTAAGGAGTTTATAAATTTTAGGGATCCCTTTGAATGTTTCCTTTGATAGGGATGGAAACATGATTAATTTCGTTCTGGAAAAAAAAAAAAAAAGGAGGAATTCTATCACTACCGACTGCTTTGTTTATAAAGGACTCGTTGTAACCATTAGTTATAAACGTACATTTAATATGTTGTAATTTCTGATGTAATAAGACTAGTGGAGCATAGGGAGTGCACACGATGGATCATGGTTTTAAGTATCGCATTTTTGGCATGAACAATGGTGACACCTCTGCAAGTGTAGTGTATACTTGTATCTGTTTTTTTCCCGATTTTCTATTAGGTAACTGCTTTAGACAAGTAGTAACTCCCTGCGAGAGTGAATGGAAGCTGTTGGTGATAAGAAAACAGACACAAGATACGTCATAGATTAATTTCTAAAGAACAGTAAGGTGAGTTAGCCGATCTCATTCGGAGGTAGCAGGGCTTTTCTCCCGGAAACTCGGGTTTTTCATCCCGTATACACCAAATCTGCCGTGGAACACACCCAATTTACAGACAAAAATGTATGGTTGGTGTATGGGTGGTAGATGGTGGGGTGCGTTGATGGTAGTAGTGTTATTGAGTAGTTGGAGGATTAAATAGAGGAGATAGTGAGTTGTGTAGTGGAGTGGTGTGCCCTCCTTTCACGATGAGTCCTTAGACTCCTTAGAGGTGTCTCACGTAATAATTTCTTGTTCAGAGTTCATAATAATAATAATAATAATAATAATAATAATAATAATAATAATAATAATGTTAGTAGTCTATTAATCAAAGTTCTGTAACAGTAATCTTACTATATATTTATACCAAGAGTTGCGGCATTGAAATTTTTCTAGTGTGCTAAATTCGAAATCTACTTTAATGTTTGTTTGTTTTTAAAACGCTATAAAAACTAATAAATTCCATTTTGTTAATTTTATTAAAGCAGTTTATTTTCTAAGTGTTCGATATCTAAACTGTACCTACATGATTAGGTCAATATGTCCTTGAGCTATTTTCCCATACCATACCATATAAATGCGGTATACTTTTTGTTCTTTAATTCAGCAATACACAATCATGGGTTTCAATGTAGCCTTCGGGTAAATTTTATGCGTCGAAAAACTTTTGGTCTGAACATAGAATAAAATTGTAAAATAGTAATTACTTCAAACTTTAAAATATAAAAAATATATACAACTGCGCATAATAATTTTACAATATACCTGTTGAAGTGTTTTTTTTTTTAACATCTAATAACTAGCCGTTCGGCCCATGGCAGGAAGCAAATGTGACTTGTAAGTATTAAAAAAAAAAGTTGCCGACTTCAGCTTAAAATTATAAATATTTCCTGGTATATTTTTGACGAATCCATAAATGTAATCTGATCAAATCATATAATATAGTTATAGATTGATGTTTGGTATCGATAACAACTTGTGATCGGCCCGCCTCTCTCTCTCTCTCTCTCTCTCTCTATCTTTCTTTCTCTTCCATCGATTTCTGTTTAAAACTTGATATAGCCAGGACGACTACACATGACATTTGGAGCGATTACAAATAGTTATTCAAATAAATAAATAATAATAAAAAGAAAAAGAACAAATCTACAAAAGTCGAAAGTACGAGTACACCACTGTAAATTTTTTTCATACTTTGATAATTTGATAATTTTTGATAATTTAACTCCGTTTGTTGCCCTGAACACATAGAGACTCCATATATTTCGTAATACATAGTGATCGATTTTGGCAATTGGCAAAAACCAATCATTACGTGTCACGTTGGTTTATTAATATCATCAGTTTAGTTGAAGATTCTTGACAAATAAGTTCTGCAGTTTTTTATCCGCCAATTTCCTCAACATTCTACTACTTAGAGGATCACATACCGACAGAATGCATTACATAAGTCGAACATCGTCTTGATGTGTTCAGGAAAACGAGTATATGTAAGCTATCATATGGTATGAAAAAACTTTTGAGTGACTCCTTATAATGGTGGGTTGTGACGTTTGTACGTATTTTGCTTCTTTTTTTTTTTTTTAGGAATAAATTTTTCTAATCGTTCACATCATTTGTGGTAGCGGCCTATATTTTATTCACGCTTGACAAGAACTAAAGTTTTAATCGGTTTAATATGTATGTTTGTAGAGCAACTTGTGATCTGCATGGAAGTTTACTACTTATTCCCTTATAAGTATGCTTTGGAATTCTTTTATCTTTTCTCTTGGTGTTTCTTGAACTTTTGGTGGTAATGACTCTACTATCATTAGTACAAATAATGAAGAACAGCATTCTTGTTTGAGTAAATTAAAAATAAATAAATAAACCCGTTTATGTCAAGTTTATTTTTGATATTTTTATTATGAATTTATTGCTCTCAGGTAACGTTGAAACTAATGTATATTTCCATTACTGATCACCTTGATGACTTCAGAGCCTGGTCCATACAAGTACTTACTGATCTATGTAGGAACCAGCATGTCTTTCAATCAAGAATATTTGAATATTTCTTAGTAAGTCCATTATCTAATTATATAACAGGTTCTTCATCTTGAGTAAATGATCCGATGATCCAAAAAAGAGCTGCACGAAATCTCAAAGCGTCTTATTCCGGTTTAAATGACTTTTTCAATTTAAATGAAAACTGAAATGTCACGTCAAATTTTATTATATATCCTAGTAGTAAAATTTAGTACAAACCATAACAACTCCGTTATATCTGCACAGATAGATGAACAAAGTAATGCTAACTGATTCTTATATATTCGACGATGTGCACCTACAAAAGAAATACAGTACTCTAGCACAACGACAAACTCGCGTGGTGTTTCTAACCCTAATCACAATTTTCGCTCGAATATGTCTGCATGAATTTTATCAGTTGTATTCGTTGTACTTTAAACACAATTCCATACAACTTGCGGTTGTAATTTTATTCCATCAACAGATATCTGGAGGATATCTGTAAACTAAATTATTTTTGGGATATTATGCAATGAGGTTCACCGACACATTGTCATTGAGCACTTGATGCCTATTCAATAGATGAACAAAGAATACGTTGGGGGTTCTGATTGATATCGGGAGTGATCAGTTTTGTTATAAAGAAATGTTTAAGTGATGTGAAACAATAACTGGTTAAAAAGTATTCCATATTTTAAAATATGTACTGAAAAACATGGCATGTTAAACAGTAAAAACTATATTAGCGTATAACAGGTGAGCAGCATGATGCCTTTCGCCATTTTGAAACTGCAATTGAAAATTAGATGAGTTCTATATATAAAACAAGCTACAATTTATTCAGATTTGCATAGATAAACAAATAGACATCTCTCTCTTCCTCTCAGTTATATGCTTAAGAGGGAATAGATCTTTAGTGAGCCTTCAATTTGGTTACTTACGAGTGGTGCAGATAATTACATGTGTTATCATTGGTCTTATGTTGCACCTTGTCTGCTATGTGCGCCATTTTTATTTGTGTGTTCTGTTTGTGTGCTGAACTTTTCACTATTATTCCCTGTGCTCTGATCAGGACGTTTTAACATCTTTTTGAACCCTCAAAGAGTTGGAAATGAAATTTCCGTGCAATTTTTTTTCTCCTCCTGCTAAACAGGCAAACTGACCAGACGACACACACACTACTATTAGCAGGCAAAAGTACTGTGTAGTTCGTGGTAAATGGCTTAGTGCAGACGATGGTTTATAATAATAATGTACCACTAGAACCATGAAGTCTTTTTGCATTTCGGCGAGTAAAAATCATGAAAAACGATATTAAAGCTAAGAGTTTCTAAAATATTATGTTCGATACTCATTGAAATAAAACTATTTAAACGCGATTGAGTGATACATTTCCCTCAGTTCTTTATTTATTAATTTAAGTTTAGAGATCAATAATTCACCACATTTCTATTCTGGAGATGGTTGAAGGATAATATCCAGTTGTTTGTTGATGACGATGATGCTAAATTAAGGAATGCAATAGCAATTAAAAGTGATTAGATGTACTGCAGGACATGACTTGAATAAACTGACATTGTGGCCAATGAATAATGGTTACCAGTTCAATCTCACAAAATTTAAACTTATGTACTTTGAACAGAAAAGATTGGAAGCTGTCTATTATATTGATGGGAATTCACTGCTATCAATTGATTTGGTAGTGATAGGAAAATGAAGTTCTGGAGACATATTGTAAAAGGTAGGCAAAATGACATAACTTGGATATAGAAAACACACTGAGAAGTGTGTTTTCTACATCCAAGGAACAAGAAAATTATTATTCTTCTATAGATAGGAATGATTCCTCTATAAAGCTTTGATATGTCCACATTTAGAAATGCTGTGTCAGATATGGTCGCCTTGGTTTACTGGGGAGAAGAAAGTTTTGTAGATTATCCAGGGGCAGGCGACAAGTCTGTGGAATGCTCCTATTGGGATAGATTGAAGGTTTGTAGATTACAAAAATTAGTTAGGCGGTGGAAGGAAGAAAATCTGATACAAACATATAAGTCGCTAAAGGGGTGCTATAGAATAGATGTACATGAAACATTCTTATACACGACAAGAGAAAAAAAGAATAAGGGCTGTCCTTGAAAGTTGAGTAAGCCTGGCAGAGAAGAAGAAGAAGGCAGAGAACGAGCTAGGAGACTCCTCTGAAACACACTTAATGGCCACGACGTCAGTATTTTATGTACGCCTATCAATTTTGTGTTGTGTTAATAGGTTATTTTGTCGATATTGTGGTAATAAAAACTCTGGTTTCCGAAATAAAAGATCTTGTTATCTTCGTATGAGACCGGATAATTCACCATCAGTTGAAAATCCTTATTTACTGGCTACAAAGCTTCCCTGTAGGTTAGAGCAGGTGTGCAATGCGAAAGGCGAATGTACATATGAAATTCTTTCTATATGATATTGTTCTTACAATATATTAAATACAATGTGTGTGTGTGTGTGTGTGTGTGGAGATAGTATACTTAATGCATTGTAAAATCAACGCGGTTCAAATGTGATATGGGCAATGCTATGATATGTGCATTATCCATTAGTGTTTCGATACAGCATTTCTAGTATATATGCAGCAGCGCCACCTTTGGAGAAAATCTCCCAATTGTGGGATAAACTATTTAATAAGTATAGAATTTCTAAAAATATTAACCGCTTATGTAATACACTGAAAAACCTGTCACTTAACCAAGAATTTTATTATTATTATTATATATAAGTTGCCTCCATGTAGTCAAAAGACTCATCGCGGGAGATCCAACATTGACATGCTAACCTTTATTCACACAATACCTGTCACTTCCCCTTAAACTCATTCACAGATCAAGAATTCACAACCATCTCTGGCAACGTATTCACCCATTTACAACCCTCCAAGCAAAAAATCTAGTCCTAACACCCTTGTTAACCACACTCTTACACAATCTCCAGGGATAACCCCTCATTCTCTCCTTTCCTGCACTGGCCTTAAAAAAGTTATCAGTATCAATCCTATAAAACCCTTTTAATAATTTATATGCCTCTATCATATCTCCTCTCCAACGTCTAATAACTAGTTTTCGAAGCCCACAGACCTTCAATCTATCCTCGTAGGAGACATCCCACAGGCCTGCAACAATTTTCGTAACCCACCTCTAAATCCTCTCCACCATTTCCACATCACCACGAAATCCAAATGACCAGATCTGTGCACAATAGTCCAAATGCGATCTTATGAATGCCTTATAAAGTGGGACAATCACTTCCTTATCCTTGCATGTCAGTGTGTTCTTCAATAACCATGTAATCTGATGTGAAATTTTGGCAACCTTTGCAATATCCTCGAAACTTAAGTTCTCTGTCAACAATAACTCCCAGGTCTCTAGCCTCATCAACTTCTTGCAGTTCAGTTCCATTAATATAGTAAACAGCATGTGATTTCATCCTTCCGAAGTGTCACCTTACACTTGGCCACATTAAACTGGCAGCCATTTTGTTCAACCCAAAGTGTCAGCCTATTTAAGTCATCCTGCAATATATCCGCATCTTCTGAATTAACTATCGCTCTTCCCAGTTTTGCATCATCAGCAAACAAGTGGATATCTCCTTTCAAAGTATTCCCAATACCATTTATGTTTATTCCTCTATTATTTAATTTTTTAATTAAATAATAGAGGACTAAACACTAAGCCCTGAGGCACACCACTAGTCACCTGCCTTCTACTGGACTCTGCTCCACCATAAACCACTCTTTGATATCTATTCACTAGCCACCCTCTAATCCAAATCACTAGCCTCGAATCCATACCCATTTGCTCCAATTTATGCTACAGAGTTCTATGCGGAAACTTGTGAAATGCCTTTGCAAAAGTCCAGGATCACTGAATTAGGATTTCATTTATCCAACTCCATTGTTACTTCATTATAGAAAGTGAACAAATTGCTAAAGCAAGATCTACCCTTCACAAAACCATGTTTCCCCTTATAAAGTATCATATTGCTGTCCACCCAGTCCTGAATTCTAATTTTTATCAATTTCTCCAGAGCCTTAACCACTACTTCCGATATACTGATTGGTCTATAATTTGCTACCTCAGTACTGGAGCCCTCCCTTATGTAGTGGAATAATTTTCCCCTCTTTCCACTCAATTGGGACTTTACCAGAACTGAGGCTTAAATTAAACAGCCAATTTGGAGGAGGTGCTAATTCTCTTGCGCATTCCCTTAAAACATGGGCCGATATGCCATCTAACCCAATGGCAGTGTTAGCATTAAGGTTCTGTAATATACTAAGCACCTCAAATTCTTCTATCACTAGACTCTCATCAGTCAATGACACATTCGGCACTGGAACACTTTTGCAAAATGATCACTAAGCAACTCAACTATTTGATTAGCTTCAGTTATTCCTCCTTTTACTTGCCACATAGCGAAAGAACACCTTAGGATTTTTTTTGGACTCATCAGCTAGCTTCCTCTCATAATTAGCTTTGGCTTTCCTTACCATGCAGGTTACCCTTCTTGCCTGTATCTTGTACTGCTCATGGGAATGCTCATCACCTTTTTCTTTATACTTATACCACAACTTCTCTTTATTATTATTATTATTATGATTATTATTATTATTATTATTATTATTATTATTATTATTATTATTATTATTATTATTATTATTATTATTATTATTATTATTATTATTATTATTATTATTATTATTTTGTAACACCTCTAGGGAGTCCAACTACTAACCTTATCTGCAACTCTCACTTAATAATATTATTCATCCATCTTACTCCTACCTGATTCCTCCTCCTAACTCTGGGAATAAGAGTCAGATACAGCATAATCTCCCATGCACCATAAACATCTCTCCCTTTTAAATTCTCATGCCATAGCACTTTTGAAAGCTGACTTCTCAGCTTGTCATAATCACCAGCCTTGTGATTCCAAAATATAACCCTTCTTAACGGAATATTCAGCACATAATACAATCTCCCAAGTCAAGACCACATGATCACTTTCCCCAAGTGGAGACAGTGTATATAAATTACTTACTGAAATGTTCTCCGATGCTATGACCAAATCTAACACTCTCAAATCTCTTGTCCCTTCCATTACACGCTGTCTCAGGTAGTTATCTCTTAACAAGTGTATAAATTCTAATTCCTTTGTTCCTTGAGACCATTCCTTCTCCCAATCTATGTCCCAGAGTTAAAATTGCCCATAATAATTACACGTCCTCTACGCATCTTACTAGTTTGCCAATGCATACCATCTAACATTCTCCATTCTCCATACCCCCCCCCTTGGATTATAGCAGCAACCAATTACATATTTCATACTGTTGATTTCTATCTCACACCAAACTACATGCCCGTCACCTTGAGGCGCTTCTACCATTTTTGGCTTTAACACTTCGTCTATCATTGGTAAAACTCCTCCCCCATTTTGTCCTCTCTATCCTTTCTGAAGATACTATATCCCTTACATTCAATCCCTATGACTAAATCATTCTTAGTTAACCAAGTTTCACTAATTCCTATAATTTTGGCCAAGTAGAACTAAGTAATGACAAAAATTCATCACACTTATTCCAAATACTTCGGAATAAGTGTGAATACGTCGGGCATTAGTATACATAACTGTAATTGTAGTCGGACTGCAATACTCCTTTCTTCCCATAATCACACGGTGTGCGAATTAGCCCACTCTGAATACCGTTAAAATTCTGAGTACAATGATTCCCCATGTCACAGTTATTATTGAACTTAGTACTATTTACAGCTAGCTCTACTTTCCTGTCATTATTTCTGACAACTGGTCTAAAAACCTCCATATGTTCATCAGTAGCTTCTGCAAAAGCTCTTTAATTATATATATATATATATAATCACTTCAAGGAGGTGTTATTTAAAGTCTTGTATCCTGAATTTATCATACTTTTCTGCTAATCACATGAACAAGAAGTGCATTATTCACTTCACTGCATCGTACTTAGTTATTTGTTTTAAACTTTTGCATTATTAGGGATAACTTGTGCTAAAGTTTACGAGCGATCGCGTTAAAATAATCAACAATTTTCTATTCTCCATTTTGAAAGTATAGTTTTAATTGTATATTGTTCATTGACTAATGTTAGTGTTCACAGATTAACAACCGTAAGTTAGACCATATGGAGGTGTTTATCTTTACAATCTCAGTATATCGAGGTGCTTTACTCGAAATAAATTATCTGGCATGAGCAAGTAAGCACGAGAATGATTAACATTTAAAATTATTGTCACACGCAGTTGCTTGCAAGTAAGACGAGGTTCGACGATAATAATGATAGTGGTAGTCAGGCCGTCTAGGTACGTGTTAAACAGCAGTTATACCGTTAATCTGGTTTTCAACTTTCTCGAATAGTTCGTTTTAATAACAACGCCTACTCATGTAATTCGAAGAAGTAGGACGTGACCTGCTTTGTTACACGGTATCATTTTTAGTAAAAGGGAACGGAAAAGGATTAGTAAATAATTGTGCTTTAGCATACATGAGTTAAATAATGCCTCTTCAATTATAATTGTAATTATACTAAACAATCTCTCTCTCTCTCTCTCTCTCTCTCTCTCTCTCTCTCTCTCTCTCTCTCTCTCTCTCTTCTGTGAGGTATTTATTTTTTTCTGCAAATACGGATTAAAATTCTAAACTGATAACTTTCATTGTAATTATAATGAAAGGTAATCGAAAACCTAAATAATCATTTGAAAATAGAACAGATTTTAACAGTCAATATAGGGGTCTTTAGGTTCTTATATGCATAGGGCAAGCTCCACGTGGTCAGAAAATCTCGTGGCAGGCATATCGGTTTAGGCACAGAGGGAATGACAGTATAAGTTTAATTGATATTCGTTTTCTTTTCTTTTTTCTCCCCAACATTGACTTAGGCGGACTGTAGTAGCTGCATGGTCGATTTCCTCCGAGTGCTGCAGCTATTTTCCTTGCAAATATAAAACTAACCTCGAACACACCCGGTAGAAGCACAATATATTCAGGTATGAATTTCGTTAATTCGTGGGGTTCATGCTGTTGCCACCCTTGATGGATCTCCCTGGTGGAAAGCAGACGATAATGATAATAATAATAATAATAATAATACTGTGTAATGTTATCACTTTTCATGTAAAAATGTGCCCCGAACTCTTCTAACAGAACTCCTTACATAACTTTTAGGAATGGCTTCTCTTTCATCCTCCACTTTACCACTCAGTTTATAATCTATGCTCTATTAATCATTTAAAATACCTTCGCACTAACTTAACCTTTTTTATTTTATCATCTTCTTTTTTTCTTATCAACTAAACTCTGAAATTTGGATTTCTTCAACCTCTTTCCATAGCCATCATTTCAGAAACATACTGCCTTAGTCGCACATTTCAAAATCCTCTCTAGAGTTTCCTTATCATGATAAAAACAAGACAACCAAATTTGCGCAGAATAGTACATGTGGTGTGTGATCAAATCTTTATATAGTGGTACAACCACCTACTTATCTCTACTTGTCTGTGTGCTCCTCATCATTCTTGTATTATCCCGAATCTCATCTCATCCAACACATGTCCTCTACAGTACACCTTGTACTCATTGACAAGTATACATTAAAATAGTCACCTTCATCTGCCTAAACTAAAGGCTATTTAAATCTTCTTCAAGGAACTTGAAGAAGATTTAAATATCAGCTTTATCTTTATTACTCTCCTCAAATTTGCATCATTAGCAAACGCATAACGAATATCCCATATCAGGCAACAAAGTCCAAAATTATCAATATAGGTCCACTTATCCTGAATACGCTTAGATTCGCTAAAAGCAAAACCCTCTTTACAAATTCATGCTGACCGTTAGAGAGAATCCTCTATGTAACAGCCCAATCCCATATTCTGGTTCTAACCAAACCTAATAAACTTGACCACAACTGCAGATATAAAACTTGATCTATAATTAGTAGATAGTAAATGCATTATTTACTAATCCTTTCTTTCAGATGGTTAGCCAAAATATGATCACTTCAAAGCCTTGTATTAACATAGTGAACATCAGCAGAACACAGATGAATTTATTAAAATAGATATATTTAAATTTTAAATAAATGAATTTTAATTTATTAGATTAATATTAAAAAATAATAAAGTTTCTTTTCTTAGCATTTAATACCTTATTATTAATATTAGCCTTCGAGAATGAATGAGCAGAACTAATCGAAGGTTGTGGGATGATAGTAAATCAGAACAGGTTAGCCAAAACACGTGTTTGGCGTTAGGATGGCAGTAATATTATTCAGATATCTAGTCGGATAGATGCAGTTAGGAAATGAGGAATAAAAGATTCCTCATTTTCTTACTGCCTTACATACATGACCTTATATTTATTTCGGAGAATACTGGTAACTATTAATAGGAAGTTAATAATGTACACTTAATTGTGTAACATTATCTTAGTATCTCGTACGTTCCTGGAGAATACATATCGGGAAATGATAATATTGATAAATAAATTAAAATTAAAAATAATTATTAACAATTTCAAAATTATGAAGTGTACTAAAATAAAAAGAAAAATTGAAAATTTCGAGACTTCATATTACAAAATTTTTCAGTAGTAATTTTTCCAGTTTTTCCTATGCATAGCTTACCATTTCAAGTATTGGTCTATGATTCGAGAAACTTGAAAAGTTTCTCGAATCTTGTATCCTAACCAGTTAAGGTTACTAAAAGCCAGAAGAATTGAAGAGTCAGCTTTGTCCACGAGTTATTTCAATATGACAGACACTGATAATTAATGTTTTGGAAAGGGACATTCTGCGATGAACCTATGGACTGCATGGAGTGTCTATATGTAATGTTTCCATGGAAACATGGAAACATAATAATAATAATAATAATAATGGCCCGTGAGGAGAGGGGGGGGTGCAGGGGGTTCCTCTTACCTGGGACCGGGAGCCATAAAAACAGAATGACTAATAGAGAAGGTAATGGGCCCAAAAGAAACTTTGTATTCCCTTGATAAAATTCCTCTCAGAGATCCTGATAATCATAATATATATATATATATATGTGTGTGTGTGTGTGTGTGTGTGTGTGTGTGTGTGTGTGGTGATCAGTTTTTACTCGGTTGTTGTACATTTGAAAAAAATAAAAAAAATATAGATTTAATGACTATAAAATAAAACCGAGATAACATATAAAGATTTTAATGATAAATATTACTAGTTTCGGCATATAGCAGCCTTCTTCAGGTATTTATAAAGGAATACTAATAAACATTGAATTATCTAAACAAACTGGAAATTACAGGTACAAATTGCCTCACATAATCGATACATAAAAACGTTGTATTTTTTCAAGTTGTTCCAAATGGCGTGCCATTGTTTATTGCAATTGTGCGTGCAGGTTCACGTGAACGACGATATTGAACAACTGCAGCATGGCTATCTGGGATGTAATAACTTAAATTGTTGTTTAAGTGGACCGGGTTCAGCAGGAAAAAGAAATGAATCACCTCACTCTTATTTTTAAACAAAATGGATACTCTGAAAAAACAATTAAGAAATTTCTTCTGGATCCTCCTAGGCAGTGCACAACAGAGACTATTAATTTTAAAGGTAGCATCTCCATTCCATACATTAGCACAGTCTCCAAAAAAATAGCTAAAGTCCTTAAAAAATATAATATCAGGACCTTCTTCACCACACTTCCAAAAATCCGTTCTCTAATCAGCCATCCAAAACCTACTCATCACAACCTTAAGTACCCTGGAGTATATAAATTGTGGTGCGATTGCAATATCCCATACTTTGGACAGACAAACAAATCTATTGAACAACGGATAGAAGAGCATAAGAGAGACATCTCTTACAAAAGATCTCATGCAACTGCGTTATCCAGTCATGTTCTTTTTTCAAATAATCCTAATGATGACCAACAAAGCCACTCCGTTTGCTGGAATAGATCAGAAAATATCTTTCGCTGTGATGATGAGTTTGAGAGGAAAATTGTAGAATCAAGGGAAATCCTGCTGAACCCGGTCCACTTAAACAACAATTTAAGTTATAACATCCCAGATAGCCATGCTGCAGTTGTTCAATATTGGCGTTCACGTGAACCTGCACGCACAATTGCAATAAACAATGGCACGCCAGTTGGAACAACTTGAAAAAATACAAATATATATATATATATATATATATATATATATAGATAGATAGATATATAGATATATAGATTTTTTTTTTTTTATTGTAAACATAACAATCTTATATACAGGATTAACCGGTTTTTGGTTTTCTCTGCAGTCAGACAGAGAGGTTACATGCTCATACTCTTGTTGAGGTATGTTACATCGAAGTCACTTATAAGGCTAATTACATTTTTTTTTTTTAAATAAATTAAAGCCATTAAGAGTTATTTTAACATGCTAACATAAGATTTTGTTTTAACATAAGAACATAAATGTGGAAGAACATAGAAGTTACTATTGCACAATATTATCTATTAACATGAGAGTGCCAGCTGATTAACTTTCGCACTGTTAAGCACAACAATCCTTCTTTCTTCCCCCTTTCTTTTTTTTTTGGGGGGGGGGGTAAAGGTGTCACTTCTATGCTGGAAAGTGGATTATAATGCAGTCGCCCTGCTCAGCCAGGAGTTGATTCCGTGGATTCCATTCTTGGTGGAAAAGATCTAAGGTGTTGTTTTGCCTATGGTGGTGATGTTCGTGTAGGATCCGACATCTCACCTTTTGTTGGAAGGCTGCAGTGAGTTGGTCAGTTGCCTCTCTCTGTGAAGTTGCTGTGCTGTCTGGTCTTGTATGTCTGAGGTAGAAGTTGTATATTACCGCTTTTGCGGTGATGAAAAGGTAATTGCAGAATGAATGGTTATTTGGCTCCACATGGACGAGATTGAAATATTCCTCTTCTGTATGAAGATTACCACAGGTAAGAGCTGCCGTTTCCCGAGTCAAACTGATTAATTTAGTGTTGACTGGGCATTCCAAGTAGACATGCCGGACCGTTCCTAATTGGTAGCAGAAGAGGTAGTTATCTGAGACGTTTGAGTTAAATTTTCGTAATATAGTAGGAGTAGGTAATATATTATGCCACATTCTCCACTGAATATCTGCGTCAGGTTTGATGGCTCTTGTGCGATATGGTAGATCCCATTGAAATAGTGTTTGATCAGATGATGCAGGATTTTCCATCAAAGTGCTTTGGTTTGACTGTTGTGTTAGGGTGCTGTAGATCTTGTTGGTGTTGCTGGGTGTAAGTTTCTCCCATGAGTTATTGGTTTTTATCAGAAAGATAGGCGCCAAAACTTCTGAGTTTGGAGGAATAAGCCCCACTTCTGTTATGCTATCAGGCATAGCGGCTTGAAAAGCGGCCTTTACGGTGTCTATCTGCTCAGACTCATTCCCATATTCCAGGTTTTCGAGCGAATTTGGAAAGCGCCAGGTGAGGCTTGGAGAAAGAATGTCACCCAAGATCCTCACGTTTCGCCAGCTCCATGGAGGAAAGAAAAATTCTTTCTGAGTCATCGGGCTTCTTACCATCGTGTTGTGAAAGATGGGTTCCATGAGGATTTCAGGTAGGGATGCTGTCTTCACTGTGTGCTGGAGGTTTAGCTTCTTCCATCGTCGAAGGGCGTCTTTGTAGAAGTTTGTTAAATTTACAGGCACTTGAGCTGTTGTCATTCTTAAGGTGGTGGAGAGAGAGAGACCTCTAGTGGCAGAAGTGAAAATATACTCAGTGGTGCACTTGTGTGATATTTCCTGTTGTAGGGCATTTATGAGAAATCGAGCGCGGAACGTTGTTATCCTGTTGTCAATGGAGCCAACTTTTGTCCTCCATCTTTGAGAGAAGTACATAGCTGGGAGTAGGAAAGCCAGTTTGTTTTATTCCATATGAATCGATATATGGTTGACTTTATTTGTTTGATGAATTGAACTGGTGGCGTAAGGATCTTTAGTGTATGCCAAAGGACACTGGTGGCTATTTGGTTAACGATTATTGTTCTCCCTCTTGTGGAGGCAGAGGCTCGTATTGCTGCCCACTTTCCTAGAACTTGCTTGAAACGCTTGTTTAGTGTTTCCCAGTTCTTATCCACATATGAGGGTGTGTTTCCTAGGTAAATCCCCAGGTATTTGTTTCCCTCTGTGGACCAGGTACCAGACATTGGGGAATCGGTTCGGTTTTTCCATTTGCCACACCACAGTCCTATGGTTTTATGTGTGTTTAGTTTGGCTCCTGAGGCTGCCTGATATTGTTGGTATGCCATTTGTATGTTATGAAAGTCCTCTTCTTTGCGGGCTATGATTGTAACATCATCAGCATATGCTGTCAGGGTTATGGTTTGGTAGGGAAGTTTAGGGCGGCATGCTTTGAGCAGCATGCTGAGTCTACACAGAAAGGGTTCGATGGCAATTGTGTAAAGAGGACCGGAGAGTGGACAGCCTTGTTTAATACCTCTGCTGTATGGTGCAGTTATGGTAAGCCTGTTGTTTATTTTCTATATATATATATATATATATATATATATATATATATATATATATATATATATATATATATATATATATATATATATATATAGTGTGTGTGTGTGTGTGTGTGTGTGTGTGTGTGTGTGTGTGTGTGTGTGTGTGTGTGTGTGTGTGTATGCTTTGCTTAGACCCTTGACAGATTGCCATACGGCAATCTGTCAAGGGTCTAAGCAAAGTCTAAAATTATCAATATAAGTCCACATCTCGAATCATAGACCAATACCTGAAATGGTAAGCTAGTACATAGGAAAAACTGGAAAAATTACTACTGAAAAATTTTGTTATATAATGTCTCAAAATTTTCAATTTTATTTTTATTTTAGTACATCTTTATAACGGCAAACAACATACAGGGTGGCCATAAATTAACTTTCCCTCTTTGGAGCTAGCTAAAACTAATACACGGAATGAGACCATATTTTATATTGAGACTTTCGAAGGCATGGGGAGTTGAATTCCACGAAAAAAAATTTAGTATCAAAAGTCGCCGAAAAGGAAATTTTGGCGCTGCCAGAGCCGAAAACAGTCAAATATTTGCAGTAAACGCAGGTAAAAAAAAGAATATGCAAATTTTACTGTGCGTACGTGACAGCAGCGTCACCAATTCCACTTAAAAAGGGATTGGGAACGTTCAGGCAGTTATTCGAATGACTGAGAATTGTGCTTAATATGCGTCCTACCTTGCCTCAGCATGCTTTACTTGTTGTTGTTTTACCTTAAACAGTGCGATGCTGTAGCGGTCCTTCGGGAATTTAGAAGGCCTCAAAATCTGTGTACAGGTCCTATGTCAGCTGTAGCACTGAGAGTTATGATTAAGAAATTTGAAGAAACTGAATCACTAGGAGTTAGACCTGACAGAGGACGGAAAGCAGTGCAAGAAGAGACAGTAACAAACGTTGCTACTGCGGTGTTCGACGACACAGGGACCAGTACTGGTCGCAGCGCTCGTGCCATAGCTCGCAAACTTGATATGGCTTATGGTACAGTCTGGAAAATCTTACGGAAAATGCGTCACTTCTATCCATATAAGTTCAGTCGTGTGCAAGCACTAACTACCGCAGATTATGATAAGCGCATGACCTTCGCGTTAACGTTTCTTGCCCAATGGAGGTCGACAATGACTGACCTAGGAGAATATTGTGGGGTGATGAGGCTCATTTTTATCTGAATGGGTCGATCAACACTCATAACTGCAGAATTTGGGCATCTGAACATCCCCAAGCGATCGAGCAAGTACCACTGCATTCTCCAAAAGTAGCCGTGTGGTGTATCTTCACAGCCGATTTCATAATAGGACCATGCTTTTTTGAGCGTATTACCCCTACAGGTCCTGTAACCTGCTCCATTACTGGAGAGATTTATCGACGAATGCTGGAAAATTTTGTCATTCCTGCATTGCAGCAAAGACAATGTTTGGACTCCATAATTTTTATGCAGGATGGAGCACGGCCACACATTGAACGTTCAGTACAGCGCCTTTTACGCCAGCATTTCAGTGATGAGAGGGTTATCAGTCAGTTCTTTCCGACGGCATGGCCGCCTCGATCCCCGGACATCACTCCATCTGACTTTTGGCTGTGAGGGTATTTGAAATCCGTTGTGTATGTTTGTGGAGTTCCCAACTTGCATGTCTTGAAAGAGAATACAACGGGCTGTTATGAACACCCAATCCGACTCCTTATCCTTAGCTGTAGAGCAAGTCGCACACCGGATGCAATTTGTTGTACACAAGAATGGTCAGCACATTGAAAATCGTGTGTATGGACCCTGATTCTGATGAATAAAACATTATTTCCCGTGAGTTCAATCACAATATTAATTTCTGTCTCTCGCAAGTTGTTGTTTTAGTTTAATTATTATTAGTAGTAGTAGTAGTAGTATTAATTTATCCTCTCGCAGGTTGTTTTAGTTTAATTATTATTATTATTATTATTACTATTAATCTATCCGCTTGTTTCCGGCTCCGCCAGCGCCAAAATTTCCTCTGTTGGCGACTTATGGTACTAAATCTTTTTTTCGCAGAAATCATCTCCCTATGCCTTCAGAAGTCTCAATATAAAATTAGGTCTTATTCCGTTTATTGGTTTTAGCTACATTATGAAAAAAATGACTGACCTCCGCAGCGTTTTCGGAGTTTCACACATTACTGGGAAGACCTCATACATAAATTACATAATATTTTAGAATATTTTAGAATTGTATCCTTCCCCTGCTTACCGATCACTAATTATTAACTAATTCATCACACAGTATTTTATTTACATTTCAAAAATATGAGTTTTCAAATAATATTCATTGCAGTCAAAATTAAGTACACCTAATAATTGTATGTAACGATAATGTTTACTCCAGAACCAGTCTTATTTCAAAACTGGTTCGTTTACTAATATTCTTAACTTTGTGCTCAGGAAGAAACTCTGATTTAGAGTATTTTTTTAAACTTTGGCAATGAAATTTCATGTATTTTTGTACAATTATTTTTCTTATAAATGAATGCATTTGTTTTCGTTCATTTACTAAAATGTGAAATATGCGCAGATAATAAATTTCTTTCATAATTGTGTTATTTATATAAAAATATTTGTATATATTATAGGATTTTGGGTAATAGTTTCGAGAAGATTGGCTATCTTGTCTTGTATGTAAAATTTAAATGCTGTAATAGAATTTAGCTACTCTTTGTTTTATTTTGTCTATGTGTTTTGTCTTGTCCAATAACGGTGATGATGTATTACATAGCTTCTGTAACTTCATGCGTTTTGTAACCTGGATGAGCTGTTTCTTTTAAGTTACGACATATAATTTTCCAAACATTTTATACTATAATATGAAATTTAGAATGTAAAATTACATGCAAAGAAAACAAGTTTATTATAGCAGCATTGGTGCAACATTTTTATATTATGCTTTTCAAATTTTAGGATTCTTTCTAAGTCACTGAAGCGATTTCTCTCTTTTGTGTTTGTTTCTGTTTTAGAAATGTAATTTAAAAAAATAAAACGATTTGAAACTACAGCTCATATCTCGATGTATTTTTTCCAGTCTTATCACATTCAGCCGTTTCCAAATGTCAAATTACGATCCAATAGAAAAAAGCAAGGTAAGTTCCTTCTTTTATAATTGCTTTTACAAATAAACTAAAGTTATAGCAATATTTTCTCTTGAAAATTAAGCAAGAATGTAATCGATAAATATAGTGAAAGGCTAATTTTCATATAATGCATATAAATTTATAATTTATAATGCAGGTTAAATTTCAAAAATAAATTTCAAAATAATTTAAAATAAAAAATTAATTAGATCAATTTTTAAATAACTAAAATAAAATAAACTATGAAAAATTGACTATGGAACTCACACGATGTTCACATAATAATACTAGCCAGAATTAAGAATACGAGATGGCTGCATTTGTCTGCCATATTCTTGTGTTGCATTCGTCTATGTGCGCCATAGACGAATGCTAAGATTAACGAATGCCAACCAATTTCTAAAAACCTGGGACTAAGGAGTGCTTCCTACTTATTTTCTTTTGTTTTATTATTATTGCCTTCCGCAAGGAGACTTAGATTCACCTTAGCGACATCAACGGCACGAAGTCCACGAATTACCCAACATAGTATACTGCGATACACTGACTGCAGAATGGAATACGACTTCATAATATGTGGCTTATAAAGAACATCAGCTGTGCATCATGCACGTTACGCAGAATAGTGCAACTCACAAGTCTTCTTTAATAATAATAAATATACATCATCGACTGACATGGGACGATATACACACAACCAGAAAAGCTTAATGGAAATCTGACCTATGGAGTGAAGAAGTCATACTACATTGTGCTTCCACTCTGATATAGAAGGTGTGTGTGTGTGTGTGTGTGTGTGTGTGTGTGTGTGTGTGTGTGTGTGTGTGTGTGTGTGTGTGTGTGTGTGTGTGTGTGTGTGTGTGTGTGTGTGTGTGTGTGTGTGTGTGTGTGTGTGTGTGTGTGTGTGTGTGTGTGTGTGTGTGTGTGTGTGTGACATACATATGCCTGATTAGCTCAGTGGTTACCTAAACCAGTGATGGCGAACCTTTTTACCCAGGTGTGTCCAAACATCTTTTTTTTTTTTTTAAATATTGACGTTGTTGATGTGACACTTGCATACATGCATTATAAATTTAACCACATAATCATTGATGGTGACTTATACATATCATATTAGGCTATTTATTTAATAGGACATTGATATAAAATCTATGAATTCATATTATACAATTCATTTAATAAAGTGAAATTACAAACTTACATTACATTTAATGACTTTTCTGTTGCTGAGTACTGGAAGAAAGTTGCTTTATAGAAGGGCTATAGTGTGTACATTTTAATGCTACACAGGCAGCGCTCATATCATTGCTTAATCTATTTCTCCCTTTCGATTTGATATTATTTAAGACAGAAAATAGAGTTTCACAAGAGTATGTAGAAGAGAAAATTATTAGAAGAGCTTTAGCTCTAACTACAAAATAGAAATAGAAATAGGCTAACTATAAAATATAATTCCTTCAATGAACCGAAATCTATCTTCGCCTTAACTGAGAGCGATCTTACACGATTTATCGCAGTTTTTTCATCAGAATACCGATATTTTTCAACATCCAAGGTGTGTCACCTGAAAACCTCAAGTGTGTCAGTGCTGATACGCGTGTCATAGGTTCGCCATCGCTGCCCTAAACGCTCTCTCTCTCTTTCTCTCTCTCTCTAACGAACTGGTTGCGTGTTCGAATCATGCTGTGGGTATGGATGTTTATGATTGTTTTTAGGTGGGAGATGAAGTTCATCGCCCACCTAAAATTACCGCTCCGCTTACTGGAAAGCCGATAATTGTCCTGTCTTAAGCTTTTCACGAACCACTGAGGTTCTTTAGCTGTGGACTTCACAACCGTCACCGTCTCGAGGATAAGGTGGTTGGCTTATGCTTCCCGGTGTGTCCTATGTCTGTAGATGCATGTATTCACAAGGCCGGTTTGCCTGTTCTGGGGAACGAAAAACTCGAGTTTACGGATGAGAAACCCCCCCCCACCTCGGTATAAAACCGGCTAGCTCACCTTTAGTCGAAAGAGACCAGATAAAGGTTTCCTCGCGTCACGGGCAGGAATCGAACCCAGGTCTTTCCGACCAAAGGACTTCGTCTATACCGACTGAGTTACGGAGGCTCCGGAAGTCTGATGTAAGTTTGTACGTAGCCTCCACTCCAATTAGTGGGAGTGATCATACCGTACTATCGTGGAAGGTGGCTAACCACCTCCCACGATAGATGTCTGTTTTAATCAGGACAAGGACTATGTAGACTTACAAAGCAGGAGACTATGAGAAATTCAGGCAACACTTTGTCAACGTTTGCAGCATCAATCGCGCATGAGTTGCTTGTTGCAAAGTGAATAAATAATGCTGAAGTCGTTAAATGAACACTTGAAAGCAGAGATGTCAGACTTTATTCCAACAGTTAGGAGGACAAATGGAATGGATGTAAGGTGGATGGATAATGAAATTCGAAGGGTATACATAAGACATTGCTTTGAAGAAGATAAGCAGAAAGGTGGTGAGCAATTGCATTATGAATATACAGGCTATGTTCAGGCAGGTGATGTCAATACAGGCTATGTTCAGGCAGGTGATGTCAATACAGGCTAAGAACCTAAGAAGTGTAATAAGAAAGCAGGAATTAGAAATGAAAGAAGACTAGCACTGCAATGTAATCAAAATTCTAAGGAGTTCTTTAGTTATGTGACCAGTGAAGAAAAAGGACGACTATGGAAGAATGACAGTTGTCGCTAAGGCTGGTAGAAGTGCAAACAAGGCAGAAGATATGATAGAAATATTTAATGACTACAGTAGAAAGAAAAGCTAAGTTATTTTTATCGATGGAGCAGAAGTAACAACTAGGCTTATAAATTAGATTTAATGTGGTTTAAAATGAATGATTTAATTAACACACTTGTGTAAAAGTCTTGAAGGAAAAGTGGTGAAAACTTGACAAAGGACTTAACTGGAGCCGAGATGGTATGCGATTTTAAGTGGCGGCTAAAAGATAGCAATAACGCAGTGTATAAAATGCATGAAGATAAATAAGCCTAGTTGTTTACAATGGGTCTGCTCCAACCCAAAAATAGCTTATCTTTTCTTTTCTTTTCTACTTTAAACATTTAGAATCGTCATGATTTTTTAGTAATTTAAAGTATTTAATATTTAATGTATTTTGTTAGCGAATTTCATAAGAGTGGAAGTATATTAATATTGTGTGCAACAGTGGAAGTGGACGATAATTGCACGAAAGTAGAAAAACTTGAATTGTATACTATAATAAGCAAGCTTGATGTCAATAAAGGAATAGGATTGAATGAGGTATCACCACGCCTTTAAGGGAATGTGCTAAGGAGTTAACTGTGCCTTTGACTTGTTCGTTTAATGAGAGTCTAGCAATGGAAAAGTGAGTAAAAAGAGGCTACACTGAGGATCTAAAACAGAGGTATCAAATTGAGACTAATCTGTGTTTCTGGAATCATAGTGTTCTTGGAGAAGTTAGTCAAGATTAGGGTACAAAATTGGATTGATGAGAAAGAATATCTCGGATAATCAGCATGAATTTGTTGACGGGAGATCTTGCTTCGGTAATTTGATTACATTTTACAAGATGACGACAATATTCGACAGCGGTGAATGTTATACTGTGATATTTGCTAATTTTGCAAGCCATTTAATAAAGTACACCATGGTAAATTTGGTATTGGATTTGATAGTGGGTTGGTGGATAATCGCTCCCCAGTCTCTATATGGACTGGCGAGCGGAGAGTTGTGTTTCAGAGAAGGAAAATAACAAGTGGGACTGTGTAAGGGTACTGTGCTGGGACTGCTACTGTTTATTTTATATACTGATGATAAAGCATCTGATTTAAAGAGAGACATTTAGTTGCTTGTAGATGATGACGCAAAGAGAGGAGAGTTATGAAAAATAACTTCGATGGAAGATTTCATCAGAAGGATTTGGATAGACTGGCACTGTGGACAGAAGAGTAGAGATGTCTCTTCAATGCTGAAAAGTGTATGGTCTGAAATTCGGACCAAGGGATGGAAATGCACTGCGACAAATGAAGGAAGCAAGGAATTGGGGAGGTGATTGCAATCAGAAGATTGACGCTCCAGGACACAGCAAAGGTAGCGAAGACGACACAAAGAGTTGTGGAAGTAATGAAAAGAAGATCAGTAAGTCGCGACAAAAAAGGTGATTTTGTGCCATTATATAAGACCCAGATTTGGTCTCTGAGTTAATCGTAGGAAACATGTCACAAGCGAATAATTAAGACGATTTCAGGAGCGTGGATGCTGACTATGAAAACATGTTATATAACTGTAGGGTGGGGAGGAGGGGGGGAAGAACATTTATTCTTTCATTCATGTAATGGAAGTTGAATAACAATTCATTCAACAGGGAAGTGAAGTAAAGATCAGATTTTTCTCATGGCAAGTGGAATATGTTGCCAGAGAAAGAGAGAGAGAGAGTATCGATGGCATTGTGCAAGCGTGATGGATTATCCCTGAAAGTTGTATTGTTGTTTTAGAATTTTAAGTGTAAATATGAGAGAAATAAGCTAATGTTGGGTTGAATGGATCTCCCACAGTAAATCTTGACTCCAATGAGATACTAATGTAATAGTAATAATAACAATAATAGGGTGGTTAGTCTTGCTTTGTTAAAAATACAAGATTTTTCTTCAAAATAATGTAATTAGTTTAAAATTAGAAATGTGTGTGTGTGTGTGTGTGTGTGTGTGTGATCCACAATTGTAACGTATACAACATCAGTACCATGGGTAACAAAGGATTTTTTTAATTTTTTTATGATTTTTTAAAAATTTATTTGCGTACAGCAATCCCTCGATTAATGCTCTTCCGATTAGTGCGTTTTTCGATTAGTTAGTCATTTTTTTTCTATACCCAAATTCGATTAGTGAGCCTATATGCATCTTAAAAATAAATGTTACAGATTTTAAAATTTTTCTATCTATAAATTTTTTATGGCTAACTATTTTAAAAAATCACTCGCCAGGATAAAATAATTTACCGATAGTTACCGATTTAAAACATTTCGCAAAGTTATTTTTTAATGGCATACTACATTATTTCCATGTACACTATGTTCCAAATTTACCCCCAAAATTTCTGTCGTCTGCTAATTACATAGTATTTTGATGATCGTATCTCGTGCCTCCTTTTGCAATTTTTTTTCTTAATTTTTTTTATTATTATTTTAAAGTATTTTCCCAACCTTTCATCATAAGTAAAAGAATTAGTGAGCAAAAAAGTGAAATTGTGAAAAACCATTCGAAAAGTAATATCATTGGAAGAAAAACTTGAAATAATAAAGAAAAATGAACTAGGCGAGTCCAGAGCAAAGATAGGACAAGGACACAAAAATGGGTGAATCAATTATAAGAGCAATTTTAAGTAAAGCTGCTGAACAAAAAGAGAAAGGTAAGGCTGCTTCAAGTTCATCATGCATGCACTCGAAATCAAAGTATTATGTCTGAATTAGAGAGACTTCTTTCTATATGGATCGAAGATTGTAACCAAAAACGGATCCCGCTAAGCACCGACCTTATTAACTCAAAAGAATTAAGTCTCTCTGCAACCTTGAAAAAAAGGACTATCAATGATGTAAAAGAAGAAGAATTCCACGCTAGTGCTGGGTGGTTTAAGCGTTTCAAAAAGAGAAATAGCCTATATAATGTTCTAATCACAGGCGAAGCTGTAAGTGTAGATAGGAGGTGGCCGAAATTATCCAGAGATTTTGAAGAAAATTGTGGAAGAAGGGGGCCGTCGTGACCAACAAATATTTAATGTTCGATGAAACCGGCCCTTTTTGGAAGAGAATGCCTTGCAAGACTTTTCTGACTAAATCACAGAAATTTTAGCCTGGTTTTATAACCAGTCGCAAAGTCGAATGAAATTGCTGCTAGCAATATGCGAGCCGTTTGAAAGCACATTCTTCCACATTGGGCAAATGATTTTAGAGGCTTTTCAAATGAATCTAAGTTACTTAAATCTCATTCTGAGAAATTGGGTGATTCCGATCTGCTAAATTTAGATGCACAGCGGGAAGATCCTGAAGAATATGAAGAAAATTTAATCGCTGACAAACCCAAAGTGATTTCAAAGAAACAATTTGACAATAATTTTCGTACAATCGAAGTTTTTAAGCAGTAATGCTTAGAGGCTGACCCTGATGAAGAGAGAAGAAGTAAAATTTGCAGAAGTGATAGAAGAGGCAATAGGGCCGTCAGTTGTATGAAAAAAGAAACAGAATGCCTGCCAAACTTGTTGGCATTCATCTTTGTTAAGAAGTAGAATAATAAATTTATATTCTGAACAAGCTTCATAGTTTTCCTTTAACTAGGCCCTGAGACATACCCTAATTCTTTTATAAAAAAAAAATAATAAAATTTAAAAAAGAAATTTGAGGAACGAATTATTCTTTTCCCCATAGGTTATTATATTTGATTAGTGCATTTTGGATTAATGCGCCTGTTTTAAAGAACGCATTAGGCGCATTAATCGAGGGATTGCTGTATATTTAAACAACAGGTGGTCAACGTAAGTAAAGATCAAGGGAATCTTTCTCTCTACAGCAAGAGATACAATAACAGGAAATAATAACAGAAATATAAAAGAAAAGAAAATTACTTACAAGTAATTTTTCTTTTCTTTTCTCTGTTCTCTTTCTTATCTTCTACATCCACCGAGGAACAGTAAATCATCCTCATTAGAAGCCACTTATTATTATTACGTGACACCTCCAGGGAGTCCAAAGACTCATCGGGGAGGGACACCTGCTCTACAACTCTGTCTCCACCACTAAATCCACCAACTACAACGAACTGCAACTACATCAACGTCATCTACCACCCACCACCACCACCACTTGTATTTTCACAAACAATCACAAACATCCATACCCACAGTGGGATTCAAACCTGCAGCCTTTTGGCTGGAGAGCAGATGTGCTAACCACTCGGCCAATTTTATTAACTAATCTTTAAGATCTCATAAAGTATAACGACACACTTCATTGGGAAGTAAATATTTATTACAATGCTTGTACGCATACAGTCCACATCGAATCGAAATAATCTTTACTGTTAGATGTTCAAAATGTACTGCTCAAAACAATTAGGGGATATTTTGGTTTTCTTGTAAATTATAAAGTTATAAAAATAATTTACAAATGTAACACGTTTATTTTAAAATATTCTTAATGTACAACAGTGTAGAATATGCAACTCCGTACAAAATCATGTTAAGACTTGTCGAAACGTCTCTTAGACGTATTAGCATGTGGGGGGGGGTATAAAATCATGGCTTGTTGTGCATAATGCATCATGCTTCCATAGTGCATAATTATCATTTCAATTGTAAACTTGTGTCACCTACCACCCATTACTTTGTTAAAAATGGCAGAGCAACATGATATCCTGGAATCCATGGTTTGGAGAGCCGTTGGTCGATTAGAAGTTGGACAAACGCAGGAAGTTGTTGCTCAAGCGTGTTGTGTATCTCAAAGCGTAATTTCGCGACTTTGGAATCGCTTTCTGGAGACGGAAATGTTCGAAATCGTCTCCCTGCCATAGGTTTATATGCTCAAAGACCAATGGTTTGCATTCCACTTACTGCAAATCACAAAAGAGCCCGAAGAATTTGGGCACAGGAACACACAATAGGACAAATGAGGATTGAGCTCGTGTACTTTTTAGTGACAAGTCAGGGTTCAGTCTGTAACCAGATAACCGACGTGTCTTGATATGGCGTGAAAGTGGAACAAGAAATAATCCACAGTTTGTACGTGAAAGACCCCAACACCAAGGTGGGAGTTTAATGGTATGGGCTGGAATAAGTGTAGGTGATCTCTATTTTATCAGAAACCATTCCTTAACAGCCCAAAGGTATCGCGATGAGATTTTGGAACCTATAGTTCGTCCATATGCTGCAATTGGCCAAGAATTCATTTTTATACAAATTTTATACAATTCATTTCGTACAAGAGAGGTTGAGGAAGAAGGTATTGAATGAATGGACTTGTCTGCCTGTTCACTGGATTGTAATCCAATCGAACATACCTGGGATGCTTTAAGTAGGCGCGTTTCTGCTTGACTGGTGCCACAACGATCGCTTCAAGAGCTCGAAATTGCTCTCACAGAAGACTGGGGGGGAAATCCCATAAGAACTGTTTGATCATCTTATCCGGTCCATGCAATCAAGATGTATTGCTGTTTTGACTGTTAATGGAAACCATACGCCCTATTAAAAATTAACAAAAGCGTTTTTGGCTATTCTTGTTGTTATTCTTGTTAAAATTATTGTATTTCACGCTGAAATGTATAATTTGTTAAATTTGTAATAAATATCGATTATTTAAACAATATCTCATCAATTACACCTTATCCATAAGTAAGAAATATTTATTCATGTATAAAGTACCCAATAGTTATAGTTATTTGCAGAAATATATAATTATCCGACAGAAACTAAAATATCCCCTAATTGTTTTGTGCAAGACTCCTGTCCCGGTCTATTTTTGTCCCTGATTTTATTTTATTTCATTTTATTTTGTGTTCCGGATTATTATCGGCTGTAGATCCTGGTGTACTGAAAGAAAGATACATACTTCAGGAAAATATGCCATCTCCTGTTAATTATCCTAGTTAAGATGCTTAAAATTCCACCAATAATAATAATAATAATGCAGATGCATATTAAATATTTTATGTGACTGCAGACGATAAATAATAATTTCTAATAATAATTATTGTTAATCGAATCTTAAACTTTCAGATGTAAAAATTTCAATTACACATACAATTTGTTTACCATTTTGTGTGCCACTGTCCTGTGATGTGCGTGCGTGAATCTCACAATGCGTTAATGATATTGAAGTCAATCTTGAATAAATGTTCGTTAAATAAACAAAGTCCGGTTACTGTATAAACATCCAAAAAAAAAAAAAAAAAAAAAAATGAAAGGCAAAAATTTATTTCTTAGTTTGTCCAGTTTGCTTGCCTCCGCATTCCTCAAACTTGGTCGATTTATTGCAGTTATCATGTTGGAAGTGTTTGTTTAATTCAAAAATATTCATTAACTACTTCAGTTTGATTCTAGTCTTAAGAAAAATATAAGTATTTTCAGCGAATGGATTTTAAAACGCATACATATTCCGGTAAGTTACTGTAAATATTGATTCTGTATTTTGTATTTGCTGTATGGGCCTATATGCGTTACGCGTAGAAGTGTGCTACCAATACATGTATGTGTGTGATTTGCGGAGGGGAGTTTCCATGTGATTAGGAGGTGAATGATCGATGATATTTAAAGTCGACTACTACTGTAATGCAAGTATGATGTGAAACTCTGGTTTTGTAGTGTAGCTGCTAGATTAACTAACAGAGACGCGATTATAGTTTTTAAATTATATACAAGAACAGCAAGTTAAGATCACATATAAGTGGACTGTAATTGGGCGATTCGATAGGCTAAACTGCCGTTAGAATCGCCATTGTTGATTAATTACTAAAAGCAACTGAATCGTAGGCTCACTACCCCACGTTGTTGGGGGGATTTTTTCGTAGCCCTTACATAACTCCAGAATACTCCCGATTGGTATGGAAGGTATCAAGGAACAGATTAAGACTCTAAACAAGGAGTCGTTAGAAGTTTTAAAACTTATCATGGCAAAGTTTGAGACTGACTGGCCGAGTTATTTAAACCTGTACGCCCAAACAAATGATCCAGAAGTAGAGGATGAAGAAACCCAAGGGGAATTCATAACTGTTTCACCATCTAAAAACCCCCATCATAACAACTCACAAGAAAAGCACTCCAACAAATGGAGAAGAACAACAGACTATCTTATGGAGGATGACTCACCCACACAGGACGTGCCGAAAAACTCAGAGAAGGTCCCACACCCCCCAGTTATTCTACGGGACAAGGAGAAATGGATTTCTGTCATATCAGCTCTCAGGGAGACATCACATACTCCTGGGGAAAAAACTCAGATGAGGGAGTCAAAATCCAGCCAGCCACTGTCACTGACTACAGGCAGATGACAAGGCTACTGGACACCAAAAATCTTCCTTACCATACATTTGCTTTACCGAGTGAAAAGACCTTAAAGGTCATAATACATGGAGTCACAAAAGGAATCACTCCAGAAGAAATCTCAGCTGATTTAAGCAACCAGAGCCTGACCCAATCAAAGTAAGTAGGATGCTCAGGTCTGATAAAAGGCCAATGCCTTTAGTACTCGTGGAGATTGATAACACCCAGAAGAAAATATATGAGCTGACTGCTGTCTGCAGCCTCAGAATTACTACGGAACCTCTAAGAAAGAGAGCGTCAGCAGGACAGTACCACAGATGTCAGCGGTTTCGGCATGCCCAAAAGCTATGCCGGGCCAACTTCAGGTGCTTAAAATGTGGTGAAGGCCACCAGACCATCATATGCACCAAGCCAGCTAAGTGCGCAAACTGCGGAGGTCCTCACCCTGCCAATTATAAAGGATGCATAGCACACACACCCAAAGAACGGGGGGGGTCTCACCAAAACCGCTCATCCATCACCCAGTAGTGACACCCTGGGCAACTGTGCAGATCGCCATCCAGTTTGAATAACCTCCACTTTGACAGCTCAGAAAGGAAATCAACCTGAAACCAGACCCAAACACATGTCAAGGCTGCACGATCCAAAAATACTTCCGGCAATGAATTTACAAACCTTACATCAGTTCTAACTGCATCATTAACTACCATGCTTCAGGAATTCAGCAAAACAAATCCTACACCATCCTCCATGAAGAAATTTCTTCAAGGTACCCATTCCATTCTGACAGCCCTCAATCATGAGCAATAGGAAATATAAGCCTAACTCCCTTACCATAACAGCATGGAATGCAAATGGATTGAACAGCAAAATCCTTGAACTACAAGAGTTCACTGACAGAAGTGCCTCCGTAGCGCAATTGGAAGAACGACGGTACATTGTGCCCTTCGATTGGAATAGGTCTAAGTTCGATTCTTGTTGCGACGAGAGGAATCTTTATCTGGATGATTTCAATCGAAGGTGAGTTAGCCGATCTCATTCGGAGGTAGTAGGGTTTTTTTCTCCCGGAAACTCCGGTTTTTCATCCCGCATACAGACAAATCGGCCCTTCAGAACACACACAATTTACAGACAAAAAATACTAGTTGTGGAGGTGGGCGGTACATGGCGTTGATGGAGATGATTCGTAGTAGAGGTTCGGTGTAGTGGTTGAAACAGTTGTAGGTGTCCTCCCGCGATGAGTCTTCAGACTCCTTGGAGGTATCAGGAATAATAATAATAATATACTCCTGATATAATTCTAGTAAATGAAACACATCTCAGACCAGCTAATAACCCTAAATTACGGAACTATGCAATGTACAAAACAGACAGACTCACTGCCAATGGAGGAGGCACAGCCATATTCATTAAAAACTGCATAAGCCACAATGTATTGACCAATCCACAAACCAAGAACCTAGAGATAACAGGCGTTGAAGTCCATACAAACAATGCTGGCAGTATCAAAATCTATGCAGTATACAACCCACCCAGCATTCCATTACTGGTATCTGACTTGGACTCCATTCTCAGCTCCACAGACTTCATCATCATGGCTAAAGATTTCAATGCCAAGCATACAGCTTGGTATAGCTCCACGATCAATGACAAAGGCAGCACCCTAAACCATTACTCAACGCAAAATTCTATTGTTATAGCCAGACCCACAGAGCCCACTCATCACAGTCCAAATGGAAGAGCAGACGTACTGGACATCGCAGTCCTTAGAAACATTAGATACCAATACCAACTGGAAACGCTAAACAAATTATCATTTGATCACAACCCCATTCTGCTGAAGCTCGGTATACAAGAACAATTCTCTCCTCCACACTCCTTTATATCATGGGAAAAGCTCTCCAAAACTCTCTCAGACCACATTGGCCCAACATCCATTATCCATAACAAAGAGGAGATAGATATAGTTGTCAACATCCTCACTTACCAAATTAAAAAAGCACTAACTTCAGTCACACAAACCACAGTTTTTCATTCCAGTGGTTGGATCCCCGAGGAAATTATGGACCTGATCAGGCTGAAAAACAGAGCCAGAAAGAGGTACCATAACACAAAAGCCCCACAAGATAAAACAACTCTGAATAATTTAAATAGCAAGTCCGGGAAGCTCTACAAAAACATCGAAATCAAGATTGGGAAATCAAACTGAACAATCTGAACCAGAGGATAACTCCATCTGGTAATTCTTGAGAATCCTCTGCACTAAAAGGCAACTCATACTCCAAATTCAGACCAAGAAAGGAGCAGCTCACACTGACCAAGAAAAAGCAGAAGCTTTGGTTGACAATTTGGAAACTCAGTGTAACCCCTCTTACGAGAATTTAAACATCAGTCTAATCTACAAGATTCACTGCAGAGTCAGGCAGGTTATAACAGAACAAAAGGAGAAGGCAGAACCCATTACACCCACCTCTCCAGCAGAAGTTATAAATATCATAACCCACTTGAATAACAACAAGGCTCCAGGTTTGGATGGAATCACAAACAGAACAATCAAATTACTCCCCAGAAAAGCCTTGTGCACCTAGTCAATATTATCAATGCAATAATCAGATTCAAATATTTTCCCTTAACATGGAAAACGGCTGACACTGCACCAATCAAAAAGATTGTAAAAAACCGTCAACTCCCCGAAAGCTACAGACCTATCAGCCTACTGTCCAGCCTAGGTAAGGTTGCAGAAAAGGTCTTCCTTACAAGGCTTCAATCAACAACAGATAAACTAGGTATTATCTCTAATGAGCAGTTTGGATTCAGAAAAAAAACCATAGCACCACACATCAGATACACCGACTGGTTGAATTTATCATCACAGGTTTCAACTGGAACCTCCACACTGCTGCGGTCTTTATAGACGCTGTGAAGCCTTTTGACAAGGTGTGGCACCAGGGTCTTCTCTACAAACTCATCAAATTTAACATGCTAACTAATCTAATAAAAATCATAGATAGTTACTTTAAAGACAGATTCATGCAAGTAAAAATAAATGAAACCGTATCAACCAGGCACAAGATCCTGGCAGGTGTGCCACAGGGTTCTCTTCTGGCTTCCCTGCTGTTTTCTATCTACATGGCTGATATTCCACAAAATCCAAGTTCAACAATCACAACATTATATGTGGATGATACTGCTTTATTAGCAAGATCTCTCAGTCCCAAACTAGTTATCAAAAGACTCCAAAACAGTATTCACACATTGGAGAAATGGCTGATGGATTGGAGGATCCAAACAAACCCACCGAAGAGTTCAGCCATCCTGTTCACCAAAAAAAAGTTTCAGATCAAGGAAAACATACACCTGCTAGGTGTCGAGGTCCCATGGCAGAACGAAGTCAAATACCTCGGTGTCGTGTTTGACAAAAAACTCCAATTCACCAATCATATAAAATACATAGCTCAAAGACATCCAAAGCAATCGCCCAGCTCTACTCCATGATCAACAGAAGAAGTAAACTGGATATCCAGAACAAACTACTCATATACAAGATGGTAATATGTCCAGTCATCATGTACGCATCTCCTACATGGAGCCACACCTCGAATACAAATATTTAAAAACTGCAGAGGATACAGAACAAATGCCTGATAATGATTCTGGATGACCCATGGTTTATAAGAAACTCCCAGATTCGCCGAGAAGTCAACACTCCCTACATCGCATCCCTCCTCTGATCTAGCAGCAAAGTTCTTCACCAAGACAATCATCCAAACCCACTGATCAAGCAAGCTTCAGACTACAATGAAACAGAATTCTACAAATACAAAAGACCCAAGTCAATTTTATGCTCAGCTGACCACAGCTAATCTCACTGCCCTTCCTGGGCGAGCTTAACGCTCAATAACTCTCCACTCAAAGAACTCCCCCTCAGACAAAGGGGAATATGAAAAGCATTTATGCTTCACCCATCAAGGCAGCAACGTTCTGCGTGTGTGATTTGCTAAATGTTTGAAATAAATGAGTCATTCGACAGAACTCTTAATTTTGCAGAAAAGGTGTTGCTTTAGCAATCTGCGTTCTATAACAGAATGGCAGCAGGGTTGGATAAGGGGAATAGATATACCATGATATGTCTAGGTTTTGAAAGGCATTTGACAGAATTACACACGCGAAGTTTTTTTATACAAACTTGAATGAGTGGATATGAAAAATAAACTTGTGACATGGATAGGAGAGTAGCTCACTGGCAGGTATCAGAAAGGGATATTATGGAGGTGCTGAACCTAAAAAGGAAGGTGACGAGTGTGTAAAACAGTGATCTGTACATGAGGTCACTGTTGTTTATCTTGTATATTAATGATTTTGGGGTGGATCTAGTTACTTGGAGTTGAAAATTACTAATGACGCTATAGAGCCCTGGGGATTATAGTGTACAACGAGTTAAAGTTTAGGGACCACATTGCTAAGCTAGTTTTCATTGTATCAGAAAACCGCAGTGTTGTAGATAACACTAATTTATGGAGGGGAAAAAAAATAGAAGAAAATAAAAGAAAAATGGAAGGCATTCCCCCACTTTACAAAACTTTGGTAAGACCAGGGGTGCAACCAGGACCGGCCTTCTCTATAAAGGAGCCCGGGTGCAAGAAATCTTTTGGGGCCCTAAAATATTTTTCAAAGTTAAAAATTAAAGGATTCGAAATAAACTCTTACCTGCAAATGATTTTGGCACAGGAAAACGGGGAAAAAAAAAAAAAAACATTCAAAATATAATACGTTTCCTCAAATGTGTACCGACTGTGCCCACTCGATCGTGGGGTCCGGGTGCATTGCACCCACTGCACCCCCCGAGATGGCCAGCCCCACACAACCCAATCAGCAACTAAGGCAATGCCTATAAGGGAGCGGCAAAGTTGGAGGATGGCAGAAAACATCAAAATTATATCTCAGCCATAAAAACACCATTTTTTTTTTATTATTAAAATTATTATTTAAATATTTTATATTTCGTGAATTTTGGGAGCAGCATATTACCTCAATAACTGTCTTGGATATAAACCACATTTGGACTCAACCTCTAGAAATTATGTAAAAATGTGGTTAGCAAGGGGGGGGGGCGTGAGGACTGATTATTTTTTCTTGGAGAGTGTGAGTGAGTGCATTGGATTGTCAGAATGGATTGAGGGCACTTTCTCAGTGAATGAGTTCAAGGAGTGTAAATAATGGTTAGTATGTTCATCCCGCAATGAGTCCTTGGACTCTGTCGAGATGCCCGTGTAACAACAACACCACTTATTATTATTACACTGAAGTGCCATTGAATTAGGGATAGCCACCTAGTAATGCGTTGGACTCCCCCCCTCCCATCCCCCCTTCTCTGGCTCTGCTAACGGCCACCACACGATGAGGCAAGGACTCCACAAGCTTGGCGAAATGTTTCACAGATGTGGCGTCCCAGTGACATAGCTATAGCTTTTGTCATCCGGGGCAATTCCTGAGTTTGTCGCCCCTCTCAATACACACCAAAAATACTACAAAAATTCAAAACGATGTAGGGAAATAAATTAAAACAGTATGTTTATTTTAGTTGTAAGTATATTTCGTAAGTACTAATTATTAATTAAGTAATAAAATTACTAAGTTAACATTAGCGCCTCCGTAGCGCAATTGGAAGAATGACGGTACATTGTGCCCTTCGATTGGAATAGGCCTAAGTTCGATTCTCGTCGGGAGGAATCTTTATCTGGACAATTTCAATCGAAGGTGAGTTAGCCGATCTCATACGGAGGTAGCAGGGTTTTTTTTCCTGGAAACTCAGGTTTTTCATCCCGCATACAGACAAATCGGCCCTTCAGAACACACGCAATTTACAGACAAAAAATATTAGTTGTGGTGGTGGTGGTGGTGGGTGCTAGATGGCATTGATGGAGATGATTCGTGGTGGATGTTTGGTGTAGTGGTTGAGACAGTTGTAGGTGTCCTCCCGTGATGAGTCTTTGGACTCCTTGGAGGTATCAGGAATAATAAGAATAATAATAAATAAATAAAATAATCGCCGAAAAATAAAATTATGTCTATCTTTAGCGAATTGTGGACAGCTCTGGACGCCACAGTGGCGTACCTGGGGGAGGGTCTGCCTCCGGCGACACCACTGTGCCGTCCTGAGCTGTCCACAATTTGCTAAAGTTCGGCAGTGATGGAACATGGGCCTTGAACACCCTGCTTGAAATATCCCAAAGATTTTTGATGGGATTTAAATCAGGTCTTCTAGGTGGCCATGTCATTGTTTCAAAGTCAACAGAATGCTCCTGGACCCAAGCAGTAGCCTGCTTGGACCTGTGAGATGAACAGTTGTCTTGCTGGTAGACCACGTCCCAAAGATTTCCAACTGAAGACACCCAGGCTATCACTGAGCCACCACAAGCTTGTACAATTCCAACCTGACATGCAGGATACATGGCTTCATGGGGTTGGCGCAATGTCCTCAGTCTCTCATCAGCGCTGTGAAGTTTAAATCACGATTCATCACTTCAGGCTATACATTGCCAATTTTCAATCGTCCAGTTTCGATATTCTTTAACCCAGGCAAAGAGTTCAGCCCTGTGTCATGCTGTTAGAAGTGGGACTGAACCCGAGACGGTGAAGTGAATGTTACAAGGTCGTTGAATTGACTTTCCGGCTGAAACCCTTATTCAGATGGGAGGTGATTTGGGAAAATGCCTGGCCCCTATTGGTCCATACGATGCAAGTCAGAAGGTGAAGCCCACGATCATTCAAGCTCAACAAATTTTCATATTCCCAGAACACTTTTGAAACTGTCACACGAGAAAATCCAAGCTCATTGACAGTTTCAGATATCGAGTGACCATCCGCAGGCATCTATGATATGTCCTCTGTCAAACGCACATAAATCCCGTGCCTTTCCTATTATGCTTCTCACAATAAATGCTTGGAGTAGCCAACGCTGACAACTAAGTATAACCACAACTAAGTACTGCTACACATCCGCACAAATTCTGGAGTTGTGGTACAAAATTTGCATAGCGACTCCTATCCATAATTCAATGGCACTTCAGTGTATTATTATTATTAGTAGTAGTAGTATTAGTATTATTGCAACTTTGGTTTAATTCTAAATATATTAAGCCATAAATAAATAAATACGCAAATGGCTTTTATTCCTCTGCAAAGAGTTGGTGAGGTCATTTTAGCCGTATCTGACTTTTGGAAACTGAGGGACCATAACCAAAACATAACAAAAGGAGCTTTAAGTAAGGGAAATCTATCAAGATCGTTTTGTGTGGAGGCAATAAATTAAAAAAAAAAAAAAAATTGTTGCATGCTATTGTGTTTAGATTCAGCTTTTAGGAAGCAATTGGGAATGAAGAACACTATTAATATTAGTGCGTTCATCATTCTTGACTTTCCATTGAAATTAGAAACTTTACTACGAAATTTTATGAAAAACCCAAGTTTCTAGGAGAAGAAACCCGTTTGCCCATGTCAGAGATCAACTAACTTGGGAACCAGTTAAAGAAAGGCTTTGAGTTTCTGAATTCAATTATCTTGAAAAATATGTTATGTGAATGTTAGACCTTCCTCACAATTATAATATTGCCAAATAATAGTAGTAGTAGTTTAAGAGGGTGCAGGCATGTACCTAGTGAATAATTTCTCTTTGCTGTTTTTATCACCTTTGCAATATGTTCTTTGAACTTCAATTCATTATTAACCAACATACTTGCTTCCTCCACTTCCTGTAATACAACATTTCCAATATAATACACAGCTTTACTTTTTTGAGATCGAAAGTGTAAAAATCTTACATTTACTGGTGTTACATTGATATATCTCTGCACTTGTTAGCCCACATAGCCACTTTATTGAAATTGGTCTGAAGCACCAGTGCATCTGCATCATTCCTAATAACTTTTCTCACTTAGTGTCTCATCTGCAAACAGCTGAATATCAGATTGTAGACAGCTCACAATATCATTAACAAATTCCCCTTTATAAAGCGTTGATACTTCCACATTTGGATTACTGTGCTCAGGTCTGGTCACCTGGATTCCTTGGAGATGAGGAGGCTGTGGAGAGGGTTCAGAGAAGAGTGACCAAGTTGGTGAGTGATGTAAAAAATGCTCCCTACATTGATAGATTGAGAGCTTGTGAATTGCAGAGATTTGTTGATAGGCAAAGAAGAGGGGGGGGTATGATAGAAACATTTAAATTACTGAAAGGTTTTTATAGGATTGATGCAGGGGAAATGTTTCAGCTGTGTGATAGTGATGGAAGAACAAGAGGTCATCTCTGGAAATTAAAGAAGAGTGTGGTTAACAAAGGTGTCAGAACAAGGTTTTTTGCCTGGAGGGTGGTGAATGAGTGGAATTCATTGCCTGACTTAGTTGTGAGCTCTTCATCTGTAAATGAATTCAAGAAGAGATATGACAGATATTGTTTTGCTAGTTTGGGTCTCCCGTGATGAGTCTACTGACTCCATGGAGATACCTGTAATAATAATAATAACAAATTAAACAGCAGTGGTCCTAGAACAGAATCCTGTGGGACTCTACCAGTAACTCTCCTCCTGAGGGACATGGCACCCCTATACACCACCGTTTGATATCGATTAGAAAGCCAGTTTGCTATCCATTCAACCATAACTTATACACCAGTTTATTATGTGGTAGCCTGTCAAAGGCCTTTGTAAAATCCAGAAGTATCACTGTATACGAATCATTCCTATCCAGAGCTGTAGTCACTTTATTATAAAATGTAAGTAAATTTTTAAAACAAGACCTCCCTTTAACAAACCCATGTTGACCTCTATACAGAATCCTCTTTTTTTCTACCCCAATACTGTATTCTATTCCTAACCAATCTCTCCAGAAATGCAAACTGGACTGTAATTTGAAACATCTGTTTTTGCTTCCACCTTTATGCAATGGAATAATCTTGCCCTCTTTCCACCTCATTAGGGATTGTTGAGGACACTAGACTGTCATTAAACAACCGAGTCAATGGAAGTGTCAGTTCCTTAGTGCATTCTTTGATAACACAGTGAAATTCCATCCAGTCCAATAGCCTTATTCACATCAAGATGACTTAAACAATCATAGACTTCTATCTCATTCACCTTCAAGGAACTAGATTGAAGTATTGATTCCTCAACTTCCTGTTTCCTTAAAATAGTATCATTATCATTACATATGAAAAACCTTAGCGAAATGATCATTGAACAACTCCACAATAACTTCTTCCTTGGTCACTCTTGTACCATCTCTATCCAGCAGTGTTATCTTCCCATAATCATTCCTTCTCTTGCTAGCTGCATAAGAGAAAAACTCTCTGGGATGTTTCTTAGCCTGTTTTGCTAGTCTCCTCTCATAATTTAATTTCATCTTTCTTGTTATACTTGTCGCTCTTCTTGCCTGCACTTTATAGATTTCATGTAACTGTTCACATCTTCCAAGTTTATATTTTCTCCATAATCTTCTCTTCTCTTCTTCTGCAATTTCTGCTTAATTCCCTATTCATCCATTTATGGATGAATAGGGAAATGAAAATGAGGCAGCCATAGTTATTGGTGTTAGGAGAACATTGTAGATCTGTGGCTGAATTCAAAGACAGTCTTTCATACTGCACCTATAGAGGGCACCAGCTAGGATTGTAGGGTCACGGTATCCAGTTTGCATTTGCTTTTCTGTGCCTGCATCCATATGCATATCTCATATTCTTGTGCCTTTGAAGATGCTTTGGTGATAAGACAAAATATTCACTAATAAAAGTTAGTTACTTATTATTCATAGACTTGCTCCTGTCTTTAAACAAAACATAAGTATAACATATCCTCCATTTTAACTAAAAATTCCACATGGTTTATTTACCTCTTATTCCCCAGGCAGATGTAAGTTGCCTACATTGGTTATTGACAAAATTCTCTAGTGCTCAAACCAGACCCAACACTCTTAAACCTTGGGTCCTCTTCATCATATGCTATTTCAGGTGATTATCTCTTAGTGGCTCATAAATTCCATTTCCTTTTCCCCATAATATTTATTCTTCACTCACTGCAATAATTTTCAGTGCTCGTCCTTTGCATCTTCTGGCCTATAGTAACAGTCTACTATATATTTTATCTTGCTGACCTTTATCTCACACTATACAGCCTCAAATGTATTGCATCCCATATTCTTGCCTTTCTGCTGAATAGCCACCTTTGCTGGTTGCAGTTCTACTGTTATCCAAGACATCCCACAATGAATATGTTGATGTCATGGAGGTTGTTGTTGTGGGGGAGCAATATCCAAGTAGAGGAAAGTTACCAGTAGTGTGTCCCACGGATATGTGCAGGGTATGCAGTGACATGCAGTTGTTTGCAGATGATGCAAGGTTTGAAAGAACTTTGAGGATCAGAGCAGACCGAATGAATGGGCAAGTAAGTACTGTTCCATTTCAGTGTTGCAAAGTATAAGGTTTTAAAATTTGGGAAGCACAGATGTAATGCAGAGTAAGCAGTTGGGGGGGGGGGTGATAGTAGACAAGGATTTACCTAAAATTTCAGGGGCACATTGCTAAAATTGTGTGAGTTTCAGAGAGAGAGGATTATGGCAATTGCCTGAAGGACACTCATGTGTAAAAATAAGAATGTTATGCTTCTATTGTATAAGAATTAGTTTTTTAAAAGTATGAAGAATTGTTAAAAAGGTCAAGAGACAACTAAGGTGGTTTCTGGTCTCTAGAATGTTGAGTGTGACGACCTATTGAAGGATTGCAATTTGCAGAATTTAGTTGATAGGATGAGGAGGAAATGATTGAGACATATAAGTTGGTATGGGGATTATTTCTAGATTAATGTGGATGACATTTTTCATAGACTGCAGATGAGACAAAAGGAGGACAACAGACCATCCCTGCAAGCTGTAATAAGGAGGGTGTGAGCAGAGAAATGAGAAGATTTTTGTGTTGAGAGTGGTGGGTGATTGGAATGAGAGGTCCCACTGTCTCTGCACTCACCACACTCTCTTGGGTAAAAGTGTGGTGGAGTGCAGAGACAGTAGTACCTCCTATAATAAGTCTTTGGACTCCCAGGATCTAATGATGACAATACTACTACTAATAATAACAAGAAGAAGAGTGTTTGAGAGCAACAGAGTGAGGTGAATTTTTATAATGAGTTGACAAAGTAGGTAGAATAGAAATGAACCTCTCATAGTTAGTTCAGGGATCTCATAAAGGCCCAGAAATAATACTGATATATATATATATATATATATATATATACACACACATGCACATATGTGTATATATATATATATAGGCCCAGAAATAATACTGATATATATATATATATATATACACACACATGCACATATGTGTATGTATATATATATAGGCCCAGAAATAATACTGATATATATATATATATATATATATATATATATATATATATATATATATATATATATATATATATATATATATATATATATATATATATATATATATATATATATATATATATATATATATATATATGTGCGTGTGTATATATATATATACACTCATGTCCGTGCGGTTAGCCTAGTGGTTTTGCACTTCGCAACCATATGCCTGGAGAAGGAGCGTCCCAGGTTCGATTCCCGTCGACGATGTGAGGAGCTTAAGAATCTTTCTCAGCCATAGCCAAGTTAGCCAGTCTTGGGCTTGGACAGCAGGGTTTTTTCCACTAGTTTATCTGGGGTTTTTCATCCCGCAAGCAGGCAAACTGGCCCCGTGAACACACATGGATTACAGTCAGGAATACTGACCCAGCCATAAGCCTGATTCATCAGCTTTGCTGGTCCCAAGCCTGGATAAAATTTGGGGGGATTAAGATGGTGCCGTACCTTCCCGTAAAAGGGACTCACGGCCATTGTATCATCATGTGAAACTAACTATACACTCATGAGCCAAAACATTATGACCACCTACCTAGTAGTAGTATGTTGGTTCTCTTTTAGCTATGATAACAGCTTGTCTCCATCTTGGCATTGACTCTGTGAGTTATTTCAACCGACTAGACAGAATAATATCCCAGAGGTCATTTATTATAATAAATAATAAATGCAGAAGTATCAGAGAGGAGGAAATTTGTTTAGATTTATAAGGCAGGTGAAATAAAAGATACCAGCTTGGACAGTACAATGGATGAAAGAATTTGAAGGAAACAGAGACCAGAGAAATCAAACAACAACTGTAGATGAAAAAAAAGATTATGGAAAAAAGTGTATATATATAATATTTATATTTTCATCTGCAGTTGCTGTTTGATTTCTCTGGTCTCTGTTTCCTTCAAATTCTCTCATCCATTGTACTATCCAAGCTGGTATCTTTTATTTCACCTGCCTTATAAATATACACAATTTTTTTCCTTTCTGATACTTCCGCATTTATTATTTATTATAATAAATTACCTGTGGGACATTATTCTGTCTAGTTAGTCCAAAATACCTCAGGATGTGGACAAGCTGTTATCTCAGCTAAAAGAGACCAAACTTGCTACTAGGTAGGTGGTCATAATATTTTTGGCTCGTGTGTGTGTGAGAGAGAGAGAGAGTGGCAGAGACCTGTTGCATGAGGAATATAAGGCTCAAGCTACGAAAGTGACTAATGTAGTAAGGAGGGAAAAATTAGAAGACAAGAGGAGACTGAACTGCAATCCAAGGAGAATCCAGTATTATTCTAGTAAGAGGAGAAATTATTGTATATGAATGCCTTTTCTAGATGGAGATAGCAGTTGTGGTGAAGAAACAGATGATGTAGTAGAGATGTTTGATGTTCACTTAATTAGAATGTTTCATCATGGTGAAGTAGGTTTTATTTATAGAGGGATAGGGAGGATTGAAGGATTAGAACTGAATGAAGAAGATGTATTTAAAACACTGAACATTCTAGATGAAAGTAAGGCAGTAGGATTGGGTTAGACTTCACCACATTTATGGGAATATGTTATGCAACTGACCATATATTGAACTGACTGTTTAATGAACTGGTTGAGTTCCAAAGGAGTGGTGGGAAAAGTAAGATAATATCATTGCATGTGGATGAAAGTAGAGATGTGGTATCCAACTTTGGAGAACAGTTTGTATTACTTCTGTGGCTAATTAAAATTTTGGAAAAATTGGAAAGTACTTTGAATAGAATTGAGCAGATAAGGGTAATATGATGTATGAAAGTCAGCATGGATTGGGTAACTATGGTTTTAGTAATTGGGTTACCTTTTGTAATAAAATAACAATAGCATTTGATTAGGAAAAGACCTATACTGTCATTTTTCTGGATTTTGTGAAGGCATTTGACAGGGTGCCATATGATAAGTTGATATTTAAGTTACAATGTATTGGTTTCAAGATCAGTTTATAGAACTTGGCTGTTGGCATTCTAATAGATACTAGAGAGTTGTGTATTGGGAAAGTTCCATAGGGCTCAGTACCATTACTGTTTGTCCTTTATGTTGATAATATTGTCCCCGGATCACAAAGAAATATTCAGTTGTTTGCAGATGATATGAAGCTTAAAAGGGTTATCAGTAAAAGTGCTGGTGTGGCTCTTCAGGAGGATTTGAATGAACTGGAAATGTGGGAAAATTAATGGGAATATTTTTAACACAGTAAAAATGTCAGATTTTGAAGTTTGGTGTATACAACCTGTCAACTGTCCACAGATGACAGGTTGTATACAAACTCTCTTTCTTGATAGAGCTATTCTGAAAGTGAATGAATTAGTGGACCTTAAAAAGGGCGATGGTGAAAAAAAAATTTGAAGATCAAGGGACATATTGCAAGCCAGCCTAGAGAATTGCTTTAATAGAGGACATTGGTCAGCAGAGATAAGAGGGTGATAGTCCCATTGTATATGACTAAATCTCCAATACTGTGCTCAGTGGTCACCAGAACTGTGGAACTTTGGTTATGGCGACAGACAGAGGGCATTTTGGTATGAGGTTGATGCAAAAAGAGTAGTGAATAAGAAGGTCATAAGTAGGCTTTTTTGTTGCATGAAGAGTGGTAGGAGCACGGAATGTTTTGCCTGATAGGATGGTGAGAGTGCAGATAGTGAATGAATTTAAGGGGTGTTATAATAGACTTCAGGTTGGCCATGCAATGTTTCGCAATTTGCAGGTGGGAAAGCAGAAAGTATGTTGGTACTTTCAGTACCTGTGTACAACTTTTAAAATTTTAGTAGCATCATACCCCTCTCAAGAGGATATGCAAAGGCAATTTAGGAGAAGTTATTATAATATTTCATTCAAACACAAATAATTATAAAAGTATTTACTTTGGACATTTGTGTTACATTAAATTACAAAGATTATTATTATTATTATTATGTGACAAATCCAGGGAGTCTGAAGATTCATCAAGGGAGGGCACCTGCTTTACAACTATATCTACACCACTCAATCCACCAACTAATGAACTGCAACTACACCAATGCCATCTACCGCCCGCCACCACCACCACTAGGATTTTCACAGACAATCACAAACATCCATACCCACAGCAGAATTCGAACCTGCAGCCGTTTGGCTGGAGAGTGGATATGCTAACCACTCGGCCAACCAGGCCGGCAAGATGCGAAGCAACTTTTAATTATTAAATAGATTTTAGTTATATGAATCCAATATACATACAAAAGAAACAAAAATTATGCAATTTAAATTTTAAATAATAAAACAAAGTTTAATAAGACAAATTAAACAATTTCTGTTGGGGAGAAGTTAGTTTGCTGAAATCTGGTTCTATATTTGTTATTTTTAGCCATAGATGGGTCTCCCCGTCCAGACGACAGTTCGTTTTATTTTATTTATTATTATTATTTTTTTTTTTTTTTGAGGGTCCACAAGCACAGAAAACTGAACTTCATGCATATAACCTGTACATCTATTCATTCAAATTGTGAATGCAGACACAAATAAACATGTATAGATGCCATTATAATTTAAGATACAAATGATTCCAAAATTTCGTGGGAAGTTCTGAAAGGGTGGTTTGAACTATTTGAATGTAATACAAAGAGTTTGAACCACACAGCTAGAATGTAATGGTGCCATCGACCAGATGCTGCTCTAAAGGTCAATCAATACATACCAAGAGCTATGTTTTATTTAAAACATCATTTACATTTTTTGTTATTATTAAAAATGAATTATGGAAGAGACCTGCACTTATCTGCATCAAAAATATAAAAGTTAAAAAAAGTAATCAAAATTAAAAAAAAAAATGCCTTTTGTCCTCAAAGACCTTTTGCATATCTCCTTGGAAAACACTACTATAGAGGATCTCCCACTATGTCTTACAGCTCTGTGAAAGTCCTGAATAGTAATAATAATAATAATAACAATAATAATACTGTAATTATTTCTATGAATAATTCAGTGTAGAGGATATTGCAGCACATTGTTACTTCTATGTAGTATAATGTTAAGTTCTTTATATTTAAGAAAATATGTGTGTTGATATCCACCTTTTGCAATAATCATTATGTGTCTCTTTGTTAGTTACTAAGATTATAATGATATCATTGTGCATTTTAGACTATCGTCATCCATCTATAATTCCAGTCCCAGAACCGGACTACAGTGACTCAGATAAAGGAGAAGATGATGTGGAAGATATGAAACCAAGAGATGAGGGATCATTGGGTGAAAAAGAACAAATGAGGATATACAGGGATGAAGACATGTTGAGAACAGAGTCTTCACCTGAAGATGGCATGCACTCCAGAAAGGGAAGATCTTACCACCTCAATGGATCTAGTGCCAGTGGAGTACATTTTACTGATGATGGCTTAATTTTACCAAAGAAACCTCCAAATCCCTGTCTAGAATCAGAGGAGCGTCAGCAACTACATAAAGAGCTTCTTTTTAATCAGAAAATGTAGGTATTTTTTTTTTTTTTACATGAAGTTTTATTATAAGGAAAAAAGTATAGTAGTTTGGCTCCATTAAACTTCTCTGGTTTATTTCTAAGCTAGAGGTAATCATTTAAACTAATAATTAAAAATAAAACTTTAAAATATTTCCTCACTGTCTGTATCTCTTTTATGGGACCACTCTGTTTGATCCATTTATATGCTCTCATAGAAAGTTTGATCTTTAGCACTCTTCTCACTCCATGGATGCCCTGAAATAATACTAATTCTGTCTCTTTTCCATCTACTGTTTATGTTAACAACAGAAAGTAAACTATATAAGATATTCCATAATAAAATTTTGAAATTTTCTATGTGAAAAAAAGTTGCATGACCTTCATATAGAGAGATAAAAAATTTAAGATATGTCAACCATGTATTGATTGAGTTAATTTATACACTATCCTACTAAAATTCATAAGATATAACTCTGATTGCAGGAAAATGAATGTAATCATGCATATTTTTCATACAATATGCATATTTTTTAGCCTACACAGAAGATGTTTGCATTGAAGTAATTTTTATCTTGCAGCCAAATGATAACTAGATGAAAAGAACTGAGCATTCCCCCTTTAGAAATGTTATCTTGGGGGGGGGGGGGGAGCGAACACATTTGAGAAATTATGTGCTATTGCACAGCAGTTAAGAATCTCCAAGTTCACAGTTTCAGTGTTCAGAAGAAATGGAAGCCCAGCGGCCTCTTCTGAGAAGGCCAGTTACTTCGTCTCATTATCAGACCCAAGACAATCTATGTTTGAAGATATATGTAACCACAAGTGCTTCCATGACAAGTAGACAGCTGCATACCATGAAATTTCACAGAAGAGCTGTAGCCCACAAATCTTTGTGAACAAAAGTTTGTAGGCTACATCTACACAACATGAATATACATCATCCATGCACATAGACCAAGCCAAATAGAAACTGTGGATTGTCCTACAGAAACGTGGTCCTATGAAACAGTAAACTATATTACATGTTGGTTTCCATTCTAATGGATACGTATGGACATGGAGAATGCATAAAGGTGTGCTTTTTTTTACCTTAGTGTATTTTTACTACTCATGTAAATGTTTGGAGATGGTAGTGCAATGCTGTAGAGATTGCTTCTCAATATTTCTCATTGATCAAATAGTTTTTGTTCAGCAGTTCATTGAAGTGTGTGAGTGCTTTAGAAAAAAAAAAAAAAAAACAGAAAATATTAAGAATCAAATATTTTGAAAACAAGGTCCAACTGAAATTAAAATAGACTTTGATAACAATTTAGAATCTGTCTCTTTGTTTCCGATGGTCAAAAGCATGGGCAGCTCTATTTAAACAACATGGCAGAGAGAACTTGGAAGATTCATTCATTTTGTATTATGGTGATTCAACGGCTGTTAGCCCTTTTTACAGGGAGGTATGGCACCACCTCAATTCCCCCCCCCCCCATTTTTATCTGGGCTCGGGACCGGCATAGCTGATAATTCAGACCTATGGCTGGAGGGATTGTCTTAAGTATTTCTGACTCTATTCATGTGTGTGTGTGTTCACGAGGCCGGTTTGCCTGCTTGCAGGATGAAAAACCCCAGATAAACTGGGGGGAAAACCCTGCTGTCCACTCCCAAGACCGGCTAACTTGGCTATGGCTGAGGAAGATCCTTAAGCTTCTCATGTTGCCGGCAGGAATCGAACTTAGGACACTCCTTCCCCAGGCATATGGTTACAAAGCGCATAGCCACTAGGCTAACCATGCAGACTTGGAAGATGATCCTCACAGTGGATGACTATCCACAGCAACAAATGATGAAACTATTGGAAAAAACCATGCTATGGTTGAAAAACCAATGAATTAAAGTAAGATTGGTGAGGCTATGGACATCCCAACTGAATAGGTGCACTACCTAATCTAAGAATTGGGAATGTCAAAAGTGTCCACTAAGCAGGTGCCATGTTTGTTAACACTGGAAACAAAACAGATTCAATGTCAAATTTTGAAAATGTCTGGAGCATACAAAGAATCCATCTGATTTTTAGAGGTGATTTGTGATTACTGATGCAACTTGGATCCACCAGTAGAAGCCAGAGGCAAAAGAACAATAAAAAGAATGCAAGCATCCCTTATCTCCACCTCCAAAGAAGGCACAGGCAGTTCCATCTACTAGCAAAGTCATGTTATCAATCTTCTGAGATTTTAAGGTGATAATAATCATTGGTTATCTTGCAAAGGGCCCAACTATAAATGGAAAGTACTACCCTAACTGCTAACCTTCTACAACAGTTACATGAAAAAATTCATAAGAAAAGGCATGAACAACCAAGAAAAGAGGTGCTGTTTCAACATGACAAACATGCCATACTAATGTACCAGCTCATACATCTGCAATTGTGGTAGTAGCCAAACTTTATGAACTTGGCTTTGAATTGTTGCCACATTCTCCATATATGCTTGATATGGCTCTATCTGACTTCTTCCTATTTCCAAAACTCAAAATTTTCTTGGTTGGAAAGAAAATTTTCATCAGATGAAGAGATTATTGTAGCAGCACACAGCTTTTTTGCATGCCTCAAAGAATTAGCTTATAATATAAATTATTTTGCAAATTATTATTATTATTATTATTATACGGGCACCTCCATGGAGTCTGAAAACTCATTGCAGGAGACCCAATCTATCCACACAATCTATCATACCTCTCCTTGAACCCATTGACAGACAAAGCACTCACAACTGACTCTGGCAACCCATTCCACTTATTCACCACTCTCCAAGCAAAAAATCTAGTCCTCACATCCCTGCTGACCACTCCTTTATTCAACTTCCAGGGATGATCCCTTGTTCTGGCCCCTCTAGCCAAGTACTGAAACATTTCCCCTGCATCAGTCCTGTAAAAAACTTAAAGCAACATAAATGTTTATATGATATCTCATATTTTTTTTCTTATCAACCAACTTCTGCAATCCACACACACACACACACCCTCATATTTAAGTTACTGTTAAGTTCCCTATCTTCACATGGAAAATTCCACAGGCCACTTGCCTTTGAATCCTCTCCACTGCTTCCTCATCCCCAAGAAACCCAGGGGACCAGACTTGAGCACAGTAATCCAGATGTGGGCATATCAAGGCCTTATAAAGAGGAATTACAACTTCCTTATCTCTACTTGTTAATGTGTTCTTCACTAGCCAAGTAATCTTATGGACTAATTTAGCAACTTTAGCAATATGTCCTCTGAACTTTAACTCTCTATCTATCACCACCCCTAAATCTCTAGCTTCATCTATTTCTTGGAGTATAGTGCCATCAATGTGATACACAGCTTATAATCTATTTATCCCAAAATGCATAAATTTACATTTCTTGACATTAAACTTGAGTTATACCTGAAGTTATACTTCAGGCATAAATGTTGTTTGCTTACACTTGGATAAAGGATAAAGGATTAAACTAAATTTATTATAGTCTAACCAAGCAGAAAAAAATTTGCAACATCTTTCTCTAAATCCAGAGTAATTTAATAATAAGGTGAGACACCTTTTAGCAACTTGTATAGGTAAATATGACTTCTCCATTGCTTCCACCTTAGTATCACCACCTCTGGGTCTGGCTCCCACTGACGAGACCTCAAAGGTCGAAACCGGTCTGGGTAGTTAGTGGCCCTTTCCTTAATGCATTGCATTATACATGTCCGCAAGGAAATGTGCTTTGCATTATGGGAGATACTAAGACTAGTAGTGATGAGAGCTTGTCCACCTTTACCACGAGTTGCTTCAGTCCTGATGATACTTCAGGTGCAAACTTTGTTTGCTTACACTTGGATAAAGGATTAAACTAAATTTATTAGTTTAATTATTTATTAGTCTAACCAAGTGGAAAAAATCTTCTAACAAGTATAGAAATGTAATTAACAACCTTGGTTACTGTTTGCTTCACTTCTTGAAGTTCCTTTAGGCCAAGTTTTGCACATAAAGTTTCCTCATGTATGATGCAATGAAAACCTATCAGTGGATGACCAACATGCTTTACACACACAGATTTACAAATCCTGCTTCCTTACCAATCATGCTGGGTGCACCATCTGTTGTGACGGATCTCACTTTTGAAATATCAATTTGCTGAGATAATTCGTTCATAACTGCTTTACATATTTTAACCCTAGTGATATGCTCAGGTAGTGTTACAAGGTTAATCATCTCTTCTCATACTTCGTCAACCCTACAAAATCAAGCAAAGATTGCTAGCCTAGCTGATGATGTAATGTCTGTGCTCTCATCAACACAAATAGAAAATAACTTACATGAAGTCAAATCTTTTGTTAATTGTTCTGCTGTATTTCTTTCCAACTTAAGTATCCTATCCTTAACTATTTTTCTACTCACAGACAAATCTTTAATGCACTGAATAATTTTTACCTTTTCTGAAAGATTGTCAAAAAGGAAAAGGAGCACATTCTAGCCATGCTTCTTTAATATACTCCCCATCCCTGAGTGGTTTTGCATGTTGGACAATAACTTCTGAAACCTCAAAACTAGCAGCAACTAAATTGGAACTAGGTCTGCTTGAAATAAATTTGCATCCAAGTATCAGAATTTTTTTTGTCTTGCTCAGTTCACGAGAAATTAATTCTCTTTGTTCTTGCTCACTTTTATTGCTTAAGTTCTTATGAAAAGTTTCGAAATGTCTCTTTACTGAAGAAGTCCTACAAACAGCTGATTCGGAATATAAAATGCATAATGCTTTATTACATTTCTTAATCAAACCAATTCTTTCAGTCCAGTTTTCTTTAAATTCTAATTCTCTAATATTCTCTTCATTTGAATGTCTGTTTCTTTGCTGGTCGTTGTGACATTCTGTACAATCTGTAAAGGGCAGGAAGCAAATAAAAATATCTGATAATGATATAGTTATATATATATAGCATAAATATGAATAGAAAAAAGGAGGAAGAAAGAAAGGAAGTCAAGAAGGAAATAAAGTGAAAGGCAAAAGGAAAAAAGTAAACTACAACTGAATGACCAAAGTTGTACAACCACAAAGTACATACAAAAAAAATTGCTTTCTTCATACAGCTTCCAACTTTAATGAAAATCGGATCATGGTGTGTAAAAATGTGGACAGAGATGTATAGACACTGACAAAAATTATAATTTGAACTCAGAAAATCTCATTATAATCACTCTCTGCATACACCTACTAAGTTTATGCAAACACCAAAAATTAGTACAATTATAAGCCAACCTACACACACACACACACAAATACACACACATGCCAATAAAAGAGAAGGGTACGCATGCCATCTAAGTACGTGCAGATAACACTTCATTATCCTGAATATTGATAATGCATTTCACATAGCTTTAACAATAATTTATGTTTATGGCAATGTAATGTAGTTGTAAAGTCGTGGGTGCTTTAATGATTGTTAGGACCACTGATGATGATGATGATATGGCAATGTTAACAGAAAATTTGCATTTATATCTAATAAATTAAACATTAATTGACAATAAATACTTCCAATCCATATTTTAATGATTTACTATTTAATTAAATCCAAATCCACACACTTTGGAAAACATAAATTCTTTATGAAACACGAAAAAAAAATAATAAAATGATGGTAAAGGAGTTATATCACGTCTGGCTGCCTGGTGAATGATGCAACAACTGAACAGGACAAAACATGTATGTCAATATATCGCTGAGATAGATGCCTTGGGAAACAGGATGTTTGTTTCATTTTCTTATTACTACTAAAACAGTTGATAGTGCCTGTTTCTTTATTACATTTTTATTTAGTATTGCTGTACTTAATAAAATTATATTCTATTAAGTTAAAATATACGATTTAGTGAAGATGCTGGATATGTATTTATTTATTTATTTAATTATTTTTAAGGTGAGCCCTGGGTTGCGTGCCAGAAAAAAAGTCATTGGTGTGCCAAAGATTCCCCACCCCTGGCCTATTCAAATCTTCTTGTAATAACAATGCATCACAACTTCTTGACATCGATCTTCCTAATTTAGCATCATTATCAAACAACTGAATATCTCCTTTCACACACCATGAACTATATCATTGATATATAAGTTAAACAACAGTGGTCCCAGAACAGAACCTTGTGTTATCCCACTCATTACCTTTCCTTTTTGGGACATTGCACTTCATTCATATAATCAAGCTCCCAAATAACTATCCATCTCCACTCTGCCCAATTGACCGAAAGTGATATTGAGTTGAATGTTGCTATATGCCAGGGAATGTAGAGAGTTGTAATGAAGAAATGAATAAACAACTTGGGTTAATGAACAAGAGAGGATGATCATTATGGGTGATTTAATTATGGTAGTATAGATTGGAATGAAGAGAAAACATTTAGAAATAAGGAAAATTAATTTCTTAAGTTCTTGAGAGATAACTATCTATTTTAAGTAAAGGTGGGCATGTGAGGATCAGGAGTCTAAGATCTTATCATCTCATCACAGAATGTGATTGTGAGTGGGGTGTTACATTTCCCTCTGTGAAGATCTCTGTGAGGAAAGGATTACAAGGCTGTGATTATGAAAAGCTTAGGGAGAGCTTGGAGCTATAGTAAGGAATGAGGAGTTGAGTGATAAGGAAATAAATGCTTCTTGGGCACTGACAAAGAGCTATTTAACAGCATCAGTGTGTGTGAATGTATTCCAAAGATCAAAAGGCTGAATAAGGGAGATGCTAAATGGATAAATGAAGGGATTAAGCATGAAATCTGGAAGAAGAAGAAGGCACTGTGGAGGCATCAAAAGATGAATAATAGTAATAATCAGTTGCATGAAGAGTATAAAGAGTAGATCAGGAAGGTGACTCAGTTGGTGAGGAAAGCAAAAATGCACTATTAACAGAAATTAGGAAATCAGTCCAAGAAAACTCCTAGGGAGTTTTTTTTTTCTTTTTTTTTTTCTCCCAAGATGTAGCAAGTAGAAAGAAGAATGATTATGGCAATGTGATGTTCATCATCATCAAATTCCTGCCATGTACCCTCAAGGGGTGTACAGGATATGATAGTACTACATGAAAAAATTACATCATTATTAATTTCCTATCTACAATTTTCCTCCAAATCAGTCTGTTACTTGTCAAGACTCCAACAGTATCAGATCTTATATTTCTATCGTCTAAGGCACTTTGTACCGTATCAATCAACCTATATCTTGGTCTTCCTCTGGGTCATTTTGCTGCCAACCTGGCAGAGAACACTTGTTTTGCTAATCTTTCCTCGCCCATTCAGTTTAAGTTACCATACCACCTGAGATTAGCTCTGCTAACGCATTCCTGGATGCTGACAATGTCAAGTTCTTTCCTAATATCCTCGTTTTTAATATGATATTGCCATTGATGCCATCTGTTCACACCTATAATCTTTCTCAGGACTCTCATATCTGTGGTATCTAGTCTTTGGTCAAGTGTTTTACTTCTGACCCAGCTCTCAGATCCATAAGTTAAAACTGGTTTGAACACTGTCTTGTATACAGCTAATTTAGTGTTCCGACTAATTTCTCTCTTATTCCATATGAATTTATTCAACTGACTTCCCACCATACCAGCTTTGCTGATTCTGTTGTCTATTTCCATATTTAATTCATCATCTTCACTAAAAATCGTGCCTAAATAGCTGAAATGTTTTACTTGTTCCACAGGTTCTCCATTCACAACACAGTTGACATTTTCAATGATTCTGCCTATTTTCATTGTCTTTGTCTTTTTATTGCTGACCTTCATACCATATCTATTACAACAGCTATTCAATTTAGTCAGAGAATCTTGCAGACTTTTAGCGGATTTATTTAGAAGTATAACATCATCTGCATAAAGCAAAGAGCTGACATTAACATCTCCAATTTTGATATCATGTTTAATACCACTTTCCTTCATAATGTGATCCATATAGATAATGAATAACAGAGGGGATAATGTACATCCTTGTCTCACACCAGATTTAACATTAAACCATCTTCCTGTACTTCCTTCAATTCTAACTGCTGACTTACAACTCAAATAAAGACTAAGTATTGCTTGATATAATGCCCCATTGACACCATATAACTGCAGCGTATTGAATAGCTTCTCTCTTGGCACCTTGTCATATGCCTTTTCCAAATCGACAAAACTTAAATACAGATCTTTGCTATATTCCCATGCTTTCTCAACTATTTGTCGTAAAGTGAAGATCTGATCCTGACAGCCTCTATTTGGCCTGAATCCAGCTTGTTCTTCACCAAGCTTTTCTTCCGCAATTCTTCTCAACCGTTTCTCAAGTATACTTGCATTGATCTTGCCAGGAACACTCAGTAGGGAAATACCCCTGTAATTCTCACATTCAGTTTTATTTCCCTTTTTATATATGGGTACTATGAGAGCTCTACTCCAATCATCGGGAATTCGTCCCTCTGTCCATGCTTTCTGAACTATGCAGTGCAGCCACTGTAAGACTCTTATACCACCATACTTCAGCATTTCTGGTCGGATATCATCTACTCCTGCTGCCTTTCCACATTTCAAGCCTTTGATGGCTTTTTCTACTTCAAGTATGGATATGTATTCCTGACTGCATGCCTGTTGAATGTTTTTTACCACTGTGCTGTCATCGCTGCTTGTTTTATTTAGCAGTTTTTCAAAGTAATTACTCCATACTTCAAGGATATCTTTTTCTCCCGTTTTCATGTCACCTTTATCATCTCTAACTCCTTTTACAGCACTCTCTTTCCTCCATTCCTAAGCTTCTTCAACAACCTCCAGAATATTTTGCCACCTTCTTGATATTTATTTTCTATATTCTTGCCAAAGTCCTCCCATGACTTTTGTTTAGCTAGTTTTACACAGTGTTTAGCATTCTTGCATTTGTCTCTATATTCTCTAAGAGCACAAGCTGACTTATTTGACAGAAACTTTTGATATGCTTTCTTCTTTTCCTTCACTGCCTCTTTAACTTCCTGTGTCCACCAGGGAGTTCTGATTTTTTTATCCTTACAGACAACCTCACCACATGCCTCTCTGGCAGAATCAATCAATGTTTTCTTCAGAGTTTGCCACTGAATCTCCAAGGTTTGATTCCTGTTCTCAAACTCTTTCATTTTTCCTTCAATAATCTTTGTGTATTTTAGTCTACAGTTCACATCTGAGAGCTGCTCAACTTTTATTCGCTTTAAAACTTTCTTACATGTCATTCTTTTCAATATGAAATTTAATTTTATCTTGCTCAAGACTAAATAGTGATCACTTCCAGTTTCAAATCCTCTGTACACTCTGGTGTCGTGCACCAGGGAGAAAACATCACTATAAACAATAACATAGTCAATGAGACTTTTCTTATTCCTAGCCTCTTCTCTCCATTTGAATTTGTGCACATTTTTATGTTGGAACATGGTGTTAGTAATAACCAGTCCATGTCCTGAGCAGAAATCCAACAGACATTTGCCATTATTATTAGCTTTGCTCTTTTCTCCAAATTTTCCCAAAATATTTTTGTATGTCTCACAATCATTTCCTACTCTGCTATTTCAATCCCCAACAAGGACCACCTTTTCATTTTTCATTGTGTCAGTTGCTTTTTCTAAAGCCTCAAAAAATTCCTCCACTTCTACTTTAGTAGAACCTTCTGTGGGACCATAGGCACAAATAAGTCTCATTGTCCAGTTCCCCATTCTCATTTTTGCCCACATTACTCTACTTGAGACTGCTTGCCATTCAAGAAGATTAGCCTCGTATTTTGTGTTGAATACTATGGCTACTCCTTCTTTTCCTTGATTGTCATTGCCTGAGTATAACATTTTGTATTTATTGCTCAGTAAAATCTCACCAGTTTTGATCTTTTTTGTTTCAGTCACCCCTATTATGTCAATCTGGTACTTGTCTTATTCCTCAGCTAGCTCGATTTCTTTGCCATTCAGGCTTCTTATGTTGATAGTACTGATCTTTAACTCTGTTGATGTTGAGTTGGGGTTTGTTTTCAGATTTGTTCCAGTAGCTGATTTTTTGCTGTTCACTCTGGTTCCCTTGCGAAAACAGCGGGGGGCCTTGTTTAACTCGGCGACGTCCCAGCCGGCATGAAATTTAGTCATGTTGTACCATCATTTTTTATTTTGGTTTAACCAATAAGAATACAATTTGGCCGGCTAAATCCCAAATTGCCAGCCCATCCTCGTTCATTCAGTATCCAAGTAGATACCCAACAGGGTGCCACGAGAAGGTGAGGATTGGACATTAGGTCAGAAGCCCTGGTCGGTTCTCTGCATTCCTTTAAAGGCTATGTGGAGGTCTCCTCTCAGTTATACAGCTTTGACCCTTAAGCATCCCCTATGTGATGCTAATGGATGAAAATGATAATATGGTAACTGCTGCAGAGGATATAATCAAGGTAATCAGCAAGGTGTTTTCATCCTTATCACTGTGAAATCATGAGAAGTTTAAATATAGAGGAAATGGGAAATGACTTACTGATGAACAAACAAGTTATATATATATGAGGAATTAAGTAAATAAGCTTGATGTCAGTAAGGCAACAGGCCTTGATGACATATCACCACAAGCCTTAAGAAAATGTTCTGGTGAGTTAGTATCAGCTTTGGCTTACCTGTCTAACAGGAGTTCCAAAGGAGTGGAAGGAAAATAAAAATGTTCCAATTCACAAAGGAAATGATAAGGTAAAGGCTACAAATTATAGGCCTATCTGGATATCTGGTGGCCAATCTGTGGTGGTTAAGGTGTTAGAGGTTGGTGAGAGCTAGGATACAGAAATTGGATTGATAACAGCAGTATTTGATGATCACATCAAATACTGTTGTCAGCATGGGTTGATTGAAGGGAAGTTGTGTTTTACTATTATGTACTATAACAAGGTGACAAATGCACTTGTGTTGTGGCAGTCTCTGCAAGAAACTGCCACACAACAAGTTGGTGACTAAATTGGAGCAGATGGGATTGTATGCTAGATTCGTGAGTTGAATGGTGACTGGCTGTCAGATAGGTATCAGCAACTTATGTATAGGGGTGTAGCATTCTGAAAGATTATTATTATTCGTGACACCTCCAAGGAGTCCGAAGACTCATCACGGGAGGATACCTATTGTACAACTCTCCATCTCCACCGCTACACTGAACCTCTACTACCAATCATCTACATCAGCACCAACTACCGCCCACCACAACTAGTATTTTTTGTCTGTAAATTGTGTGTGTGTTCTGAAGGGCCGATTTATCTGTATGTGGGATGAAAAACCCAAGTTTCTGGGAGGAAAAAACCCTGCCTCTGCATGAGATCGGCTAACTCACCTTCAATTGAAAAAGTCCATATAAAGATAGTTACTAGTAGCGTGCCACGGGGCTCTCTTTGGGGACATTGTAGTTTAATTTGTATATTCATGATATTGGGATGGGTTTAACTGGAGATATACAATTTGCAGATAATGCAAAACTGGGAAGAATGATGAGGAAGCAAGCCGATATTGTGGCCTTACAGGACTTGAATAGATTGTGTGAATGGTACTATCAGTTCAATGTTGCAAGATGCAAGTTTTCCGAAATTTGTTAGGCAACAATGGGATGCAAAGTATACACTTGTTCGGGAAATTTTGAAGGAGGTTGATAAGACAAGAAAATAGTGGTAGACAAGGACATGAAGTTCAGGGATCACATTGCAAGTTGTGAACTCATTACATCAAACTACGGCAATGATGTGTAGGACCTTAACATGTAGAAATAAAGAGATTATTGTTCAATTGTATAAAGCCCTGATCAGGCCTGATATGGATTATTGTGCACAGATTTGATCATCTTGTTTTCATGGTGATGAGGATATCACCATGTTGCAGTCAAGAAAGAGATAAGAACTAGGTTTTTCTCTCATAGAGCAGTGAGTGAATGGAATAGTTTGCCTTTAGAGGTAGTGTGTGCATCTAATGTGATGAATTTAAGGAAAGGTATGACAACTGGTTTGGGTTGATGTATAGCCTCCCTTGACTCCCTGGAGGTCTCAGATAGTAATAATAATAACATATATATTAGAAAGGGTCCAGAGAAGACTGAGTATGGGTGGTAACTGGTCTTTGGAATGTGGGATATGAAAACAGATTAAGGGAATGAAATTTGCAAAGCCTTATGAATTGAAGGAGAAGAGAGGATGTTTAAATTGGCAACGGGTTGTTACTGGATTAATTATTATTATTACTCCAAGACCCCATGGAGTCAAAAACTCATCTAGGAGGTCCTTTTATCATACACACAGCTCATCATGCCGTGTCTTAAACACATCAAACTCCTTGCAGACACCACACTCTCAGGCAAGGCATTCCAATCATTCACAACTCTGCACAAAAAAACCTGCTTCTCACTTCCCTGCTCACACCCTCTTTATACAGTTTCCAGGGATGACCTCTGGTTCTTCCCTGATCTCCCACTGTTTTCTGTAGAACCTCTCCAGCATTGATCCTGTAACAACCCCTTACTAACTTGTAGGTCTTTATCATATCACCCCTCTTCCTCCTATCCACTAAATTGCATCTTCTCAACCTTTCCTCATATTCGACATTCCAGAGGTCAGAAACTACTTTAGTCAATCGCCTCTGGACACTTTCCAACATCTCTTTGTCCTTTTGAAAACCAGGTGACCAAATCTGGGTACAGTAGTCCATATGTGGCCTAATCAAAGCCTTATACAATGGAACAAGAATCTCCCTACTTCAAGTTAGTGTCCTCTGCATCATTCCCAGAAATCTTTGTTGTCTTCACAATTTTGGCAATGTGTCCCCTAAATTTCAGATCCTCATCCACTATCATCCCTAGATCTCTTATTTCCTCCACCTCTGACAATATATCTCCACCAAGCATAAATTCTACATCCCCTCTTTGTTTCCCGGAGGGAGTGGTAGAAAAAGGGACTACCCCTGGGAACTGTATAAGGAGTAAGTTCTTTGCATAGAGTGGCTAGTGAGTGGAATGAATAATGAATTACCTGACAGTGCAGTGAATGCAGATATGTTGAATGAGTTTAAAGCATAGTTGGATAAGTTTTGTGTGCAAAAGCATGTACCTCCTGCATTACATCTTTTGACTCCATGGAGACTAGTACTACTACTACTAATAATACAGTAATTGGATAAGGTCCAAATTGGACTCATGTGCCAGTGTCAAATATTTCATTATTCTATTTAAAAGTACATGTTTCTTGTTACTCTTTAACTATGAACTCTGTAATGTAAATTGAATAGTAATAATAATAATAATAGACTTTATGTTATCTAAGAACTACCCATAAACTCCATGGAAATTTCCAATAATAATAATATACTTTTGGGCATGCAGTGTACACACACACACACACACACACACACACACACACACACACACACACACACACACACACACACACACACACACACACACACACACAAGGTGGCCCATGAGTCATAAAGGAATTTAAAATGTGAATAACTCATAACTAATAAAAAAAAAATAATAATAATTAATAAATAAAGTTATTAAATGTTTAAATCTCCTTCATGACTTATGGGCCACCCTGTATCTGTGTGTGTGTGTATTTATATATATATATATATATATGAGAGAGAGAGAGAGTAAATGAAAATGTCTCCATTAAGTAATTGATTACCTTAAGATAAATAATACTTTGATTAAGAAAGAAAGTTCTGTATATCCATAAGACATTTTCAAAACTATTTCTTTTTATCATTCTGTACTATTCATATAAAACTCACAGAGCCAATTTTTGCACCTTTACTATGTTTATGGGCACTAATATGTCAAGTAGTTTATTAACTAATGACTTTCAGCTTAATAATTCTATGATTTCTGCAATGATTTCCAATTTCCCATAACTCATTCTCTTTAAGTTCCATATTTCTCTTATCATTCTTATCACAGTTAATACATGTCTTATAGCACCTATAAGATGTATTAACTTTGCATCTCTCTCTCTTCCCCCTTTGCGAAATCAGTGATATTATTATTATGTACTAATTTCCTGATTATTTTATAGTGTTCTCCTAATGATACTGCCATACAGTGATACAAATTTTCATTGAAATTATTATTAAATATTTTCTGCTTTTTAGTGGCAAAATTGTTGTTGGCCAGAAACCAGAACTGATAAAAGCCATTGAACGATATCAAGATGATAAGATGAAAAAAACAACAGATTTAAAAAAACAGACTTCCTTAGAGAAGATTCTTGAAAACCAAGCAGCAAAAATTAAAATGGTAAAAGCTTAAAAGAAAATCAAAAGAATTCATAAGATCTATAATTAAAATAAATAATTTCAACTTACTTTTAACTATGCACCCAAATTAAACTACTTCCAGCTATATTCACAAACCTTATCAATGCCATATTACCCATTGCTAATTAATCCTTTTCTGTAATGAAACTATCTGAAGGTTGTTTTTTTTTTCTCTTCCCTTTAATTGCATTAACTTTAACCTAATTTGATTGGTTTTCATAATATTGTTAATAATCTTAGTTTACTATAAATCAAGACAGTCTTATACAATTACTTGTAGTTTATGTACAATATGTATATTTTATTCTAAGGTACTACAGGTTCTGCAGCCTCTCGTGTGCAGGACCGATATAAAAAAAAAATAAAACTTAAAATAAAATATATGTGTTGTACATAAAGAACAATAAACATTAACAATATTTGAACAATAACAAATAAACACTGTAACATGGTCAGGTCATCATACAATGGACATACCGCATCTTCCGTCATGTGGGTTACCAAGGGATGCGTTTGGGTTTTAGGCAGAGGGACCCATTTAAAAAATATGTTACAGTCTTCCTTAGACACCATTCCTCAGCACTCTGCTAGAGGAAGCTCCATCAATTTGCCCGCTACCTATTTGGGGAGGTGTTTAGGGCAGTGCAAAGAAATGGTTCTGCAAAAGGACAGAAATGGCAACGACAATGGCACCAGACTATGGTTTTTAGGCAACTGGAATATCTTTTCTCTGACAGCGAAGGAGAAGGAACTGGTCGAGGAAGCCAAGTGCTACCAACTAGATTTAGTCAGGCTCTCTTTGACCAAGAGGAAAGGCTCTGGAACTGTCGACCTTAATGAGGGGATGGAAGCTCGACTACTCTGGTAAGCCTGACAATGTCTGCTCAGGCGAGTGTAGGGATACTCACAAGCCCCTGGCTGTCAGACTGTGTTGTTGAGTGGATCCCATTGAGGAGACAGGTGTGTGTGTTAAGGCTCCAGATCAAAAACCACAACTTGGCTGTGGTGCAAGCCTATGCACCTAATCTGGAGTCAGAATACTCTGCCTTCCTAGAGGAAGTGGATGCTGCTTTTGACAGGGTGACAGACATGGAATTAAAGTCACTTTAACATGTCTTTAATACACGTGTTCTAACATGTGTATTAAAGTGACTTTAATACACATGTTGGAACAGATGACCGGACACGGAGGGGTGTGGTTGGGAGGAATGGAGACCCTGACCTTAATGCGAATGGGTTGAAATTATTGGACTCCTGCTGTACTAACAGCAGAAGTCCAATAATTATTGTCCATAATGAACACCTTCTTCCAGCACCAAGAAGTTCATAAGTATACCTGGTACATGGATACACTTGAACAGAGGTCTCTGATTGACTTCTTTATAGTCCCAGCAGACCTATTTTCTTCAGTGCTGGACGTGAGGAGAGGGGCAGAACTGTCAACCGACCACCACCTTGTTTTCTGCAATCTACGGCTACAGAAACCAAATGCTACCATCAACGCTGGCAGACCAAAGCAGCTATACTGTGTGAAATGGGAGGCATTGGAAAAAGAAGCTGTGAGGAAGAATTTTGCAGATAACATCTCCTCCAGGTTCAAAGAGATTCCCAAGCACACTGCAGATGTTGTGGAGGAGTGGGAGCTGTCACCGCCTCTGCACTCTGATGCTGTGGCAGAATGCAGCTCGGCATGGGAATGTGAGAAAAGGACACCTTGGTGGAACAAAGAGGTCCAAAAAGCTGTCCGGGCAAAAAGGGAGGCCTATCTAACATGGCTTAGGGTCAGGCCACCTGAGATGCGTTTCCGGTACACTGAGGTGCAAAAAGCTGCTGCTGAGACAGCAAAGCAGAAGGCTTGGGAATCCTTTTGAGAAAGATTAGACTCATCCTATGCAAATGCAAACAAAGTATTCTGGCGGACCATCTGCCACCTTCGAGGGAGGAAATCGTGCACAGCAAGGGCAATTAAGGCCTCTGATGGTGCACTTTTGACAACCAAGAAGGACATCCTCCACAGATGGAGGGAATACTTTGAGAGCCTTCTTAACCCGGGTGGCACAGCAGCTGGGAACATCCAAAAGGTGCAGATTTGGGTGACAACTAGTCTCACAGCAGAAAGAGGTCCATTTAGTAATAGAATTTCTAAAATCGGGCAGGGCTGCTGGTGATGATGAAATTCGGCCCGAAATGCTAAAAGCCTTAAATCGAGATGGTGTTCGCTGGATAACTTGAGTGTTCAGGCTGCTTGGACATCTGTGTGAGAACCAAAGCAATGGCAGACAGGCATAATAATACCTGTCTTCAAGAAGGGAGACCAGAGAGATTGCAGCAACTATCGTGACATCTCTCTGCTCAGCCTGCCCGGGAAAATATATGCTAGGTGCTTGGAAAGAAGGTGCAGGAGCATAGTTGAGTCGAAGTTCCAGGAAGAACAATGTAGCTTTCGTCTTGGTAGAAGCACAACTGACCAAATCTTCATCTTAAGACAAGTCTTTGAGAAATGTTGGGAATATGCCAAGAATGTCTACACATTTTGTGGACCTGGAGAAGGCTGGGTTCCTCGGGATAAGTTTTGGCAAGCAGTACAGGAGTATGGAGTGGATGGCCAACTATTATTATTATCCCAAGACCTCATGGAGTCAAAGACTCATCTGGGAGGTCCTTTTATCACACACACAGCTCATCATGCCGTGTCTTAAACACATCAAACTCCTTGCAGACACCACACTCTCAGGCAAGGCATTCCACTCATTTACAACTCTGCACAAAAAGAACCTGCTTCTCCCTCCCCTACTTGCACCTTCTTTATACAGTTTCCAGGGATGACCTCTGGTTCTTCCCCGATCTCCCACTATTTTCTGTAGAACTTCTCCAGCATTGATCCTATAACAACTCCTTACTAACTTGTAGGTCTCTATCATATCTCCCCCCCCCTTCCTCCTGTCCACCAGACTCTGCAAATTACATCTTCTCAATCTTTCCTCATACTCGACCTTCCAGAGGTTAGAAACTACCTTAGTCAATTGCCTTTGGACCCTTTCCAACATCTCTTCATCCTTCTGAAAACCAGGTGACCAAATCTGGGCACAATTATAGTCCATGTGTGGCCTAATCAGAGCCTTATACAATGGAACAAGAATCTCACTACTTGTACAAGTCAGTGTCCTCCACATCATTCCCAGAAGCCTTTGTATTGTCTTCACAATTTTGGCTATGTGTCCCCTAAATTTCAGATCCTTATCCACTATCACTCCCAGATCTCTTTCCTCCACTTCCAACAATATATCCTCACCAAGCATAAATTCTGCATCCCATCTTTGTTTTCCAAATTTTAAAACCTTACATTTTGCAACATTGAACTCACATCCCCATTTCCAGTGCCCAATCACTCAATTTATTCAAGTCTTCTTGTAAGGCCACAACATCTTCTCTGCTCTTCATGGTTCGTCCCAACTTTGCATCATCCTCAAACAACTGAATATATCCATCCAAATCTTCACCAATATCATTAATATACAAGTTTAACAGTAATGGCCCTAAAACAGATCCCTGAGGCACTTTACTAGTGACTTTCCTTTTCTTGGATATCGCTCCTCCATACACAACTTGTTGATACATATCAGATAGCCAGTCTCCAATCCAATGCACTAATCTAATATCCAACCCCATCTTCTCTAGTTTGACTATCAACTTATCATGAAGTAATCTCTCAAAAGCCTTTGCGAAATTCAAGTATATTACTGTGTATCCTTCTCCTCTGTTCAAGGAAGCAGTCATTTTATTGTAATACGTAAGGAGATTACTAAAAAATGACCTCCCTTTAGTAAATCTATGCTGTCCATCAAAGATAATACCATTGTTGTCAACCCAATTCTGGATCTTAGTTCTCACAAGCTTCTCCAACAACTTAACTACAACACCTGACACACAGATAGGCCTATAGTTTGATACTTGAGTTCGATCACCTCCTTTATGAAGTGGCACAATCTTGCCCTCCTTAGAAACTTGACCGAGTGCAAGACTCATATTCAAAAAATATGTCAAGGCAGTTGTCAACTCCCTGGCACATTCCTTCAGAATACATGGTGATATATTATCAAGTCCCACAGCCTTATTAACATCTAGTTTGCTTAACTCCCCCATACACCTCCTGCTCACTTACAGTCAGTCTCTTCCCCCCCATCATCAACTGCTCTCAATCTATCCATGAAGTCACATTCACAAGATTGAAAGTCCTTTATGAACTACTCATTAAGTATCTCCACCACACATTCTGCAATAGCTGTCTTTATACCATTTTCTCCAATCAATGCCATCCTTCCATAAATCATTCTTTCTTTTGCTGGCTAAATATCAAAAGAACTTATCCGCCATCAATGAATGCCCGGAGTTTTGTGTCAGGGCAAACAGCACAAAGTCTGAACCTTTCACAGTCTCCATTTGTCTCCTCCAAGGGTGTGTTCTGACACCCCTCCTTTTCATAATATTTATGGACTGTATTGACAGGCACAGCCGAGGCAGCGAGTATGTCAGAATTGGAAGATGTAGCATTAGACATCTGCTTTTTGCAGATGACCTAGTCATCTTCCACGGATCACCTCCAGTGGACCCTGGATAGGTTTGTAGCTCTTTGGGCAGAAGCCAGGATGAAGATCAGTGTGGCCAAAACAGAAACATTTGTGGTCTCAAGACAATCATCCCAGTGCACTCTACATGTGAGTGGAGTCCCACTGAGGCAGGTGGAGAAGTTTAAATAACTTGGGTCCATATTCACGGGTGATGGAAAGTGGGATGTAGAAGATACTCGAATTGGCTCAGCGAGCACAATATCACGGGAGCTTGGCCATTCGGTAGTATTGAAGCAGGAGTTAAGCCAAAAGGCAAAGCTAGCTGTCTTCAATACAGTCTGTCCCCATCCTCACCTATGATCACGAGAGCTCACATATGAACACAAATTCCTCGCGGGAACTTAAATGAAGTTCCTGCGAGGGGGGGGGTTGCAGGGGTCGACAAAACTCGACAGATTCAGAGGCTCTGCAATTCAGGAAACCCTCAATACTCACCGCTTCTCCGTGTTGAGAGATCACAGTTACAATGGTACGGGCACCTGGTCAGAATGTCACAAGAGAGGCTCTTCCAACAGGCCCTCTTTGCCAAGGACTCGCTGGATAGATTATATCCAAAACCTTGGTTGGACACGTCTGGGAGGTCCACCAGAACACCTGAGCTTGGTGGCGGAGGATCGTGACCATTGGAAGTTCCCCTGTCAGCTGCTGCCCCCACAACCCAATTAGGAAAGGTAGGCCTTGAAGATGGCTGGATGGTACATAAAGAACCTCTCCCTACTCAAAGAATATCAATAAGTTACTTCTTCCTGTCTATAAAGAGTACTTTGGGGAGGTGATCACATCATGGAGAAATCTCTTCCAAAGAACAGTGGAAGATGGAAGGGAGAAAGTAAAGTGAGGTCAGTGAATTTATAAACTTATCTGAAAGTAGAGGAATGATAGATGTGCTAATCCAGGAACAGCACCATAAACAACACACGTAGGAGATACAAGACATTTGTGTAGTAGTTGAAGTGAGTCTGTTAGAGGGATTATCCAGTGCCATAACGAGGGCGTGGCAAAAGAGCCACCTGCCATGGGCGCAACTAAGTTTGAGGTGCAAAACAAAAAATAAAAATAAATAAACAGATATAAAAGTCCGCTATTTATATATTGTATTTTTAAGTTTCGGCAATACACTGCTTTAGACACACAAATTCTGCAACACTGCAACTCATTTTGATGGGGTTAACAGTAAGTATTTAATATATTGCATTTAGTAAAATTTAACTTGTTACATTTAAATTTTTCAAAATTTTTGTCAATTTTGGGTTGGGGGGGGGGTGCAAGTTAGACATTTGCCACAGGTGCTTCGTACCCTCATTAATGTACTGGGATTATCAATTATTATTATTATTAACATCAGCCCTCCATGGGGTCAAAAAATTTATTGTGGGAGGTCCATACTCTTTCATTGAACTGTGCCTTCAAGCAAGGCATTCTACTCACCAATCACTCTTCATGGTATCCAGAGAGTTCATCAAAAAGACAATTCATCGAATGAACAATTCATCGAAAAAAGCAGTTCACTGAAAATTTAAAATTTTCGATAATGTTATGATAAAAGTGATCCATTTAGAACAAAAACCGAACCGGTCATAGGGAGATAGCAATGCTACTTTAATATGGAAACTTTATAGAACAATATGGTTTCTTATAGACTTTCTTGTCCGATAACTGTTTCATGTCTGTTCACGGGAATGGTATGCCTGTTTCCAGGAGGAAAAGCCCAGCCATCTCCGTATTATGCCTGCTAACTTACCTTTAGCTGAACAGGACTGATAAAATACGTGTGTAGAGGCTTAAGTGCTGTGAGGACATCATGTTGGAGGCTTAATGGATTTTTTACAACACTCAAAAAGAATTAAAATAGAATTTAATACTTCCTATATTTCGTCCTAGTCACTAGGACATCTACGGGGATTACAAAAACAATTAATGTAACATATACACAAATAACAAACAATACTAAGCCCAACCACATGGGTGACACTAAAGTCCTATCTAGGTAGAGTGCCCTCTAAGGGCAGTAGTAGGTGGCCTGGAATGTAAGGTGGGAACTCTGGTGATGAGTGTTTCCCAAATCTTCGGAAGCTTAATGCAACCGTATTTATTGAGATTTGGTTGGTTTTTGAGAGCTGCTGCTGCTTCTAAGAAAAGTCTCTCTTTCTTGAATTTGCTGTGGTGGAGCATGGTGGTTTTCTTCCATGATACCCTGTGGGTGGTGTCCAAAGCATAGTCAGCCAAGCCTGAATGGCCATAGTTGTGTTTGAAGATGTAAGACTTGTGTTCCTCTAGACGGATGGATGCTGATCTGCCTGTCTGTCCAAAGTACGCCAGCTTACAGGAACAGGGTACTTTGTAAACTCCGGGCAGAGAGAGAGGAGGGAGCTGATCTTTCGTAGAACGGATAAGGGTAGCGAGTTTGCGGTGGGGCTACAGCGATCACAGTATCAAAAAAATAATCAACTCCTTCCCCATTCCCCGTCCTTCTCTTCAACAAGATTTTAAAAATGCCATCACCATACCCTACATCCGTGGCACATCCGAAAAAATAGCCAAGATACTAAAACAGTACAACCTACACACAGCATATAAGCCCCACCGCAAACTTGCTACCCTTATCCGTTCTATGAAAGATCAGCTCCCTCCTCTCTCTCTGCCCGGAGTTTACAAAGTACCCTGTTCCTGTAAGCTGGCGTACTTTGGACAGACAGGCAGATCAACATCCATCCGTCTAGAGGAACACAAGTCTTACATCTTCAAACACAACTATGGCCATTCAGGCTTGGCTGACCATGCTTTGGACACCACCCACAGGGTATCATGGAAGAAAACCACCATGCTCCACCACAGCAAATTCAAGAAAGAGAGACTTTTCTTAGAAGCAGCAGCAGCTCTCAAAAACCAACCAAATCTCAATAAATACGGTTGCATTAAGCTTCCAAAGATTTGGGAAACACTCATCACCAGAGTTCCCACCTTACATTCCAGGCCACCTACTACTGCCCTTAGAGGGCACTCTACCTAGATAGGACTTTAGTGTCACCCATGTGGTTGGGCTTAGTATTGTTTGTTATTTGTGTATATGTTACATTAATTGTTTTTGTAATCCCCGTAGATGTCCTAGTGACTAGGACGAAATATAGGAAGTATTAAATTCTATTTTAATTCTTTTTGAGTGTTGTAAAAAATCCATTAAGCCTCCAACATGAGGACTGATAAAAATTATGCGTGTCGTAAATGGGATTCCAACTACCCAGGTCTTTCTAACTAAGCAGCTTTGTTTATACCGACTGAACTACGCTGGCTCCATTATTATTATTGTTGCTAGTAGTAATATGCGACTTCAATAAAGCAATTATTATGGGATGAATTTTACTCATATTCACTATTTGAAACTTTTACAAGAAAATGTCAAACTGTTCCAGTTTTCAGTTCAGGTATGTTCGGGGCGGCAAAAAAATAACGTGTCCAAATTATGTACTGTATTACGAAATCTCTCTGACTTAGTGGAATTAGTAGAAGTTGCCAGTACAAGAAGCTGGCTGCATGGTTCAGTTTTTGTTCTAAATGGATTACTTTTATCATAACATTATCGAAAATTTAAAATTTTCAGTGAATTGTTTTTTCGATGAATTGTTCATTCGATGAATTGTCTTTCAATAAATTGTTTTTTTCAATGAATTTTCATGTAACCACTATTCATATAAAAATCCTTCTCCTCACTCCTTCACTCACACCCACCATACACAGCTTCCAGAGATGGTTTCTTGTTTTATTCCTGTTTCTCTAATCTATGAAAAATTGCCTCCATATTAATCTAGTAACAATCTTCTCACCAATTTGTGTCTTAGTCATATCTCCCCCCCCTCTCCCTCTTCTTCTTCTATTCTCAGGACCCTGCACATTGCATTCCCACAATCTCCCCTCATATCCCCCCCCCTATAGACCTGACACTGACTTAGTGAACCTTCTCTGGAACTGCTTCAATACATTCTAATATGTGCAGGTTTGGTAGCCTGGTTAAGGCCTTATACAAGAGAACCATAACCTCTTTTCCTCTGTATGTTAATGTCTTCCTCATTATCGATATAATCCATTGTGAGTGAAGTTCTTATAAAAATTTAGCAATGTGACCCCTAGACTTCAAATTTCTTTTCACCAACACTCACAGATCACTTCTGCCTCCTTCAAAATTTCTCTATTAATTATATACTCTGCATCCCAACCTTGCCTACCAAATTTCAAGCCTTGCATTTTGCAACATTAAACTTATAGATCCACTCACTTGCCCACTCACATAATCTATTGGGATCCTGCTGCAAGGCCACATCTGCTTTGCTTCTCATAGTTCTTCCAACTTTGCATCATCAGCAAACAACTGCATATTTCCAGTTAAGCTGGTCTCAATATTATTAACATACAAGTTAAACAATAATGGTCCCCAAAACAGATTCCTGTGGCACTCCACTGGTGACCTTCCTCTTTTGAGTTACCACTCTTCCATACATAAACTGCTGATATCTGACAGTGAATCAGCTATCCAACACACTAGCCTGTTATCCAATCCCATCTGTTTCAGTTTAGCTGCCAGCTTGTGATGTGGCAGTCTATCAAAGGCCTTTGAAAAATCCAAATATACCACTGTATATGAATCTCCCCCTTATCCAGTGAATTTGTCACCTTGTTGTAATATGCAAGCAGATTGCTAAAGTATGACCTCCTTTCCCTTACAAATCCATACTAACCATCATAGAGAATACTGCTATTATCAGTCCAATTCTGAATCCTAGTCCACCAACCTCTCTAATACCTTAACAACTCCAGACACAATATTGACTTATAATTTGCAGCCTCAGTCTTATCTCTACCTTTGTGCAGTGGAACAATTTTTCTCACTTTCCACTCCTTTGGAACTCACCTGTTGCAAGATTCATGTTGAGCAGTGTGCCAATAGTTCTGTTAATTTCCTAGACCATTCCTTCAGGACACACTGTAATATATTTTTAAGTTCTACTACCTTATTAACATCAAATTTGTTTAATTTCTCATATACTTCCTGCTCATTCACCATCAATCCCTCTACACTTCAGCTTCTCATGATGTCGTCGCCTCAAAGATGAAATACACTGATAAACTGCTCATTGAATACTTCAACTGTAACTTACAATTATTGAAATAAAGAACAAGAGGCTGAGTGGCATGGAGAGTTGAAAATGACTGGATGGCACATAACAACAACAAAAAACATAACACTATCTACATCAATTATCAATCTAACATTGTCATCAATTATTATCAACTAGCATCATCCTTCCATAGTCATTCTTTCTTCAACTTGAAACATATCAAAAGAACTCACCAGAACTTTTCTTGGCTTGATTGGCTAATTTCTGCTCATATGGCACTTTTTTGCTGTCCTTATCAGCCAAGTCAACTTCCTGGTTTTCTCTTTATGCTTTTCACACAGTTGATTATTACCAACATTCATCCTGTCATTGTGCTAAATGACAGGATGAATTCTCCACGGTGCTTCTTCCAGATTTCGTGCTTAATCTCTTCGTTTATCCATTTTACTGCTATATTTTTAGCCTTTTCACCTTTGGAATACAATCAAATATTCCTGCTATTAAATAGCTCTTGATCAGTGCTCCCAAGCAGCATCTGTCTCATTTCTACTCAAATACTCTTTCATGTTATAGATTCCAGTTGTCTCCTAAGCTTTTCATAATCATCAGCCTTGTAGTTCCATATATATATATATCCCTTCTTCACAGAAGCTGTCTTATGACTAGCTACTATCCAAGCAATACTTCATGGTCGCTCTCATCAACTGGGGAAAGATTAGACGCCCCATTCACGGTCACACCTCTGATGATATAATCAGATCTAAGACTCTCAGCCCGTGTGTGCTCTCCATTACATATTGCCTGAGATTGTTGTCCTTTAAAAGCTTAAGATATTCATTCTCCTTATTCCTCGATGCTGTCTCTTCATTCCAATCAATAATGTCATAATTAAAATCCCCCATAATGATCACCCTTCTCTTTCTCACTAAGCTAAGTTGCCTATACATTTTTTTTTGTATAGGCAACTAAGCAACACTAAACCAATATCTCGTTCAATCAACTTCCATCTCACACCATACTGCTTCAAAACCAGTGATTATTTTATTCTCGTATCTCAACTTGTTATGGATATAATTCCTCTGCTGTCATTAGTAGCACTTCCCCTTACTTGCCCTTTCTAGTCTTATTAAAAACTTATCCTTCCATTTCTATTCCTGTCAAGATATCATTTTCATTTAAACGTGTTTCACTTATTACAACTTTTTTTGGGCACTTAAACTCATTTAGCACATCAATTTCATCTCCCTTATTTCTGATACTCCTAGCTGAATTAGTAATGATCCTTCTCTCACAGACTCACTTCAACTACTGTCACAGATGGCTTGCTTTTACCTTATGTCTCCTTTACTAGTACTGTCATGTATGCTGTTCCTGTACAGCCTTCCATCATTCCTTAACTTTTCACCAAGTTTGCAATAACATGAGCAGTAGATGTCTTACTGCAAACCCATTGAACATCTTTTTCTTCTCCAGGAAGTAACCATAACACACAGTGAGTGACCTGAGAGAAAACTGGCTAGCCAGTTAACAGAGAGTGGGAAGTAAACCATAGGATGGCATAGGTTGCTAGATGTCATTAAATGTCTAGAACAACAATAACACAATTTTTCTCTGAACCTTTACATGGCATGTGTTCAAAGATTATGCAATGCAGACTAGTTCTTCTGTTGATCTGGAATGTTGAAATCTATTCTTTTAGTTGGTGATTATTATTATTATTATTATTATTTGTCACCTCCAGGGAGTCCAAAGACTCATCGAGGGAGGGCATCTACTATACAGCTCTGTCTCCCCCACTCACAATTCACTAACTGACCGCAACTACACCAACACCATCTATCGCCGACCACCACTGGTATTTCCACAGACAATCACAAACATCCATGCCCACAGCGGGATTCAAAGCTGCAGCCTTTTGGCTGGGGAGCGGATATGCTCTTCTCCATTATTTTAGAGAAAACTGAGATAGTACAGGCAATAAGTTTAATAGTTTGATGTCAAATTTTCATCTTCCATTTTTGAAAGGGCTAAATATATAGGCATACTCTCATGCTCTGGGGTAGTTGGCATTTGAGCATAAAAGGGTGTATTGATAATACAGAATTTGTTAGTTCTGAAGCACAACTTTTAAATACAGTTAAAGGAGGGGAGGCATCAGGAGCAGAAGCCTTTTGGTATCTAGATTATTTATGTTTTTTATTTATTTATTTTTATTATTTTTTTTATTTGGGGGGTAGGAGAGAGAGAGAGAGAGCTTTGGAAACATATGAGCAGAAGTTTCACTTACTAGCCTCTGCAAATGAACTAAAGGACATAGCTTCCATTTATGCAAAACCAGAGTTTCTGCATTTGGTCTGTTCAGATCAAATATGTATTTGCTGATGGCCATTTGTCATTTGTTACCTACTTCAATGTAACCTCAGAATGAAACTGCATTTTTGTCTTGGACCACTTGCAGTATGCTGAATTTTTTTTTTTTTTTTTCTTGTCACACTAGTTGAAAGAGTTACAGCTAGTTGTAAGGTTTTGGATGGAGTGTGGGCAGGAATAATAAATGAAGTGAAGAATAAAAGCTTTCATTCCAACAAGAATATTTCTGTAATGCTATCAGAGCAAATTTGGATTGAGAGAGAGAGAGAGTGGAAACATCAATCAGATCATGGAAAAGAAGAGCACAAGTCCCAGAGGTCATTCCGTTCCACTTAGTGCCAAAAGATATGAGGTTGAGAAAAGGGTGTTCTATAGGAGAGGAAACCTGCACAAAATTATGATTTCAGTTACTGAGAGGAAAGAGTTATCTGATATTCTTGTTGGTAGATAAACAGTCTGCATTATATCATTGCTTATAGCAGATACTACTCCTGTATTGCTTCCAGATTGGCCAGTGGAATAAAAAAGCTAGTTACACTGTGGACAGTGACATCACCTAAGAATATCACTTTACTGTTTGGATAATTGAATTATAGACAAACTAACATCAGGGATAAGAAATCAGAAAGGACTGGGTAGTTTTTAGAATTTCTGGAATAGTAAAGACAACAGATAGTGTTACAGAATGGAACAAGGAAACATTAAGCCAGAGAATGTTAAAGGGGGAGGATTCTAAATTCCATTCTCCACTATGGAATTTCAAACCACACAAAAACACAAGCACTGCTCTTGTGGGGAAAAAGTTAGTCATAGAGTATTATTTGGACAACCAAAATGTACAGTGGTTGTTGTGGTGCCTGGTGTTTGAGGTTTTGTCAAAAACAAGAAGTCGAATCGGAATGTCTGTTGGTTATTACATTATTTGTGCTTATACTGTGAATATTGCCGAAGTGGATTTGAAAGTAATTTTGTGTGTGTGTGTGTGTTATTTTTTGCAGGAGAGCTTTTTTTTAACTACAGCAATAATATAATTTGTTGATGGTTGATGTTGGCAAAGAGTTAATTAGAAAATAGACATCCAGTGATAGGAGATATTCTTGGACATGGTCTTGCAGAACAGATGTCAACATGATGTGTTAGCTGATTGGGAAGTCTCCCAATATGTTATCATTAGGTTCATTCTCATCTAGTTAGCATCTGGCCTGCTGAACCACTTTTACTACTGTATCTCATGAATTGAGGAGGTGGAGGATGAGCTGCTCCCTTGCAGTATGTTTAATATGCATGTGAAAGGTGTTGCTCACACTACATTTCCCTAAGGAGGAATAGAAGCCAGAACTTGAATACAAAACTTGGCATCAGCCACTTCAGTTTTACTGACAGTGAAGAAAACAGCATTACCTCCTACTTAGTAGATTGATATTCCTTTTAAAGAAGATAACTATATGATTGGTAATTCTCCTTAAGAAGATAACTATATAAAGCTACCCATCATTCAGCAGATACAGAATGGTGCCATTTGTTACTTGGCATTCATTCATAAAATTCACAAACTATCTTACCTTGACCTTCTTGTTCATTGTTTCTTGTTGGTTGCTTGTCTTCCAGTCAAATTTTTTCTGTCATCCTTTTAATGCACTGTTAATTATTTTACATTATATACATTTCATGCAAAGCAAGAATCCTTATCTTTTATCTTACTTTTAACAATATCCAAATTTCTAGACAAGATTTCTCTTCTTGAAATAATTTTAATGTCTGATCTTTCTTGGTATTAACATATCACAAATATCACTTCCTCAGCATCCAAGAAACTAGGCTTTCCCTCTTTTTTTCTCTAGGTGATACTTCTGAACAGCTGTTATCTCTACAAATCCATCCAGCCATTGTTTTCACATTTGGGTCACCTTTAAGTTGATATCCTTAAAAGTTCTTAATTTAGTATAGAACACAACATTTCCAGATGTCAGCATGATGATGTATTAGCTGATTGGGAAGTGAATTATTACTGATGCCATCAGTAATAATTCACTCTTGCTCTAAAACTTTTAAGACATATGCAAAATTGCTGGCCTGGTTGGCTGACTGGTTAGCATATGTGCTCTTCAGCCAAAAGGCTGCGGGTTCGAACCCAACTGTGGGCATGGATGTTTGTGATTATCTGTGAAAATACTAGTGGTGCAGCACAGTAGATGGCGTTGGTGTAGATGATACAGTTGGTGGATGAGGTTGAGTGGTGAAGACAGAGAGTTGTAGAGTAGGTACCCTCTCTCGATGAGTCTTGGACTCCCTGGAGGTGTCAAATAATAATAATAATAATAATAATAAAAAAAAGCTAATTACTGCCCTTTCACAGTTCAGCTCCAAAATCACAGAACAAATGTTTTTCTCTTTGTTCATTTCCTTTGTTGCTGTTCTTTGGAACATCTTTCCTTATGTATTTCCTAAAGAGTATCATCTATGGGTCTTTAAATCCAATGTTAACAAGTTCTACTTTTTTTCTTTTTAATTCTCTCCACCATCTGTACTAGTGTACTATAGTTCAAACAACCTTTCATGTATGTTGGATTACTATCAACACTGATAGTCATTGAATAGACAACTAATTTAGGAGCTACATCATCATCATTGTCATCAAATTCCTGACTTGTACCCTCAAGGGGTGTACAGGATATGATAGTACTACATGAAAAATTTACATCATTACTATCTACAATTTTCCTCCAAATCAGTCTATTACTTGTCAAGACTCCAATATTATCATTATCAGATCTTATATTTCTATCATCTAAGGAACATTGTACCTACCAAGCCACCTATATCTTGGTCTTCTTCTGGGTCGTTTTCCTGCTAACCTGGCAGAGAACACTTGTTTTGCTAATCTCTCCTAGCCCATTCTGTTTAAGTGACCATACCACCTGAGATTAGCTCTGCTAACGCATTCCTGGATGCCGACAAAGTCAAGTTCTTTCCTAATATCCTCGTTTTTAATATGATATTGCCATTGATACCATCTGTTCACACCTCTAATCTTTCTCAGGACTTTCATATCTGTGGTCTCTAGTCTTTGGTCAAGTGTTTTACTTCTGACCAGCTCTCAGATCCATAAGTTAAAACTGGTTTGAACACTGTCTTGTATACATATACAGCTAATTTAGTGTTCAACTAATTTCTCTCTTATTCCATATGAATTTATTCAATTGACTTCCCACCATACCAGCTTTGTCGATTCTGTTGTCTATTTCCATATTTAATTTACCATCTTCACTAAAAATCGTGCATAAATAGCTGAAATGTTTTACTTGTTCCACAGGTTCTCCATTCACAACACAGTTGACATTTTCAATGATTCTGCCTATTTTCCTTGTCTTTGTCTTTTTAATACTGACCTTCATACCATATCTATTACAACAGTTATTCAATTTAGTCAGGGAATCTTGCAAACTTGTAGCGGATTTATTTAGAAGTATAACATCATCTGCATAAAGCAAAGAGCTGACATTAACATCTCCAATTCTGATATCATGTTTAATACCACTTTCCTTCATAATGTGATCCATATAGATAATGAATAACAGAGGGGATAATGTACATCCTTGTCTCACACCAGATTTAACATTAAACCATCTTCCTGTACCTCCTTCAATTCTGACTGCTGACTTACAACTCAAATACAGACTAAGTATTTCTTGATATAATGTCCCATTGACACTATATAACTGTAGTGTATTGAATAGCTTCTCTCTTGGCACCTTGTCATATGCCTTTTCCAGATCGACAAAACTTAAATACAGATCTTTATTATATTCCCATGTTTTCTAGACTATTTGTCGTAAAGTGAAGATCTGATCCTGACAGCCTCTATTTGGCCTGAATCCAGCTTGTTCTTCACCAAGCTTTTCTTCCACAATTCTTCTCAACCGTTTCTCAAGTATACTTGCATAGATCTTGCCAGGAACACTCAGTAGGAAAATACCTCTGTAATTCTCACATTCAGTTTTATTTCCCTTTTTATATATGGGTACTATGAGAGCTAGCTCTACTCCAATCATCGGGTATTCGTCCCTCTGTCCAGGCTTTCTGAACTATGCAGTGCAGCCACTGTAAGACTTTTATACCACCATACTTCAACATTTCTGGTCGAATATCATCTACTCCTGATGCCTTTCTACATTTCAAGCCTTTGATGGCTTTTTCTACTTCAAGTATGGATATGTATTCCTGACTGTATGCCTGTTGAGTGTTTTTTACCACTGTGCTATCATTGCTTATTTCGTTTAGCAATATTTTGAAGTAATTACTCCATACTTCAAGGATGTCTTTTTTCTCCTGTTTTCATGTCACCTCTATCATCTCTAACTCCTTTTACGGCACTCTTTCCTCCATATTCTAAGCTTCTTCAACAACCTCCAGAATATCTTACCACCTTCTTGATATTTATTTTCTATGTTCTTGCCAAAGTCCTCCCATGACTTTTGTTTAGCTAGTTTTACACAGTGTTTAGCATTCTTGCATTTGTCTCTGTATTCTCTAAGAGCAAAAGTTGACTTATTTGCCAGGAACTTTTGATATGATTTCTTCTTTTCCTTCACTGCCTCTTTAATTTCCTGTGTCCACCATGGAGTCCTGATTTTTCTATCCTTGCAGACAACCTCACCACATGCCTCTCTGGCTGAATCAATCAGGGTTTTCTTCAAGGCTTGCCACTGAATCTCCATGGTTTGGTTCTTGTTCTCAACTCTTTCATTTTTTCTTCAAAAAAATGTATGTATGTTAGTCTATAGTTCACATCTGAGAGCTGCTCAACTTTTATTCGCTTTAAAACTTTCTTACATGTTATTCTTTTCAATATGAAATTCAATTTTATCCTGCTCAAGACTAAACAGTGATCGCTTCCAATTTCAAATCCTCTGTACACTCTGGTGTCCTGCACCAGTGAGAAAACATCACTATCAACAATAACATAGTCAATGAGACTTTTCTTATTCCTTTCCTCTTCTCTCCATGTGAATTTGTGCACATTTTTATGTTGGAACATGGTGTTAGTAATAACCAGTTCATGTCCTGAGCAGAAATCCAACAGGTATTTGCCATTATTATTAGCTTGGCTCTTTTCTCCAAATTTTCCCAAAATATTTTTGTATGTCTGACAACCATTCCTACTCTACTATTCAGATCCCCAACATGGATCAACTTTTCCTTTTTCATTGTGTCAGTTGCTTTTTGTAAAGCATCAAAAAATTCCTCCTCTTCTACCTTAGTAGAACCTTCTGTGGGACCATAGGCACAAATAAATCTCATTGTCCAGTTCCCCATTCTCATATTTGCCCACATCACTCTACTTGAGACTGCCTGCCATTCGAGAAGATTAGCCTCGTATTTAGTGTTGAATACTATGGCTACTCCTTCTTTTCCTTGATTGTCATTGCCTGAATATAACATGTTGTATTTATTGCTCAGAAAGATCTCACCAGTTTTTGTCTTTTTTTTGTTTCAGTCACTCCTATTATATCGATCTGGTACGTATCTAATTCCTCAGCTAGCTCCATTTCTTTGCCATTCAGGCTTCTTATGTTGATAGTACCGATCTTTAACTTTGGTGATGTTGAGTTGGGGTGTGTTTTCAGATTTGTTCCAATAGCTGACTTCTTGCTGTTTGCCCTGGTTCCCTGGCGAAAACAACGGGAGTCTTATTTAACTGGGTGATGCTCCAGCTTGTATGAAATTTTGTCAATACCATCATTTTGTATATTGGTTTAAGCCAATAAGAATATAATTTGGTCGGCTAAATACCAAATTGCCAGTCCATCCTCGTTCGTTCAGTATCCAGGAAGGGTGCACCACGAGAAGGTGGATTGAACATTAGGTCAGAAGCCCTGGTCAGTTCTCCGCATTTCTTTAAAGGCTATGTGGAGGTCTCCTCTCAGTTATACAGCTTTGACCCTTAAGCACCCGTTTTAAATTTGGTCATAGATACAAGGTGTATTCATGGTAGTTCCATATCACTAAATTACTTTTTTTTTCTTTTAGTATTTTGAAGTGGGTGTTTGAAAGGAATAAGTTGAGAACCATTCATTCAGTGGAATAACAGTCTGATGAGCTGTATAATGCTATTCTTCTTCTTCTCCTATCATAGATCAGCAACCACCTTGGCAAATTTTGAGGAGATTGATCCTCAGCCACTCTGACAGTCCCTCAGAGCTCATGCCAGTCAATCTGCCAGCCAAGATTTTCTTCGTGTTCTTTGTCCTCTTCTTCCATTTATCTTCCCTTTTAAAATCAATTGAAGTATCTTATATTTTTCATTACGAAGTAGGTGACAAAGATATGCACTTTTCCTTTTTTTTTTATGGTATCTAAAAGTTTACGTGATTTCCCCGTTTGTTCCAGTACTTCTGATTGGATGTTTTTGCTGTCCATTGGATTTTTAACATTCATCATATAACCACATCTCAAAGGCTTCAAATTTTTATTATTGATGTTGTCTTCAAGGTCCAAGTTTCTGCGCCTTTCAGCAGTACAGACCATACATAGCATTAACCATGCGTACTCTAACTCTAAATTTAAATTGCGGTTATGCAGTGTTGATTTCATCAGGAAAAAAAATTTTTTCTTGCCATTTCAATTCTAACTTTTATTTCCATTTCTGGATTGCATTCTTCATTTAACCAGAATCCGAGATATTTAAACTTTGTCACTCTTTCTATTTGTTTCCCATTTAAAGAAAATGCTGAATTAGGAATTGATTTCTTGCTTATGACCATGATTTTAGTTTTGGTGATATTTATTTTTAATTCCATTTTTTTCACTCTCTCCGTTCAATAGTTCCAGAAGATTTTGATGATCCTGATTATTTCACCATTTACATTAATGCTATAGTCAGACTATTCCTGACCAGCATAGTGGAGAGTTTGTTGGTAGATCGCTACCATCAAGAGGTACTAGTGTACAATCTTTTGGAACATTCTCTCCCTCTCTCTCTCTCACACACACACACACACGTGCTTGCTACAGTCGCTTCTTGTAGATACTCTGTTTCTAAAGAGGAAAAATTTATGAAGGAAATCTATAATTCCCTTGAATTTCTCTTTGTCATAATGTACTTTTCTTTCTTTACTATGATAGTCAATTTTCTAGCCTACATCTTATGTTTCTTGGATCTGTTCATTTCCGTATCATCTTATATGTCTTCCATAATGTCATGTTTTTGAATTTTAAAGAATCTGAACTGCCTTACTTCACCCCATAAATCGATTTCATCTTTCATAATATATATATATATATATATATATATATTTTTTTTTTTTTTTTTTGATATATTTTACGTTTTATTTTGCAGCACTTTATATTGGTCTTTTCTTATCCTTTATAGTTTTCAAGTTCTAGATTTTAATCTTTTAATATTTTTCATTTTTAAATTTTACAATTGTTGCAGTGTATTTACTATTAATATGACATCATTCATTACTGATTTTATCTCATCTTTTAATAGTATTCTATTATTTTTATGCTTTAAACACTTATTCAAATAGTTTAATTTTAAAATTCAAGGGAGCTTTATCTTACTATTTTACATATCACTAATATCATATTCGTTCATCACATCTGCAATTTCCACTCCAAATTTCAAAGATTACCAAAGCACAGCTAAGGTGGGAAATAACATCTACAGTCTATGATCATTTCATTAAATTTTTAATTTAAAATTAGTTTCAGTTGATCATCTGTGATGCTCAGAATGCCAAAATGCAGACTCCTCAATACAAAAATATTTTATAAAAAAAAAAATTTCCATTAATTCAAAGACACATCCTTGCAGACATGTGTAATGCTATGCATTATGTGAAGGACCACTATCCAGACTGGTTTCAACCTTTATTGAGGTCTCATCAACTGGAGCCACACCCAGAAGAAATACCAGGGTGAAAGTAATGCAAAAGTCATATATTTCTCATACACAAGTAGTGAAAAGGTATAACATGTTATTAAAATAAGGTCTCCCAATGAAATTGTAAATGAATTACTTCAATAACAAACAGGCACATGAAAACAGTGGTAAGAAACAAGAAGTCAAATGAGTTGTCAAAGTGCCTTGATATCCGTGAGAGTCAGCTGGATTTGTTAAGGAGTGCTCTTGTTTTAGTAATCTGATTGCCTTTTGTAATAAAATTACAAGAGTGGTTGATGAGGGAATAGCATATTTTGTCATTTTTTTTGGATTTTACAAAGACATTTGACAGGGTATCACATGATAAGCTGATGTTTACGTTGCAGCACATGGGTTTAGATGTTAGGTTAGTGAACTGATTTGGGATTGGCTGTCTGATAGGTATCAGAGAGTTGTGTATGACGGAGCAGTATCAAGGAAGCAGAAGGTTACAACTGGGCTCCGACAGGGCTCAATACAGGGAGCTGTATTGTTTAACCTTTTATCAACATTGCCAATGGATTGCAGGGGAGGATATTCAGTTGTTTGCAGATGATATGAAGCTGGGAAGGGTCATTAGTAATAGTGCAGATGTGTTAGCCCTGCCAGAAGATTTGAATAAACTGAACAGATGGGCAGATGAATGGGGATCAGTTTAATGCAGCTAAATGTAAAGTCGAAGTTTGGGATATATTGATGGGAGGCTGCATACTCTGTTGGAGGAAATGGGGAAGGCAAGGGATCTAGGGATAATGATTGATAGAATGAAATTTCATGAAACACACTGCAAAGGTGGTGAGGATAACCCAGTTAATACTGAGAAGGATACTGACCAACAGAGATAAAAGAGTTGTCATTCCATTGTATAAAGCCCTGATAAGACCACACTTGGACTAATGTGCTCAAATTTGGTCCCCAGGAGATAAATTAGCCATGGAAAGAGTGCAGAGGCAGATAACAAAGATGATATCAGGACTGTACAATGTTAGTTATGAAGATAGGCTGAAGGAAATGTGATTGGAAAGTTTGGTGGATAGAAGAAGAAGTGATATGATTGAGATTTTTAAACTGTTGAGAGGAAGTTACAAGGTTGACACTGGGGAGTTCTTGCAAAACTTGAGAGCAGTAACAAGTCTGCATAGAACATCCAAGACATGCTCAAAAGAATTAAGATCAGGAGATCTGGCTATCCAGTTCAGACATACGATAGCCTCTTCTTGAAATATTAGTTCGCAAGCTTTGCTTGATGAGGACAAGCATTATCCTGTTGTAGGATAAATGTCATCAATATCAGACCCATATACTCACAAATATAGGGGTCCAGGAACTCATTTCTAAGTTTTGGTATTCATGGTTCTGCTAGGAAACACATTCAGGTTGGGAATCCACCCAACAAGATGCAAACCTTAACGCTATCTCCATCATACGTTTTTCATCATACATATATATATATATATATTCTAAAAAGAAGTCATGTATTTTTTAAAGACATTTTTGCACATCTTGCTCCAGCAATTTGTTTTACTACACTTTTAACAGTAACCACAAATTTAGGAAAATAAATGACATACGCAAACAGAATCGTATGGCAAAAAAAAAATTATTATTATTATTATTCAGGCCTCCATGGAGTCAAAAAGACTCATCGTGGGAGGTCCTTCCTAAGAAACACAAAGTCTATCAAGACTCATCGAGGGGAGGTCCCCTCCCCCCTAAGAAACACAAAGTCTATCATACTACTCCTTAAACTCATTGACCGTTCTCACTCTCACCACTCTATCAGGCAATGCATTGCACGGTTCCACCACCCTCCATGCAAAGAAACCACTCCACACCCTCTTGCTCACAGTTTCCTTTCGTAACTTCCAGGGATGGCCTCTTGTCATCACTCCTTCCCGCTGTTCAACCAAGCGAAAGAACTCCCCAGTGTCAACCCTGTAACCACCTCTCAACAGTTTAAAAGTCTCAATCATATCACTTCTCCTATCCACCAAACTCTGCAGTTCACATTCCCTCAGCCGATCCTCATAACTATCCTTGTACAGTCCTGAAACCATCTTTGTTATCTGCCTTTATACTCTTTCCACAGTTAATTTATCTCCTTCAAATCCTTGGGACCAAATCTGAGAGCAATAGTCCAAGTGTGGTCTGATCAGGGTCTTATACAATGGAATGATAACTGTTTTATATCTGCAGGTCAGCATCCTTCTCATTATTGCAGCAATCCTCTGTGTTACCTTCACCACCTTTGTAATATGTCCCCTAAATTTCAGGTTTCTATCAATCATCAACCCCCAGATCTCTTGTCTCCTCTACTTCCTCCAGTATAACTCCTCCTATAGAGTATGCAGTGTCCCATCGATGTTTCCCAAACCTCAAGACCTTACATTTTGCTGCATTAAACCGACATCCCCATTCATTTGCCCATCTATCTAGCTTATTCAAATCCTCTTGCAGGGCTGCTGCATCTGCACTATTACTAATAATCATTCCCAGATTTTTATCATCTGCAAACAACTGAATATCCCCTTGCAATCCACTGACAATGTCATTGATATAAAGGTTAAACAATATAGGTCCCAGTACTGAGCCCTGTAGGCCCCCACTTGTAACCCTCTGCTTCCTTGAAACTGCCCCACTATACACAACTCTCTGATACCTATTGGACAGCCAATCCTGAATCCAGTTGACCAATCTGACATCCAGATTGGTCAACTGGATTCAGGAACTTAAATATCAGCTTATCATGTGACACCCTGTCAATTGCCTTCGCTAAGTCTAAGAAAATGGCAGTATATTCCTTTCCCTCATCTAATGCTCTTGTAACTTTATCATAAAAGGCTAGCATTTTGCTAAAACAAGAGCGCCCCTTCACAAATCCATGTTGACTCTCACAGATAACATTACCCTCTTCTGCCCAATGCTGTATAAGGTCCTTCACTACTTTCTCCAAGATCTTACTAACTATTGATGACACACAGACTGGCCTATAATTAGACACTTCCAGTCTGTTACCACCCTTATGCAATGGCACTATCTTACTTTCCTTCCATTCCATCGGCACCTTTCCTGCAGCCAGACTTTCATTGAAAAGCCAGGTCAAAGGCTCTGTCAGTTCCCTAGCACATTCTCTCAAAACTCGTGGTGAAATACCATCCAGTCCCACTGCTTTATTGACATCCAGAGTACTCAGTATTTGAAACACACTCTCCTCCTGTACCTCTAAACCTCAAACCTGCCCTATCCCTCTAGCATTAAAACTGACTCCTCCAGGATGAAATACTCCAATAAAGTGTTCATTGAACAGTTCCACTATGTCCTCTGCATCAGTCACTCTATTCCCATTTTTATCCCACAATATCATTCTTCCACAGTCATTTCTCCTCATACTGGCCACATATCTAAAAAATTCCCTAGGATTTTCTTTGGATCTTAGGGCCAATCTCCTCTCATATTCCAGTTTCGTCTTCCTTACCATACTAGTCACTGGCCTGTGTCTTATACTCTTCATGCATCTTCTCTTCACCTGTCTCCTTATATCTCTTCCATAACCTCTTTTTCGCATGCATTTCCTGTTTAATATTGTTTGTCATCCACTTTACTCCAAATTGTGTCCTCTTGTTCACTCATGGTATACAACTTACCATTGCTGCTAACAAATATTCTTTCATAATTTTCCACGCACTAATGATATCCCGGCCTTCCAATTCCTCCCTCCATGAAACTTCCCCAAGTTGACGTCTTAGACTATTATAATCACCTGCCTTATAATTCCACATACGTTCCCATCTCTTTGATACTCCTGCATGTCTATTCATTTTCCAAGTCAAAACCATATGGTCACTCTCTCCAACTGGTGGGAGAGATGTCATCTCAGTTGTACTAAATAATGCTAGTAATGATAAAAATTCATATAGAGTGCTGCAAATTTGTAAATTGTTAAACTGATACAGTGTTTATCAGGCTTGGAATCACTTTTTATGTCTTGTCTTGGTAAAGAGCATTGGCAGGCTAAGATTTGCAGAAACATTCGCAGTCTTCTTTACATTTCCAGGTTGACAAGTCTGAATATTAAGCAGTGCTTTTTTGAAACTGTCAGGTCTGCAGAATTGGGATTATGATGGAAAGTGAAAACAATTTTTCAGCCAATAGAAAGCAAGTTCTGTGTGTGTGTGTTGGGGATGATCTTGGAAAAGAAACCAGTGAGGTAATCATTACTGTTCAACTAAATTGCAAATGGTATTTTATGTTGACTGACAAAGGATATTCAGTTTGCTGATAATCAAAACTGAGAAAGGTTTAAAGCCAATATCAGTATTTTCAGTAGTTTTCTATATTATCTATGGTGTCTACAGTTTACATCTATCCCCCCCCCTTCTTCCCCAAGGAAATGAATGTATTTGATTCTATTTGATACACTTTACACATAAGGTATATGAAGAACAGACTATATCACAAAACCTTTACTTTTTGTGTGCTAAAGATCAGCTAACTCAGGAAGAACTGGCTGGAAAAAAGACCTAGAAAAAGTTTTTCTAGAATCAAACTCATAATGGTCCTTCTCTTGTGGTCTAGCGCTATGGAAACAAATATCAATTCCGCAGGACTACACTAGCACACATAATTTAATTCATTAAACTGAAATTATTTCTAGAAAAATATAAATGAAAGGAAAAATAAATCAAATGACTATTATAACAGGGTCTTCACAACAGTAACTTGATTTGTGAATATATGTTTTATACATTTGTGAACATATGTCTTATTCTGTATGCACTGTCTGTACATAAATCCAAACATGTTGATCAACACTATTGATGATTACTGATCAGAAACATTTTAAGTAGTTGCATATTCACTGCATAAGTGACATTTACGTACATCTGCATAAAGGTTTCTAATTCAGTTGTCGGTATGTGTATGTACTGCAAACAAGTAACAAAAACTGCATTTGTAAAGATTACATAATTAATCAAAAATATTCTCATATGAGAAAATCTCAGTAAGATAAATAGACAGAATGAAGATCAGGTTTGTATTGCATCACCCAGATAGCTAATAATTACATTTATAATTACTATTTAAAGCTGTGCTTCTTTCCAAAATGTACAAGCTGAAATATAAACAAAATATTTTTGCTTGTATTTAAACTATTTCACAAATGTTATTTTCTTCGAAAACTAATATAGAAAAGTTCTCATTATTTTCCATTTCAGCAAGAACAACAACGTACGGGGGCATACACAAATCCATCAATAATGTATCCACCAGCACCTAAATCACGAGAGAAACCTCGTTCTCCAGAGGAGTTCTTTGAGGCCCATGCCAGGGTCATGTTTTACCATCAAAATGGCAGGTTGTCAGGACCAAAATCTTGATTAATATTAATATGCAGCCGAAGTTTTGACAATTTTGCTGTAAATATACTCCAAGTTTTGTGTGTGTGTGTGTGTGTGTGTGTGTGTGTGTGTGTGTGTGTGTGTGTGTGTGTGTGTGTGTGTGTGTGTGTGTAAGTTGGGTGAGTGAGAATGAAATGAATGCTTTGTTGATAGCAGTATTACTTTTCTTTGTAAAATATTTTGAAACTTTTTGTGGGGAAAATGAATTATTTGTTCAAGCATTTGTATATATATGCCTGTTATATATATATATACACACAGCACTTTTCAAATTTTGTAATAAATTCTCTTATTCTGTATGCACTGTCTATACAGAATTGAGATACCACTCAATTGCTTAATTTTGAAACATGTATAGCATTCTGCTCCCAATTTTTTTAAAATTAGTAATGTGAAATTCTAAAATAAAAATTTATCTCAGACCAATATTTTGTTTTGTTTAAAATTTTATTTACAATAATTTGTTCTTTCATTCAGTTGCATTTTGTTTTCACATTCTTAAAAATTTGTTGCAATAATAATGCAAGACAGTTGCAATATAAGCAAACACAAACAGCCATATCCAGGAGACACTGCTGTAAAATCAATGCAGAAGTTACATATTTTTGATTTAATATAAAAATTCAATATATAGGATGTACATCATATACCCCCATTTAACTACTATATGATTTCATCATTGATTTAACCTCATCATCATCATCTCTCTCTCTCTCTAGATCCCACTGATGAGACTTGAATAAAGGTTAAAACCATATATGATTTCAGCATTGATTTGACCTCATCATAATCTCTCTCTCTAGATCCCACTGATGAGACTTAAATAAAGGTTAAAACCAATGGGAGTTGAAACCCTTCCCATAATCCATAGTAATATACACATCTCAAAAGAAGTGTGCTGTGCATTGTGGGATGCTGGGGCAAATGATGTGAAGTCAGCAACATTTATATTCAAGAAGCTAGTCATGAAAATACTTCACACAAAAACTTTGCTTATGTTTTTGTGTGAAGTATTTTTGTGGTTCCTATAAGTTTGCTATTGAAAGTTCACTGTAGCTTACATAAGGACCTACTGAATAAGTCTGCAGTGGACACAAGTGAGAATACCTGGAAATGGGAGAAATGACTAGCTTGTCAAGCTAGGAGCCATAAACAATAGAGACCTAATTCAGAGAAGGCCTTGAAATTTTGAACTAATAAAAATAACTTGAAAGGGTGGTGAAGTACAATATATAGCCTCTCCCACTCAAATGCCAACCTCACCTGCTTGTGGTCCACCCTGTTCTAAAAGTAAAACAAGGCACTGGCAACTGGTTATGGGTGGTATAACCCTAACAGAGCAAATGCTGTTAGCGGCATTAAGTAGCAACCCTGCCACTGAACTTATTCAGCAAAAGTCTAGTAAACTGTCCTGGTGAAATTTAATATACTTTCAAGTCTCAGTCAAAGAAAAGCTGCATGGACTATTAGGGAAGCGACCATGATTCAGGAAAAGGTAAATGAAACTGAAAGAAGGAATGCATAATGAAAATCGCAACATGGAATGCAAAGAACATCACACACAATAAAGAGAAACTTGATGATCAACTAAACTAAGCCAATGTAAAGAAACAGAAACCAATGTACAAATCTATAGCAGAGTAAAAAAAAAAAAAAAAAAAAAAAAAAAAAAAAAGAACAACAAAAGCAAGTATAATGATGAAGAACAATATTGCATATTATAACTCGTGTACTAAAAGACTAATAGAAATTAGACTCAAAACATTAAGAGGTTACATAACAGTAATCAGTGCACTAGAAGAGGAGAAAGAAGAAGACAGTAAAATCTTTTACAAATAAGCAGAAAGTCATAGACAAAACAAATAAAACAGACTATTTAATACTAGCAGGGGATTAAATGCCATTATAGGAAACAGAAAAATGAGAAGTAAGGAAAAAAATAGAGAGAGAGAGGGATGGAACAATTTTGAAACTGAACTAGAAAAGGATATAACTAAGCAACAACCAAAAACCTATAAAATTAAATACATGAACAAATAAATAAAAGAAAAGGTAAAAATACAAACAGGAGATTTAGAAAAATGGATAAATTATTTTCAAAATCTCTGGACTGTTGAAAATAAAGAAGTAAAATTTTATACAACAAAGAATGATCTAACAAATTATTACAATGTCAGAACTAAAAAATACAATAAAGCCAGTATATTATTATTATTTTTATGTAACACCTCCAGGGAGTCCGAGGACTCATCGAGGGAGGGCACATACTCTACAACTCTCCGTCTCCACCAACCTCAAATACTTCATCATCTACAACCAACTCCATCTACAGTCGACCACCACAATTAGCATTTTAATAGACAATCATAAACATCCATGCCCACGGTGGGATTTGAACCCACAGCCCTTTGATTGGAGAGCAGATACGCTAACCACTCAGTCAACCAGGCCGGCAGATGAAAAATAAGAAAATACCAAGAGAAGATGATATAAACATAGAACTGTACAAAAATGTAGGGAAAAATTTAATGAGAAAAAGAGAGAAAGACAGAATCTGTAAATGTTTCTTTTCAAGAGTTGGGTGTTGTAGTCCAGGAAATGCTTTATGAGGGAAGGTTGTTCTGAAGAATGAACTTGCATGGAATGAAAGATGAATGGTAGTAACAGGTTCAGTGATTAGTAGTTGGAAGTTTTTCCATTTCGTTATACTATAAATTAAAGATACCAAGCAATTATATATATACTTAGTTTAATCCTTTATCCAAGTGTAAGCAAACAAAGTTTGCGCCTGAAGTGACTTGAGAACAGGGCAGCTCATACATACGAGGGTGGTCTGAAAAGTTTTCGCCCTAACAATGAAAAAACGAATTTATAATTTCAAAATTATTTTTATTTTTCAACATAATCTCCCTTAACACTAATACATTTATTCCAGCAATGCTCCAGTACCATTATCCCGTCCCTGTAGTGGTTCTCATCAAAATCTGCAAAATACACCTCTTGATTCGAAGAAAAATACTGACCAGCGAGGAAGAGCTTTAGTTTTGGGAAGAAACAGAAGTCAGATCTAGCCAAATCTGGGAAATAGGGCGAATGTTCCAGCAATTCATAGTGTAGATGATTCCTTAATTTTCCCATTGCCAACACCTGTGTGGGCAAGTGCATTGCTTGATGAAAGGTGATTTTTTTCTTCTGCAAACCAGGTCTTTTCTCGCAAATTTTTTCGCCTAGTCTAGTTAAAAGATCAGAATAATATTCCCCGTTATTGTTTTACCCTTTTCAAGATAATTAATAAACAAAACGCCTTTAGCATCCCAAAACACCGATGCCCTGACCTTTCCTGCTCATGAAACTGACTTTGTCTTCTTTGGCGCAGAACAACCAGTTTCTGTCCACTGTTTTGACTGCTGTTTGGATTCTGGTGTGAATCCAAACAGCAGCTTGGATTCACCTTGGACAGGTGAATCCAAGTTTCATCCATAGTAATAAATCGATGCACAAAATGAGTTTTATTCTTGTTAAAACGCTCCAAGCACTGTTCAGAGATTTTCATGCAAGTGCGTTTTAAAAGAAGAGTGCCCATAAACTTTTATGAACTTCGAATGAATTTCTTTGGCCATTAAACTTTCTTTTACAAAGAATTTTATAACTGCACGATACTCAATTTTATCCATTCCAAGGGATACAGACAACACTTTTGCTTCAGACAGCTGTATAAAACAAACTACTTGATAGAATCACTTGCAATTTCACATGAATGCTTATGACAGATGTACCAATTTAGAAGAAAAAAAAATCGTGCCGATAGCGTTGCCATCTGTGGTTGAGGCAGAAAACTTTTCAGACCACCCTCATAGAAGCTAATGATTTCATATCACTTGCCTTAATATCCCATAATGCAAAGCACATATTCTTACGTGCATGTACAGTGCTATGCATTATGGGAAGGGTCACTACCCAGACTGGTTTCTACCTTTATTGAGGCCTCATCAGTGGGAGCCAGACTCAGAGATGATACTAAGGTTGAAGTAGTGCAGAAGTCATATTTTTATATATGAGTAGCCAAAAGGTGTTCCACCTTATTATTAAAATAAATACTGTATTTTGCCTATTTAATAGAGTATTTAATAAAATACTGTATTTTACCTATTTAATAGAGTATTTAATAAAATACTGTATTTTACTCTAATTAAACCAAGCATATAATTTCTTGGTATCTTTAATTTATAGTATAACCAAGTGGAAAAACTTCCTACAACTATCTCTAATCCAGAGTATTTTAATAATAAGATGTGAGACCTTTTAGCTACCCGTATATGAAAATATGACTTCTGCATTACTTCAACCTTAGTATCACCTCTGGGTCTGGCTCCCACTAATGAGACCTCGATGAAGGTCATAACCACTCTGGATAGTGACCCTTCCCATAAGGATATTAAGGCAAGTAATATGAAGTCATTAACTTCTTTGTTTGTACCAACTTTTTTGCTTGTCTTGAATTTATTTTATCAGTAATTAATAGTTGAACTGTGATGGGTAATGGACAGCTGTTGCTTGTGTTATTTAATAGAAATAGGGATGATAGATGCCAGTTCTTCTGAACAACCTTTATGGAATTATCTCAAGAAAGACAATGCAGAAACTGTTTGTGAGAAATTCATCAATTATTCAAACTGCCCTCTTTTGAATAGAAGTTTAGAGAGGTGTTTGGTATGCCAACCCAAATGTGAGATCAGTATTCTAAGATTTGGGATTTGTACAGAGTCAATAGCTAGTCAGGTAATATGTATTGTCTTAAGCGAAAAAGGGCAGCAAACTTTTTATTATTATTACCTGACACCTCCAGAGAGTCCAAAGACTCATTGAGGGAGGGCATCTACAACTCTCTGTCTCCACCACTCACAATCCACCAGTTACAATGAACTGCAACTATCATCATCATCACCTACACCAATGCCATCTACCACCCACCACCACCACTAGTATTTTCACAGACAATCACAAACATCTATGTCCATTGTGGAACTTTTTGGAAGCAAGAAGACGAAATTATGTTTTAGAAATACTGAAGGTAACTAGATTTAATCACCTTATTGTAGAAGGGCATGGGAAATCAGTATCAGTATTTAGCTGGCTGTAGAAGATCCAGAAGCTTGTGATGTTTGCACACTGCAAGATTTTATTATTATTATTATTATTATTTGACACCTTCAGGGAGTAAAGACTCATCGAGGGAGGGGCACTTGCTCTACAAGTCTGTCTCCACCACTCATCCACCCACTCAACGCCATCTACTGCCGACCACCACCACTCATTTTTTTCACAGACTATCACAAACATCCATACCTACGGCAGGATTCGAACCCACAGCCTTTTGGCTGGAGAGCAGATACGCTAACCACTCGGCCAACCAGGAAAGCAAAAAATAACCCAACCGGGTTCGTCTAGTATTTGAACCCAGGGCCTCTCTCACCCAAAGCAAGAATTATATCCCTAGACCAATGAGCCATATATTTGTGGTGAGTAGGAATGGAGAGTGCTATCTTGAGCTAAACTGCGAATAGGGTTTGAGATCGGCAAGAGATCATTTATGAGGAAGAGAGGTGGATGATATAAGAAGAGCCTAGAAGATGAAGATTAGCAGAGAAATCTGAAGAGAGAACACTGTTGATATCTGCCATTACACAAATGACCTGAGAGAAAATGCAACCCAGTTACAAAGGGAATTGGAAGTTAGGCTATAAAATGGAAATTTGATGACCAGCTCTTGTTGGACCCTAGCAAATGCTTTAGAAATGTGCAGTGCAACAGCACAGGTTTCTCCAACTCTTTCCATTGCACATGCCCTGAGGTGGGCAAGATCCTGAATGGTGAAATCCACACTGGTTAGCTGGCAGTTCTGCATATGATTAAGTTGATGACCTACAGTACTTTAGAAAGTCCGAGGTGAGAGCAACCAGTCAACAATTTATATAATCCTCTTCCATCTGCCTCTGTTCTTCTTTGGAATAGCCTTCCTCATACTCTTTTCACTAAGGATTATACAGCCTCTGACTATTCAGAAAACATCAACATGCTCCTTAACTTGCACAAACAAGACACTATTGGGTTATAGATTTTACAATCTTTTGTGCACGTGAAGCTTATCTAAAAAAAAGTTCTGCATTCACATTATTTAATACCCAAGACAATACCACTGATAATGGAATTACCCATATTTGAGACAATATCATAGTTGATAATGAAAACAGCTGAATGGTGAGAATGAGCGAAGTTCCTTAGTATACATCTGTTTGTAATTATTATTATTACCCAAGACCCCCCATGGAGTCAAAGACTCGTCTAGAAGGTCCTTTTATCATACACACACACACACACACACACAGCTCATCATACTGTGCTTTAAACACACTCAAATTCTCTGCAGACACCACACTCTCAGGCAAGGTATTCCAATCATTCACAACTCTGCATGAAAAAAACCTGCTTCTCACTCCCCTACTCACACCCTCTTTATACAGTTTCCAGGGATGACCTCTGGCTCTCCCCTGATCTCCCACTATTTTCTGTAGTGGCTTCATTAAGTAATTATTAATTTCTGTAGTGGCTTCATTAGGGGCTCTGGCACCTATGGTGCCCCCCCCCCCTCCCGTGTTCCGGACTGGTAGGCTGGTTCTCCTTGAATTCTGATGATTCGAATTTTGAAGACTCAACACTCAGAGTAGCCCCTGAATGTTGAGTCTTCGAAAGGGGGGGGGGGGTTCTAGAGCCTATAGCGCCTAACCCCTCGAGTTCCGGACTGGTAGGCCAGTTCTCCTTGAATTTTGATAACTCGAATTTTGAAAACTCAGAAGGGGTCCCCCCCCCTCCTGGCACCTACGCCCCCCCCCCCAAGTTCTGGACTGGTAGGCCGGTTCTCCTTCAATTTTGAAGACTAGACACTCGTTTCAAAACATTTCAAATAACTTGACTAAAAACATTACAAAAAAAGGCTTATCATTTTATATTACAGAGTAGATTCTTGAAAAGCACTTTTCTCTCCCTCAAAGATTGATATCTTAGCCATCGATTTAGATCCTATTTAGACAATTCCAGTAGACTTAGGTTCCCCTATCCCTCCTAATTACCCAGCAATCGGGTTGTCCACAACAGTCCCATTATGCCTTCCAGTATTCCTGACTTCATGTTTCAGTACTGGTCTGTGTTTCAGAAATGAAAAAAGTAGGAGAAAATTGTTCCACATCCATTTGAAAAAGCCACTCTCTATGAATGATAAGAATCAAATCTAGATGTTTTCCTACAAAATCATGCATGGAATGCTATTCATCTAATGGCCAAATAAAGGCACTTTCAATAAAGCAGTAATTAGCAAAATTTCTGATGATTTTATATCATTATTATTGCAGGTACTTCATGGAATGCCAGAACTCATAGCGGGAAGACACTCTACAAACATATTTATATACTAATTACACATGTTCTCTGGCTGTATTGTTACATTTTGGAAATAAACTTGCACATTTTTTTCACCTCCCCCCAGGAATTTTAATCTCCCCCCAAGCCATTATACAGTTTCTAACTGTATAATGGCTTGGGGATAGAAACAGTGATAAGATTACTAGTTTTTCATAGTTATAATACTCATACAAAATTGAAACTTGCATCAGATTAATACCATAGAAAAGTAATTATTATTATTACATGGCACCTCCAGGGAGTCCAAGGACTCATTGCTGGAGGGCACTCTTCTCCACGTTGCTAAATACATCTCATCTTCTCCACTACTACTTAATTCTTCTACTACAACACTACTACTGTCAACACCATCTACTGCTCATCATCACCAACAACAGTATGTTTTATCTGTAAATTGCATATGTTCTGAAGGCTGATTTGTCTGTATGCGGGATGAAAAACCAGAGTTTCTGGAAGAAAAAACCTTGCTACCTCTGTATGAGATCAACTAACTCGCCTTCAATTGAAGGTGAGTAATCAAGGAACTCTGCCACAGGAAAAATCATGGCTTTTCTGTATGCTGTCAAACTTAGTGTTTGATAATAAAGTAGAGGATTTGCTTACCAGAGATCAGAGTAGAACCATTTGGTGATTCAATCCACTTATTTCAATATAATACAGCATTAAAACATCCCATGTTTTTAAAAAAAAAATATGTGCTAAAATTCAAGCCCAGCCATCTCTCTCTCTCTCTTTTATATATATATATATATATATCCCAATTTTTCTCATTAATATTTAGAAATTTAAAAATTGTAATTTTAAAATAAATATTTGTGTGTTCTATTATACTTTCACTTTGAAGTATAATCAGTACCGTCGACAGGGTGTAGCATAGAGGAAGCCTTCCTCACGGTGCCGCTTGATAAGGGAGCTCGTTCAGCTATATTGAGGTAGTTGCCGTATTATGGCAACAAGATATTTTACATCTGATGTAGATGCAATAGATTTATTTGAAGAATTAAAAATTTTCTCAAAAATAATACAAGAGAAAAGTGGTCCTCACCAAATATTATCATATATATATAACCAAAATCTTGTAGAAATTTATCCCAACGTAACCACTGCCCTAAGGATATTGTTAGCAATTCCTGTTAGCATAGCAAGTGCAGAAAGGAATTTTTCCAAGCTTAAACTGATTAAAAATTATTTGCGAACAGCAATGACCCAAGAAAGATTGGTTGGTTTAGCAACTATATCGATAGAGGCAGACATAGCTTATAATTTAAATTTAGAAGAGCTTAAAAATAGTTTTATTGTGCAATATCCCCGTAGAACAAACATTTAATTAATACTATTATGTAATTGTTTTGCATTAATGTTTCTCTTGTAATAAAATAAAAACAAACTAGCAATTGGAGATTTTCTTATATTTTTGTCTTTTAATCCATCAGGGGCGATATTTAATTGTCTCAGGGTGCGATCGAATCTAGCGATGGCTCTGAGTATAATTATGTATTATCCAGAAACTGCAAGGACATTTTAGTTTTATTAAAATAAAACACTTGTTAAGAAAACTATATATCAATATTATTTTCCAAAAAGTGTAAGGGGGGAAGTACAAGAATTGTTTTTTACAGAAAAAGGGAGGAGCATCTGTTTAAGAAACTAGAAAACCACTGGCTTAATGAATATTGCAGAAAAAAATGGTGGAAAGCACACAATGCATTGGCACTGCAGAAGAGTGATGCTCATATAAACACATCAAATTATACATTATGCTTACATTTCTGGGATAGTCATTAACAGTTCTGAAGATGGTTAGGACTAGTGCACAACAGTACAAGCTTCTTAAAGAGCAATTTCATTTCAGTAATATAATTACAATTTATATAGTAATGATGATAGGATCAGGAAGGACTTGACATATATAATGTGATATTTCTAGATTTGGAAAGTTTTTTTTTTTAAATAAATAATACTATACAATCCATGAATCATGCTGCTTTTTCAAGTCTGCAATAAGCAGGATGGTGGTTTCATGCTTAGAAATGAAAATCATCTACCACTTAAAGGCATTAACAATGTTACAATATGATTTAGCTCACAGCCTGTTTGTTGCAAAGATATTTTATCCACTGGGTTGCTCAGGCCAGTACAGAAGTTACATTTGAACTGCAGTGAATGCAGAACTGGATGATGAATTGAGTTTTCTGTCTCATACTGTAAATATTGTGCAAGATATAGAGCAGATGGCTGATGGTTCAGTCTCCCATTTATTATTATGACCACCACACCTTAGCAATCACAACTTGTACAAGGTATATCATTATGCAATAGTATTCATCATATGCCTTATATGATGAACACTATTCATACTTATACTATTTCTGTACTTGCCACACACACACACAGACATAGCAATCATATTCACCATAAGCCAAGCATAAACTTTTTTTCACTCCTAAGCTATTTCAATCCCAGGAATGTCTTCTCGATTGTTCTCTGAACTCTATGAATAACTGGTTTTTCATCAGTATATTAAACACTCCCACACACACATACATACTGACTTTTCTATCATATGACCACTTTTCCTCCCATCAGGTTCTGCAGACGTCATTCCCTTATCTGTTCCCACACACATCACTTTAGTCGTTCTTCTCTAGACTATAATCATTTCTGCATCTAATCACTAAGTAATCAAATCTTAACACCAACTAGAATGCAGTCTGATAATGCCTCTTGCACGGTGGACCAATCAAATCACATCTGTCCACATGACATAACTTGCATCATCTTTAATTTCTGTAAGGTGTCTGCCGAATGTCAGTTCTTTATCCACCACTATTCCCTCTGTCTTTTCAATACATCAAAGCATTTTTGAAATTGTTAACAGCAAATCATTAATCTTGAAATGTATGCAACAATTTATCCAAATTCTGAGAGACTAATTTTACAACCTTCCTCTCCGAATGGCCTAGATGACCCTCTAAGCCTCAGTTGTTGCTGTTGTTTACTTTTTTTTTTTTTTTTTTCAGTTACACTTTGAAAGTTCCTGCTATACACTTGGTTGTAACACTTTATGCACTATGAAATATTAGCATCCTTGCTATTCTGGTTGGCCAAGTGGTTTACACACTTCTCCTACGACCAACAGGCTGTGGGTTTGAATCCTGCCAGGGGCATGGATATTTAGGTCTTTAGGTGGAAAATTAATTTTATGACTAGGTGTGAGACCACCATTCTATTTATCTGAAGTGGCTTGAAAAAGTTCCGTGTTTGGACTCTACAGCAGGGTTTCTGATTATGTAAAAAAAAAAAAGTAAATTAAAAAATAATAAAATACTTATCCCATCCATGACACTAATGTACTATGCGTTTACCTTTTGTAGTGGTGACCAAAAATAAAATCCTTCTGCTTAAAATGTAACTAGCATTTATTGTTAAGCTATTCAATCATTAATAATGGGACACAGTAAACTTTGGTATGCTCACAATGTGGATAAAATAATGGAATAAATAAATCCAGTGTAACATAATTCTATTGGTGCTCGTCTTCTATTAAATTCAACATCAGTGTGCCTTGGCATATGTTAATAATTACTGTGCTAACATACACTGAGTTAGCTTTGCATTAGGAACACCCACCTAACAATACATTGGTTCACTTCTCTATGCAATCACGGTTCCTAGATGCCTAGGAACAGATTCCACAAGGTGTCGAACATCCCTCCATGTGCAACTCAACCCATGTCCACTGCAGCAATTCCGTCAGTTCATGCCCATTCCATAGAAGGGTCAGTAGTTCTCACACCCTGTTCCAGCATATTCCACACATTTTCAGTTGGGTTATAGTCAGGGGAGTTTGGGGACCAAGGCAATATGGCAAATTCATTGTGTTCCTCCAACCACTAAGTAGTTGTACAAGCCCAATGACAAGACACATTGTCCTGTTGAAAGATGGCACTGTCGTCTTGGAGTAGACCTGTTATCTGTTAACCAACCAACTCTGTCCAGATATGGACAGAGTTGGTTAGTTAACAGATCCCTTTAGTGTTCACCATTCAGTGTTTGTGGGATGACAGCCAAAGCACCTAGTGCATACCAGGAAAAAGCTCCCCAGAGTAACACAACCTCCACCAGCCTGTTGAACCCCAACTGTGCAACCAAGGGATTGGGCTTCATGCTGTTTATGTCAAATGCAAACCCGGCCATTAGCATGGTGCAGAATGGACTCATCACTCTAGATGACTTTCTTCCATCTGTCGAGGATCCAGTGACAACATTCCTTGACTCGTGTGAGGCATTTTTTGCGATGCCTGGACTTCATCATGGATATCCTTGTTGGTCTCCAGCTGTGAAACCTTAGGTAAAGCAAGGTACGGCACGTGGCGCATGTGGAAATGGGTCAAACTGTCCTGCTTTGGACTGGTAGGTGAGTTGTGTGATTGTTGCACATCATTGTTGAGATACCAGTCTTGACACCTAACACTCACCTCTGGGATCAACTATGCGTGGCTGACCAATATGAAACCTGCTGCTGGATGTCTGTTCATGGTTAATCCAGTCCTGGTATACCCTTGATACAGTAGTACAGGAGCAACCAACAAGTGCCGCTGTTTCCAAAATAATGTTCACATTTCGAAAGGATGTAACTGGGTAACTACTCAGTGGAATGATTTAATATTTAACTGATGTATACAGCAATGGAATTTTATTTTGTGCAAAAACCAATGTTAGTTCTAAAAGCTGCCAGGATGATATATGGCACTGCAATACCATAGTGGATAATTCAAAACATCACTAAATGTAGGGCAGACACGCACAGCTCATTGTGTGGTTACACATTTTGTTGAACAGCTAAAGAGGTAAAGGGAATGAAAGAGAAGGAAGTGAAGTTGGTTCGGTGAATTTCAAGATGGACTGTAAAAGAGTATTGATTAGCAGTAGCTGTTGTTCTAATGATTTTTGGAGGAATAATAGTGGCCAATTCAGCAGAGCACTGTCCATGAAAGTATCCATAGAAGGCAAAAACTGAATGTCAGAGAGAGAGAGAGAGTGATTGAAGTGGGTGTGTGTGAGAGAGAGGAATCATTAATTTGCCAGACTGCCTTTCTGGATAGAATCAAGCAATCTTAGAGAAGATTTTGATGCACCACTCCAAATATGGAAGCAATATTCAATGTTTGGGTGGATTTGTGATTTGTATACACTTAACAGTGGTGAAGTAGTCTTGTACAAAAAAGGGCACCAAAGTTTTTGGCATTTGCAGAAGCTATAGTTGAAATGTGTTTGTATCAGGAAAGATTGAAAGTATAGGTCAGTCCAAGAAGGGCAATCTGATCATGTTTGGATATCCGGGTATTGTTGAAAGTAAGGGGGGGGGGTGCAAGCTCTTTCTTACGAGAGATGTGACAGGACTGAGTTTTTGGAGGCATGGAAGTAGTTTATGAGGTTTGTCCTTGCCCTGGATATTACTATAACTAGGAGATTAGAGTTCAGGCTACTGGTTGTTGGTGGTTCTTGAGGATTCTAATCTAATACTTGAGCACAAGGTTTTTCAAATGAAAAGGAGGAACAGAATGTACTGTCATCAGCAAAGCTATAGATAGGATTGGAAGCCTGTGAGAGCAGATTATTTATATATTTATATACAACAGGTGGAATATCATCAGGACCAGATGTTTTGTGTTCAGGTTATTAAGGATTCTTCAGATTTCTTTCTGGAGGAAGACTATAAATGACATGGAGTGAGAGATCAGTTTTTAGTGGAGTGGAGGGAACTTTGCCCAGGTCATCAATGCAAGAATTGGAAGCGATGTCAGTAAGTCAACCTTGTCTTTAGGTAACTACAGTACCGTCCAGATGTGAGAGTGGTGTAAACTTTCGGGCAAAAGTTCCACCTGATGGCATTGGCAAGGGACCAGGAGTAACTACCATTTGAGCAGGAGGCAAGTAGTATAATGGTCCTTTGGATTTGATGATTCTTTTATAGCTGTTGCAAGATGCCATACAGGTAGAGTGAACAGATTGTTTTGGCTTTGAACCATTTGTGGTATGCAGTTTTTTTTTTTCTCCTTTTATTGCATTGGCACTCTTTTGAGAACCATGGCTTAGATGGTGGCTGTTAATTTAGAATAGAATGAGGGATAAAGGCAGCCATTCCTGTGAGTGATTGCTATTATTCGGTCTGAGCCAAGGTGTTTGGGTCAGAACTGAAGGTATTTTGACCATGGGAAAGAGGAATAGAAGTCATGGAGGCCATCTCACTTGGCATCCTTGTAGTGCCAAAGGACATGAGACTGAGAACTAGTAGGAGGAGGTTGTTCTGCGGAAAAAAGATGTATGAGGTTGTGATCTGAGTTAACAAGAGAACTGACATCTGCAGTATAGTTGAAAGGGGAGCTTGTTAGGAAGAGGTTATGTATTCTAGTAGGAAGAGTGGATCTGTGATAGGCCAAAATGTTCACACTAATGGTGAACATTTTGGCATCTTTGCCCCTGCTTGATCGGTGAAACTGGAAAAGGAAAGCCAATTTGAGTTGTGGAAGTCCCAAAGAAGGATGACCTTGGGTATTAGGGTATTTCGACTGTAGAAAGGTGAGCTTTAGAGAGAGAGAGGTCAGAGTGGTTAATGGAGTTTGGAGAGTGATAGAGAAGGCATATAAGAAGGGCAGGTTAGTTTTTTTTTTTTTTTTGAGACAAATCTGATCAAACAAGGGGAAAGGGGGTAATTTGAGGTTTTGCAATCTCTGGCACAGTATGTCAGTTCCAATGAATGCACAAATGCCACTCTTGTGGCAAAAAGATCTGTGTAATATGTAGTTTAGTCAGTTGAGGTGAACAGTGGTTGCCAGTTGGGCGTTTTGATAGAATAGTAATGCTGGTTTAAATGATGTAGGTGGTGCATGTCATTTATATTGCTTTTAGGTCATCCTAATGGCTTCTACACTCATTCACTTCCACCAACAAGTTGGTGGAAATGAATGGGTGTAGAAGCTTCTTTTTTTTTTTTTTTGGGTAAGAATTAATCTTGGCAGGTTGTTTGAGGATTTTATTGAATATTAATATGTTCATGCATCCATGTCTTGCATATCAGGCTAGAACTCACTTGACCATGTCCTACATCAGGGTGCATTTTTAAGTTTATAATATAAAATAATATATGTGGCATGCCCGTTTCAATATTTTCAGAATTTGTAAATGTCTTGATATGGAAAATCTCAAATGTAATTCTGATTTACATATTTGCTTTATACAAATCAATTGGTTTCTGCACCCAATGAACATGTGCAATCACTTATTTTCAGCAGATGAAAATTTGAAATGGGCTGTTAGAACATCATATTTAGATACTGTATTTAGCACTACAATAAAACTTTTTTGCTTGCATTCATGCAGTATAGCGTCTGTAGGAGGGATGGTAGTTTTCACTATACAAGGTCCTTTTCATTTCTCTCTAATTATATTAATTACCATCACAAAATAGAGTACAGATGTAATTATATATATATATACCAGTGATGTCCACAACATCAATCACATTTGATGAGGCATATTTTCACCAAGAATATATTCACACATTCCTCTTAAGACAGCAATTACCAAGAATGTACTTTGTTAAAACTGTGTGGTAGAATCCAAAGCAAGATGCTACTTTAATTCTAATAACATAAGTATGCCTATTCTTAGTAATAATTTGAGGGAAAAAAAAAATTGTTCAGATCCAGGCTTTGTGGCAGAATTACAGTCATGTTCGCTGGACAATGCTTGTGGGAAGGACAATTGCATTGTCATGCATGAAATAATCTTAATCGGCTTCTGGAAATGTATTCCCAACTTAATACTGGTTGTTATTCTTCTCGTGATAATTAGTAGTGATACATAACAAATATCACTTAATTACGGACATTCGTTTTCTGTTATCTAGGCGTAGGATACCATATAGCAAATGTTTCATCCAATCCAATCTTCTTCTGCAGATTCTCCCACTTAAGTGGGGTCACTGTTGATAATGAGTCTCCTCCACACCTTCCTGTCTTGGGCTGTCACCACATCCAAGTTCATCTTCAAGTCCTCTTCTACCAGCTCCCTCCATCTCTTCTTTGGCTGCCCACACTTCTGCCTTCCTTGCACATCCATCTGCATGACCCTTCTTCCCACATATTCGTCCTCCCTCCTCATCATATGACCAAACCATCTCAACCTTGCCTCCTGTATTTTCACTCCTAAGTTCGTAACTTTCACTGTTCCCCTTGACATAGTCATTTCTCAGACGATCCTTTCTGGTCACACCGCACATCCACCTAAGCATTCTCATCTCTGCTACTTCCATCCTGCTGATGTTATTTTTCCTCAGGGCCACAGTTTCTATAGCATATGTCATAGCTGGCCTCACTACTGTCCTATAGATTTTGCCTTTCAGATTGATTGGCACCCTCTTATCGCATAACACTCTAGCCATCTCCCTCCAGTTCCTCCAACCCGCTTGTATCCTGCATCCCACTTCCTTCTCAGCTCCTCCATCTTCTTCCACTGTTGAACCTAAGTATCTAAAGTCTCTCACCTTCCTGATGACATTTCCTTCCAACTCCAGATCTGTCTCCTGTCCGCCACCCACTGTGCAACACATATACTCTGTCTTACTTCTGCTCGGTCTCATACCTCTCTCTTCCAGTACTTTTCTCCATCTTTCCAGTTTGGTTCCCGCTTCTTCTCTTGAATCTGCACACAGCAAGATGTCATCTGCATACAACATTGTCCAAGGCGCATCTTCTCTCACCTCCTCTATTACCACCTCCATCACAATATTAAACAGAAATGGACTTAATGCTGACCCTTGATGCAAGCCAACTGTTACTTGAAAACTTTCTGTCTGTCCCAGACAGGTCCGAACACTTGTCTTCACATTTCTGTACATTTCCCGCAACAACCTGACATATTTCTCCGGCACCTTCTTCTCCCTTAGACACCTCCAGACTTCTTGCCTTGGCACTCTATCATCTGCTTTCTCCAGATCAATAAATGCCAGATGTAGCTCCCTTTGTTTCTCTCGATACTTTTCCATCATCTGCTGTAACCCAAAGATAGCATCTGTTGTTGATCTACCAGGCATGAAGCCAAATTGTTCCTTTGCAATCTCCACCTCCTTCCTCAATCTACCATCAAGAACCCTTTCTAGGATTTTCATTGTGTGGGACATCAACTTTATTCCTCTGTAATTTTTACAGTCTTGTGCATCCCCTATACCCTTGTAGATGGGGACAAGAGTACTCTCCCTCCATTCCTCGGGTATATTTTCCTGTTGGCAAACTTTCATGAACAGGTCCCACAGCAGGTCAATTCCCTCTTCCCCCAGTGCCTTCCATGCCTCCACTGGAATTCTGTCGGGGCCCACCGATTTTCCATTCCTCATCCTCTTCATGGCCTCCGTCACTTCCACTCTACTGATGTTCTGCACCATCCCCCCTCAGAAGGCTGCCCAGTCCAGTCCTTGAATTTTCCTCATTCAAAAGTCCCTCAAAGTATATTTTCCATCTGTTTCTTATATCAACATCCCTCCATAATACTCTTCCTTCAGCGTCTTTGATCTGCCTCACATGTAAGATGCCCTTTGCTGCTTTATTTCTACATTTCGCTAGTTGGAAATCCAATAAGGAAACTTTTTTCTACAATACATTTTCAATTCATAATTCATTTGTTCCTTTTGTTCATTAAACTTAAGGTCAAATTTACTGTATTTTTAGCCTATAATGTACAACATTTCAACAGTATTTTCATGTCAGTTGGTATGATTATTGCTCACTTCAATAGTTCAAAACTAAATTAGGAATTTGATAAATTAGCACGTTGACTGCTGACCACTAAATAACTTGTAGTTGGCAGTCCATATTAGGATGCCAACTATGGGTTATCTCATGTTGCTATCACAACATAACATATTGGCACTGGCAGCAAGTTTACACATTAGGTCAATGGCAGTCAACATGTTAGAGTTGGAGTCAGACATTTGATAAATTAAAGGAGCCAGAGATGGAGGTGCAAAATTTTCTTCTGGCTCCACAGTGCTGTCCAAAATATGTAAAATATTTTTAGGAGTTTTTAGTAAAGATGGCAAATTAAATATGGAAATAAAGACAACAGAAAAGCAAAGCTGGTATGGTGGAGAGTCAGTTAAATATTTATAGAGTAGATTCCAGTCAATTGGGACTAGAACATTTTAGCCTTTAAGCAGCTACCCCAGTTATGTGAAGTTTCATGTTAATTAGTTAAGGGTATAAAAAGACAAATTAATATTTCACTGAGCAACAAATTATTTATTCAAATGAATAAAAATAGCAAAATGTGTGTTTAAATTTCTTAATGGAGCTAAACCATTTAACTTTCCTAACAGCATCACTTACGATTCTTAGGGGTGGGGGGGGGGGTTGATGAATCATTTACAAGCTGTGGTTTAGTGTAGTATGCCCTTTACTCTGCTTATGCCAATAAACCTTAAACCACCCAACCATTTACAAGTAACCTTAGAAGGGTAATCTCAAGTGCTGAAGTCTCCTGTTCCAAATAAGCAAAGAAAACTGACAATGTTCTTGATTTGGTTTTGTTCTTTATGATTTGTCATAAATAAACCAATAGCCAAATTAACCAGATTCTAGTGCATTCAACTGGGAATATAAATATTTAGGGTGTATGGAGAGGTAGCACCTTAGTATCGATGTCAGCCACTGATCTCAGGATCAGGATATTGGGCTCTGTCCTCACATACACTCAACTCTCACTTATGGCTCCAAGAAATTCGCAGTGCACACCAGCGGCCACACTTCAGTAAACCGCCTTCACTGCAGGCTAAAATAAGTGAGGGTATCAGCAATATAGAATGCTGTAAATAGGGAATGTCAACCTTTATGTGCATGAAATCTGGAATGGCAAAGATGTGCAGCACATCGAGGGCACACTTTTGACATCTAAGGGGCTTGTGGCCAGCCATCATGAAAGAGATTGGAGCTTCACCACGTATTTATCCGTTGTCAACCATGAAACACACCATGTCACAATATGAAGCTAGAAATGTGGTTGAGATCTTATAGCTACAGGGAAGAAGAGCTTGAAACTGGGAATTGTGAGACAAGAACTATTAAAAAGGTAGTGTATGAAGAGGATATCCCAAACCCTATAGGGAGGATATTCTCAAATGTCTTGTTTGAAAACCAGGAACAATCTTGAAAATAGTAACATGGAACATCAGAACACAATGAGGTGGGAAAATTAGACAATTTAAGTAAAAAGAAAAAATCACACTATAATCTACTCTGGCAGTAACTTACACCTTAACGGAGTAGCGCTTGTCCTAAGTAATAGAATTGCAAAATCTGTACATGGATATTGGCCCATAAATGACAGAATCATAACAGCCAAAATAACTGCACAACCATTCATCTCGGTATATTATCCAAGCATATGCACCAACCCAAAACCACCCAGATGAAGAGTTGGAACAATTTTATGAAGACATCCAAACTGCAATCTCTAGTGCTAAGTCAGATGATATTATTATAATGATGGGCAATCTAAATGCAAAAGTGGCCTCAGAAAAAATCTCATTTTGCATGGGAAACCAAGGGCTTGGAATCAGAAATGAAAGAGGTGAAAGATTAATTCAATTCTGTGAAACCAATGACTTGATAATTGCCAACACACTAAACATCCTCCCAGAAGACTACACCCTCTGTCCAAAAAGAAACCGAAGTTTTCGAAAATAGAAGAAATTAGTGGCGTCACCTGTTATATCTTTTTGTTTCGAAAGCGGCAACCTTCATTAGTGTTGTGCCAACTGTTTGTGACATTTGTTTCATTAGAAGACGAGTTATAGTGCCAAGAGTGACAGTATCTTTTGACGAACGGTCGGAAAGCGAGTTTCAAACAAAGAGCTGAGATTGACTTTTGTGTTAAACCTGATAAACGTTTTGCCAAAATGCATCAAATGATTCAAAAAGCATACAGTGATGAATGCTTATCCCGTACTCAAGTTTACGAGTGGTTGAACGATTTCAAAGTGGTCGTGAGACGCTTGAGAACGACGAAAAGCCGGTCCGTCCAAAATCTGGACTGAGCGAAGTTAACATCCAAAAAGCACGTGATTTCATCAAAGAAAACCCGAAATCGTCCGTGAGATTGATTGAAGATGAATTGGGGATTCCAAAATCAACTGTGCACAACATTTTGAGCGAAAGTTTGGGCCTTCGTAAATTGAATTTGCGATTTGTTGCCTACAAGTTGACCGAAGACCAAAAAATGTATTATCGAATTGAACACTGCAAGGACCTCATTAAAACCTCTCGTAACTTCCTTGAAACGATCGTTACTGGTGACGAAACATGATGGTTTGAGTATCAGCCCGAAACAAAGCGTTTGAGTATGAGCGCGAAACAAAGCGCCAGAGAGGAGACCACCAGCAGAGAGGCATCAAAAAAAAAGTCGCTTGGAGAAGTCAAAAGTAAAGACAATACTGATTTGTTTCTACGATTCAAATTCGTTCCGCCTGGCCAAACGGTCAATGGTGAGTTTTATCTCGAAGCTTTGAAGCGATTAATAGCTAGAATTCGTCGCGTACGGCATGAATATCATGATGCAGGCAGCTGGTCACTTTTGCACGATAATGTACCATCTCATCGTTCGAACATTGTGAGACAGTTTTTAAGGAAAAACCAACTTTGTGTGTTGGATCACTCTCCGTGTTCACCTGATTTAACACCCTGTGACTTCTTTCTCTTCCCCCGACTTCATTTGCCGATGAAAGGAAAGCGATACGACATCATTGAAAACGCTCAAGCGGCAGTAACCACAACCCTCAACAGTATCCCAAAAACCGATATAAAAACTAATTTAACGAATTAATTGACCGAGCCAAACGCTGCATCAAAGCTGAAGGAGAGTATATTGATTGAAATAAATGATTTGATAATTATAATAGGCGTGTGTTTTATTTTCTATCAAAAGTTGTTTCTTTTTGGACAGAGGGTGTATATACAGGGAAAAGCCCTGGGGACATCTATAGGAAACCAAATTGACTATATAATATGATAATAAGCAAAATATTCCAAAATGTGATGACATGAACAAAAACATATCCTGGAGCAGACATAGGGTCGGACCACAATCCACTGATTGCAAAAATAAAACGTAAGATACCAAGCCAACCATTCATAAGAGAAACTTATAATTCAGACTCACTTAACCAAGACGTTAAAGACTGCTTTATAAAAGAATTCACAAAATCCCTTAACAAGTCTGACACCACAACTCACATAAAAAATAGTACACCAATTGATGAAATTAACATGAACTGGCAAACATTCAAGAATAGCATCAACAAAGCAGCCAAAAATACACTCCACAATTAAAAAGGATTAAACCTTGGATAAATGAAAAAATATTAAAGTTAATGGAACAAAAAAAAAAAAGTTAAAGAACAAACTTGAATATAAAAGCATGAATAAAGAAATAAAAAAGAATGCAGGAAAACCAAGAAGAATGGATTAAGAATAAATGTAGACATAGAAAACCTTGATAAAGACACAGAAGCAGAGAAATGACTAGCAGGACAAATACAGTAAATCATGCAAGTATCATCAGACTCAAGAGACCATATTCTAACGGATAAAAAAGAAATAATGGAAAAATGGATTGAATACACAAGGAAGTTATACGAGCAACAACAACAAAAAAGAATATTCCCGAACAGACTGATTTAAAATGACCACCCATTTTACTTTGTGAAGTTGAAAATTCAGTCAGAAAAATAAAATCACATAAAGCTGCAGGAATAGATAATATCTCAGCAGAATGGTTGAGGGCTCTAGATGGAGGAGGACTGAAATTTCTAACAAAATTATGCAATAAGATATACAAGACTGGATTTCTACCCAAAGATATCAATCACTCAATTTTCGTTCCAATTCCCAAAAAAACAAAAGCTACAAGAAGTGAAGAGTTCAGGATAATTAGCCTCAGTCAAGTATCCAAAGTCTTCCTAAACGTTATTCTTGAAAGAAATAAAAGAAAAATAAACAGAAATAAATGGTACACAAAGTGGCTTCAATGAAAATGTAGGTACAAAAGAAGACATTTTCAAAGTCATAACCATCATAGAAAGATATCTAGAAAAACAAAAAGATGTGTACCTCTGCTTCATAGATTACAAAAAGGCATTCTGAAATGTTCAACATGACCAATTAATTGAAATCCTTTCAAAAATATGCATGTACGGAAAAGATATTAAGCTAATAACTAATCTTTACTGGGCACAGACTGCATCTTTGAAAATAAAGAGACCTCAGAAGAATTCCCAGTACAGAAAGGTGTGAGAAGGCTGTCTTGTCTCCGATTCTCTTTAACCTGTACACAGAATAAATATTTAATAAAATTAATAACTTTAAAAGAATCACGGTAGGGAGAAGAAATATTAACCTAAGATATGCAGATGACACGGTTCTTCTAGTTGAAAACAAATATGACCTCAAGACTCATCTACAAGAGTCTTCTCTTATAGATGAGACACTCAAGTACAGCAACGGTATGGCCTCAGTTTCAACTTCAAGAGGAAAACGAAATACAAAAATATGCATCAATATATAAAAGGAAATAAATTAAAAAGTAGAGACAGAGACATTCTCCAATCGGAGTGTGAAAAAACTGGAGGCGTATGAAACGTGGATGCTGCAAAGAATTATGAGGATATAATGGAAAGAAAAAAAACATGAAGAGGTACTAAAGATGGTAGGTGTAAACAGGAGACTGATAAAAGGAATAAAAGAGAAAATCCAGCTATTTCTGACATATCATGAGATATAACTGCCTACAAAAGACACTTCTCGAAGGAACTGTTGATGGAAAGAGAAGACAAAGACTGGAGTGAATGATAAATATAAGACTGGACCTATCTCTTACATGAGGAATGCAGCAGAGAGGTGCAGAATAGGACATGGTAGTCAATCTCCTGGAGGGAGAAGACACCTGACAGGATAAATATATTTGATTTATTAAGAAATAAGAGAGAAATTAGCCAAAAACACTAAACTAATAGTCAGTGGAGTCTTAACAAGTTTGAACGCCCTGGACTCAAAAAAAAAAAAAAAAAAAAAAAAAAAAAAATGGAGCCTTAATCCCATTGGATTGAGCAATAATTAAATACATAATTATATGTATTATTTAATACATATATGGATCAATAGTACCCCTTCAGAACATATATCTTCTCAACAAGCAAACAACATTGTTTTATGCAAGTAAAAAAAAGCTGCATGCCTACCTATCGTTAAACTGACTATTTTCGTCCTCCATCTTGAGTTTTCTAGATTTTGAACTCTCATTTAACACAGGGTTTTGTTTTTAAAAAAAAGAAAACTGTAAAGATGCAATTTTTGAAACAAAAAATTATCAAATTCCTGCCATGTACCCACAAGGGGTGTACAGGATATGATAGTACTACATGAAAAATTTACATCATTACTAACTTTCTATCTACAATTTTCCACCAAATCATTGTGTTACTTGTCAAGACTCCAACATCGCATGATCATATATTTCTATCATCTAAGGCGCTTTTTACCGTATGAATCCACCTATATCTTGGTCTTCCTCTGGGTCGTTTTCCTGCCAAAGAAAAATTGTTTTGCCAATCTTTCCTCACCCATTCTGTTGTGACCATGCCACCTGAGATTAGCTCTGCTAATACATCCATACACTCCAGGATGCTGACAATGTCAAGTTCTTTCTTAATATCCTCGTTTTTAATATATTGCCATTGATGCCATCTGTTCACACCTGTAATCTTTCTCAGGACTCTCATATCTGCAGTCTCTAGTCTCTGGTCAAGTGTTTTACTTCTGACCCAGCTCTGTAAGTTATTATTAGTAGTAGTATGGGCAACTCCAATGAGTCCTTACTCATCGAGGGAGGCCCTTACATCATTTAAAGAACAACTATTCAACATTCAAACAGTATCTATCATACTTCGCCTTAAACTCATTTACAGTCATGTCACCCACAACAGACTCTAGCAGCTTATTCCACTCATTCACCACTCTACAAGTAAAAAACCTAGCTCTAACACCCTTGCTAACCACACTCTTGCCCAGCTTCCATAGATGTCCCCTAGTCCCACCACCAATCCTCTTCTCAAAAATATCTTCTGAATGAATCTTATGGAAACCCTTCAGTAATTTAAATGTCTCAATCATATTACCTCTTTTTTGCCTATCAACCAATTTCTGCAACCCACAAATCTTCAACCTGATCTCATAAGGTGTATTCCATAGACCTTATATCATCTTGGTCACTTGTCTCTGGATCCTCTCCACCTCTTCCCCATCAAGAAGAAACCTTGGTGCCCAAATTTGGGCACAGTAGTCTAGATGGTCTTATCAATGCTCGATACAGAGGAATAATAACGTGTTTGTCTCTGCTGGTCAAAGTATTTTTCAGGAACCAAGTGATTTGATGAGCTGATTTAGTCACTTTTGCTATGTGCCCCCTAAACTTCAACTCCCTATCGACCAACACTCCCAAATCCCTCGCATCTTCAATCTCCCGGAGTACAGTCTCAATGTGATATACTGCTGCTAATCTTTTCACCCCAAAATGCATAACCTTACATTTTGCCTCATTAAATTGCCTTCCATTCTCCTTAGCCCAGCCCTCCAAATTATGCAGCAAAATTTTGACATCCTGTGCATTCACTATTGTTCTACCCAACTTTGCATCATCAGCAAACAAATGAACAGTTCCTCTCAGATCCTTTCCTATATTGTTAATGAACAAATTAAACAGTAGTGGTCCAAGAACAGATCCCTGTGGCACACTAGTAACAGGCCATATTTGGACTTCACTCCTGAATAAACCGCTCTCTAATCTCTCTCTCCATCAACCACCCTCCTATCCATCTCACCAACCCTATACCTATATGCTGCAGTTTACTGATTAGAATTCCATGTGGTATCCTGTCAAAGGTGTTATCAAGGTCCAGTAGGATCACTGTAAACCCATTACCCTTATCAAGTTCATGCGTCACTGTTATAAAACGTGAGCAAGTTACTGAGGCATGATCTACTCTTCACAAAACCATGCTATCTCCCATTTTCATCTATCCATTCCTGTATTCTCCTCTCTACTATTTTCTCCAAGATCTTGAATTCAATTCAAGGTCTTGGACGATTCCTGATCGTCGGTAATTTACACCAGCAGTCTTGGAACTAATTTCTCCACTTTCCACCCCCTCGGGAGTAACCTAGACCCGAATTAAACAAAATGGTCAAGTGCACTGATAATTGTTTAGCCGCTTCACGTACGATACAAGCTGGTATACCATCCAATCCCACAATGTATTGTATATTGTATTGACATTTTGGTTTTGTAATGGACTATTCACCTCCACTTTATTCATCACAATTCACATAAACTAATGGTTTCTTCATTCCTCCAATGTCACCACCTGGATGATATACTCTTCCAAAGTGCTCGCTCAGTAATTCTACTATATCAACTGATTTGGTTACCTCCCTACCATATATACACATTTTTCTTTTACATGCAACATATCGAAAAAAACTGTTTGGGATTCTCTTTAGCCTGCATGGCTAATGTTCTTTCATAATCCGCTTTTGCTTTTCTTACCACTCGTTACCCTTCTGGCCTGCACTTTATACCATTCATGTGTCTGCAAGTCACCTTTCTCCTTAAATTCCCTCCACAGTTCTTTTATTGCAGCTCAAGCTTAATGGTGTTATTCATTCATTTAACCCCTACTTGATCGACTATTCTGACTTTAGGTATAGTCAGCCATTGTCTCCTGCAAACACTCCTTAACCAGCTCCCATACACTATTAACATCCAGCCCTTGCAGTTTTATTTACATTTACATACCATGGCACTGAACCAACCACTCCTAAGCTTGTCATATCATACTTACCAGCCTGGTAATTCTACGTGTACCGTCTTATCTTAATTGAAAAGCCACCTCCCAAATCAAGACCCTATGATCACTCTCACCAATTGGTGGCAACGTGGTCATATTCATTACAGCCAAATTCTCAGATACAATTACTAGGTCAAGCACTCTGACCCTAGTATTTTCCATTACATGCTGTCACAGATAGTTATCCCTTAATAACTGCATAAAATCCAATTCCTTCCACCCAGTGTCCGCTCCTCCTTCTAATCAATGTTACCATAGTTGAAATCGCACATAATTACCTTCCTTCCACTCATTGCTTATGCATACTATATCTATTCCATCACCTAGTCTATAGCAGCACCCAATTGTATATTTTGTTCCGCTAGCCTTAAATGTGCTCTTTTCTCCTGCAATGCAACTTCTGTTCTCCTTGGCTGCAGTTCAGCTATCATCAATAACACTCCTCCCCTTATTTCATCGTCCTTCCAGAACACTATACCCCTCACATTCAATCCCACTATCCATATCTTCTGTCAGCCATGTTTCACTACTGCCAATAACCTATGGCATGGTTAAAACGGGTTTGCAGTGTTAACCTCAATCGACCTCCTACCATACCAGCTTTGTTGATTCCGTTGTCTATTTCCATATTTAATTTATCCTCACTAAAAATCGTGTCTAAGTAGCTGAAATGTTTTACTTGTTCCACAGGTTCTCCATTCATAACAGTTGACATTTTCATTTTCACGATTCTGCCTATTTTCATCGTCTTTTTATTGCTGATCTTCGTAACATGTTACATCAGTTATTCAACTTAGTCAGGGAATCTTGCACACTTGTAGATTTATTTAGATAGAAGTATAACTTTGCATAAAGCAAAGAGCTAACATTAACATCTTCTAATTTTGATATCAACAAAAAAATCACAACTTTTTTGTTGATACCGTTATAAATTTATCTAATCTGCTTAGGTTTTGAAAGAACTTGTATCAATAAGTTTATTCAAGAATAATGCAACTACTTTCATATATCAGTAAAGTACGACTGCTCGTGCGTCAAGGCGAATGCCACAATTGTAGGAGCTATCGTTGCGAGCAAATACGTCACTTCTTAATGCGTGCTGATAACACATTGTGCCTTTTGCTGAAATTTTTACAGCTCAGCTAAATAAAGTGCAACGTTTTGGCAGATTAGTTGGAGGGTCGCATGTGACCCATCACTGGTTTAGAGGAAATGGAGAAACGTCTTTCCATTTGGATTGATAAAGAAACCAAACGTAAAATTGGTAGAGCCTTGCTACTAATGGCTCAGCAAAAGTTAGAGCGCGGTTAGTAGTTGGAAGGGAATCAATCGTTCGATGCTGTTGGCACTCTCCCTCGATGAGTCTTTGGACTCCCTGAAGATGTCACATAATAATAATAACATGCCATTAAGTCAGGCAATAATCATGGAAAAGGCCAGATGTATTTTTAATCATATTCAAAAACAAATAAGATACGAGCGAAAACTATAGCACAGGTTGATTCGACAGATTAAAAAATCTAGAATTTCAGAAAAGCCAGAACCTTCGACAGTGCAAAAATACTTTTTATTTTTTGTGCTGTCATGTATATTCTGCAAGTTAATATAAAAATAACTTAAAATTAAAGTAAAACTTGTTTATTCTTGGTCAGGTTTTCCGCTATTCCTGTGTGTTAAAATGACCCTGTTTAAGGCTGTTTCGTTAAGTGCCTTGTTTTCTAGGAATGCATCTCAAGTGTTAATTGGGATATTACTATAAAAGATTAATTTGGAGGAATATTGTGGATATGAAATTAGTAATAATGTAAACTTATGTATGCTGTCTTAGAATCTTGTATAGCACTTATACATAAGGAAACTGACAATGACAGATATAATTTCTGATAGCATTTTTAATATGGTTCTGATATTGATGCTGCTTCTTCCCATCAGTTCTTATATCTGTGATTTCCAGTCTGATTTGTTCATTTCTAACCCAGCTCTCAATACATAAATTTTCTCTTGTTTATCATAAAAATTTATTCAACTGGTTTCTAACCCATCCCAGAGTTACAGCATTATTTACATTCACTAAAAATTATACCTAAATAGCTAACCTATTTTACATGCCTACTAAGAATGTGTTTTCATGTTTTCTTTGGTGCTTTGTTTTCCTGTATTTTCAGTTTATTACAAAATTTTTTCTATACATAAGATTTTTATTCTACTTCCATTAAAACCACAAAATAGATATAAGGAATACCTGAACTTACAAGAATCATATTTTGCTTAAAAAGACACTTAAGAATCTTAGACAATACTGAGCTAAATGTAGCGTGTTTTTCTTCTGGACAGGGTTTGAGTGATTATGCATAAACAGTAGATTTAAAGAAAGAAAACTTCAAATTAAATATTCAAAAACAAAGTAAATTACTTTATCAAACATAAAACCTGCATTAATAAAGGCTTTCCATTTACAATATATGAGAATGAGTTTTAAAAAAGGATAATTTGATTATTCATTCTCAAGTCTGTTCACAAAAAAATACTAGAATTTTTTTATTTCAAAATCATTTTAATACATTAAAAAAAAAAAAGGTATAAAATTAATTGATTTGGAACACAAAAACATTTCTTGGACAAGTTAAATGATAACAACAAACTACTTTTTATTATATACATATCCTTCCTCATTCTGTCTCTTGAACATTAAATTCAGTATTTTCCAAAAAAAAAAAAAAAAGTTATACGAAATCTAATCAAAAAGCTAAGATATCATGCTTGGCTTTGAAATTAATTTGGATCAACGGTTTAATTTATGCGTTTGTAAACTCCATCCCCTAATGCACACCTTTATAACTAATGCTTTAATGGCAAGTAACAAAACAGAGAAAAACACGACGACTCAAACCACAAATTAAAGCCGAGTCTGTCACATGTACGTGAAAACCTGTTCCAAACACTAAGTGTTCTTTGATGAGATGCCCCATCTTCGCTGCACATGAAGCATCATCTTCATGTGTAGCAGGAAATGTTGCATGCCATTAAAAATAAACTCAATGTGGACATCTTCCAAGTTGAATGCCACAGCTCCCGGATTCAGTTTCCAGTTTGAGTCGTCGTGTTTCTCTCTGTTTTGCATTCTCCATTTTCTATGCTAAAATTACTGTGGAACTATATGAAAGATGTACATAATCCAGGATTGCATCACAAAGTAGTCCTCTGCAAGAATTTTTAAAAAATTATTTAAGATTTTGGAATATATCAAGTTAGTTGCATGTACATGAAAATTGTTGGTCAAAACACCAAGTGTTCTCTGATGAGATGCCTCATCTTTGCTACATGCCATTAAAGTTACTCAACATGGAACATCTTCCAACTTGCATACTACAGATACCAGATTCTAGTTTGAGTCATGCCTCTCTCTCCGCAGTCTTCATTTTCTATGCTAGTTACTGTATGAAAGCCAAATGTGGTCCAGGATTGCATCACAATGTATTGTCCTCTGCAAGAATTAAAATGAACATGAAGATTATTTAACATTGGAATATACATACACACATATATATAAAAATGCAATTTTCTTCATTTAGACCAGTGTTTCTCAATGTGGGGCATATGCCCCACAGGGAGGCAATTAAAAAATGTACATATTTATATTATACTTTTTCAGAATTTGGCTGACTATTAAGCCAGAGGGGAGGAGCATCAAAATCTTTGAGACGTTGAGGTGGAGCATGATCGAAAAATCGTTGAGAAACACTGATTTAGACATACACATGCAAGGTGTTTATATAAAATACATTAAAAGAACTCATTAAAAAGTTACTTCCACCTGTATTAACTATCAGCGCATCCTTTTTTTTTTATCCCTCATAAGGTTACCATGTAGTCCAGAAGTTCTAAGTCTCCCATGTCTCTGAACTTATTAGTAATAATACATCAACTGCAGTCTAGATAGCTGAGTAGTAACCTACCTGAAATTAAAGATGTATAGAAATTATATTCTTAATCCTTTATCCAAGTATAAAAAAACTTTCAAGACATACTTTGTTTAACCAACACACTGCAGGTGCGAATCTCGTATGGATATGGGTGTTTGCAGTACTCTTTAGGTGGGAGGCAAATGTCACTGCCTAGTGTGACACTATCTTGCCATTTACTGATGGCCTGAAGTGTCTTGAAAAGTTGGTTGGTCTCTAAAGTAGAGTTATGTAAAAAAAAAAAAAAAAGACAACATTAGCCCACTCATGGTGCCATGCACTATATTTACTAAAATAAAAAGCTAAAAGGATTCAGTTCAGTGATGCAAAATTACATAAGTAGATATATTAGATCCAGCATTATTTCTGCTAAGTGGTTCAAGGATACATTGTGTTGGTCAGTGAATTTAGTGTTCACGTATAATTGGCGACTTTTGTCCATTTATTTGTGATTTTCCCTTAGAAAATCAGTGTTTTATAGTATATTAATGAAGATTTTAGTGTTTCATAACATATTTTCATTAAGATATTAAGTATAAGTTTAAAATGGCACCAAAAACACAAGAAATGTAATGCTAAGAACAGTGAACAAGAAGGTTAGCCTTGCTAACGAGGTTACTGGAGATACGGAGGTTATTGAAAATGAATTCCTCCAAAATAACAAAATTCAAGATCAGAACGATAGTGTATCAGTATAGATGGACAAGAAATCAGAATGGACTGCTTTGTGTGCATTAAACAATTGCAGGTGGACAGACTGAGCATGACACTTCTGTAGTTGACAAAGTGAGAGGTTGCAGGATAGAGTACAAACCTGCCATGGAGGGATAGTTATGTTTAGTGTAGGCAATGTTCTCAACAGCTTGCATAGTCTCTTTAGCAGACACACACACACAGACCAAAAGGATGCATGACAGTCTGACGTGTGTGATATTGAGCTTCCCAATGCCAAGAAAAGAGACTAGTCCACTAGGATGATCTGGAAGACACTTCAGGGCATAATTAAGAGAAACTGTTTCTGTCTAAGTGATAGAGCAGTTTGTTTGCTTTGACAAAGATTTTGAGTAGTGATGTGTGAAAGGCACCAGTAGTTATCTGCATATCCTGATAACAGATCAGATCCAACCATTGCAGGTTATTCTGCCTTCAGAACTATAGACTTGAGACCCATACTCCAGCTTTGAACATATTATAGCACAATAAAGACAAAGTAATGAAGATTGATCTGCACTCCATTCAGTAGAGAATAGAGTGGGAAGACGATTCAGTGCACTCTCACTTTTTTAGTTGCAAATGTGCGCAAAGTTTTCTGTCAAAGATTAGTCCCAATAGTCCCAAGAACTTTGCTTCTATTGCTACTGGAATAACAGTTCATCCCATTCTTAATTCAGGATCTGGATAAAAAGTATGTTTTTGACAGAAGTGTGTAACAGACATTTTTTTCTGCTGAAAACCGGAACCCACAGATAAACATGATCAACTGCTTGCTAAAGTTGTCTTTTAATTACCCTCATGTTACGAGAGTGACAGTAAATTTTGAAACCATCAAGATATAAAGCACTGTCTACAGTGGGAGGAAGTTGTTTAGTGATCAAATTAATTTGATATAGTTCGCTCACAGATTAGGGATCCTTTGACACTTCTGCGCATGTCACAAAAAGGAGAATCAATCAGTCTTCTGGGACGAGTTGTTTATTATTACACATTGGAAAATTTATTTCTGTTTTATGATCACTGTAGTTAACTATTTTGCTTGTATAACAGTTGGAAAATTTTACCTATAAAGCACGTGATTTCATGTGTTGGCGACCAATTCGTACGTCCTTCATTTCTTTCTTCCCTTCAGCATGAATCGACTATTCTTGGCAAGTTTCCAAGTGAAGATCTCCAAAGTGTGGGCATACTATACCAAAAAAGTGGTAAACTTAAGACAGAGCCTTGGGGAACACCCTGTTCTTGATGTGGCTGAGATAGCATACTCCCCACTGACTTAGAAAGTTCACCTGGACAGAAAATGTTTAATAAATACAGGAAGATGTCCTCTGACACCTATGTTATAGGTCTTTTGATGTGCCATATCTCCAGGCTGTGTCATAAGTTTTTTCCATGTCAAAGAAAACCAGATGTTCTTGCTTTAGGAATGCATCTCTTACACAAGTTTCTAAATGAACCAAATGGTTTAAAGTTGAATGATGTCTATGAAAGCCACATTGTGTACTTGAGAGAAGATCACTGCTTTCTGAATACCAGAAGTTGGGCATTCAGCATTTTCTCTAATACCTTACAAAGACAGCTGGTCAGAGCAACAGGTCAATAATTTCCTTGTGCTGGATCGATTCTTGGTTTTGGGATAGCAATGAAAACTAACTTATGCCAAGAATCCAGAAATTCTTCCTCTGCAAGTATTCTATTATACATTAAGAGAAGGAGATCTATAGAAGATGATGGTAGATGTTTCATCATTTCATAACAAATGTCAGACACTACTGCACTAGGGTAAGACAGCAAGAGCTCTTTTTGCAACAAATGGCTGATTGTATAGCTCAAGCCCATTGGTAGAAAAATTTAGCCTTTGTTTCTCTTGCTGCTCTTTCACTATTGAAAATTCAGGAGGTGCTATTTGTTCACTCTTCCTTCTTTCTCAGAAATCTCATCTGTAGTATCCAGTCTTCAAGTGTTATTTCTCATTTTCTGGTGAAAATGAGATTTTCACTAAAAATTGTGCCTAAGTAGCTGAAATGTTTTACTTGTTCTACACAAAAAAGTAAAACATTTCAGCTACATTGCATCCTGAACATGTTCTCCATTCAGGATGCATTTGATATTTTCTGCCCATTTTCATTCTTTTTTATTGCTGATCTTTCATACCAAATTTATTACAGCAGTTATTCAATTCAATCAGGGAACCTTGCCGATTGTACTGTATTTATTTAGAAGTATAAAATCATTTGCATAAAACAACTAAGATTAATATCTCTAATTTGACATCAGGTTTAATACTACTTTCCTTCATAATGAGATTCATATAGATGAATAACAGAGGGGATAATGTACATCCTTGTTTCACATGTGATTTAACATTAAACTATCTTCCTGTATCTCCTTCAGTTCTAACTGCTGACTTACCACTTTAATAAATATTGCTCGATATAATGCCCTATTTATAAGACTTTAGTATCTTGAAGAGCGCTCCTCTTGGCACTATCATATGCCTTTTCCAGATCTATGAAACAAATACAAATCCTTGTTACATTCAAGATTTCTCCATTATCTTAAAGTGAAAATCTGATCCTGCATTTGTTCTGAATCTAGCTTGTTCTTTACCAAGCTTTCCTTTCACAATCCTTCTTAGCCCTTTCTCAAGTACAGGGTGTTCGGGATAAATTTGACATATTTATAATTAATTATATTTTTCCGTAAGTTACATGTATTAACACACACTTCTCTTCATTTAAAAGTTTGGACCCTTCTTCATTCATATACAAGATGTCAGAAAGGATGGATAGCTGGAACCCACCTGAATCATGGAAGAGAATAACTTGTATCATGATGATTTGTGCCCGCCATCAAAATAAGGATATTACGACTGCTGCCCAATGCTCCCTGAATACAGTAAAAACAATCAGGCATGAACTAGAGACTTGCAATGGTGACTACGAGGATGTAGCAAGAAGAAAGATCCCTAGCAGACGATCTGATTGTGTTCGTACAGCAGAATTCCTCGCAAATCTGCAGGAACAGGTGTTGAAGAACCCTGGCATTGGAATTCGGGCTTTGTTCGTGGAGTTGCTAACTGTAGTCAAGCCCTGGATAACAAGGGTAGCCAATGGTAGGCCGTATGTATGGCAGCAGGATTCGGCCCCTTGCCACACCTCTGGGAAAAGTCAAAAATGGTTGTCTGAAAATTTCTACGACTTCACCAGTCCAAATGTTTGGCCTCCAAACTCCCCAGACCTTAACCCCATGGATTATTTTGTATGGGGCGCAGTTGAAAAAGACACCAATCGCACTTCCAGTAATACAAAAGCCCAGTTAATGGATAAAATTAAAACAGTTTTTGCGGCCCTTCCCAGGGAGACTGTAGCATCAGCTTGTTCGAGGTTCCGAAGCAGAATTGAAGCTGTGATCGATGCTAATGGTGGTTATTTTGAGTAAATCTTGTTGATAGTATTGTAATTAACTCTGCCTGTAATGTTTTTTTGTCAATTCATTAAATTTAATAGATACAAAGAAGATTTTCTTTTTCCTTACGAAACTGTCAAATTTATCCCGAACACCCTGTATATCCCTTCCTATTTCAAATCCTCTGTATACTCCTGTGTCCTGAACTAGTGGGAAAATGTCACTACTAATAATAACATAGTCAATGAGACTTTTCTTATTTCTTGCATAAATCGTACCAGGAAAGATTTATTCAAGAAATAAGAAAAAAAATGAAAATGGGCAGAAAATTTCTGCAAGAAACAGAGGGAATTATCTAATTCTCACATTCAATTTTATCTCCCTTTTATAAATAGACATTACAGGAGCTCTATTCTAATCATCCAGAATTTGACTATCTGTCCAGGGCTTCTCAATTATGCAATGCAGCCATTGTAAAACTTTTATACCTCTGTACTTGAACATTTCCTGATTGCATGTCTGCTGAGTGTTTTCTACCAGCATGTTATCACTGCTTGTTTCATTTAGCAATTTTTAAATAATTACTAAATACATCAAGGATATCTTTATCCTTAGTTTTCATGTCTCCTTTATCATCTCTGCTTCCTTTTAGAGTATTCTTTCCTCCATTTCTAAGCTTTGGCAAAATATTCTGGAGGCTATTGCAATCGTCCTGATATTCATGTTTTTACCAAAGTTGTCTCATAATTTCTGTTTAGTTGATTTTCCACAGTGCTTTCTTACATTTGTCTCTGTATTCTCTAAGAGCGCAAACAGACTTATTTGCCAAGAACTTTCAATATGCATTTTTCTTTTCCTTCACTGCCTCTAACTTTCTGAGTCCACCATGGAATTCTGATTTTGCTATTCTTGCAGACAACCCTCACCCCGTGCCTCAGGCTGAATCAATGTTTTCTTTAGGGGTTTGCCACTGAAGCTGTTTCTGTTTACAAACTCATTTTTTCTTGAATATTTGTGTATTCTAGTCTATAGTTCATCTTTGAAACCTGCTCAACTTTGATTCATTTTAAAACTACCTTGCACAATTTTTTTTTGTTCTGCTCAAAACTAATGGTGATCCCTTCCTATTTCAAATCCTCTATATACTCTTGTGTCCTGAACCAGTGGAAAAATGTCACTTTTAATAATAACATACTCGATGAGACTTTTCTTATTTCTTGCATCTTCCTCTGTGAATTTGTGCACTCAAAATATTTTCCTTCTTCCTTAGTGGAACCTTGTGGCAACCAAAAGGTACCAAATAAGTCTCACTGCCCAATCCCACATTCTAGATGATATTGCTTGCAATTAAAAGAAGATTGCTTCAAGATTCGTTTAGCTATATCTCTAATATTACAGTTACACGGCACATACTGTAAAGTATATGCTGTGCGAGACCTCTCAATGGTGATAATTGATGATGAGCACTTCTTATCCATGTTTCTTCAACTCAATTGGATAATTCACAGTTTCACATCCTCAGTTTAATGGACATATATATAGTCTATGCTGATGGGGAGGTTAAGGGCATCACTCACACTGCATAAAGAAAGGGAGGTATAATCTAAACTTTATGTCAAACATGACATTCACCTCTTCAGGCCTCCAATAAGCAGGTGGTGTTTCATTAAGCAATGAATGATAACTACCATGTCTAGTTGGCATTTCCTCCAACTAGGAAGTTATCCTTTTGTAAGAATGCTCATTGGTAATGCCAGAACCTCTTTTGTGGAAAAAAGCCACACCACGAGACATTGGGATTGATAATTGACAGTGAGAGGCTGTTTGCTATACAATTTTATCCTTTGTGCTGTTTAAATTTCACGAAAAAAAGATTTTTTCTGCAATTTCTTTTACCTTATTTCTGAGATATGAAAAGTTGGTATTAATCTAGGAAATGGACTGCCCTGCAGGAAGTAAAAAAAAAATCAATATCATTTAGTGATATTGATTTTCTTCCCGATTGATCTCACCAGAAAGTGGCTTTGTTGGCTGGTTTCCATTATCTTTATTGATGTGTTTATGTTATTTATCTTTACAATTGTTTATGTGTAGGCATGTTTATTTATTTTTAATCTACTCTTTATATTGGTATCTGTTAATAGTGTTGTATATTGTTTTTTTATTCTTGTGTGTAAGGTTTTACTTTTCTTCTCTAATGCAAGTTTTTTGGTCTGTTTTAGCTGAGATTGGGATTCTATGTCAAATACCTTATTAAAGTTATTACTGTGGTCTTATGTGTTCTTTTAATAATGATACTATGCCACAGGTACCTCTAAAAATAAGAATAGAAGCTGTGTTGGCTTCTTGGTATCCCTGTTTCTGATGGTAGCTTTTTAGTGTTGGCGTGGCTATATCCATTTCTGGTGAGGTGATATGTTGGCTTCTCTGACTTTAAAAGATCAAATTACCTCTTGGGAAGGGGGGGGAGAGCATACAGCAAAGAGGCATTTGGTAATGTGTGCGTGTGTGTGTGTGTGCTTATGTTTCTCAGTATCTTCACTTCTAAATGGATTTAGGTGGTGGTTTTTTCCCCACTGAAAATGCTAGGTTGTTATTGTTTTTTGATCATACTTGTGTTTTTTAAAAAACTTTTGGAAGTGTTTTTTTTTTTTTTTTTTTGAATGATGGTTATATTAGATTTCCTATAGAACACTACAAGGTAATGGTTTCTAGTTGAGCAATAACTGCTAAATTTTCAAAAAGGAGGAATGTATAGTAGTAAAGAAATATTAATGGCAATATTATGACTACTGGTGTCAAGTGTCATCATTACCAACAGTATTAAATGTCAAAAGAGGCGGGGGGGTGTAATAGAAGAATCTACAGAATGCATTACAATCAATTTTAGTCCAGAATAATGCACTGATGTTTTTATTACTGGAAGCTATACCACTGAAGTGCCATTGAATTAAGAATTCAATGTTGTTGGACACCCATCTGGCCCTGATAATGGCCACCACAAGCTTGCAAAAATGTTTCATAGGTATAGCAACCAATTCATCCTCCACGTTGTTTATTTTTTAACGGTATATATTAGAACCCACAAAAATAAGTAAATAATTAATTTATTAACTTATTGCTGATATTTCGCTGGTGTTATAACCAGCATCTTCAGAGCACAAAAACACAGTTTGTCACAATATGCGAGACTATAACAACATAGTGTAATCAACGGACTAGTTAAACAAAATTGTAGCAGCAACACAAAGACTAGAGTCCTGATTTTGGCACCCTCTATCTGAAAAAAAAAAAAAAAAAATCAGCTATCAACATAAGACGAGTCCTAAACAGAGAAAAAAAACTGTACTAGTTTTTTCTTAAGATGACTGTCTCCCAGATTTTAGGCAAATTTATACAGCTATATTTATTGAGATTTGGAGTGTTTCAGGGCTTCTATTGCCTCTAAGAACAATCTCTCAGACTTGTAAGAGCTTCTGTGCAGTACTTTTGTGTTCTTCCAGTTGATCCTGTGTGCAGGGGTATCCAGAATATGGACTGCTAGACCCAACTTGCCATAGTGATAATGCCAGATGTATCTTTTGTGTTCGTTGATGCGGATGTTCATAGTTCTTCCTGTTTCACCGTAGTACTTAATTACATGAGCAGGATACTTCGTAGACTCCTGGATGTAATAAAGGGGGAATGCTGTCCTTGGGTGAGCAGATAAGGGTTGCTAATTTGCTCCATGGTCTGAATATGGTGCATAGTTCATGTTTATTAAGAATTCTTTTTCGGATGTGCCTTTAATATATAGGATGGTGACGTTTGTAGTTCTCTGTGGTGGATAGTGGGAGGGGTTTCTTAGGAGCGTTTAGTATTTTGTTTATCTTATGGGGATTATAGCCATTGGCCAAGAAGGTGTGGTGTAAGTGAAGCAGTTCAGCAGCAAGAGTATTGTCATTAGAACAGATTGCTCTTGCTCTGTGGGTTAGTGTTTTTAAGATGCTATATTGTTGAGAAGGGCGATGGTGCGATTGTGTAAATATCACCCTGTATGTGTGGGTTTTCTAAAAACTGAAAATGATAAGGAACCATCTGAAAGACGTGTGGATAAGTGTATCCAGGAAGGGCAGACAGTTATTAGCTTCCAGTTCCATTGTAAAGTGGATTTTTGGATGTTGGCTATTTAAATGCGCTAAGAATGTTTTCAATGTCTCTGGACCATGTGGCCAAATAGCAAGCACATCGTCAACATAGCGTAGCCAAAGTATTGGTTTGAGAGTGGCTGTATCGATTGCTAGTTTTTCCAGGTGTTCTATGTAAAAGTTGGCTAGGGGGAGGAGGAAGCCCCATGGCTGTCCCATCTGTTTGTATATTTCCCTATCCATGCGAAATATCCTGCATGTATCGTGAATTTGAATAGTTCAAATATCAGGTGGGAGAAGCGTGACTTCAGTAGATTGAGGGTTTCTATTAGTGGTACATTTATGAATAGCGAGGTGATATCAAAGCTTACCATTAAGTCTGAGCTTTTTAGGGTATGGTGTTGTAAGATGCTCTTTAGGTGGGCTGAATTTTTGACAAAAGAGGGAGAATTGTTTGTGAGGGTGGCTAGTAGCTTAGCTAAATGTCTAGTCAGTTTGTATGTGGGACTATTTATACTGTCCACAATTGGGCATAAGGGTGTACCTTGTTTGTGAATTTTTGGTGTTCCATAAATTCTAGGTGTTTCAACATGGAAAGGATTGAATTTATTTACTGTCTTTGGGCCAGGAAGCGACTTTTTTCAATTTAAATGCCTTATTCTTTTGTGTTGGTGGGATTGCGATCTATAATTTTGTATGTTGACTGATCTTGTAACAAAATGTGTGCATTTTGTTTTCATATTCTGTTGTGTCCATCACCACGGTTGCATTCCCTTTGTCTGCTTTTGTTACGATAATCTGGTTATTATTTTGTAGCTCTTTTACAGCAATGATTTCCTTATGCGAGATATTATTTTTGGGAGGCTTAGACTTGATTAGGATGTTGGCCACATCCTAAGCTTATGTGATAGCTGCATTTTTTTTTTTCCCCAGATAGAGGGTGCCAAAATCAGGACTCTAGTCTTTGTGTTGCTGCTACAATTTTGTTTAACTAGTTCGTTGATCACACCATGTTGTTATAGTCTCGCATATTGTGACAAACTGTTTTTGTGCGCTGAAGATGCTGGTTATAACATCAGTGAAATATCAGCAATAAGTTAATAAATTAATTATTTACTTATTTTTCTGTGTTCTAATATACACTGTTAAAAAATAAACAACATGTACGACGAACACATAAGTCTGTCCACATGTTCATCCTCCAGTTGTCAACAATTCGCTTGAGTTATAGTCACCATAGCGCAACTGGAAGAATAGTGGAACATTGCACCCTTCGATTGGAAAAGACCTGGTTTCAATTCTCGTAGTGAAAAGGGGAATCCTTATATGGCTTTTTCAGTTGAAGGGAAGTTAGCTGATCTCATACAGTGGTAGCAGGGTTTTCTTTCTCCCATAAACTCAGGTTTTTCATCCTGAGTAGACAAATTGGCCTTCAGACACACAATTTACAGACATAAAATAATGTTGTTGGAGATAATGGGCAATAGATGGCAGTAGTGTCGTAGTTGGAGAATTTAGTAGTGGAGAGGATGAGATGTATTTAGCGAAATTGAGCAGTGTGCCCTCCCACAATGAGTCCTTGGACTCCCTGGAAGTGTCACGTAATAAGTTTGATGGTGACGATACACAGGGCTGAGCACTGCTTGACTGTAACCCAAAGATTTAATAGAATTTAAATCAGGGCTTCTAGATGGCCACTTCATTATTTCAAAGTCAATAGAATGCTCCTGGAACCAGTAGCCTACCTGGACCTGTGAGATGAACAGTTGTCTTGCTGGTAGATGCCATCTCCATTGGGATGCATGATGGACATAAATGGGTGTAAATGGTCAGCCATGAGTTCCATGTATACTGAAAGAATCATTAGAACACATACCCATTGAAGAAACCCTAGGTCATCACTGGGCTACCACCATCTTATACAGTTCCAACCTAATATGCAGGCAACCTGACCAGGTTGCCTGGGTAAAAGAACAGTGGCTCCTGAAGTTGAGATGGTGAAGTGAATGTTGCACAGGCCTTGCACTAACTTTCTGGCTAAAAGGGAGACCTTGTTCAGATAGGAAGGCGATTTGAAATTAAGTTTGGCTCCTATTAGTCCATACGATGCAAGTCAGTTGGCACTTCAGTGATAAAGTAATATTAATTAAGGGGTAACATACTATTTGCCAAAAGGTAATTTAACAAAAAAAAAAAATTATGTTAAAGGAGAAAAGACACAGGAATATTAATAGTACGTATTATAGTAATGTAATTCTGAGTACTGAAAATTATAAGTATTAAGTAACTAATATGGAGAAAAATATGATTTGTATATTGATTTAGGTTCTGTGAGATATCTGGAGTAATTGTGATATAAAATTTCATGAAATCTGCTGGAAGAAATTAGGCTACCTACAAAGGCTACCCAGCCACTGTTTCACGATCACTGTTTCATGTCAGTGTTCATTTGGTGAAATACAAGAAAGGCAGTGTTAGCATTCATATGGATGGGTTTTGCTTTGAAAGAGAAAGCAATTTATTTTCCTAATCTTATTAAGAATTATTCTAGTCTTATAGGTCTTAATCTTATTCTGTTATATTATGCTGGACTTTCCCCCGTTTTGTTACTTGGGTGTCTCATTTACTTTATCTATTTTGATGTCTTGAAGTTGTTCAACCATCCCTTCTTAGAATTAATATGGGCAAAATCTGTATTACTAACTTTATGACTTATGAGCATAATCTCCTTTCGAAAGACCTCGCATTTTGAATAATTCAGGGATAACTTTTCTTCATCCAGTCTAGAAATAATACGGTTTTTCTATGGGATATTAAATCCTTAGAGCATACTAATAATTTGTCCTGGTAACAATTTACTCTCTTTCACTTACTATGTCTGAAAGGACACTAATAAAGAGGAAGGAATGTATTTCTTCCCAAGTGTCTGATTTGAATTATTATATTTGCTCTTGAATGTCTTCTTTTAGTGCTTTTTACTGGTTTATTTTATGATGTTTGTTAGAAGATTTTTTTCATTGAAATTTTCAGTTATATTTATCTGCATTGAGATTTTCGTCTAAGTGCGTGTCATGTGGTCCTAGTGCAAAAAATCTCTCACCAGACTGATGCCAGCTTGTATTACAGTTGTTATCAGAAGATAAATTTTAATCCTCTGCGCATCATAGGGATGGCATTACGAGGTTTTCTGAAGGGCTCTGAAAGCCATTTTTGAAGTGTCCTCTAAGGTCACATCAATGACCAATGGCATGCCCTACAGGTGGATTGCAATCTCTGGGATGACAATAGAGAATAACAGCTTAGTTCAGGTTTGTACTGCATTAGGCATTTCCATCAGCCCAGCCACTGTTTCACGATCAGAGAAGGAAACTTTTAACATTTCCCTTTGTATCAGAAGTATAAATCATTCTCTCTCTTGAATAGTTAACCAACAAGCCAAAAATATAAATGTTTTATTTAAGAAATTGCCTGACTGTTTGTAACTTTTATTTTATTTTTGTTTGTCAATCTAACTGTTTGACTTTTTTTCTTTTGAGTATGAATTGTCTCAAAACGTGCACCCAGAATGCACGGCAAAGATTTGTAGTAGAAGTAGGTGGTTTTTCTGCCTAATTTTTGATCACTACATACTCTACAGTCACAATTTCCAGTTTTTGAATAGTGTGTGAAGCTGTCCATCCATCCTACTTTTATCTAAAATTCTATACAAATCAGTGGACGTACACTTCATGGAGTTGACACTTGTGTTCCTCCAAATCACCCACAAATTACAGTATCAATTTTTTTTCAAAATATACTTGATCGAACATTCTCATTTGGAAAATGAGAGTCTGTACAAATGATAGGCATTGCTGACTGACACATCCAGCAACCAGAAAAATAATTTTCTCCACCACTTTGAAGTTTTCTGCTCAAAAGGTATAAGAATAGTGATATCCATCCCTTCCATGCATGTGTCACATTCACAAACAGCAAATGGTTTTTCAATTTCACAGTCAATCCATTTCCCATCAATTTTGTTTCTTTAAGTAACTATCTGTTTTGTGTTGTAATAAGTGCTCAGTGTGCAAACTAATTATCTTTTTCCCAAGCTATCACTAACAATTTAGTAGTCTTCATGGAAGTTATTTTACCTTCTTTATTTTCTTCACATTTTTCAATTCCATCTGCTCAGAAAGCCCCTTTTCTTGTTGTCATGACAGTTGCAGCTAAATTAATACTGAAATTATATAGTTGGAATGCCAAATGCAAACTGGTGTAGTATCTTGTCTGTAAAAAAATTTTTGAAACCTCATCATAAAATTCCTGACATGTACCAGAAGGGGTATACAGGATATGATAGTACTTCATGAAAAATTTACCTCATTGCTAACTTCCTATCTACAATTTTCCTCCAAATCAGTCACAGTTACTTGTCAAGACTCCAACATCATTATCAGATCTATATTTCTATCGTCTAAGTCACTTTGTACCATATCAATCCACCTATATCTTGGTCTTCCTTTGGGTGTAGTTTTCCTTCTGACCTGGCAGAGAACACTTGTTTTGCAAATCTTTCCTCACCAATTCTGTTCAACTGACCATACCACCTGAGATCAGCTCTGCTAATGCATTCCTGGATGCTGACAATGTCAAGTTCTTTCCTAATATCCTCGTTTTTAATACGATATTGCCATTGATGCCTCTAATCTTTCTTAGGACTCTCATATCTGCAGTCTCAAGTCTTTGGTCAAGTGTTTTACTTCTGATCTAGCTCTCAGATCCTTAAGTTAAAACTGGTTTAACACTATCTTGTATACAGCTAATTTAGTGTTCCAACTAATTTCTCTCTTATTCCGTATGAATTTATTCACTTGACTTCCTACAATACCAGCTTTGTTGATTCTGTTGCCTATTTCTATATTTAATTTACCATCTTCACTAAAAATCTTGCCTAAGTAGCTGAAATGTTGTACTTGTTCCACAAGTTCCCCATTCATAACACAGTTGACATTTTCAACAATTCTACCTATTTTCATTGTCTTTGTCTTTTTATTGCTGAACTTCATACCATATCTATTACAACAGTTATTCAATTTAGTCAGGGAATCTTGCAAACTTGTAGCGGATTTATTTAGAAGTATAACATCGTCTGCATAAAGCAAAGAGCTGACATTAACATCTCCAATTCTGATATCATGTTTAATACCACTTTCCTTTATAATGTGATCCATATAGATAATGAATAACAGAGGGGATAATGTACATCCTTGTCACACCAGATTTAACATTAACTATCTTCCTCTACTTCCTTCAATTCTAACTGCTGACTTGCAATTCAAATAAAGACTAAGTATTGCTTGAAATAATGCCCCATTGACACCATATAACTGTAGTGTATTCAATAGCTCCTCTCTTGGCACCTTGTCGTATGCCTTTTCCAGATCGACAAAACTTAAATACAGATCTTTGTTATATTCTCATGCTTTCTCAACTAATTGTCATAAAGTGAAGATCTGATCCTGACAGCCTCTATTTAGCCTGAATCCAGCTTGTTCTTCACCAAGCTTTTCTTCCACAATTCTTCAACCGTTTCTCAAGTATACTTGCATATATCTTACCAGAACACTCAATAGGGATATACCTCTATAATTCTCACATTCAGTTTTATTTCCCTTTTTATATATGATATATATTATATATACATACACATATATACTATGAAAGCTCTACTCCAATCATTGGGAATTCGTCCCTCTGTCCAGGCATTCTGAACTATGCAGTGCAGCCACTGTAAGACTTTTATACCACTATACTTCAGCATTTCTGGTCGAATATCATCTACTCCTGCTGCCTTTCAACATTTCAAGCCTTTGATGGCTTTTTCTACTTCAAGTATGGATATGTATTCATGACTGCATGCCTGGTCAGTGTTTTTTTTTTTTTTTTTTTTTTTTTTTTTTTTAATCACTATGCTGTCATCATTGTTTGTTTCATTTAGCAAATTTTCAAAGTAATTACTCCATACTTGAAGGATATCTTTTTCTCCCATTTTCATGTCACCTTTATCATCTCTAACTTCTTTTACAGCACTCTTTCCTCCATTTCTAAGCTTCTTCAACAATCTCCAGAATATCTTGCCACATTCTTGATATTTATTTTCTATGTTCTTGCTAAAGTCCTCCCATAACTTTTCTTTAGCTTTCTTACATTTGTCTCTGTATTCTCTAAGAGCACAAGCCAACTTATTTGCCAGGAACTTTTGATATGCTTTCTTCTTTTCCTTCATTGCCTCTAACTTCCTGTGTCCACCATGGAGTTCTGATTTTTCTATCCTTGCAGACAACCTCCCCACATGCCTCTCTGGCTGAATCAATCAGTTTTCTTCAAGGTTTGCCACTGAATCTCCAAGGTTTGGTTCTTGTTCTCAAACACTTTCATTTTTCTTCAATAATCTTTGTGTATTTTAGTCTACAGTTCACATCTGAGAGCTGCTCAACTTTTATTCGCTTTAAAACTTTCTTACATGTCATTCTTTTCAATATGAAATTCAAATTTTATCCTGCTCAAGACTAAATAGTGATCGCTTCCAATTTCAAATCCTCTGTACACTCTGGTGTCCTGCACCAGGGAGAAAACATCACTATCAACAATAACATAGTCAATGAGACTTTTCTTATTCCTTGCCTCTTCTCTCCATGTGAATTTGTACACATTTTTATGTTGAAAAATGGTTAGTAATAACCAGTCCATGTCCTGAGCAGAAATCCAACAGGTATTTGCCATTATTATTAGCTTTGCTTGTTATTATTCAGGCCTCCATGGAGTCAAAAGACTCATCGTGGGAGGTCCTTCCTAAGAAACACAAAGTCTATCAAGACTCATCGAGGGGAGGTCCCCCCCCCAAGAAACAAAGTCTATCATACCACTCCTTAAACTCATTGACCGTTATCGCCCTCACCACTCCATCAGGCAATGCATTCCACAGCTCAACCACCCTCCACGCAAAGAAACCACTCCTCACCCTCTTGCTCACAGTTTCCTTTCGTAACTTCCCGGGATGGCCTCTTTTCATCACTCCTTCCCGCTGTTCAACCAAGCGAAATAACTCGCTAGTGTGAACCCTGTAACCACCTCTCAACAGTTTAAAAGTCTCAATCATATCACCTCTCATATCCACCAAACTCTGCAGTCCTCAGCCGATCCTCATAACTATCCTTGTACAGTCCTGAAACCATCTTTGTATCCTTTCCACAGTTAATTTATCTCCTTCAAATCCTGGGGACCAAATCTGAGAACAATAGTCCAAGTGTGGTCTGATCAGACTTATCCAACGGAATGATCGCCCTCTTATCTCTGCAGGTCAGTGTCCTTCTTATAATTGCAGCAATCCTCTGTGTTACCTTCACCACCTTTGCAATATGTCCCCTAAACTTCAGGTTTCTATCAATCATCAACCTCAGATCTCTTGTCTCCCCTACTTCCTCCAGTATAAATCCTCCCATAGAGTATGCAGCATCCCATCGATGTTTCCCAAACCTCAAGACCTTACACTTTGCTGCATTAAACCGACATCCCCATTCATTTGCGCATCTATCTACTTATTCAAATCCTCTTGCAGGGTTACCATATCTACACTATTACTAATAATCCTTCTCAGCTTCACATCATCCACAAACAACTGAATATCCCCTTGCAATGTCATTGATATAAAGGTTACCAAATTTTTCCCAAAACATTTTTGTATGTCTGACAATCACTTCCTACTCTGCTATTTAGATCCCCAACAAGGACCAACTTTTCCTTTTTCATTGTGTCAGTAGCTTTCTCTAGAGCCTCAAAAAATTCCTCCATTTCTACCTTAGTAAAGCCTTCTGTGGAATCATAGGCGCAAATAAGTCTCATTGTCCAGTTGCCCATTCTGATATTTGCCCACATCACTCTACTTGACACTGCCTGCCATTCAAGAAGATGAGCCTCTTATTTTGTGTTGCTATGGCTGCTACTCCTTTTCCTCGATTGTCATTGCCTAAATATAGCATTTTGTATTTATTGCTTTCTGAGCAATAACACAAAATCTCACCAGTTTGTCTTTTTTTGTTTCAGTCACCCATATTATGTCAATCTGTTACTTATCTAATTCCTCAACTAGCTCCATTTCTGTGCCATTCAGGCTTCTTATGTTGATAGTATCGATCTTTAATTCTGGTGATGTTGAATTGGGGTGCGCTTTCAGATTTGTTCCAGTAGCTGACTTTTTGCTGTTCGCCCTAGTTCCCTGGCAAAAACAACGGGAGCCTTGTTTAACCAGGCGACGCCCCAGTTGGCATGAAATTTTGTCATGTTGTACCATCATTTTGTATATTGGTTTAAGCCAATAAGAATACAATTTGGTCAGCTAAATCCCAAATTGCCAGTCCATCCTCGTTAGTTCAGTATCCAGGTAGATACGCAAAAGGGTGTACCACGAGAAGGTGGATTGAACATTAGGTCAGAAGCCCTGGTCGGTTCTCCGCATTCCTTTAAAGGCTATGTGGAGGTCTCCTCTCAGTTATACAGCTTTGACGCTTAAGCACCCCCCCCCCATTTTTGAAACCTTTCTTCTAAATAATGTATTAATTTTTTTTATTCTGCTAGTGTTGCTCGAAACCAAATTACCGTATATTATCGCGTATAATGCGAAAGCTTTATGGTCTGAAGTTAGGGGTTCGCATTATATGCAAATCTTAAAAAATATAACATCTTATTAGACAAATGCCTATGCAACCAAATCTACTTGACCCACTCGCATTCTGTAACCAATCGCGCATCATATCTGCACATAAAGCCAGTAATGTAAGTAGTGCTAACCTCCAGCCAAGGGGGCAGGATATTAGCACAGTTATATCGGTTTAATTACACTTCATTTTAAATATTTGTTAAACAAACCTAGCCTGAAAATGAGTCAACAGAAACGTAAAACGTTCATCTTTTGAAGCAGGATTTAAATTGCGTGTCATGCAGTTTGCAGAAGAATATAATAACAGTGTTGCTATGTGAGAATTTGGTGTAGCAGAGAGTAATATTAGACTTAGGCTTAAGCAAAAAGTCTGGAGAAAATCCCCAAAACGAAACATGCCCGTCGTGGAGATATAGCATCCTTTCCAGAACTCGAAGAAGAGCTAAATGAATGGATTTTGGTGCAACAATTGCATTATAGTAACATGCAATTCATTTGAGCTCTTCAACTTAAGAATGGTAAATTCAAAGAGACACCGGGTATTTCATCTTTTCTTGCTTCACCTGGGTGGTGAAACAGATTTATGGAACGCAAAGCATTAACATTACGACACCGAACAAAAATTGCTCAGAAGTTACCAAAGCAGCTTGAAGAAAAAGTAGTCCTTCCATAAATTTATCATAAAATTATGGAAGCGTCACGGATATGAACTTTCCCAAATAGGCAATATGGATGAGATGCCCACGTACTTTGATATGCCTGGGAATGGAACAGTAAACTCAGTTGGTGAAAAGAGTGTCCTCATAAAAACACGTATTTTATCGTTGTTCCAGCATGCATGGCAGACTGAACCAAATTAAAGCCGACAGTGATATTTAAAAGGAAGACAATTCCGAAGCATATGAAATTTCCACCAGGTGTCTTTGTTTGCGCCAATCAGAAAGGTTGGATGGATGAAGAAGGTGTACAATTGTGGCTGGATCAAGTATGGAACATACGTCCAGCCAGCTTGTTACGTGAACAAAGCATGCTAGTCTGGGATATGTTCCGGGCACATTTAAACGGAGGCAAGCAAAAAGAAAGCACGCGAGCTACGTACAGACCTAGCAGTTGTACCGAGTGGTCTAACTTCCATTTTGCAGCAGCTTGATTAAGCCATTTAAAGATCACTTATGTGAAAAATGGAGAGAATGGATGTCATCTGGTTTGGTGAAGATGACAAAGGGTGGGAATTTTCAGAAGCCCGAGATCACCCTAGTCACCAGTTGGATTAAAAATGAAGAATTTAAAGGATTTTGACATTTTGTTTTAAAATAAATATTTCTTTCTTTATTTCGTATTGTTTTATTTATAATGTTAGGAAACAAGATTAACAGATAGCATTATATGTAGACATGGCATTTTAAGGTTAGTTTTCAAACAAACTTTCTAGTTCGCTTTATACGCGAAAATATACAGTAACTGGTTTACCATTATCTGGTATATCAAAACAAGTTTCCAAAAAAAAATTTGAAGAAACCTCTTTATTGAATACTTTGTTGAAAAAAAGGCTGACGGTCCAATCAGTTTGAACTAAAATAATCCTGGATTTTAAGTTTCAGGTTTAAGGCCATATTAATTAACACACTGTAAAATGCCTTTAATTTTGTGCTAGTGACAATATTCCAAGACATCCAAATACTTTGTTTTGCAAAAAAGCATATTTCTTTTTTACTTTATCATCCTCATACCTGTTGGTTTCCTCCACAATGCAGGCAATCAAATCATCAGAAAAAAAAAAAGTTATGTTCCCGTGAAGATGGCAATGTGACATTGCCGAAATATAGGAGGTATTTATTAAAGTTTCTTTTAATTAATATTCCAGTAAACGTTGTAAATTCCTTAAATAATTTAAGAGTTGTGTGTTACCAACGTATAAGCCTACCTAAAAGAATGAAGAACAATAAAGTTTTTGACACTCGGCATTTTTTTTTTTCTCTTTTGAGATATCAAACTTGGAAAATTAACTTTTTTTAGATGTTATTGTCATGAAATCCTAAGGAATGGGGAGTCTTCCTCCACTCAGAAGTTGTCACACAGATTAATGTTAAAATTTGTTATAATATTAGTTATGCATGTTTATAAGGATGGGAATTTAGAGGTAAATACAAATTTTTATAACTGCATTTATCTCTAAATGCCTATCTACTGGTGTGTGCAATTAGTTCAGAATTCCCCCCCCCTTTTCCAACTTCTTATTTTCCTTAAGACAAAAAAAAAAAAAAAAAAAAAAAAAAAAAAAAAAAAAAAAAAAAAAAAAAAAAAAACAGGACTGGGGTTATGTAATATTCTATAGTCATGAAAAAGTAAGATGATAAAAAAAGTTCTTACATAAATATATTGAGCTCACCATTATTTTTCAGTGATATAACCCATACAAAAATTTAGGTACATGTAGTGGGGGACTGTATTCACCATGACGGTATCATGAATATTTCTCAGATGAAGTGATCTTATGCAGCAAATTTCAGCCTTTCAACACCTTATCATAAAACTTCTCACGCTCCATGACACAATTTTGTCTTATAGCTAACATAGCCCTCATTGTCTCAACACTTAATCTAGATATCTCCTTTGACCACATACTGTTCATAACAGAAAATATTGAGTTTATTCTTTGTCTTCATAAAAGACAAAATAAAGCTACAACATTAAAAGTATTGAAAGTCTAGCTGTTTTTTGCTCATTTCAGAAAAAATCTGTACCCATCTATCAGATACAGATATCTTTTCTGTATTCCATGTATCCAACTGCCTCACAATTATAGATTTTATGAGGGTCCACTGATCGAATACATGAGTTTCTTCTGTTTCTGTCCGTATGAGTTACTTGTTCAGACTGTCCTGTATTTCTTTCCATTCAGGTGTCTTCCTTAGTAGCATCCATTTGAGCTTCCTGATGTTTCCTAAACTGTACTTCCACTTGTTAACATATTCTAAGCTAGCTCCACAGAAATTTTCAACTACCTCAAAAAACTTAGCCTCATTAATTTCTACTGAATCTACTAACATTTTCAGTTGTTTTTTGACATCAGTAGTTACTGTTCGACCACAGATCCTCAGCTAGCAATGAGCCAAGAAGTCGATTCATGTTGAAGGGGAGACAGGAATAAGGTGATGTACAAATTTGTTTCCAACACCCGAAATCACATGCTTTACATGTAAAAGTTTCCAACTGTTGTACAAGCAAAATAGTTACCACTTTAAAAGCTAGAATATTCATAAAAGAAAAGCTAATTTTGATATATATAATTAACACTCATCCAACGAAATGCATTGATTACCCTATTATCAGAATGGATTCACCTTCTGATATGCACAGAAGTATTTGGGGGGGGAGGGTCTTATCTGTGGTCACACAGCACATACACTTCACTTTTAATTGTTTAGATGATTTTCAATGTTCATAGCTGCTTCTGTAGCTGAAATTCTTGCAAATAACACGACAAATTCAAACAGGGATCTTCAAACAATTTTCGCAACATAACAGAGCAATTTTCTTGAGAAAGAAAAACGAATAAAGCCCATCAAACATGCTTAAAATTCTGTCAATTGATGGACTCAAGGACAAAAATCTTTTATTTCCATGCTCTAACAATTTATCATCATAATTGTTTCCTGCAAAGTCACAAAAGTTTTTAGTTCTTTAACTATGATTGTGGATATATTAAATTTATATACTTTCACTGCAAAGCATTCAAAATCAATTGGCAGCCAGTCAACAGCACACTGGAGACAATTGTGTATAATGTGTGCCTCGCAACTAATACCGATAATCTGCCTCTTCAGTTCAGTTTCAAGTTTTTGCCAAGTCTTTTGCAACTATCAAAATTGATGTTAGTGTTATCCGCACACAAAGTAACAATTTTGTTTTGTAAGGCAAATACTATGTTGAAGGAAGTGACCTTACTTCCTTCAATGTAATACACTGTAGATTAGATGTTTCACCAGGTAAGAAAATAAAGTCTATAATTGTCTTGAACATCCCCAATTTGGCAAACAGTACCACACAACAACTGGAAAAAGTTTGATCTTTTTTTTTTGATGCATCTAAACTGACTAATGCTTCATTTTATTGAAATCCTCTATCACTTCGTCCAACATGCATGGTGATAAAACGTTGGTAATTATTGCTTCTGATTTGGTACGTGCTGAAGAAAATTTTGGTTCATAAATTTTATTTATCAATGTCAACATGCAATTATTTGCACAAAAACTTTGTCTGCAATGCATAGTATGATAAGCAACAAGAGCTTCACTAGCTGCAATTTTATCGCTTTCACATCCTACCATAAATGAGTTGATGGTTTTAACCGAAGCCAGTCTTCTCTGCAGCATCCTTGTTTCTGGCTACGTAGATGTTGGTTGATGTCACTTCTGCCTCCACAAGCAACAGAAAAATGGACATTACAATGTTGGCATACCACTTTTGTTCCATCACCACAAAACTTGTCCAGTTTAATAAATCTGAATTCTTTCTGGAGATCGTCATTAAAACTGTTTTCACGTCTTTGACATTGCAAGGATAGACTTAAAGCTTTAACAAATAAAAAACTTTAAACTTTTAAAAATATATGAACATGTATTTTAAAAAAAAAAAAAAAAATTCTCTGAATAAATGACTAGATATCGATATTTAGTATCGAACAATGGGATTCCATGGTTATACAAATTACTAGTATCCAAGATAGATATGCGATTATAGGTTATGAATAATAATTTATGACTGAGCAATATTAAAAGTATATTTAGTTTTTATTAAGACGACGGAAGTACCGTTTTTTTTTTTCATATTTCCCGCCCTTCAAAGTACGTATGGTCAGCCTAGTTTTACATGAAGCCAAAGAGCAAATTTGAACCTTTGCATTGTGCGACGCCTGCGGAGCGAAGGAAGATGCCGCCCCACATAAGATTTCATGGCGGATAAACACTTAAAAGAGTGCAATTTTCAAAGATCAGCACCTTTATAAAAAAATAAATAAATAAATAATGCTGAATGACAAAACCTTTTTATAGATCTTTCATAAAATTACAGTAATTAACTGCTTGATATATTTTTTTTTTTAAATATCAGGGGGAAAACGGTATGCACCGACAACCACGTGGCTAACAAGTACCACAATGGAATTCTTGCGTATTGCAACCATCCCTTTCTTTGTGCTTTACACACAAAGGCGGCAGTGCTTTGGAACCGTTACCGAACATGGTTTGCGCTTGCTACCTTTCAGATGTACTATTATACACAAATAAGCACATATGAATTTCTTGAAACCGAACAGGGTTCTTATTAAGTTTGAATCATTCCTCTTTAAATACCAAACGTAGCATATCAGACAATTTCTTACCTTTCAATGATAACAGCGGAATTAATATAAATTGGAGCCCGTTATTTGTTTTTGAATGAATCCATTTCCAAAATCGGACTCTTTCCCTTCCAACGGGCGGTTCGTTAACATGGCAGTCTACGGGAGACCGGAGCGGACGCATTTTTATGTGAGAGGTACCCCGTGTTCGTTCGCAATTGGATGAGACGTCACCAGAGGGGTGGATGAAACCAGAAGTTACGCCTGGTTGCCGTGATGTGCAGTAGTATAGGAACTTGCAGCAGACCGTTGGTTTGGTTAGGTTACATTCCAGCGAGATGCTTTCCTAACCTAACCGAATCAAATGTAATTTTTCTACTCAACTATAATCGATGGTTAGGTTAGGTGAGGAGGAGGAGGAAAGCATCTCGCTGGAACGTAACCTAACCAAACCAACGGTTTGCCGCAAGTTCCTGTACTACTGCACATCACGGCGACGTCAACCTGGCGTAACTTCTGGTTTCATCCCCCCTTCTGGTGACGTCTCATCCGATTGCGAACGAACACGGGGTACCTCTCACATAAAAATGCGTCCGCTCCGGTCTCCCGTAGACTGCCGTGTTAACGAACCGCCCGTTGGAAGGGAAGAAATACGATTTTGGAAATGGATTCATTTAAAAACAATTGCGCTGTTATCATTGAAAGGTAAGAAATTGTCTGATATGCTACATTTGGTATTTAAAGAGGAATGATTCAAACTTAATAAGAACCCCCAACAGCTGGTTATAACTGCAGAAAAGTAGCCTTCATAGCCACAAACTGATAATGAAGAAACATTTTCCAACTCAACTTTCATTAATGCAAAGGCCAGTAACACCATTAAACAAGTTCTAAAAGCTTATTCGCAACACACACACAAATATTACAAAATGTCAGTAAGACACGAAAGTTACTTATGGTTTTGATATTGATTTATCATAAAACATCATTAGTTCATATTATATTACCATCTGTTTGGACGCTGTGTGTGCGTCCAAACAAATTCCCGTATCTCATACCGTTTTCAAGGGGGAGGGATCTCCTGCTGGTCTATATAGAACAATTAACCGAGTACAAAAAAAAAAAAAAATTAAGAAATACACATACCTAAAACGACATCTCTTAATTTCACGAACTCCTGACAACGCAACCACACAACGAATAATATACCACGAAACCACCGCATGGAAAAACAGTAGCGCCCTCAGTGTGAAAAACACTATAATAATTATGGATATTATTTCTGGGAAAACTCCCATGTTACTCCTCTTAACAAACTATTATATTTACGGCTATTTTGCCTGCTTCTGTTTAGGAGTGCCCCTGTTTAAATATCTTTGGCTTTTTTTACTCACTGATTCTTAGGGCATTGTAGATGTATATTTACCAATAAATATATGTTGCATAAAGGAAGAGAAATTTACACATACCTTTTTTTGGATGTTGTGGCTTTTCTTCTTTCTGCGATGTCCAAACTACTGTGTGTGTGTGGTGGGGGGGAGGGTAGGCAATGTGGGAGAATTAAATAGAATTAAAGATAATAAATCCCTCATTATTTTAAAGCCGGATACGAAACTCGGAGATCGAAATCTAAGAGTTTCATGCCGAAGAACTCGGCGAGTCCAAGCGTAAGTCATCACTTGGGTAGTACAACACTAGGCAACTCGTGTCAAAGGTTGAGCAAGATCCGTCACTATCCTTAAAATTTTCTCATAATGTAAAACGCTAATGTACATGAGGGATTTATTATCCCCTTAACTTAATTTACGACACCGGAAAAATAGCCTCTTGGCTCTTAATCCTAGTAATAATAATATATGGGTACACCGGTCTGGCAATTCGTTAGTAGGGGTATATGTAAGTTCGGCTCACTTAAACCTTGGTATTCCAGGTTTAAGTGAGCCTAACTTACTTACATACGAACGAACCTACTCACTGATGAGATCTCAATAAAGGTCGAAACCAGTCTGAGTAGTGACCTTTCCTCAAAATGTAAAACAGTAATACATCTCCTAGGAGCTGCGTTTTACATAATGAGAAAATATTAAGGAAAGTGACGGACTTGCTCCACCTTTGACACGAGTTGCCATAGTGTTGTACTACCCAAGTGATGACTTACGCTTGGACTCGCCGATAGTTCTTCCGCATGAAACTCTTACATTTCGATCTCCGAGTTTCGTATCCGGCTTTAAAATAATGAGGGATTTATTATCCCCTTAACTTAATTTACGCCGCCGGAAAAATAGCCTCTTGGCTCTTTATCAATGTATCATCTGTTTGGAAACATCTCAAAAGCCAATACAATAGCAACGCGCATACTAAACGTGCGTTTCTAGTGTTGCCTAGAAATAAACACCTCTGGCCTGTGCCCCTCAAAAGCTAACCTGACATTTCAATCAGGTCAGTGAAACTAATATATCATCCTTCCGAAAACTTCGCTTTTGCTAAGTTTACATAAGGTATTCGGAAGATTTTTTTGTAAACTTCGGAAAAGCTACACATCGCATTTTCATTCATACTTGCACAAAAAAATAAAAAAATAAATAGACGTGCAAACGAATTACCTCGCATATTACTTGCAATTTAAAGTATACTTTAAATGCAATTTTACGCATATTACCGCTCTTTGATAACAGTAGGGGTAAAAAACGAAGTTAAAAATATCATTCCACAATGTTTATTTTATTTAAAATTAGACGTGTTTTCATATCTTGTTACTTCATTCACATTTGACCCCAAGTGAGGTCACTTAGAAAGATGAATATAATGTTCAGGATTCCAACTGGCTCACTTTTCAAGCACCATTGACCATGTTGAATGAGATGCAGAAGACTTCTGTAAACAGTAACCTAACAGAATTCATATATCTACCTAGTCGAATTCCTGCTAACCCTCTTCACTCTCTAAGAGTATTGGGAGAGCAAAGTTCCAGTGAAAAGAGAACTATTTAAAAAGGAATAAATAAAAGGAATACACTGGTTAATATACATGTACAATATAGAGGTCATCTCAGCAGCACATATCAAAATCTTGTCCAAGTTTTCACTCTCACACAAAACACAATTCTAGCCACTCTCAACCATGTGACCTTTGGCACTGCTAAGGTAGCAAGAAAAATTATGTGTGAATTTCTTCTCTTCTTTCTATGGTTTGACGATTTCTTCCACTGTTTTGAAACAAAGCACTGAGAAAGTCCATCCATGATTAGTACACCCATAGAAAGTGTGTTAAAGCATTTGAAGGGAAAAAATTCAGCTTATCACAGGTAGCTTTCATGAAAACCCCCAGCTTCATACTCAACCTATGCTGAAGCACACAATAAATGGCAAATCGTCATCAACACCAAGAGGCTATTCATGGAAATTGACAATGAAAGTGGTCAATTAAAGTGTGAGAGCTACAGTTTTCTCTCAAAGAACGGTTTATGATGAGAATGGTTTGCCTTTACAGGTGTTCAGTACAGATAGTGTGAATGTCGAGCAGATGTGACAGCTGTTGGAGTGATATGCAGCCTCTGTCGAAGGGTCCCTTCATTTCTTTTCTAATCTGTGATACAATAATGCTTTTTTTTTCGGTGGGAGTAGGGCTATTTATCCCTAACTAACTTTCGAAGACAAGTAGGAGAAGAACATGCCTACCAGTGAATTTCAATTTCATTCGTGGAGAACGGCATGGCAGACATTGTCGCGAATTTTGGATCCCTAGCTTTGACACTTGACACTATTGTCTGAACGTGAGTTCTCCGGTCCCGGTCCTTTTTCTTGAATTTATGGGATGAAAACTCGAGTTTATATGAATCAAGAATGCTTTTCACACATACTTGCGTAGTGATTTGAATAAGCTGGCACTATGGACATTATATCGGCTAACTTTGAAATCGGTCAAAGAAACGCTTAGGAAAAATATTCCGCTCTGTAATCCGTGACTAGAATCGAGATTATGACCGCTTTTCTTTGGACAGCTTAGTGATATGAATGCAAGCAATGTTTCCAAAGCCCTTCATCTCATCTTATAACAATAATAATAATAATAATAATAATAATAATAATAATAATAATAATAATAATAATAATAATTTGTTAATGCCTTTTATTTCTAAAATACCTAGGCGACACCGTTTCATCCCCATCTAACTTTTGAAGACTAAGGGGGGCATCAGGGGCTTTCTTTTCTGAAGGTTGAGATAGCTGATCTTTGACACAGATTGGAAGGGTGTTTTTCTCCTTTTTTCGTAAAGAAACTTCTCTTTTTACCCATAGAAATCTGAATACTTTACTACAGAATATATTCATTACAATATACTACTTAAGATTAGGAACTCACAAAAATTGCCTGCCATATTCTAATGTTCCTTTTTCCTCAAAGCATCATTCTAGAGATCTCACTAATCTTGCGACTGGTGAGCAGTGGCTAGCCAATTTCTGATAAGTTAGGTCTGAGAAGTGCTGATAACTTCCTTGGTGGAATAAAAAGATTTTAGTGTATTTATTTATTATTTGTGCTTTATTTTTCATTTCGAATTAACATGTGGAACTTCTGGAATTAACATTTGACAACGAAACTTTTGAAAATATTGTCAAATGCTAATTTATCTAAGTAGCCATCGTGTCTTCATTTCTTCTTTCTCCTTTATTCAGTCACCATAATTCAGTCTATAATAATCATATCATTTGGCTAGAAATTTCTGCGTTCTGATCTCGTCTGAGACGCGAAGACCGACCATATATATGGACTTTTCGAGTGAACATAAGTTGACCCGACTCATACGGGGGTGGCATGGTTTATCCTCCCAGACACTCGAATTTTTCTTCTTTTGAAATTAATAAATCAGCCATGAGAATTCACAATTAATAGCTATATTATCCACGCCACAATACCTTAGTTGCTTCTTCTCTAATTCAAAACAAAAACAAACAGACCGGAAGATAGAAGCAATTAACAGACATAATACTCAAGCTAAATAAACTTAATTGTTTCGACTATAACTCAAAAACACAATACAAAATCACCATCTCCTTCATTCGTAGTAAATTACTCTCCAACTCGATCGATTATTGAGGCCTCCTTCCCTTACAAAATTCAGGCATGCCATTAATTTCAATAATTGTATTGTTGTTTTTCATACTTGGCAGTGTATTGTTTTGCTACGGGGTGTTATTGTAACTTCTATAGCTAGTTCATTTAGCATGGTATTATATTCGTTGAGATTGAATTGTTAAGAGTGTTCATGAAATTAAGAGATGGGTATTTTTAAAAAACAGAGATAACGATTGCACATTTCTTTCTTGTTTTGTTTAAATAGAAGTAAAAAAAAAAAGTAAAAGTGCTTCTGGCAGCCTAGTGTAATGAAAACAAGGTTTACTCCAAGACGACCATGCACGATAGCAGTAGTTAACCTACATGTTGTAATGAATGAATCTACTTTCTTAAGAAAAAAATAACAAACATATTTTTGAATGCCCTTAAATATTTAACGATAAACCATTAATTCAATAATTTTCGAGCATTGGATATACTGTAAGTATATGATCTCCTAAAGATTATACCATCATTACCAGGAAAACTTTCCATTGCCTAGAGACATCACCAGCCTGAATTACGGCTTTGTTACGGTGCAGAAAATAAATAAACGTTAGGCAAAAAAGCCCCTGTTGACCCACTGATGATTTTAAAGGCATTAGGGAGTACGCTCTACAATTTCAGTCTTCCCAAACCCAACTCGTATTACTATCTGATATAGAGTAAGCACTACAGTAAGTTTTTCTTGAATTGTGACGTTAAAAATTTCGTGTTTCAGAGGAAAAATCCTATTAGCTTCTGCCAAGGAACATTTAACGTCGTGAACCTATTCAAAACAGCCATGTAAAATTTCGTCTACAATCAAACCTTTAGTAGTAATTTCAGTGGCAAACCTGCATTGTGGAACCAGAAACTTCCTATAAATTACACAGGCACCTTTGCTTCAACAGTATATCATTTTAAAAAAATTTACAGACATGGAAACATATCAGATATCTTTCAAGGTAGACTACTTCAAACATTAAATGGCATAATCTTTATGGCATAAGCAGATCGAAGATATTTTCTTTGTAACCCATACTTGATAATTTTATCAAACATCGGTAGATGCTGTAATGCTCACTCTGAACCTTGGTGTTGTGTAACACAAATTCTAAACCAATAGTCCTATTTTAGGCTTTTTTTTTGATTCGACACTCAAAGGATCAATCACTCCCAATGATGAGTTATTGGGACACATGGGACTTGCCTCCTGGGATCTACGTGTGAAAAAAAAATGAAATAATTAAATACAAATTTATTGATGTAATTATTTGTCTCCAAGCTTTGCCATTCCCCCAGAAACAAGGTCTGCGGACGCCCATGAATACATCCATTTCATTAAAGGTCTATTCTTCCAGGAAGTTTACACTTTTACTGTTTCACGAATTCTACCTTCCATTCTTTTATAGGTCCAAAGTATGTCAGCATTCTTTTATCAATGCTCTTATGGTCTGAAAGTCCTACTGATACGTTTTAGAGCCAATCAGTTTGTCCACCTTCATTTTCCCATCAGACTTATTTAGGTTCCAAGTTTCACATACATAACTATCTACTGAAAAACAGCTTCATGCAAAATCTTCAAATTTATTTCCATAGTAACAGCTTTTATCCTTCCAGACTCTAGACAGATCTCTGAGAATTATTCTAGCTGTTTCTCTCTTCTAACACAGCACCTCTTCATATTGATAAGGAATCCCTGGTATATGTATTTGCTAACGTATTTCTACATTAAGGAAAACGTGTTTCTTTTGCCATTCTCTGTCGATATTTCCTTCAAAAATCTTTGACTTAATAGATTTAGACACTATTTCAGACAATAAAATATCCTTTTTTGGTTAGGGACCACGAGATAGCAGCACTTTTTTCATATTCCCTTCATACATGGAAGCTGGGCAAGACTGTGGTTAGCAAGGGTGTTAAACAGAGCTAGGTTTTTTACTTGTGAATGAGTGGAATAAGCTGCCAGTCTGTTGTGGTGCTATGACTGTGAATGAGTTCAAGGCGAGGTATGATAGATACTGTATAAATGTCGAATAGTTGTTCTTGACATGATGTTAGGGCCTCCATTGAGGAGTCTGTCGACTCCTTGGAGTTGCCTGGAATCTCTGATTAGCTACTGTTAGAGATTGAACTGCCCACTCAGTCTCCAAACGTTAGTGCTAGCACGGTCTCGCCTACTCCCTATAGGGGAATAAAAGGTGATAGCTGGCATTATACTAATAATTTTCAAACAGTACACAACTGAGAAAAGAAAAAACCTCAAAGCTTTTGTGTTGTGTTGTGTATAATACTTTTAACTCTACAAATTATAAACTCCCACTGCATTTTTCCCCATTCAGTATTTTGACTTGGGAAATTCATGGATGTTCCATTCAGAAAATAGGACGTGCTGAATCACAGTGCAAGAAATTATGACCGGCTGAGGAATATAGTAGGATTTGTGCTGTGGTATCGTCTTCTATAAGGATAGAAGACGATACCCCCCCTCTCTCTCTCTCTCTCTCTCCCAAAATCATGCTATACTTTAATTATGAAAGAATAACTCTGCTGAATGTAGATGTTATGCGTGTGGAGATGCTGAAGAGATTGTTCAACTAATGAGTGTCCATTATGTTAAAATCTACCTATCTACCTGGTGTTTTTAACATTAAGCTTACTGCTATCTCTTCATTGGATGAAGAAACTCAGGTATATGAGGACCAGGTGCTGCTAGAGTTGTTGCAAAAACTGAAAATAATTCAGCAATAGGGACGATGGGATATCAACATGAATGATAAAAGAATGTTCAGGTAACCTGGCTGTTCTTTTCACCAGGCTATATAATTTAAGTCTCAGAACAGGGAAGATTCCAAAGGAGTGGAAAGAATGTACGATAATCTCATTGCAAGGCGGTGGTGTAAAGACTGATGTGCCAGACTATTTACCCGTATTCATCTCTGGAGTGGTTGTGAAATTTTGGAAAGGTTTGTAAGAGCACATGTAGAAAAATGGGTTTATATAATATATACTTTGCAGTGTACAGAACGGGTTTACAAATGGAAGGTTATGTGCTCATATTTTATAATATTGTTACTGTTAAATTAAACAAAGCTAATGGGTGCACATGATACTTTTAGCCTTTGCTAGGGCTTTTGTCTGGATTGGATACATTTTAACGTGGAAGATTGTTGCATAAATTGGAGAATATAGGATCGAATTATAAAATCTCAGCATGGATAAAAGGATGGTTGACTGACAGACGTGAAAAACAAAATATGAGGGATGAAAGTCTGGAAGATTTAAATGACTAATAGTGTACCACAAGGATCGGTCCATTGTTATTCGGTCTTTATATTAATGACAATGAGAAGGATTTTACAGGTAATATACAGCTATTTGATGATGACGATGCAACGATAAGCAGGATAATCAAACATTGCGACTCATTTGAATAGGCTGGAATGTTGGGCATGTGAATACAGCTGTCATTTAGTAAATTTAAAACAATGAACTTTGGTTTAATGAAGTATTCAATGTTATATTGTATTTGGGAAGAAACTAATTTAGCTAGTGGTTTTAGAATTTCAGTACAGATGAAGTTTAAAAGCAATACAGCAAAGATTGCAAATACAGCTCAGAGAATATTAGCAGTGCTGAAAAGAACTTTAACATGTCAGGATAAAGAAGTAATTTTGCTTCTGTACAAGGCTTGATATAATCTCAATTGGACCCGTGTGGAAAATTCTGGTCTCCTGGTTTCCATGGTGATATTAATACGGTTCAAAGAGTGCAAAGGAGAGTATTAAAGATGATATTGAGACTGTAGAATACAGATTGAGAATTTGTAGGCTGCAGACTCTAGTAAACATGAGAAAGAGAGGGATGATATGAGTTCCGTTTACTAACTTCTGAAACGGCAACACAGGACACTTATAGATAGAATTTTTCATTTTATGGAGGATGGGAAGAGAACGAGTAGGCATCCATGGAAGTTGAGAATGCATTCAATGAAGAAAAAATGAGACCTATAATTTTCTCTCATGGTATGGTGTGTGATTGGAATGGATTGCCTCTAGAGATTGTGAGTGCAGCCAGTGTCAATGAATTCAAGAAAAGGTATGACAGCTAGTGTAGGTAATATGAGGCCTCCTTATTCTTTGAAGAAGCAGCATTCTGTATGTGTTGTTCAGACGTATTTAGTTTTAGTGAATATTCGAGGTATATTGCTAATCATTATTGGTGGTATATTTTGATTTTTCACTGTATAGTTGAGCGAGTATCATCAATTGTGAATATTATTAGGAGGTATTGTTTCACAAGAGTTCTACATCGCATAGATACGAGAAAAATGGCAACCAAGACATCCATATTCAATAATTTCAATATGCACGATTTATTGCGATATGCTGACTGTGTTTAATGTATTCATTGCTGAAAGAGTTTCGTGAGCGAGTGCAAGATCTCCGAGTTGTGTCGACGCTGGAGATTGAACTAACTAATATTAATGATGTAAGGAGGGATAGTGAAAGGGTTATAGAAAATGTAGTTGAAAGAGTGAATGATAGTGTACGCAATATGAATGAAAGGGTGAAAGAAGTGGCTGAAAGTAGTGTGGATGATAAGGTGACATTCAAGAGAAAAACAGTACGCCTATGACGTGAACTCGAGCCACAGAATAAACAACTCACGCGTAGTACAGCAGAAGTAGAATGAAACAAAAAGTGAATGGGGAAAAGTATAAAAGTGCGAAAAAATTGAACTGGTTAAATTAGGCTGACCATATTTCCTTGAGACAATAACGGGACATTTGGATTGCAAAAACGGGACTACATTTAAGTAATATCTTATTCATGAAAAAGTAAGACGATAAAAAAAAGATTTATTACATAAACACATTATTTTTGCCAATTTGTTTGCTACCACCAAAATTGGTGTTCGTGTTATCTGCACACAGAGCAACAGTATTGTTATTTTTTCCCTTCCTGCCTTCAACATAGCAAACCCATAGGTCGGATGTTTCACCAGGTAAGGAAATAAAGTCTAGAAATTTGTCTCGACCACCACAATTTGGCAAAAAGTACTGCACAATTATTGGAAAAAGTTTGATGTCTTTTTTTGTTTGATGCATCGAAACTGACTGTATAGTTTTTTGTTTTATTCAAATTCCCTGTTACTTCGTCCAATATGCATGGTGATAAAATATTGGTAATTATTGCTTCTGATATGGAAAGTGCTGAAGAAAATTTAGGTTCATAAATTTTATTTATCAATGTAAACAAGCCGTCATTTGAGCGAAAACGTTGGCCGTAACGCACAGTATGATAAGCAACGAAAGCTTCACTTGCTGCGATTTTATCGCTTTCACTATCACCATCACGTCTCACCATGAACGAGCTGATGTTTCTAACTGAAACCAGTCTTTTCAGCATCCTTATGTTTCTGGCTACGTAGATGTCGGTTGATGTCGCTTCTGGCTCCACGAGCAACGGAAAAAATTGACATTATAATGTTGGCATACACTTTTGTTCAATAACTACACAGCTTGTCTAGTTAAATAAGTTTGAATTCTTTCTGGAGACCGTCATTTAAACTGCAATTTCGCCTCTTTGACATTGCAAGAATAGCCTTAAAGCTTTAAAAAAAAAGACTTAAAACTTTTAAAAAAATATGAAATTTAAACCACGGCATTGAATAATAAAGCAACCGATTAGCATACAGGCAAAACAAAAACTAACACTACATCAGAACAGACGCTTCGTCTGAGAAATCACAAGTGTATTTGTATTTTTAATACATGTATTTTTTTTTCTCTGAATAAATCACCACAGATATCAATATTTAGTATCGCACAATGCGACTCCATGGTTATACAAATTACTGGTATCTGTGATATTGATTGACCAATATTAAAGTATTGTATATTTAGAGTTTTTATTAAAAACGGGACAAAATTGACATTTTTATTAAAACGACGGGACTGCCGCGAAATATGAAAAAACACGTTACTGTCCCGTTCAAAACCGTACGTATGGTCAGCCGAGGTTAAAAGGAGAAAGTATTGTATGGAGATTCTATGATAAGGGTGTATATAACGAGAAGGTGACATAGGAATGTTTCCCGGGTGTGAAGATCAAGGATGTTAGTGAAACTGCGGAAGGGAGAGTTGATTGTTTTGCAGAAAAAAATAATTTGAAAGGTTTGAATCAGAGGATATGGAAAATGAGAAAGTAAATATTGCAAGTCTGCTGACCTCAGTATGATAGGACAGAACTGAAAAGGGCCATACTTGTTAATGAGTCAAAGAAAAGATTGCATCAGAGGAATGGTATGGAAAATAGGACTTGTATATGCCTGGTGGATTACATATGAATGGTTTGGGAATTTGATGTTTCGAGATAGATGTTTTCAGTGAAAGGTAAGAAGTACAAAAATAAAAGGAACTAGAGATATTTTGGGGAATGCAATAAACATGCGTCTAGACCAGGGTTCGGCAAACTTTTGAGACGGAAGAGCCAAACCTGCCCCTTACAACAATATAAAAATTATTCGAGGGACAAAAATATATTTTTACAAATGAGGAAAATTTAAAGTAATATTATAGTAAATTTATAGTAATATATAACAAGTTAGTTGATTTTTTATATAAAAAGTTATAATATTAATTCTATATTTATTAAATGAACAAAAAATCACACAAAAAATTTATCTCATTGGTTTTAATCAGTGTTAGCAATGAGCTTACATTTCCTTGCAAAGTTTCTGTATGTCCGGTTTGTAACTTGTCGTTTTTAATTTAAGGCATGATTCCAAGTTGGCATCAGTAATTTGGCTTCGCAATTTAGATTTAATAAAATTCATGTTAGAAAACGATTGCTCACATAAATATGTAGACCTGATGATACTGAGAACACCAAATGCAAATTTTTTCAACACATGATATGAGTCTGGAAGACTATTCGAAGTATTGAAAATCATTGAGTCTGCCTTCTGTAGTTCTTTTATAGCAGTCTGCTTGCACTGTGAAATCAGACTGCATTTTTCTTTTTCCAGTTCTTCTATTTCAGTACCAAGACGTACAAATTTGAGCTCCATAAGTTTTTGCTTGTCAAGTCCAGCAATTATATTTCAAAATTAGCCATATTAATATCAAACGGAGAAAAATTTAATTCCTTCACATTGGTATTAAGAGGATTTGTAATAAAAGCTAGAGTCGTTTTATTATTTTTGAATTCCTGAAACCTTTGAAGAAATGATTCTCTCATGTTTAAAACTGCTGTATTGAAATATCTTTGTTAATGAGGGAACTGTTTTCTCAGCGATATTGGGACAAGTTTGGGAAATGAACTAAAGTTCCCCTCTCTAAATCTTCAGCGAACAGAATCAATTTCTTTTCAAACGAAATAACTTCCTCTAGTATTGAAAAAGCAGTATTTCCCTTGCCTTGTAATTTACGACTGAGATGATTCAGTTGTGATGTGACGTCCACCATAAAGTACAATTTTTACGACCACTGATCTTCTGTGGTTGCAAGCCACTGAAGATCAGTGGTTGCAAAATTTCTGGGTATTGAACATCCTTGTTGTGGAGGAATAGTTTGATTTCATTTATGCAAGATGCAAAACGCTTTAACATGTCGCCTCTTTAAAGCCATCGAACCTTGTTGTACTGGAGAAGATCTGGATACTCGCTCTCCATTTCACTTAGCAACTCTTTAAATTGTCGATGGTTAAGTCCCCTTGCTATAATGGTGTTGGTAATCTTAATTACCAATTCCATAATTTGACCAATTTCTTCTGTGAATGTTTGTGCACAAAGTGCTTCCTGGTGGAGTATACAATAGAAAGTAATCACTTTATGATTAACCACCTTACCCATCATTATAGACCAAATACGCATCCTCATACGTTTCGTATCCATCATATATTTCAATGTAATATCAATAGTATTACAATTTTAATATGCACTTCGCATCCATGATAAACTTGACGTCCATAGACGTCTTGGCCGGTAGTGTGGTTAATTTTTCCTTTTAAAATTGAAACAATACCCTTTTTCGCTTCCGTCGTACTTTTTGCACCATCGGTTTCAATTGACACAATTTTATTGAGTGGGATATGATTTTTTTCCCATGCATTCAAGGACGACATTTGCTATGTCCTCTCCACGCGTTTGGCCCTTGAGTGGCAATAATTCCAGAAGTTCTTCTCTCGGACCCTCAGATACAAACCGCACAAAAAGGGAAACTTGGGCTCTGTCCTTGATGTCGCAAGACTCATCTACCGCAATTGATAAAACTGAAGCTAATTTAACGTCTTCGACTTGTTGTTCGACTCGTTACAATGTCCTCAACATTTGAGGACATTGTAACTGTCTTATCTGCTACTCTTTTGGCAGATAACGGTATGTTTTTAATTTTATTTAAAATCTCTACTTTGTTTTTGAAATCCCGAAAACGTTCTTCAGATGCATTAACAAAAACAACATTTTATGTATTCACCATTTGTGAATGGTTTTCCTCTCTTAGTGATCTCCTGACTCACTACGAAGCTTGCAATATTAACATCATTGGCAGACTCTCTCCAATAATTAAATACAGAACTTGATTTTTCAACATTTTTCTGAAGTTCTTCTACTGCTCTCTTTCTCGTGTCACCGACAGGATATTTTCTGGTAAATGTGGCATGTTTTGTGGTGAAATGTCTCTCCAAATTTGACTTTTTGTTGTGCGCCAGTTCTTCTTGGCAAATAAGACAGGTTGGAAGGCCATCTCAAGTTCGAGATAAACGCGAAAGATTCAGTCCATTCAGTTTTGAAGTCACAATGCTCATCTGTTGTATTTCTTAGTTTCTTCTTCGTAGCCATGTTGAAAAGTACCCTAAATAATATATTTTATTTAACACGTTATACAAATACATTATATAAAAAGAAAAAAAAAGGACTAAATGATTATTCAAAATAATAAATGAAAATAATTCGAAAATATAACAAAAATAAATATCACCAGTAATACATATTATTGTAACAGTCGCACGTGAAATACAACACGACGTGGTAAATCACTACCGTCAACGTATCTAAACATAATAAAACCGTGTTTAATTATAATTAGTCTGTGTTTATATATATATATATATATATATATGAAAAAATGATCATTAACTCGGTTAACATACATATTTTTATGAAGAACTGAATGACTAGAACTGAGATTTAAATAAAAAGGTTTTAATATAAAAACACTACTAGTTTCTGCCTGTAACAGTCTTCATCAGGTGACATTATAAACTAAAAGAAAGAAAAAAGAAAAAACATTAAACACTGAAGGTTAACAGACTATGAACAACATAGAGAGTCTCTATACATAATTAGCATGAAAACGTTGTAGTTATTTAAAATTATTCTTTTGTTTGTTGCATTTTTGGGAGAGTGCATGCTTGCAGCATCACGTGAACGCCAGTACATGATTACAGCTGAATGACTATCTGGGAGGTTGTAGCTCAAGTTATTATTTAGATGAACAGGATTGAAGATGATTTCTCTAGATTCCACGATTTTTCTCTCTAGTTCATCATTGCAACGGGAGATGTTAGTAGATTTTTTCCCAGCAGACTTTGTGACTTTCGTTTTCATCATTAGGTATAGCCGAGAAAGGATATGACTTCATAATGCACTGGCTCGCTGTCTCTTGTAAGTAATGTCCCTCATGTCCCTGGGTCGCGGTCAGTCCCAAGGGGGTGGAAAGAGGGGAAAATAGTTCCACTGCATAAAGGTGGTTCCAAGGCTGCTGTTGAAAATTACCGGCCAATCAGCATAACAGGAATCATTATCAAGGTCTTGGAGAAAATAGTCAAGAGGAAAATACAAGATTAGATAGAAGAAAATGGGATACTGTATGGGGTGGGAAATGGGGGTGGAAAGAGGGGAAAATAGTTCCGCTGCATAAAGGTGGTTCAAAGGCTGCTGTTGAAAATTACCGGCCAATCAGCATAACAGGAATCATTATCAAGGACTTGGAGAAAATAGTCAAGAGGAAAATACAAGATTGGATAGAAGAAAATGGGATACTGTATTGGGGACAGCATGGTTTTGTGAAGGGTAGGTCATGCCTCAGTAACTTGCTCACGTATTATAACACAGTGACGGCTGAACTGGATAAGGGTAATGGGTTTACAGTGATTCTACTGGACCTTGCTAAGGCCATTGACAGAATACCACATGGAATTCTAATCAGTAAATTGCAGCATATGGGGATGGATATAGGGTTGGTGAGATGGATAGGAGGGTGGATGACAGAGAGATATCAGAGAGCGGTTTATTCAGGAGTAGAATCCACAAGACGACCTGTGACTAGTGGTGTGCCACAAGGATCTGTTCTTGGACCACTGCTGTTTAATTTGTTCATTAATGATATAGGAAAGGATCTGAGAGAAACAGTTCATTTGTTTTGCCGATGATGCAAAGTTGGGTAGGGCAATAGTGAATGCAGATGACGTCAAAATTTTGCAAGATGATTTGGATAGATTGGAGGTCTGGGCTAGGGTGAATGGATGTCAATCTAATGTGGCAAAATGTAAGGTTATACATTTTGGGGTGAAAAAGTTAGCAGCAGATTACTACATTGGTGGAACTGTACTCCAGGAAATTGATGAGGCACGAAATTTAGGAGTGTTGGTGGATAAGGAGTTGAAGTTTAGGGGGCACATTGCAAAAGTAGCCAAATCAGCTCATCAAATCACTTGGTTGCTAAAGAATACGTTGACAAGCAGAGACAAGCAGGTTATTGTTCCTCTGTATCGAGCCTTGATAAGACCCCATCTCGACTGCTGTGCCCAGATTTGGTCACCTAGGTTTCTTCTTGATGGGGAGGGGGTGGAGAGGATCCAGAGGCGAGTGACCAAGATGATATCAGATCTGTGGAATGAACCTTATGAGAACAGGTTGAGGATTTGTGGGTTGCAAAAATTGGTTGATAGGTGGAGGAGGGGAGATATGATTGAGACATTCAAATTACTGAAGGGTTTCTATAAAATTAATTCAGAAGATATTTTTGAGAACAGGGCTAGTTGTGGGAGGACTAGGGGACATCCATGGAAACTGGGCAAAAGTGTGGTTAGTAAGGGTGTTAGAGCTGGGTTCTTTACTTATAGAGTGGTGAATGAGTGGAATGCACTCCCAGAGTCTGTGATGGATGCTGTGACAGTGAATGAGTTTAAGGAGAGGTATGAGAAATACTGTATGAATGTACAATAGTTGTGATGAATATGATTTGGGGCCTCCTTCGATGAATCTGACTCACTGGAGTTGCCCGTAATAATAATAATAATAATAATAATAATAATAATAATAATAATAATAATAATAATAATGTGTTCTTCCATACCCAATTTGACAGATTTGTCTGACTGCCCAAAATAAGGAATATCACAATCACACAATATTTTATATACACCAGGGTATTTGAGTTGATGATGAAAAGGTTTTGGGTGGCTTATTAAGAAACGGATCTTTGGAAGTGGAGTGAACAAGGTTCTGATATTGTATTTTCTTAAAACTTTTGCTAATTTATGTGAAACTGTACTTATGTAAGGAGTAGATATATTGCCTTTGAATCTATTTGTTTCTTCTGAGTGATGTCTAGGAGGGTTAAGATGGAATTTTTCAATGAATCTCTTGGAATAACCATGAACTTCGAAAGAAGTTTTTAGATGGTTTATTTCTGTAAGAAGTTCATTTGGGTCATCCAGAAGAGAACGGACTCTATGTCCCAAGGTGGAAATTATTCCAGGCTTATGAGGAGAGAAATGATGGGACTGACTATGCAGATATCTGTTGGTATGTGTGTGGGCTTTCTATATATCGATATTTTGAGTTTACCAGAAGAGCGAGTCAGTTTGACATCAAGAAAAGTCAACGAATTATCCGTTTCAAGCTCGGCAGTAAACTTAAAACTTTGATGTCGGCTATTGAGATATTCGAGGAAACCATATAGGATTCATGTCCTTCGCTCCAAATAATGAAGACATCATCTACAAAGCGTTTCCAAACTTTAGGTGTTAAAATAAAGAAGAGAGAACCTTGGTTTCAAAATCCTCTAAGTAAATATTTGCGAGTACAGGGGATAAAGGATTACCCATAGCCAGTCCATGATTTTGTTTGTATATATTATCTTGAAATTTGAAGTAACTGGACCTGATGCAATGTGTAAGCAAGGCTAATATTTTTTACAGATAACTTGTCCTTAAATAATGTTAGGACTTCATCTGTTGGGACATTAGTGAACAAAGAAGTAATGTCCAAGCTCGCCATGATGTCATCTTCAATAACTGTAACATCCTTGATGTATGTAACAAATTCTGTAGTGTTCTTGATAAAACAACAACTGAATTATCCCGAAACGTTCGCTTATCTCTATGCTGTCTCCATCCGTTAATTCCTCGCATATATGGTGTTCCTAAAATCCATAAAGAGAACACCCCATTACGCCCAATTGTAGAAGGTATCAATTCTCCGACGTATAATCTTTCAAAATATCTTGCCAAATACCTAAAACGTTTTTCAGGCAAGTCACCATCCTTTACCAAGAACACTACAGAATTTGTTACATAGATCAAGGATATTACAGCTAATGAAGATGACATCAAGGCTAGCTTGGACATAACTTCTTTATTCACTAATGTCCCAACAGATGAAGTCCTAACATTACTCAAGGAAAAGTTATCCAAAAAAAATGTTAGCCTTGCTTACACATTGCATCAGGTCTGGTTACTTCAAATTTCAAGATAATATATACAAACAAAATCATGGACTGGCTATGGGTAAGCCTTTATCCCCTGTACTCGCAAATATCTACTTGGAGGATTTCGAAACCAAGGCTATATCATCCTTTATTTTAACACCTAAAGTTTGGAAACGCTATGTAGATGATGTCTTCATTATTTGGAGCCATGGACATGAATCCGTTATGGTTTTCTTCGAACATCTCAATAGCCGACAACAAAGTTTTAAGTTTACTGCCGAGCTTGAAACGGATAATTCGTTGACTTTTCTTGATGTCAAACTGACTCGCTCTTCTAGTAAACTCTAAATATCGATATATAGAAAGCCCACACATACCAACAGATATCTGCATAGTCAGTCCCATCATTTCCCTCCTGATAAGCCTGGAATAATTTCCACCTTGGGACATAGAGCCCGTTTTCTTCTGGATGACCCAAATGAACTTCTTACAGAAATAAACCATCTAAAAACTTCTTTCGAAGTTAATGGATATTCCAAGAGAATCATTGAAAAATTCCTTCTTAACCCCTCCTAGACATCACTCAGAAGAAACATATAGATTCAAAGGCAATATATCTATTCCTTACATAAGTACAGTTTCACATAAATTGGTAAAAGTTCTAAGAAAATACAATATCAGGACCTTGTTCACTCCACTTCCAAAGATCCGTTTCTTAATAAGCCACCCAAAACCTTGTCATCACCAACTCAAATACCCTGGTGTATATAAAATATTGTGTGATTGTGATATTCCTTATTTTGGGCAGTCAGAGAAATCTGTTGAATTGCGTATGGAAGAACACATGATGGATATTACTTACAAGAGAGGGCGAGCCAGTACATTATCAAGTCATATCCTTTTCTCGGCTAATCTTAATGATGAAAATGAAAGTCACAAAGTCTGCTGGGGAAAAATCTACTAACATCTTCGGTTGCAATGATGAACTAGAGAGAAAAATCGTGGAATCTAGAGAAATCATCTTCAATCCTGTTCATTTAAATAATAACTTGAGCTACAACCTCCCAGATAGTCATTCAGCTGTAATCGTGTACTAGCGTTCACGTAAGGCTGCAAACACGCACTCTCCCAACAATGCAACAAACGAAAGAACATGAATAGTTGTATTTAAATACAACTACAACGTTTTCATGCTAATTATGTATACAGACTCTCTATGTTGTTCATAGTCTTTTAACCTTCAGTGTTTAATGTTTTTTCTTTTTTCTTTCTTTTATTTTATAATGTCACCTGATGAAGGCTGTTACAGGCAGAAACTAGTAGTGTGTTTATAGTAAAACCTTTTTACTTAAATCTCGGTTCTAGTCATTTAATTCTTCATATATATATATATATATATAATAGCTGATAATTTATGTATATAAATATTTCAACGTATCTAAATATAATAAAACCGTGTTTTATTATATTTAATATATATATATATATATATATATATATATATATATATATATATATATATATATATATATATATATATATATATATATATATATATATATATATATATATATATATATATTTAAAATAATTGCCTTTATATCAAAATCAACTAATGCCTTTTATTCCCTAATAGGGAGTAGGCGAGGCCTTTAAACCCTATCTAGCTTTCTGGAGACTGAGTGGGCAGTTCAATCTCCACAGGCAGCCAATCAGAGATAGCTGGCCCATGTCTATCACTAATTATAGCAGCCGCCGATGAAGAGGCTGGCAAACAAATGCTGCCATCTCTTGGTACCTAACCCTAACAAGATATATCATTGTCTGAAATAATGTGGGTACTACGGTCGATTTCTTGAGTTTACGGGATGAAAAACCCGAGTTTTCGGGAGGAAAAACCCGCTTGCCTGTACCAGAGATCGACTAACTCGGGAACCAGTCGAAGATAGGCTTAGAAAAAGTTCCTCCAGTCAGCGGCTAGACTAGAACTTAGGTGTAACTTCAAGCGGCCAAGCGCAGAGGATGCAAGCACCACTTCCACTGAGCTACACAGGCCTATTGCCTTTATAATAATAATATATATATATATTTAAAATAATTGCCTTTATAATAATATATATATATTTAAAATAGTTACCTTTATAATAATAATAATAATAATAATAATAATAATAATTGCCTTTATAATAATATATATATATTTAAAATAGTTACCTTTATAATAATAATAATAATAATAATAATAATAATAATTGCCTTTATAATAATATATATATATTTAAAATAGTTACCTTTATAATAATAATAATAATTGCCAGGTTGCCTTTATTCCTTTAATGCAGTTTCTGAATGCACCCAGCCAAAAGAGAATACTAAGTTGCAGAAATAACAAATCGACACGGACTCTACTTTCACATTTCGCCACTGCCAACGTTGCCTTGCCCAGTAGAGGGCGCACGTGCGCTCATTTATTATTAGAAACTTTGTTGCTCTGCAAATACCCTCAGATGTCGAGGTACCCTAAAACCTAATCCTAATTAGTCACTTTGTTTTGCTAACCTGCCAACCATGTGCTCTATCCCCTCCACTCCCTCTGTATATCCCCTCCACGATCGCGTTCCCTCCCTGACATCGCGCATCTTAGTGCCACGAAGTTTTGTGAGACCTATAAAATAAATGAAATCACCATTATGTGAATAAAATCCTTTACAAATTTTATAAATGAAACTATGATAATTTTATTTTCATTTTCAATTTTACTTCAGAGCCACATGTACGTACCCAAAGACCCGCATGTGGCTCGCGAGTCGCAGTTTGTCGAGCTCTGTTCTAGACATATCTGAGATAAAAGAGAATGAGTGCAGAAATAGCCACCTTTGGGAAAAATCAGTGCGAGTGCAGAAATGATCATAAACAGCTGGATAGTTTTGAATTCCTCAGGTTTTGAATCTGAATGGGTTGATAATGATCTTATGCAAGGGCGACTGTGGGCCCAAGGGAATGATGAAATGAAGGTACATTAATGCCAAAATTATCAGAAACAAAGGAGAGAAGTTTCGGCATTGGTTAGCTTTACTTGACCAAAAATATTATCGTCATCAGCGACACTTGGTAGACAGCGAATGATATACATACTTATAGAATGTAAGCGATATTCTATTTTCAGAAAAGATAGAAGGAATAGGGGGGAATGAGGGGCATTATAAATCACAACTGAAACACTTTAATCCATAAAAATAGAAGTTAAGAAGGATTTTATATCTGAAACGGTTCCTTTGAGGCTATCTAAGGGTGCAGATGAGGATGTGCATGGTATGTATTAGCATATTAGCACAATAAGTGCAGGCCAAGCAATTATCATGGGAGACAGATTTCAACTATGAGGGCATAGGTTAAAGAAGAAAAGAGCACATTGCAAGACGAAAATAGATTTATGCAGTTACTAAGGGATAATTACCAAAAACAGCATGTGAGGGAAGGGACCGGGATATGAGAGTGTTGGATCTGGTAATATCATCTGAATTTCTATCCCTAACTCTAATAGCAGTTCTATTTCCGATCCGGGAAAATTACCAGTCATATTCTGGGAAGTTGCTGAACAAGTGGAATTCTTAGCCAAGAAAGGGATTGTGTGGACTACAAAGCTGGAGATGATGACAAACTTATATGGAAGCTGGGAGCAGTGCCATATCATCAGAAGCTAAAAGGCATGAATATTAGGAGTGCACTGGAAGAGTTGAGAGATTGTTTTTGAGGGGCAGTATTGCACTGAATATTCTGAGTCAGGAGGATAAACCAAGTACGGATTATTGGACGAGTAGCGATATAAAACATGTGCTGAAAAAAAAAAAAAACGCTTATGGATGGAATATAAACAAAAAGTTGATCAGTATGCTATACAAATAGCAATATAAAGAGCAGGCAAGAAGGGAGAGTAGCTGGTAAGTAAGTAAGGCCAAATTAGATTATAAGAGAAAATGAGCTAAGCAGGCCAATGTAAATCCAATTTTTTTTTCTTTGTAGCAAGTAAGAGAAAGGAAGAATGACTATGAAAGGATAATTTTACTCAGTGCTGACGGTAGGAAAGTGATAGAAGCAGAATAAATATTTGAACTACTATGCGATCAATTTGCAAAGGTGTATCATCCAGGTGGAGATTTTGCAGTTACTGATGTGAGAATTCAGGAAGATGAACTGGAGGTGCTCATCATGCTGGAAACTATCCATGTGAATACAGTACTGGACTTTTCGGCCTTCTGCTACGAGAATGTGCAGAACTGGCAGTGCCCGTGACAAAGTTATGTAATCTGTCTCAGTTATGGCAAAAGTTCATCAAGTGAAAAAAGGCAAGATAGTTTTATTAGATGAAGGTGGCTTAAAGACAGAAGTAGCAAATTAGAGATTAATCAATGTCTATGAAGTATAATCTAAAGTATTGGAAATATTGGTTAAATGTAAAATTCAGGAATGAGTGGAGAGTAATATTTACCATTTGAGAGCATAGCTTTGTAAAAGTTAGATCCTGCCTTAGTAATTTATTCATATTTTTATAATCCAGTGACAAACGAAATTAGATCACGGAATTGGTTACACCATGCATATAGTATTGGATTTTGCAAAAACATTTAACAATATACCGCATGGAAAACTATTACATAAGTTGGTACATATTGGAGTGGAGATGAGTCGATGGCATGGACGGAGAGTTGCTGACTGACAACAGACAGACAGACAAACATCAGAGGGTGATGTATGATGGATTGGAATCAAGGCGAATGAGAGTGACAAGTGGAGTGCCCAGTGCTCCGTACTAGGCCTACTCCTCTATAATTTGGATAGTAATGATACTGGGAATGATTTAAGGAGGTGGAGATATTCGGCTGTTTGCTGATGATGCAAAGCTGTGGAGGGCAATAGTTGATAAAGGTGATGTAGATATCCTATAGCATGATTTAAATAAATTGGTAATGTGGGCAAACGACACTCGTTGTCAATCAATTTAATGTTGCAAAATGTAAGTTAATACACTTCGGAATGAAAATATTATATACTTTGTATCATATATATGGTACTGGATTACAGGAAATTGATGATATAGGTGTATGGGGTAATTGTGGATAGAGATTTGAAGTCAGAGAATATATTGCAAGGGTTGGCAAAATAGCTCACAGGATTACTTGGATGTTGGACAACACATTGACAAGTAAAGATACGGAGGTTAATATCGCTCTTTATAAGGCTACGATTAGGCCTGTTCTTTGGGATTCTAAAGGGGCCAACCCTGGAAGTTTTCTATGTGTTTAGTAAGGGAGGTCAGACTAGATTTTTTTACTTGGAGAGTGGCGAAGGAATTGAAGAGATGGGCATAGGTACTTGTGAGGGCCTTGATGGTGAATTAGTTTAAGGAGATATATGATAGGGCATTTTATGAATGGTTAATGTGAGTCTTCCCGATCAGTCTTTTCTCTCCATGGAAATATCCCATATTATTATTATTATTATTATTATTATTATTATTATTATTATTATTATTATTCATACACAGTCAAAACAAGATATCATTTAAACAATTTGACTAGTGATACAGAACAATTCAAATTCTACCCAAGAATCTAAGAATAGTCTGTCAGGTAGCTTCGTAAAATATGGACTGTTCGAAGGAATGCAGTTTTTTGTAGATCATATGAGGTCACTTCGTTGATGTTTAATTGCTGTAAATATTTGTATAGCTTCTTTGAAATTGCACCAAGTGCACCGATAATTATTAGGATAACTTTGGTGTGTTTAAGCCACAGCCGGCCAACTTCGATTGCCAGATATCGATATTTAGTAATTTTTTCCAGTTCTTTGTTTTTAATGTTGCTATCACTGGGTACTGCGATATCGATAATCCAAACCTATCGATATTCGGTAATTGTGATGTGAGGTCTATTGTGTTCCAAATGCCGAATAGTTTGTATTCTAAAGTCCCAGAGAATTTTTGCTGTTTCGTTTTCCAATACGGTCTCTATTTTATGCTGCCACCAGTTATTAGAAGTAGGAAAGCCATATATTTTACATACATGCCAATCAATTGTTTTGGCCACTTGATCATGGCGATATTTATAGTCAGTTTGAGCTATCTTGCTGCAGGCACTGATTAGATGTTCTACAGTCTCATCTTTCTGATCGTATGAACTGCATTTATTGTTATTATTGATGTTCAAAATTTTTACTTTGATTGCATTAGTTTTTAATGCGTTCTTGAGCTGCTAGAATAATTCCTTGTTTCTTTTTTTAATATATACATTGTAGCCATTGCCACATCTTGTTCATGTCATTTTTTCCCTCAGTAACTTGAAGATATTGACCACGCAAGAGTTTATTTTTCCAGCTCACATATCGGTTATTTTACTGTTCCTGATCTTTTTAGAAGGCCCTCTCATGTAATTCCTTGAAGCATTTACTCAGTACTATTCTCGATGTAGCTTTTAAAAAATAATTTCCTCTTCCACAATCTTTCTCACTTGCAGCATACCTCGCCCACCTATTCTCCTTGGTAGGTTGTCAGCATCACTTCGTGGATGTAATGAATGATGCACAGTCATTAATTTTCTAGTTTTGCGGTCCAATTTGTCCAGGTCTTTTTTTGTCCAATCTATCCAATCTACGTGGGCTGTTCAATAAGTAATAAGACTAATTTTACTGTGGCGAAACCACTCATCACAATATTAATATCTGTGGAATAAAGAAATGTTGATGTCTGTATTAACAAAAGAGGTTGGTAGATGGCGTATACGGGCTTATGTGCCAGAGTGTCACGTGACTAAACGCAAGTGCTCATCGGCGCGCCTACAAGGCGCGACCAGTCTTCGAAATGGAAGCGTCCTTGGAACAGCGTTATGCGATTAAATTTTGTGTGCGTTTGCAAAAATCGGCATCGGACACTTAACATGATACGCGAAGCTTTCGACGATGAAGCAATGTCGAGGGCAAGTGTTTTTCGCTGGCATAAAACTTTTAAGGAAGGAAGGCAAAATGTGGAAGATCTTGAACGGGAGGGAAGATTTTCAACGTCCAGCACAGAGACAATGATCAACACAGCAGCGATTATCATCAAGCACGTCAAAAGGAAGCGTCCTTTGCTGAAAAATTGCTTCTTATTGCACTACGATAATGCAAGGCCACATGTTGCTGGTTGTGTAGTGGACGTTTTGCAGAAGAACAACACAGATATCCTACCACACCCTCCATACAGTCCTGATCTCGCACCGTGCGATTTCTGGCTGTTTCCTCAGCTCAAGAAACCACTAAGAGACCGCCATTTCGGAAAGCAACAAAGCATGTGTAAAAGCTGCAGAGGCGGTTTTGAAAGAACTCTCAAAAAACGGACTCTCACATGTGTTTAAGAAGTGGATGCAACGTTGGGACAAATGCATCGAGTCTCACGGTAGTTACTTCGAAAAAGACCATGTAAATGATGATGATTAAAGGTCATCTGTTTTCTGTATAAATATAGTCTTATTATTTATTGAACAGCCTACGTCTTATGCCAGCTGTGTATCGGATCACTGGTATAGCTCAAGAATTCATTGCTCTAATTGTGTTTAATCCATTTAGTTTTGCATTCAGAATATTTCTAGCTCTTTCGGTGTATTTTGCTGTTACCTTTTGTTTAACTTCCGAGTGGAGAATTTCAGTGGCTTCTAATATTCCTAGGTATTCATAGTGTTTATGAGCTGAAATTGCTTTTATATATTTCTCTTGATCAAAGTTAAAATTGCTAGTGTCATTAATTTTCCCTCGTTTAATAGATACTATTGCGCACTTATCTAAACCAAGGTGCATTTTGATGTCCTGATTGGAAATACGAACTGTGTCCAGTAAAGAGTCTATTTGTTGTGCCGATTTTTCATATAACTTCAAGTCATCCATATACAACAGACGGGAAATTTTAATATTATATTTAGGAATTTCATATCCAAGTTTTGTTTTCTTCAAAATCATAGACAAATGTATCAAAGAAACGTTGAAGAGCAATGGTGACAAGGAATCCCATTGGAAAATTCTACGTTTAATGCTGATATCTCCGAATCGTCCATTATTGACTATTAAGGTTGTTTTCCATGATTTCATAACAACAGCCAGAAACGAACGTATGTTTTTGCTTATTCCAAATATTTGTAGTGATTTTAGAGTTCAGGAGTGTGGATGGAATCGGATGCTTTCTTATAGCCTATCCATGCTATGTTTAAGTTAGTTTATTGTCTTTTTGAATTTCTGAAAATCATTTTCAGAACGCCACAATTTCAAACGCCACATCCACTGAGCCTGTGTAGCTCAGTGGATGTGGCGTTTGCATACCACAGCGCTTGGCCGCACGAAGGAAGACTTGGTTTCGAGTCTAGTCAGCGACTAGAGGAAATTTTTCTAAGCCTTTTTTCGACCGGTTCCCGAGTTAGTCGATCTCTGGCACGGGCAAGCGGGTTTTTCCTCCCGATAACTCGGGTTTTTCGTCCCGTAAACTCCAGAAAATCGACCGTAGAACCCACATTATTTCAGACATTAAATATATTGTGTTAGGGTTAGGGACCACGAGATGGCGGCACATTTGAGCCGTCTCTCTTCACTGCGTACCGCTTAATTAGTGATAGCCTTGGGCCTTCTATCTCTGATTGGTACCAGTGGAGATTGAACTGCCCACTCAGGCTCCAAAAGTTAGATATGGCTAAATGGCCTCGCTTACTCCCGTATACGGGAATAAAAAAAAAGGCGTTAGCTGATTTTTTGATTTTTTTTTTTGGATTTGGTGTTTTTTTCTTCTAGATTTTTGAAAATTGCTATTTTGTTTAATCGGATAAATCTGACTATGATTGCAGTAAACAGTTTAAGCATAGTTGGTAGGCATGTTATTGGACGATAGTTACTTGGGTGCGCACCTTTGTCCTTATCTTTCATGAAGAGGAAAGTGGGCCCAGATATCATCCATTCTTTCTACTGTGCCTGACTGCAACAAATAATTTAATTGTTCTGCAATTCGATCATGTAGACTGGTTAGATGCTTTAACCAAAATCCATATAGTTCATCTTTGCTAGGTGCACACCAGTTTTTCAATTTTCTAGCTTGTGCACTGACCATTTTGTTTAGTGATAATGACATTTTGCATTTGTTTTTGTGTCATTTCTGATTCTATTTACTGAATCTATGAGGCATCTTTATTATGTTCAATAGGATTATATGTTTCTTCTTTTTCTTGCGAATGATTATTCGCATTTGTATTTCTCTGGAGAGACTGAAATAATTGACCTTGGGTTCAGTCGAAATTTTTATGTTTTGTATATATTGATTTATTATTGCTTCATATCTTTTAATTTTCTCTGTGGTAGCTATAATTCTTAGTTTTAGCTCTTCGGTAACTTCAGCAATTGTTTTATTGGTCATATTATACGTGTTAATCAGTTTGTTTTTGATGTTATTATTTTTCAACCGTCCTTCTTTAACCACACTGCCGGCCAAGACGTCAAAATTATCATGGATGTGAAGTGCATATTAAAATTGTAATACCATTGATATTAGATTGAAATATATGCTGGATACGAAGCGTATGAGGATGCATCTTTGATCCATAATGGCCGGTAGATGGTTAAACCTCTTTACGTTGCTCAGATCAACTCGACGTTTGTAGACTTTTCGTTCCAACCGGATTTTCCATGGTGCAGATTGCTACATCCTCGGCTTTTGCTATTGTGGTTTGCAACTAAGCTTCACTGTAATTATATAGGCTGTGCTATATAGGATCTGATTTGTTTCCTTTATACCATTGGTTGTGATAGTTTTTATCACAGCATTTGCATCTAAGAAGAGTTGTTTTAGAGATTTATGTGAAGCGCTTAATGGTAGTAGTCTTACACGGTCATTTTTGGAGGTCATACATTCCAATATACCTGACTTCATTTTACACTGTACCTCTGTCAAAACAATCTGAGGTATGTCATCAGCTTGATGCTCACTGAGTTGAATTCCACAGTTAGATATAGCGACCTCCTGATGATTTGCTGTTACTGGAGTTATTGGTTTCTTATGTAACTCTTGCAGCTCAATTTCAGTAAATATTTTTTTACAGAAAATGAAATTCTTTCGGTCCAGTGGTCTTTGTTGTTATTGTAGATTCTGGGAACTTTTGTTTCCAAATTAAATGTATATGCTTTATAAAATCCCGTTTTTCTAGTGTTGATCTATAAAAACATTTCATAACTTCTGTTTTCTTCTGCAGTCCATTTTTTTTAAGTTTGACTTCTTCCTGTTGCTTTTCAGCTTCCTGCCCTGATTACTCAGCAAGGAGAGCCGAGTCTTGTAGCCCACGTCAGTTGATGCCTAGGATCCCCAACATCTGATGCAGATCTCGATGATCCGGGCATCGACTGATCTGGTATGGATTTCTTCTTGCTTTTAACCATTAAGATGGAGGATGGAACACTGTTAGTCTGGCTCCTCAGTTGAGACCTGTCTGACAGGGTGGCCCTGCTGGTATGCTACCGCCAGCATAGTTCTCAATATCATTGAAGCATGCAAGCCCCATAGCCACAACAAGGCCGTGTTCCATGGGGGATTATTATTATTACAGGCAAATCCAAGATTAGAGTCATCGAGAGAGGCCCTAAAAATCTTGTCAAGAATTATTCAGCATTCACACAGTATCTATCATACTTTGCTTATAACTCATTCACAGTTATGGTACCTGCAACAGACTCTGGCAAATTATTCCACTCATTCACCACTCTCCAAGTAAAAAATCTAGTTCTAACACCCTTGCTAACTATACTCTTGTTCAGTTTCCATGGATGGGGACCCTAGTTCTCCCACCATCATATCTGCTCTGAAAAATTTCCTCTGAATTTATCTTGTAAAAAACCTTCAGTGATTTGAATGTCTCAATCATATCACCCCTTTTCTGCCTATCAACCAATTTCTGTAATCCACAGATCTTTAACCTATTCTCACATCTTGGTCAGTTGACTCGCTGCCATCTTGGTCACTCGCCCCTGGATTCTCTCTACCTCCTCCCCATCACGAAGAAACTCTGTAGCCCAGTAGTCACGATGGAGTCTTTTCAAGGCTCAATAAAGAGGAACAATAACCTGCTTGTCTCTGCTCATCAAAGTATTCTTCAGTAACCAAGTGACCTGACAAGCTGATTTAGTCACTTTTGCCATGTGTCCCCTAAACTTAAAATCCCTATCCACCAACACTCTCAAGTCTCTGGCTTCGTCAATTTTCTGGAGTACGGTTCCACCAATGTGGTATACTGTTGATAACCTTACACTTTGCCACATTAAACTGACATCCATTCTCCTTAGCCAGGGCTGACAATCTATCCAAATCATCTTGCAAAATTTTGACATCATGTGTATTCACTATTGCTCTATCCAACTTGGCATCAATGGCAAATAACTGAACAAGCCCTCTCAGATATTTTCCCATATCATTAATGAACAAATTAAATAGCAGTCGTCCAAGAACAAAACCCTGTGGTACACCACAAGTCACAGGCCTTCTTTCGGACTCTACTCCTGAATAAACTACTCTTTGATATCTCTCCATCAACCACCCACCTATCCATCTCACCAACCCTATATCCATTTCCATATGTTGTAGTTTGTGGATTAGAATTCCATGTGGTATCCTATCAAATGCCTTAGCGAGGTCCAGCAGTATCACTGTAAACCCATTACCCTTATCCAGTTCAGCCATCACCTTGTTAAAAAACTTCAGGAAGTTACTGAGGCATGATCTACCCTTCACAAAGCCATGCTGCTCCCCCTTCAGTATTTCATTTTCATCAATCCATTCCTGTATTTTGCTCCTGATCAACTTCACCAATAACTTGACAACGACTCCTGATATGATGATCAGTCGGTAATTTGCAACAGTCCTTGAGCCTCCTTTATGAAATTCCATGTGGTATTAACACTGCCTTGGAACTAACCCAGAGCTGAAAAACTTTAATTACACAATATGGTCAAGGGCAGTGACAATTCCTTTGCCGCTTCACATAAGACTCGAGCTGGTATACCATTCAATCCCACAGATGTATTCATATTAAGTTTCTGTAATATGCTATTCACCTCCATTGTATAATAATAATAATAATAATAATAATAATAATAATAATAATAATAATAATGGCAATATTATCACGAATAGCAGTGTTGATATGAAATAAATACAGTACAACCACAACATAATTATGAAAATTACAAAGTATACATTTATTCCATAAAATGTCTTATGGACTATATTTATTATAATGTAATTATAAAGCGCAATTATTATGAATACATATAGTGGTAGAATCATGCATAAAATATAAACTAACCTTAATGGAATTTTTGTTACGTGTAACGGTTGAGTCGAAAAAAAAAGCTTAGCACATTACTGAGTGGATAGTAATGGCCTTTAGTTTCAGCACAGTGAGTGGCGCTGCGATCAGTCATTTTTGACGACCTTGTCTACAAAGTTTGTCCTTTCGGTCAAATGGTTATCTGTGCGGAACTTCTCCAGTGGTACCAGCATGAGGAAGATGCTTTCCTGTCACGCATAGTCACATATGATGAAAAATGAGTTCATCATTACGACTTCAAACGAATAGATAATCGATGGAAAGGCATTATCTCAATTTAAGAGTTGAATAAGAAATTCAATGGACAACTTTCTCAGGGATAAGTCATGACAATGGTGTTTTGGGACAATGATGTAATCCTGATTATAGAATTTTTTGGAGCGAGAGAGGTACCACAATAAATATGGAATTATACTTAGAGATGTTGAAGAAATAGAAAAAAACGTATTCGCAGAGTGCAGTCCATCAGAAACTCCCACTCCATGACAACGCCTGGGGTCACACTTAGCACACAAGGGATGGAATTGCAACATTTAGCTTGACTGATCGTAGCCATTCCGCTAATAGACATAATCTAGCTCCCTGTGATTATCATCCATTTGCTCTATGAAGAATGCATTTAGATGACTCCCATTATGCGTTCAAGGAGTTAAAACGAGCTGTTCTTAAAGGGTGCCAATATCGAAATAAAGATATATGCGCGGTCAGCATACTGCTTCTCACTCTGCTATGGCAAAGTGCATAGAGAATGACGGACTGTTAAATATATGAGAGAATGTTCGCAAAGAAAATGGAGGATTGAGCTGTGTAAAAGCCATTGCTCAATTATTATTACATTATTAAGAGAGACCTCAGGGAGTCAGAGACTCATCGAGGGAGGCCACATACTACACACACCAGCTATCATACTTATTCTTGAATTCATTCACACTGCTTGCACTCACAACATCCAATGGCAATCCATTCCAATCATGCACCACCCTCTGAGAGAAAAATCTAGCCCTCACCCCTTCTTGGCGGCTTTTCATTCTCAGCTTCCAAGGATGCCCTCTCGTCCTTTTCCCCACCCTACATAAATTGAAAAATTCCATCAATTGAAATCCTGTATGACTCTTTCAGAAGTTTGTAAGTCTCAATCATATCACCACTCTTTCTCCTGTTTGCAGACAGCAAACAGGAGAAAGTTTTTCATAATTATTCCAGAATCCTGATATCATTTTAACTCTCCTTTGTACTCTCTCTCTCTCTCTCAAATATATCAGAATTACAACGGAAACCAGACCCGCGCACAATAGTCCTAGTGAGGTCTTATCAAGGCTTTGTAAAGAGACAAAATAACATCCTTATCTTTACATGTCAACGTTCGTTTCAGCATTGCAATTATCTTTTGAGTTGTATTTGCAATCTTTTCCACATGGCCCCTAAACTTCAACTTCCTATCTATTAATACTCCAAGATCCCTAGCCTCATCAGTTTCTTATAGCCTAATTTCACCAATATAATACGACACTGGATATCTAATCATGGCAAAATGAATGACATTACATTTACACTCATTAAACTGACACCCATTTTCCCATGCCCACAATTCCAGCCTATTCGAATCATTCTGCAAAGACTGCATATAAGCAGCATTCCTGATTACCCTACCTATCTTTGCATCATCAGCCAATAACTGTATGTCGCCTGTCAAATCCTTCCCAATATCATTAATATACATATGAATAACAGTGGACCAAGAACTGATCCTTGTGGTAAATCACTTGTTACCTTAAAACTTGCAGACTCAGATCTCCCGTAGACCACTTTTTGATATCTATCAGTCAGCCATCCTCTTATCCATGCTAATATTTTATAACCCAAAGCAATTTTCTCCAATTTATGCAGCAGTTTGCCATGCTGTATTGTCAAAAGCCTTAACAAAACCCAAAAGTGTCATGGTGTATCCATTCCCTTTGTCTAGTTCAATGGTAACATTGTCATAGAATGTAAGCAAGTTGCTAAAACATGACCTTCCCTTAGTAAACCCATGCTGTTCATTGCAAAGTAGAGATTCACTGTCAACCCATTTCTGAATGTGAGCCCTAGCCAATTTTTCAAAAATCTACACCACCACTCCTGAGATACTAATTGGTCGATAGTTGTATACATCGGTCTTTGCACCACCCTTGTGCAATGGGATTACTATACATTCCTTCCATTCCTCTGGAATCTTTACATTCCTTCCATTCCTCTGGAATCTTTCCTGTTCTGAGACTCATTAAACATCCTGGTCAAAGGAATTGCCAGTTCAGCTGAACACTATTTTAGCATATTTGATTCTTTATGCTGATATTTGATTAGTCCCAATTGCTGAATTCTCATTCCGTTTGTGCAACAGCTCTAATACCTCGACCTCACACACCTGCGTTTCTTCATCTAGTGAAGAGGTAACAGTGAACTCAATGTTGCATTCACCAGGTTGATAGATTTTAACAAAATGGGCACTTATTAACTGAACAACCTCTTTTGCATCTGTAACCCTCACGCCATCTGGATTTAGAAGTTATTTTCATTAAAAAAAATCAGCTAACGCCTTTTATTCCCTAATAGGGAGTAGGCGAGGCCTTTATACCCTTTCTAGCTTTTGGAGACTGAGTGGGCAGTTCATTCTCCATCAGTAGCCAATCAGAAATAGCTGGCCTATGTTTATCAGTAATTATAGGCGGCTACTGATGAAGAGACTAGCAAACAAGTGCTGCCATCTCTTGGTGCCTAACAGGATATGTTACTGTCTGAAATAATGTGGGTTCTACAGATGATTTTCTTGAGTTTACGGGATGAAAAATCCGATTGTCCGTGCCAGAGATCGACCTCGGGAACCGGTCGAAGATAGGCTTAGAAAAAGTTCCTCTAGTCAGCGACTAGACTTGAACCTAGGTCTAACTTCTAGCGGCCAGGTGCAGAGGACGCAAGCGCCACTTCCACTGAGCCTGTTTGTCCTTTCATATTCATTCTTTCTTTTACTTGCAGCATATCGATAGAATTCTTGTGGGTTGTGTTTAGCACGCAGAGCCAGTTTTTTTTTTCATAATCAGACTGCTTTCTGTACAACAGTTGTGACTATTCTAGCCTTCTGTTTATAACATTCATAACGGACGTCATACTTATACAAAATGTGGTATTCCTTCCACATCGTCCTTTTCTTATGAATCTCTTTCTTAATAAGATTACACATCCATTTGACTCCTACTGTATTTATTCTTTGACCTGTCAGGACACATTCTGATATTGCATCATTTAAGTATTGTTTAAATGCTTCCCATGCACTGTCGATATTCTTTCCATCCAGCAATCGACCACATTCCACTGAACGTATACTCCTCAGTTGGTCATAATTTCCTGTTTTGTAGTTCAGCATGTAACCTTTTCTGAATGGAACATTCATAAACTTAGTCACTTCTCAAGTGAGTACTACATCACAGTCACCAACTGGAGGCAGAATAGTTACATCTTTAAATGAAACGCCCTCTGACACATTAATTAAATCTAACACTCTTTGACCTCGAGTTCCTTCTGTTACATGCTGCTTGAGCAAGTTGTCTCGCAACAGCTCAATAAATGCATTTTCATTCTTCTCATGAGATTCTACTGCTACCCGATCAATATTTGGATAATTAGTCTCCCATTATGATTATCTTTTAGCGCTCACATTTTCTATTTGGTGATGCATTTCTTCATCACCAGCAACCGATCCACCAAGTCTGTAACAACACCCCACTATGTGATTTATCTTGATAGATTCCACCTCACACCAGATGGCTTCAAACTCACTGCCACATGAAATATTGTTAGCATTATTACTACATTCATAGGTCTCAACTCTAACTGGATTTAAGTCATCCAATATCATTAACAGCACGCTCCCTCCTCTCCTATCATCTCTATCCTTCCTAAAAATAATGTACCCATGACACTCGATACCAGTTAGTTTCTGATTCTGATAGCCAGGTCTCACCAATTCCTACAATCTGTGGTCGTAACATATTGACTAAGGTAACAAACTCTACCCCTTCGTGTTTGGTACTTTTAGCATTCGTATACAGACATAATAATCTACTTGCATGTTCTTTTGTATACTTTTTTTTGCAGTCTGCCACACAGTTGGACAACTTGCAGATCTCTATTCTTCTCTAATGCCTTACACATGTAGACATCTTTGCACACATATGATGGGTCCGAACCGGACGAACACAAACCCGAAATCATTCTCGCCTCATCAACATTTCCATGACAAAGCCCATTCCCGTGATTAACACAATTATATACCATTGTCGCTCTTACACTCACCTCATTCCTCCCTTTATATTTAGTTTCCCTGACTCACAGTGTTAGGTCTCATATGAGTTATTAGTTTTTCCAGACTCCTGATACAAAACGTATTCAGGTGTTGGCCATCCCTTATACAAATCCAATCTTTCCTTAAACTCACTCTACACATCTAAAAACTCGCATCCATTCCTTCTACATAGCCTACGCATCGAATTGTTTTGCCATCATAGCCCTTTTTAATTCATTTTTATCATAGGAGGTAAAATACTAACGATTTTCACTTTCTCACTCTTCACGCTCGCCTCTTCCAGCAACCCTTTCATGTCCTTTCTCATACTGAACTTATCGCCAGTTAAATCGTTCGTACCTACAACTACCATTTCGTTTACTTTTCTTTTCTGTTTTTAAATTACTTTTCTTCCTATGCTCATTTAAACGTCTCAACTCTTTGCAATTCCCCGTTGTCTCTCTAATGATCTGCTTCAACTTCGCTATTTTGGCGGTTAATTCATTTTCGTTAACCTCCTCCATGTGCACATTAATCTCGTTGGCAGGGCTAACCTTTTTGTTCTCACCTGCGGTGCTTATTTTAGCATTACCTTTCGTGCCCTTTTTTGGCGCCATTTTAAACATACTAAATATTAAAATATCTTAAAAATATATGATAAAATAGTAAATACACTATAAAACACTAACAATGGCGGCTGGTGACAATAGAAACAGGTGGGACCAGGGACCAAAAATAACTTATTTTTTTTATATTTATATACTGTGTTGTATTATTGATTTATAGTTATTATTTCTATTACAATAATGTTTAGTCAGAATCCACTGAGCTATTAATTTTTTAAAATTGTTAGGACGTAACATAATACGGGCTCAACGTATTAATAACACGAAAACTCGAAAGATTTGCAGTTGCGGGCATAGCTCAAGGGACTAGAGAAAAAAAAAAAAAAAAAAAAAAAAGAAGAAGAAGCTCAACGGACTAGAGCAATGAACCAGAAATCCAAAGACGGTGGTTCGACTTCAGCTGGCCGCCTTGCAAAATGTTTTCATTTTTCAAGTGTCAAAACAAAAAAGTTATTATTTCTATTATTTATTTTAAAAATCAATGTCGAAACTTCCGAGAAATAACGAGAAACGTTTTTCCAATAAACTATCGATTTTGTTCATAGTTAAAATGTATTGTTTATGGACGTAATAAAAATTTAAAAACTTTAAAATAAATTATAACAAAAACGACAGCAATAAATAAACACACTAAAAACAATAAAATAGATCAACAACGAGAATAAATGATAAGACAATGAAAGAATCACCCGCTATTTACGTACAAACGCAGTGACTGGGCCAGACTAAACTGGCCCCAAGATAAGCGTTGCGCCAGGTAAACAAACACGATCGCTAGTGCACGTGCTTCACAATCAAAGAATCGCGTGCTATGTACGTACGTGAAAATACAGACCAGAGTACCATACTAAGTCGCATTATAGAATATTGCCACAAAATAATACAGTAATTTTTTTATTAAACAATGAAACGTGTTGGAAATAGATTTAAATTAAACATATTTGGTCGTTTGAAAGTTAAGCATAAAAAAACTTATTGTTTAATACTGACCATATACAAATATTTTAACATTATAATGTGATTACTAGCTAGCTGTAGTTCAGATGGATTTAGAGAGAGGATGAGGTTTTTCCATGAACTATTAAGAATAGTACCCTGCTTTCTGTTGAGGTTTCCACCAGTTTTTGACATTACTGCGGCTTCCTTGAATAAACGATGTCTATAATCGTTGTTTAAATATGGCATGGAGCTATTTTGCCACTCTATCGCGTGGTTAGACGTACAGAAATGATGTGCTAAGCCGGAAGAAATACTTCTGTTGTGGTTTACATCACCAACGTGCTCTCTCTGTCTGATCTCCAAACTCCGTGAAGTTTGTCCGATGTAGGCGAGACCACAGGAGCAAGGAATGTAATATACTCCTGGACATTTGTAAAATGGCACCTTGTCTTTTGGTGATCCTAAAAAATGTTTGATGCTGGTGGTTGGTTTGAAGATCACTCTGATGTTGTGGACAATTAGTATTCTGGCTATTTGATAAGAAATTGACTTGATGAAGGGAATCACTACAGTAGAAACTCGGAGTTTGTCACCGTATAGATATTTTTTGATGATGTTCGGAGGGTATTCATTTTGTGATAATGTTTTGGTTATTAGTGAGAATATTCAAATTTCAATGAACTTTACAAGAAAAAATATCGGACACAGAACAACCTCCCGGACGACAAAGCGATTTTCAATTTGTCGAATCATAGTCTGACAAAAAATGAATCTTACATTCTCAAAAAAGCCTTTAACTTTGCAATTACACCAAAGCACATTCCTAAAATGGATTTTATGTGTGGAATTGAAAAAGGCTTATATCCACTACCGCAAATTGCAGCCAGCGCTATTAGATTCAAAAGTACCATAATCCTAGCCAAAGCTAAACAACCCTATTCTCAACATGTCTCCTTATTATTATTATTATTATTATTATGTGAAACCTCCAGGGAGTCCAAAGACTCATCGAGGAAGAGTGTGCCAACAGCATCGAACGATTGAGCGCCTTCCAACTACTAACCGCGCTCAAACTTGCTTAACTTTTTGCGAACAGGGGCTCTACCAATCGACCAACCTTTGCTGGCAATGATAGAAAGGCAATCCTTAACTTAAAGAAAAACAAAGATATCATCATTACCAAGGCTGATAAGGGAAATTCAACAGTCATCCTAAACTCTAAAGACTATTATGATAAGTTAAATGTATTACTATCAGACAACTCTACCTATAAGATCCTAGACAAAGATCCCACCATAAAAAATCACAATGGAACAAACCAACTAATCCGTAATTGCAACATTTGGCCAGAAGAGGTGAAGAGAAGAATAAAATCCTCACATCACATTACTCCCGGACTATACGGGACGCCTAAAATACATTAAAAGGATATACTGCTCCGTCCAGTCGTTGATGGGAGATCATCCCCAACTTACCTTTTGGCTAAGCATCTTCTAAACTTATTAAATAACAAAATAAGATAAACAGAATCCTAAATCAAGAATAGTCAGCATTTTTTAAATTAATTAAGATTGAGCCAACAGACATACTAGTCAGTCTGGATATTGTGTGCCTCTTCACCTACCAGTAGAATAGGTAATAAACATTATTCAACACCTCTTTCCTCTAGACATCACACAGATGTTTAAACACTGCCTTCAGTCTAATTTCTTCAAGGTAATAACACCATATACCAACAATTAGAAGGCCTAGCAATGGGAAGTCCGCTATCACCATCTTGTGCAGACCTTTTCATGAAAAAACTTGAAAAAGAAATTCTCTCAACAATCTCCCCTAGACCATCTATATGGTGGCGATATGGTGGCGATATTTTCATTATATGGCAAGATAGCTTAGAAAACCTAAAATCGTTTGTGAATAAAATCAACTCCATACATAACAAGATAAAATTCACTCTTGAAGTTGAAAACAACAACCATCTGCATTTTCTAGGCATCTATAAAAATACAATCAAATAGTGTCAATTTATCTATTTACAGAAAGCCAACAGACACTGGAAGACACCTTCATTATTCTTCTAACCATCACAAGACACACAAACTAAGCATTATCCATATGTTGAAAAATAGAGCACGTAAGTTTGTATCAGAAGAGGAGGATACACAGACTGAAATCTCACTAATAGCAAAACATTATCACAAAATGGATACCCTCCGAACATCATCAAAAAATATCTATACGGTGACAACCCCCAGACAAGAAGAACCAAACTCCCAGCACATTTCTACTGTAGTGATTCCCTTCATCAAGTAAATTTCTTATCAAATAGCCAGAATACTAAAGCAAACAACATCAGAGTGATCTTCAAACCAATCACCAGCATCAAAAATATTTTAGGATCACCAAAAGACAAGGTGCCATTTTACAAATATCCAGGAGTATATTACATTCCTTGCTCCTGTGGTCTCGCCTACATCGGACAAACTTCACGGAGTTTGGAGATCAGACAGAGAGAGCACGTTGGTGATGTAAACCACAACAGAAGTATTTCTTCCGGCTTAGCACATCATTTCTGTATGTCTAACCACACGATAGAGTGGCAAAATAGCTCCATGCCATATTTAGACGACGATTATAGACATCGTTTATTCAAGGAAACCGCAGTAGTGTTAAAAACTGGCGGAAACCTCAACAGAAAGCAGGGTACTATTCTTAACAGTTCATGGAAAACCTCATCCTCTCTCTAAATCCATCTGATCTACAGCTAGCTAGTAATCACATTATGCGTTGACAACAAACACACATACGTGATAATGATTAAGAACAATAAGTCCACGCAGTCTGTCACGCGAACGTGCAACCTTAGCTACTGAAGTGTTTACAACGTTTTTAATGTTCCTTTCAATTTGCATTTACTAGTATTTTTTATATTTTTCCGTCAACGCTTTGAAAAAGCTAGACAGTTTGTTAGCGAAACTGGTAGGCAAAGAATGTTAAAATATTTGTATATGGTCAGTATTAAACAATAAGTTTTTTTATGCTTAAGAAACATATTTTTTACTACAATTATTGGGCTAGTTATACAAATATAGGTGGGGCCCGAGCTCAGCTCCTATTGACGAGCCGCCCCTGAACACTAAAATCTACACTAGTATACTACAAAACATCTATTTTCTAAGGGAAAACACAATAAAAATAGACAAAAATCACCAACTTTACAGGAGCACTAAATTCATCGACCAACCACTATGTATCCTCGAATCAAAATAAAATATATTTTTTTTTTATTAAAAAAAATTTTGAAGCCATTACTTTCGTAATGACGCCTACATATAAAATGATAATTCGTAAGATATTCCACACGTGCTTCATTGTTTATTTGGTAAGTAACGTCCATCGTAGCCAAGATCTGTGATTTTCAAGTCTTTTATGTAGATAGACCTAGTTGGTTTAGGATAAGGCCTTGATTTTTTTTTCCACTTTGTTGGAACATCGTATCAATTCAATGGCTTCTTTAAACTTACGAATATAGCTATTAAATTAAATATACGGCATTTTTGTAAGTTCCCAGCTTATTTGGTGTGTTTTGTTTGTACTGTGATAAGTGAGGTCTGATTTGTGTGATATTTTCTTTTCAATGTTCTTAACATATTCTTTCAGGCGAATTGCTTCAGGACTTGCCGTTTGCCCGACATAATATGAGAACAGTGGTGTAGCTATAGTTTGCCGCCCCCTCTCAATATACACACCAAAAATACTACAAAAAAAAGTAAAAACGATGTATGGGGGAAATAAATTAAAACACTATGTTTATTTTTGAAGTAAAACTTTAATTTCAACATTCTAAAATGTTATTTTTCTTGCTTTTCTGTTAGCAAAATCGTCGATGACATTGGCGAAGTCTATTTTATAGTAATGTAGGTAATTCTTAATCAATTTATTTAGAAAAACTCCTCTCACAACTAGCAATAGCAATTGCGAGGAAAACTACAGTAGTGTTATAATATTGGGAAATGAGTTCTCGAGAATGTATTTTAGAATTAACTGTAAAAATTCAAAACGGTTTAAAGTACCCGGGATGGGCATCCCCCTCCCCCTCAGCTACGCCTCTGTATGTGCACATGCGAAAATTGTATATATACTTGGCTTCTTGAGAATCAGGTGATTGTCAAGAAGGTTGCGTCAATCAGGTGGAATCAGGTGATTGACGACACTAATTGTTGCACTGTGCTTCACCTAAGCATTGTACAAATTTGTTATATTATATTATATTATATTTTTATTTTTTGATGGGTCTGTGAAGGCAATTTTGATGTCACATCATTGCAACATACTTGCTGTTTTATCTGTGGTAGTCTTGATGTACGGTAAAATGATTCACTCTTGTAATTTTTTTAATGTTTCCGGAATAATTTGTAGAGTTATACCGAATCTATTTAACATGAATAACAATAATCACAAAGTATTCATGTCTGGTATTAGATCTCATATCCAATAAGTGATATGAAACTTAGTCCTTTACTCTATGCAGATGACGTAAATAACTCTGCTATAAATCTTCTAGAGTTCCGAGACAGATTAGAGACATATTAAGTAATAGATATCACAAATTTCGTGTGAAAAGAAAGACTAAATGACACCAATAAATAAAATAAAATAGTCAGCCTAAACGAACAGTTTTAGGTGTAATTGTAAGTTAGGAATAGGAAAATAAAATATGGAAATAAAAAAAAAATATATATATAGTATATATTAATAGGATTAGTAGTCTGGCATGATAAATACCAAATTAACAATGCACAGTGATCATTAACTTATGGATATGAGATTTGAGTTGGGGGAATAAGTTAATCTAAGATGGAAGACCACATTTATAATATTCAGTTATAAATCTGGAAAGAGAAATTAAAATTAATATTAAATCAGCAGTGAAGAACGAGTAAGCAGTTTCATCTAAGATAGCATGGTCACTTAAATAGAACGAAAGTGAAAGTTATCAATATATATATTTTTTAAAGCAGTAACGGCTAGAAAAATCTAAAGGAACACAAAGGTGCAGGCAACTTGTGATATCATAAAATAATTCTACACACCGCATAATCATGAAAGAAGGAGAAATGAATAATGAAACTGTATCATTTAATGGATCCCTTACTGAAAAACTTTGTTCTCAATTTCAGTTACTGACATAACTGGTAAATCAAGAGTATCCGAGAAAATGAATATAATAAAATAATAAAGCACAGTCATTTGTAAAGCGTCTACCACAGAAAATAACTTTAATAATCAATACAAAAACGTGGAAGAACAATAATAGAAATTTCAAATACAAATAGAAATGGAAATATTTTTGGATATGCAGTTACGAAAATTGTTGGGGTGAACATTATTGCGAATCATTTAAAAATAAATAAATAAACATTGTCATTCCCTCCTTTCTTCCTAATTAACGCTCAAACATAGACCCCGCACTTTATCAAGCGGCAGAAATCCAATCCGATGGAAAGGAAGGTTAATTCCTCATTCCCGTAGTGGTCTACACGTGTTCTGGCTAGTTTGCCTGTTTTGAGGAACGGGGAAAAAAAATCCTCTACTACAGTATGAGACTGGTTAGCTCATCATTTGATTAAAAACACCTGATAAAGGCTTATCACATTATAGACGAGATTCGAACGAGAGTATTTCCAACCACAGGAGTCGTCTAAATCAACTAAGCTACGAATATTGTTCAAAAGGATCCAGAGAATAGTGTCAATTTAATGTTGAGCAAATCCAGATTTTATTTAACTTGAATTAAATTAAAACTGAAATTAAATTCAATTAAAATTGAATACGGCTCTGGTGTTATCAGCTATGTTTTTCAACTCATCTTCCTGTTTGACCAAAATAAGACAAGTTGCATTACACGAAGACGGGACTTAATAAACCAAGCAACAGTAAAAGAGAGGAGGGGGGGGGGGTGTTTTTAAGACAAGGTAACAGTTAGGAATTTAGTTGGCGAGTTTAAAGGCGGCAGTGAATTGAAATGTCATTAGAATCTTTGCTATAAGTTGAGAAATACCTTTTTGTTTCTACAAAATAGAAATTCTATGATTTCTTCCACACTTTCAGGATTGAAAGAAAAATTGTCAACGATTTCTGGATAAATTTTAGGTTATAATAATCGTTTAAAAGAGTTATTTGCTTGATACTTTATGTAAAGTTTCTATAAAATTAAATTAAAATAATTTAATAATAATTAAAATAAATAAAATAATTAAAATAAAAAAATAATAATAATTAAAATTTTCTCATTTTATTTTATAAAATAAAATGAGAAAATAAACGCGATTGCAGTTGTATTCACTGAAGAGCACAACAACCATATGTAAGTACGTTAAACCTCTACTTAGAATGCTATATAATTCTTATTATATTTGTAAGCAAAATCATAAGCAAACTTCTGAATTACAACTGAGCTTAGTAGCATTGAAAAAAGAACAAAAGATGACATAAAAATTTTATTATGTCATCTTTAATCAAAATTTTTAAAAAAGTTTAAAAAAAAATTTTTTTTTTAAAACTTGGTTTTCGGAATGGTTAAGTGGGAGAAGAATTTCATCACCAGAGGTAAGACACCGCCCTGTTTATTGAACGCCTGAAGTGGCTTGAAAAAGTTCCGCATTTTTTTTTTTTTTTTGTTTCTAGAATAATATTTCTGGATTATAACATTAATAAAAATACAACAAAATCCTTAATCTACCCATGGTACTAATTTTTTACAATTAATACCGTGGGTGGATTAAAGTATGCATAAATACATGTCTTAGAAAAGCATGAGGAATATAATCAACAAACAAAAAATTAAATATATACTTATCGGGAAAAAACTGAGCAACAAGCTTTAGAAATAATAAAACTGATTGGAAACTAGAACTAAATCCAACAGAAATGGGGGAGGGGGGGGAAGATCCCCTGGAGAAGAACGGTGAAAAGCAAACGACAAAGCTATTTAAGAGTTGGAAAGAAATAAGAACAGGTTGCAAAAATAAATAAAACCATACTTTACGTGTCCTGCCGCTTTATGTGTTGCAATAAAATAAGTAAGAGCACATATTGCTATACGCACAAGTTACTGAAATAAAAAGCAGTTTTGCTCTTATTTTTATCCTCATGCGTTTTCAACTTACCTAAAGATCCTATAATAGGCTTCATAATTATTTTAACTTTTTTTTTTTTTCATTATTGGCAGAACATTACTCGTCATTTTCGCACTGAATTTTGTTTGTCATACTGTAGTATATTGCTGAACTGAGAAGGCACGACAAAGAGAATGCAGTTGAAATTAATGTTTGCGAACTGCATATTTAGAAATTAAGTCAAAGAAATGAAGATCATATTAATAGGCATGAATCAATAATTACACACGAAATGTACACAAATTTTAACGCTTATCTGAATACAAACTAAATACTCTTGAATTATTCTGCACCTAAGCTCCTACATAATCGATACATCCTTGATGAGCGGATTTTGAGACCGATTTTTGCAGAGTTTTTAAAACATGGGATATGTATTTAAATAAAATGGCTTATTCCTACCTTGAGATTGTATGCTTCTGATTGGTATCTTGCGTTTCGTAGCAAGAAAAATAATAAGAAATTTATTCCATTTAGTATCCACTGATGATCACCATTGATAAATTACGTGTCATATCTATCACAGACTTATTGAACACCTGAAACTGTAGAATATATTATATTATATTATATTATATTATATTATATTATATTATATTATATTATATTATAGAGTTCTTCAGATAAAACTTTGATTTTTCATTCTCATCATCATAATTTGCAAAACTCGGGTCTCTCTCTCTCTCTCTCTAGCTCTGAACATGAGATGAAATAAATATTTTTGTAGGATATACCTCGAAAATAAGCTGAAATAAATATCTTTGTAGGATATATCTTGAAAAGCAGACCAAAACTAAATCTAATCTTGGTTTTGGTTTTGATTTTCGATAGGCATCTGATTGACAGCAGTCAGTTAGCTCCTCCCCCTTCCTACTCCGAAAGAATTCATGTGTATTCTGTAGTAAAATTTATATCAGCACATCCGAACACCGACGACATAAACTGGATGTAGGATAAAACTAAACATCAAAGGAAGTTTATTCTTTATATCTGAAACAAACTTATCACTATGAGCTTTTAGTAAATATATTGAAAGCTGATATATTTTCTATTTTCATACTGTGCAGGAAATAAATTAGTAAAATAATAGTTGAAACAACTGAAATGAACAATTAACATAGTAAACAAAACAGGGGGGAAAAAACGTCATCGATTATATAGTAATCTGTAATACCAGTCGATAGATGGCGCAGTCGATTTATGCTGTTCAACTTTTACTCAACTCTCAGTGAAGTATTCATTGACAACATAATCCGCACTTTATTTTATTGATTTCTGTTGCTTTTAATTAATATAGTTGTATGAAGTAAAACCATGTTTAAAAAATAGATGAGAGGAATAAAGAGAGGAACATCTACTACTCTCGTGCAGAAAACCTGCATTTATGGTTATGTCAATTCTGATCATTTCCGGCGAACTGTACTGCAATGTTATTAGCGAGTATTACGCGACATTGGCTCGTTGGTACCACTACTGCTACTACTAATAATAATACTAATAAATAAAATAATACAATACTAAAACACTCTGTTAGTATTCTCTCTTTCCCTAGAATGCAAAGAATCTTTATAAGGGCAGGTTTCCCCCCCCCTTTGAGATATTCAGTTTTTTAATAGTAAAACAGGCAAAACTGCTGAGCAACATACTCACTTAACAGACATAATACACTGGCCTCATTGCCTTAGTTGGTTGTGCCATAATTTCAACCGAAGTAAACTCCAAACCACTAATGTAGAGTTGTAGAAGCAAAGAGCGTATGATATTTTATGTGGTTTTTCTACGAATCGTGAAAATATTCTGAAAATGACTTATATTGAAACTTTTCATTTACAGCCATTCAAAAACAACAAATCGTCAGTTGGATGTTATAAGAAGACTAATTATATGGATTTATAAGTAGTCTGTCTTATCTTATGGTGTACCTGAACACTTTTTCTACACATGCTGGCAACTGGATTAGAAATCTTGATGCAGATGTACGTAAACGTCACTTAGGCAGCATATGTGCAAATTACTTGGTCATTTGTTGCCTTAAACAGTTGCCTAGAAGAACGCCACCACGTGTTCTTCTAGGCAACTGTTCAAGAATGCTGCTCGTCAGTAATCATCAACAGTGTTGATCACAATGGCAAAAAAAAAAAAAAAAAGGACCTTTTCGGTGTTTGATAAAGGGCTTATTGTGGGTGCCTTGTCTGGCTGGAGCCACGATTTTGGAAACAGTAGAGCTGACCGGTTTCTCAAAATGTAAGATATCCTGAGTATTAATCAGTGCAAAAATAACCCACATTGTCTAAGAACCGTAACCGTGGACCTAAGACAGTCTGTCAGGAAAGAGATCGCCGTCGTCTGAAAAGCCTTGCACGGACAAACAGAACTTCCTGTGTGCAGCAATTGAGCGAAGCATTTAATGAAGGCTGTTCCTAACCCATATTTCACCGAACTATGCACAGGGAATTGAAGAGGTTCAGTATTGGCAGTCGCATGCCTATACTGAAACCACTGATTTTTGCGAAGTTTCTAATTCAGTAGTCAGTATATGTAGTTGCATCGTTAGACTGCCACACTTTCCACTCTTTTAGCTTATTCCATTTCACGGTGAATGGTTCTTTTCTTCATCCCTACTATGACAAATGATCAAGGGCTCTGTATTCGCCCACGCTCTTCCTCCTTTACATAAATCACTTCGCATTAATCACAAATTCTGTCCATATTTTTGCTAATGATAGCAAACTCCATTTATGTTCTTCATTTGAGTTTAGCTGACAAGAGGAAGAGAGGGGATATGTTAGAAACTTTTAAGTTACTAAAGAGATTCTATAAGACTGACACAGAAGAAAATTTTCAAATACATGGAGAGTGGGGGGAAAACAAGGGATCACACTTGGAGGTTGTCTAAGAGTGTAGTTAGTATAAGGGTATGTGGACCAGGTTCTTTACTTGGAGAGTGGTGAATGAGTCGAATAGATTGCCACAGGTGGTTGTGAACTCCCAACAGTGAATAAGTTTAAGGAGAGATATGACAGGTATTCATTAATGAATGGAGTGGGTCTCCGCGATGAGTCCTTTGCCTCCATGGAGCGCCCATATAAATAATAATAATAATATGACCGACTGTGTGCAGCTTGTAAACTTCGAGACAGTCCATAATAAATATCTGAAATACATCTTACATTCCTCAATGGAGTAAGGATAATCTTTTCAACTTCAATATTATCAAAATACAATTTCATAATTTCAAAATCACAATTTAATAATATCAAGATATTTAGACAAGATCAGATTTCTAATCTTGTCTAGAGATGAAAAATACCAGAAGTTACTATTTACATTCATTTGCAATCAGGGCCGGCCATCTCGGGGGAGAAAGGGTGCAATGCACCCGGGCTCCACGATCAGTGGGCACAGTCGGTACGCATTTGCGGAATCGTATTTTTTATTTTATTTTATTTTTATTTCTTCTTCTAATTTTGCTTATAACTAATGGAATTTCATCGACAGGATTTTAGGGGCCCCCGGTAATAATAATATCTCTGTGTTTCTCTATTATATTAGGGTTTTTGCAAAATCCTTTTGATGCGTTTATGCGGTGTATAAAAATTAACAAACATGATTTCGTTTTTATGCTAAAATGCCTGATTTATCATTCGTTTTTTCCTAATCTGTTACACATTTATATCATTTGGCTCGTTATCGAAACCGTTGAAAAAATATTTATTATATTCTTTATATATGGTTAGTCTAGAGCAGGGGTGGACAACCCTTAACATGCCTGCCAAACGTGGCACGCCAATAACTTTTTTCCGGCACGCAACCCAGATGTACGTAATCTTAAAAATCATCTTAAAAAATAATTAAATAAAAAAATACATTTCAAACATCTTCGCTGACACATATTTTAACTTAATATAATAGTTTTATTAAGTACAGCTATACCAAATAAAAATGCAATAATTAATTAAACTCTACCAACTGTTTCATAATAATAAGTAATAAGAAAATTAGAAACAAACATCCTATTTCCAAGCCATCGATATATCACCGCGATATGAATGCTTATCACATTCTTTTAATTTGATAATTTGTGATGCTGCTTTTAGTAGTATATATTGTAAAAAAATTTCGGAATATTGCGACGTTTATACTGCGTATTTTCTGCATCTACAAAAAGGTGGGAAATTATACAAAAGCATTTAAATATTACGCTTAAATCATTATCTGATACTCGATGGGAAGCCAAAATAGACGCAGTCAAAGCAGTGTATACACAGTTTGAACAACCTTATAATGCCTTAGAAGAATTTATTGGTACAATTAACGATAACACAGCGGTATCCGAAGCTAAAAGTCTACTAGATTCATTACAAGAAATGCCATTTATTTCAAGCTTATCGGTGTGGTTTACAATATTGTCAAAAATTAATAGTATCAACAAACTATTTCAAGCAAAAACAATTATTCTTGACTCTGCTTTTAATTTAGTGAATAAAATTAAAAATGAAATCCAAAATTTAAGATCAAAATTTAACAAATTTTTAGACGACGCAAAAATGGTAGCACGAAACTTGAATATTTAAGACTTCCCTGAAAAAATAATTCGAAAAAGAAAAAGATTATTTTCCGAACTAGCAGAAGATGAAGTTTTACTAAACCCGGTAGAGGAATTTAGATGTCACTTTTTCAACGTCGTGATTGATACTGTTATTGTACAAATAGATAAGAGATTTAAAAATATACCCAATGTTATTTCTTATTTTAAATTAATCACTGATATAAAAACATTAGAAAAAAACGAACTAGAAAACCGCTCAAGGGATTTTGTAAAATATTATAGTAAAGATGTAAATGAAGACTTAATCCAGGAAATTGATTTGTTACGAGAATTGATCTTGCACCAAAAAAAATGTAAATAACGCGCAAGACATATTGCAATATATATTAAATAATAGTTATAATGAACTATTTCCAAATGTGCTAACTGTATTGAAAATTTTCTTTATGTTTCTTTACTATAGCAAGTGCAGAGCGTTTTTTATGTTCTTAAATTATTTTTTTATTACTTTAAACAATAATTAATTGTAAATAGTTTTTGTGCGCTAGTTGGTGAGCCAGGTTACTTTTGTTTGTGTAACCGGGTGCAAGAAACCAAAAGGTAGGTTTCTTGCACCCGGGCCCCTTTATAGAGAAGGTCGGCCCTGTTTGCAATAGCTTCAAACATAACAAACCAAATTGTTTTCTTACTCTTTCACTCCATCTACCTCTGTTCTTTAGAAATACCTCTTCACTCCATTTTCCTGAAAGGCAAGAAACACTTCGATGGTTTCTTCGTTGTTCATAATAACTGCCTATACACAGGATATTGTTATGTATAGAAAAAATACACTGCTTGGAAAGAAGTTAACGAACAACCCCCAAGGTAAATCGTGTGCCATGTAACCAGTCACCTATTTGTAGCCGGTATAAATTGGAGGAATGTGATTTTCCGATGTCAGTGTAACCGTATCCGGGTGAAACTTCTGCGAGAAGGGGAACTGACGGAGTTTGAAAGAGACGTTCGCGATCTCGGCGAATGAGGAGAGATAAAGACCGCACACACATTATATGTGTGTATATTATAAACGGCTTAACTCATTCCCTTTCTATAATAAAAGGCGTTAGCAGATTGCAGATTTATTTTAGACATTCTGTGATTATTCCATTTATCAACCTTTTGAGAAGATCGATACTGTTGGAATACAAGCATGTTATTGCAAAATCTACGCACTATATATATATACAACCCACCGAGTTCCGGGCTGGTAAGCCGGTAAGACAAAAAACGTAACATAAAAACGTTTCAAATTTCAGCTTATCTTTATATATATATATATATATATATATATATATATATATTTTTTTTTTTTTTTTTTTTTTTTCTAGATCATCTCAATACCATGTTTTTCTCTCTCTCCTTAGTTTTTTTTTTTTTTTTACTCCTCTCTCAAGATAAATAAAAAAAAAAAAATTGGAAACGAAGACGTTATCTTCATCTAAAAATACCTCCTCTTTAATTAACTCGCCTCGCAGGCGGACTAAAACTTACGGGAAATCAAATATGAAACGAGCCGACAAAGGTAGCAACGAATGCCAACTAGCTAAATGCTTTAAGAGCATAGCAACGCCCGAACATTTACAGTGCTGCCGGTGTTTTCCAAGTCATCAAAGACATCTTTGAAGCGACATCTATATGTATAAGATATCACGTGTTTCTTGGGTGATTCAGTAGTGAAAATTAACCCTACTTTTATCCTTCTCCCTCCTGCTCTTTCTGTTTTTCAAAACGTGGCAGAAATATAAACCACTCCTATCGACGGTCTCTGGAATCACAACTATATACGGACAGGTTAGAGGGGTGGAAATGAGAACGAGGTTAACACCCGGAAACAGCGGAGTATCGCTTACTCTAGGCGGGTTCCTTTTTAACGTATTTCAGAACGAAATCACACCTGCACCTTAGTTCTGTCAGTGTTGGCTTTCACTCGTGTACGCGTTGAGGGTTATTTGAGCATCGACTTGGAACCCCACACACACCTGAACGTTAGACCAGTTACAAGTAGCAGACGTTGCTATTCTTTGTTTGACAGCTAAGTTGTTCGAAATAACCACCATACACCTTTTCACTCCACCCATGCCAACCTATGTCTACAGCAAAGATTATGTTAAACGTGATTTTTACGTGGCATAAGTGTTTGGACTAAATAAAGAAAAATATAATTTCTTAATCCAATTGCTTCGAAAAGAAGAACAAGAGATCCATAAAAAGCTGAAATATATATTAATGACAAAGGATATTAATAAGTAAAATATGAATACAACAATACAAACAAATTTTAGTTTAGTAGCTCTTCCAAATTTGACTTGGAAGAGAATCTTGGGTACGTTTTGAGTTTGCACCAAACACAATATCTATAATTAAATATTTAAAATTAATTAGAATGGGGAAAGAATTTTAAACTGAAACTAAAAATATCATTGCGGAAATTGAATTTAAAAAATAGGTGCGTGACCTTGAAAAAAAATTAAATTAAAAGACAACTTTTATTAATGACAAGTCTTCAAGTTCTAATATCGCATTGGCAGCGATCAACAGCTTTTTTTTTATAATGCCGTTTCTTGTAAATATTTTTGTACATTTCAAACTGTTTTCTTCGTTTGTTCTCAGTTCATTAATATATACAGTATAATAACAATTCGTGCTTCAAACCTTCGTATGTAGCAACAGTTGCAATAATGCGACTCAAGTTACAAGGATTCTATAAAAGAGTGTCGCTGTTTAAAATATAGATTTTTTTCCCCGAAACAAAACTGTTGGTAGGTTTTAGCATAATCTAATTTAATCATATTCTAATAGTTTCCTAATTTTATATAAGGAAATTGTCAGCGGTTTAATTAGGAAAAATTTGATTACAAGATACCCAGGTGTTTTCCAACCAAAGGGCACTACAGAAAAGTTGGAATCCATATGGCAAGATCAAGTTAGAGGTTGGATGTATGTCGAGCTACAGATGGAGCTCATATAAAGAAAATAAATAAATAAAATCCTCCTTTACATAATAATTATTAATAGTGAACTTAAAATTTGTTTTTATGTTTTATTGTAGAGCCACATCGAACACACCCACTAAATATTGGCTTGTTTGGCCTAGTGGTTCGCTCTTCAGCTAAGAAGTTGCAGGTTTGAATCCTGTCGAAGGCATGAATGTTTGTGATTATTTTTAGGCGGGAGATGAATTTCACCAGCCGGTGTGAGACCACCTCTCCCGCTTATTGGAGACCTAAAGTGTCTTGAAAACGTCCCATGTTTGGTCTTTAGAACAGGGTTTCTGGACTAAAAATAAATTTAAAAAAATACAAAACAATATAAACATTGATGAAAAAAATAGAAAAAAAAATCTTTATCCCCTCTCGCGGAACTAATGTACTGTATGTTTACACAAAAACCATTCGTGGGTGGGAGAACAAAATACGAACTTAATTTTTGAGAAAGCTGTGTTACTCAGGGTTAAAAAAAAATGAAAATAATGCGCTTTCTCCAATTTTAATAACATCCAGTTTTGCTAACAATGAAGAAACAGTTAATCAATAACTGAACTTTAGCTTACATGAAACAGTTATAACTTCGTAATGCTCAGAAGCGAATGACCTAGCGGGCTACTGGAAATTTCCGATGGGCCGAATATCATCAGCCATAATGCTTTTTTTATTATTATTATTTTATTTTTAATAACTCATTCAAGTGTCATTTTTATTCAGAAAATACGATCACGTGTGCAAATGCAGAGAAATACAATTACGAAAATGTAATGAATGTGCTTGGGTAGCGTAACTTTGATTGTCCAGGACAACCAGTGACGTCATATTCTCTACCATTTAGATTTGTGCAACTGCAATTCAACGCTCATTTGATTACTTTGTAACGAGATGTATTTGTGACTGCTAAATAATAGTAATAGCTATTTTATATGCTACTGTTATAAATTATATAGTGTTATTATTCAATAGCATAATGAATAATAATACCTATTATGGCCTGTTCTGGTTACAGAAGCCATCGGTATTTGCAATAATTATTGAAACAAAGAAGAACTTAAAATGAACCATGGAAACTGAGAACTTTCATACAATAATATAGCAGAGGTGAGTGGCCACCAAGAGGCACAGGTAGGTAGCATAATTTGGCTTCATAAATCTGTTCCAAAACAGATTAATACAAATTTTAGAATAAAATTACAATTTTGAATAAAACGCTATATATATCTCGTGTATATATATATGTCATCACATTCAGCTCACCAACAAGACGCTTTGCGGATGAGACATCAAGTGTTATGAGATAAATCGGAACTATTGTATTACACCGTTGCTATGACACAATGGAGAGAAAAATCTGGGAGTCTTTAGAAATGGGATTAGATCCTAAACATCTAAATATCAACCCAAGTATCAACTTTTCTGCATTGTTTAGTACGCACATTTAAATATTAATGAAATATTGTTTAGTACGCACATTTAAATATTAATGAACAATACAACACACAATTAGAAATATATTAAAAAAACATCAGTCTCTTCTATAACTACATAATGGTTGTCACCTTTATTAGTTTTTACTGTTTTCTACTAGTTTGTATGTTTACACCTGAAGAAATCTTGCGCAATTAGGATGAAACGTCGTGTTGTTAATTAAAATAAATATTATCTTATTCCGGTGTTCTGCCTTATAAATTCTTAGTTACATACTCACGAACCAGCAAAGTCTACATGCTTAAATGCGACGGATTTACTTTGTTATGTGACATAATTATTGAAAATCTTTGGAAAAAAGGAGTAAAACAAGTGTGGATTTTAAATTTCTTGAGAATTTTAGAAATTTTGTGTGAAAGGGAGCTGTATATGGTAGAGAGATATAAAGTCTTTTACTTTAGTAATATCTTCAGTACGGTGCAGGTGGATTAAAAGTATCTTGGGAACAGTCTATTTAGGATAACCGTTTTTCTGCAATGTTGTAAGAAATCGTAGTTCTTTGGTGATCTATTCTTCACTGAGGAGGGCGCGAGTACATTTACATAATAGATATGATGTCAAGCTTTTGGGGCCGATAATGATGACATAGCGTATGAAGGTATTTGTTTGGGTATTTCATTAATTAAAAAAAAAAAACGACATAAAATTGATTAAATTTTGTTCTAGGTGTTTATCAGAACTTTTCATTCCCCCCCTCCCCTGTATATTTCACCTGGTAGCTCGGGTTTCTCATCCCGTGTATAGGCAAATAGGCCATGGGAACACACTCGATTTACAAACCAAAAATACTGATGTTGGTAGTGTGCACTTGATGGGGGTTGATGGTAGTAGTGTCGTTGTGTTGTAATTGGAAAATTAAGTAGTAAGATAGACGGCGAGATGTATGTAGCGGAGTAGAGTAGAGTGTCCTCAGGCGATGACTCCTTGGAATCCTTGAAGGTATCACGTTGTATTAATAATAATAATAATAATAATAATAATATGAAGATAATGAAATACAGATACGATTGAATTCTGAACTACAATTTCGGAGAGAAAAAAACCGAGGAGTTAGACTGGGATGTCTCCTGTCTGAAACTTTATTTAATACTCATTTAAATGAAATAACGATATAATGGTATAGAAAGAAAAAAGTCACAAAGTATTGATCTATCCTCTGATATGAATTTCGACACACTCCTTTTTAGCTGATGACAACAGATTCTGAAGATAAACAGAAATCTATTTTCAATCTAAAAGAAATAGTCGAAGATTTCGGAATGAAAATCTCAAAGAAAAAAAAAAAGACTTTTAAAGGTCCTTGAAGATCTAACTAAAAATAAAATAATTTAGGATGTATGATTTCATATGAAGATGAAAAGCACATAAACTTGAAAATTACAAAACACCTAAAAATACCTAAGGTGAATGGAAAGTTAAAAATAGCAGGTGCAATGAATTTTGTGCTTAAACCTAGCGTGGTACGAAAATAAACTGCATTAAAAGTATAATTGCTTTACCAACTCTGCAATATGTTTTGTCCAGATTTCATATTGCATATGAAATCTGGACAAAAAAACTATAAAACGATAAATAAACAATAAGCAAAAAGATTAATAGCAGTTGATATGAAATTTATGAGGAGAAAACCACAAAATATACCCTGTTTGATTATAAAAGAGCGAAAAAGATTTGATAAAATAAATAACGAGGATATATTCTTAATGAATTAGGAACAAAAGGCATTTTTAAAAATTCATTATAATACGTATACTATTAAAAATAAGGTATACAGCATCATATTAATGTCATGTGAAAAATACAGTAATATAAGTAATGAGGTTGTTTTCAATGCGTAAGAAAACATTTGTTTTTAAAAAAAATGATAATATAAAACAGTGGGTTTGCGGACAGATCTCATCTCCAGGCCATTCCACTGACTGACGACGTCTTTTAGTTGGAAAGACTTGTCTTAGAATCCCTATGACGCGAAGATGATGTACAAGGTCTTTTTCTGAAGATGACTCAGCAAATCTCATATAATCGAAGTGGTAGTGACAGTTTATCTCCTGGAAACTCGGTTTTCATCTCGCATGATAGACAACCTGCTAGAAAAACACACGCAAGTGACAGATTTAGCAGACTATTCAGTGATGGACCATCGCCGACATGACTGTGGCGACTTGATTTTGCTAGTTGGATTGTAATTATAGACTGAAGTACCACTCCCAAGCGACCAGTGGCCTGGTCTGAGGGAGGATATATTTTTGACTGTAGAGGCGTATGTCACGGGGCCGGTTTGCGGGATGAAAAACTGGTGGAAAAAAAGATAAACTGGTGGAAAAAACCCTACTTCCCGCTCCCAAGACCGGCTAACTTGGCTATGCCTGAGGAAGATCCTCAAAATTCCTCACGTCTTCGACGGGAATCGAACCTGGAACACTCCTTTCCCAGGCATATGGTTGCGAAGAGCAAAGCCACTAAGCTAATTGCTAATATTTTATTAACCATGAAGCATCTACGTACAATCCAAATAAATATATATACATTTGTACATAGAATGCTTATTCTAATTGGCATTTTGATTTACATTTCTTGATCTTAATAATATATATTATGTACAATTTATACCTATTACTATTTTACATAATATAATATATATAATATTTTATAATATAATATATAATATATTTTACAATACGTCTTCTGTGCATATGACTATTTTACTTATAATACATATAATTATTCTTTCGGAGACACTTCTTTATAGCCCTTTGTTATGTTTGACTTGACACTTTTATATTTGGCTGTGAACATTTTGGATTGTACATTATACATATACAGTTTGGAATATACAGATATAGTTTGGATTATACATTATTAATTTATCATGAAGTGTTAAGCGCTATTTACATATACCATGTTTATACATACACATGTAGTTACTTTACATATCATAAATGTTCTTAACATATAATTAATAAAACTTGTTTTTGCATATCATTACATGATTTATTGCTTCATTATTATCTTTTTCAGATTGCAAATGTCTATATACATGTGTAGTATTTGTTTTAACATAGAAAGAGAGGGTTACATTTTGGCAGATATTTGAGTTACCTACCGGATGCAAAATGTCATCAGGTTCTTCCACTATATAAACTGTCATTGACATTTTTTGATACATAAAACTAAACTACTACCTCTATAATTGACAAATATTATGCACAGAATTACAACTAATTATAGCATAAAGCAATTAATGTACAAGTGGTTATACAGCTTAATGAAGAAGTTTACAATATGCTTTTCTTTCGCTTATGTATATTTTATCGTGTATATGTTTTTTTTTTTTTTTTAATTTATGGTGGGTCCTTTATTTCTATGATTTGCAGTTGTTCTTCGAATTCTGAGATGAGACCTATTTGTCGCCATTGGTGTTTTGTTATTTTGTTTCTGTTTATGGTATCTGTGATTGTTCCTTTTAGTATGTTGTTTATTTTCCTGAGTATGTCTGGTCCTGTTTCCCTTCCGTAAATTTTGTCGCATCTGTATGTCCAAATCGAGTACATGGTTGTTATAATAATGATTGCTTTAGTTGTGCTAATTTTCCCTTCGTGTAACCAGTATAATGTGTGTTCTGTAAAGGGTTGTTTGTGTTTTATGAATGTTTGAACCGTGTTCCATATTCGGGAGGTGTGAGGGCAGTACATCATTAAGTGGCAAAGTGTTTCTGGTTGGGGGAAAAAATGACATCTGGCGGGGCCTTGAAGAGGGATCCCTTTCGCTGTGCACCACATTTTGGTGGGCAAACAAGCGTGGTGTACTTTGTAGTAGAAGGTTTTTAATTTGGGGTTTATGGGCAGATTGAAAGCTTTTTTAAGTGCCTTTGATGGTCTTAATGTCCCTCTTTCAATCTCCCGGCCACTAAGCTAATTGCGTGGACTGGTTCTTTTACGATAATAAAAATTTAAATTATTTGAAATTTCTTAAATAAATTTTGATAGAACAGTCACACGTTGGTTCGCTAAATATAAGGAACCGGAGTGTTGACTAGGCAGGATAATCGTTAAAAACCAGAATATTAAAAACATTCTCAAAAGTTAAAGCAAATTTTGATAAAGCCACTTCACTTGAATCGTTGAATATAATGATACAGGAATTATAGAATTCTCACCAACCCGAATCGCTAATAAAATTAAAATGAATTTTGATTCAAGGTTAAAATTTATTTGAACTAAAGTTTAAAAAATTCTTGCATTTTACAAGTTACTAAATTCTTAGTAACTTGTAAAAACTCTTTTAATAATTTTTATAAGTGGAACTATCATTTAGGAAAATAAAAGAAACTCAATGATGTTTGAGATTGAGAAAATAAGAAAAGAATTCAGAAATAATTAGAACATTTAATATAAGTATTCAAAAAATAACACCTTTACAGAATAACAGAAAATAAATTAAATTACATAAATATACTTGAAATTTTTTAAATTAAATTTTAGAGTTTTTGATTTCATATTCACAAAATTAGAAATAATGGTCGTAACGTCTAATTCCGCACATATATCATTTTCAATAGCTATTAATGCCAAACTAACAAACCTTTTTTTGTGACATACTTGTTCTTAAGTGGGTTTTAATCAATTTCAACTTGGAAAAGGAATGTTCACCGCTTGCTACACTAACAGGTAAGATTAATAGTATTCTTAAAGCAATTGAAAAGTTAGAGAAAGATAAATTATTGGACACAATAAAATTAAGAATATCGAACGGGTTTTGAATATTTAAATTATCCTTCCGAAAAATATCCCGGAAAGCACATAACTCGTCATATAAATCTATTGCATTTACGTCTTTGTTGTCGCCGTCCTTCAAGAGAATCTCTAAATCGTCACAATTTTTTCGTAAATCTTCGTTATTAATTTGTAGTAATCTATACAAGAAATTGAAATTATCATAATATGTTTTTAGTTATTCAAAACGTTCTATTAACGAACGCATTGCAACGTCTAGAATTATATATAAAACACATTCACTCTAAATTTATCTTCTGGCGATTGTGGCGTTTCGTCATGATACTCATAGTCAAATTGTCGTGTCTTCTTTCGTCGTCAAACTTCCGTACCAGTTTTAAATTCTTGTTCTCCATTCACCTCTTCACTCAGTTCTTTTGCCGTTTTTAGAACTTCTTTAAAATTTGCATCTGATCGATACACTTGTAAGAATATTTTTTTTAAGTTTTCGATAGATTCTAAAACAAGTGTAATGTTCATATTTTTGTCTTGAAGCATTTTACTCACAGGATTTATTCTGTTAAGTAAATCATGCCAAGTTATAAGAGAGCAAATAAATCTGTAGCAAATAAAAAAATTCCTTCATTTTAGCACATAATGTTTGTGCTTCATGCTGAGTTTCTTTATTAATATTTTCATTATTTAAAATTTCAAAGAGTGCATCGTAAATTTCTCCTAACTGATATCGTTGAGGGCGGATTGCATTAATTTTACTTTCCCATCGCGTTTCTGATGGCTGTTTCAATGTTAAATTTTTCACGAACTTTAAAAGGATTGCCCAACGTTTGTGAGAGAATGAAAAGAAATTGTATATTTCTTGAATAATTGCAAAGAAACTAATTGTATCTCCATTCACTTTGGTTGCATCGTTAATGATTAAATTTAGAGTATAAGCAGCACATGGCACGTAAAAAGCTCGAGGATGTTTGTTCAAAAGCAAATTTTGGACCCCATATTTTTTCCCTTTCATATTTGCCCCATTGTCATATCCTTGACCTCGCATGTTTTCAATGGGAATGTTCCATTTTTCCAGTTGTTCCATTATTGTTGCACTTAAACCACGTCCTGTGGAATCTGATATATCTGCAAAACCTAAAAAAATTTTCCTGATCTTGACAATTCCATTGTCACAGGAAACAAAGCGAAAAATAATGGTCATTTGTTCTGTTTTACTTGTATCAGGTGTGCAGTCTAAAATTATGGAATAATATTTAGATTTTCGAATTGATAATAAAATTGTATCCCTGACTGTGTTACTTAAAGTTTCCAATAGTTCATTTTGACTGTCTTTACTCAAATAGTGTACTCTATTGTTTTCGTTGGAGGGCCCTTTCAACATGATTTTCCATAACGGGATCAAGCTTCGCAAACAGTTCGAGTAATTTAAAAAAAAATTGCCGTTATTCCTTTCATATAATTTATCAGATGATCTGCGAAAAGCTAAATTTTGGCTACCAAGGAATTTTATAATTTCAATGAAGCATTCTAAAACACTCGTCCAATGTTTCTTTTCCATTTCATACATGCTTTGAGTCTGGCAATCAATAGTAGTTTTGTTTTTTAAATTTTTATCAAGTTCCTTCCATTTTAAGAAATTTTTCATGTGAGTTAAACTAATCTCATGTCTATGCAAAGTTGTACTTACATTTCTGCAATCGTCATAACCTTCTACAAGACTACTTGATTCAGATGGTGCGAAAAGTTTGCAACAAAAGCAAAAAACAGAATTTAAAGTTTCAGAATAAACGAGCCATGTTCTTGACACGAGCTTCCCGTTTTGCATTTTCTATTATAATACGTATCGCCAAATTTACGACCATATGTATCTCTGAGATATGTTATATTTTTCTTTTGAACAGGCCCCATTTCAATTAAAACAACTCGTCATTTTTCATCAAAATTTCCCCATTCACCTGGATCTTCTAAATTTACAGAGACTAACAGTGTGTTAGTTTCGTGGTCAACTACAACTAAATCTTCTCTCCTAACTGTTTTTCACTTAAATCATGCGTCTTGTTATCTTGTTCAATAGTTGCAATAGTACCTTCATGCAATCTGGATGATGTGCACGGTTCTTCAACTCTGATTTCTGATGTATAGAGTTGGTTACAATCTGCATCAGAATATTTTAACAAATTTATTAAGAGCCCCAGTGTGTTTCTTAATATCTGCTTCTTTCGCAACATGACGCTTACGATTTTGTGCACCGATTAACTTTTTAAAAATTTTTGATTCCATTTCTATTTTATATCCACAAGAAATGATTACGCAACACGACACAGAGACGAAATAATAGTCCGCGCTGCACTACTGTCAGTAGCCTACTGAGATGCGTACCATATGACTGGTTAACTAGCAACAAACGTTTTGTACGAAAATTCGTTTCTGGGCATAAAAACCGTTCACCGTTTCACTTTAGATAGACTGCAGTAGACACAACATTATGCAGGCAAGCATTTAGCCTGCACTCGCTGCAAAATTGTATACAGCTGGCTGATCAAAGAGGCGGCAATATACAATTTTTTAAAGTTTTTATTCGGTGTATCCGGCCTTATTTATTTTAATATTGATCATTGTAAGAATTTTTTGTTTTTATGATAAAAATTTTGTTTCTTAAAAATGAACTTATGAACTGTGCTCCGGCGGCGGTGCCCGCATGCTCTGAATGCCCGCTTTCCAAGGTAAAAAACTTACCACACACACACACACACACACACACACACACACACACACACACACACACACACACACACATATATATATATATATATATAATATTCATTAAAGCTTGATTTGCTTCCTCAGTCTTAAGAAAAGGCTGGTTATATTCCACTAATTCGAGCCCTACCCAAGGGCCTATGAATTGTGGAAATACTTTCTGAAAATGAAAGCTGTGCCGAACAAAATGGCCTTTTGCAGCTGCCCAATTTTTAATCCATCTAACTCGAGCGCTTCTAAATGTTTTTTCAATGTTTTAGGGATGGCGCCAAAAGCACCTATTATTATGGGAACAACTTTTGTTTTCTTTTGCCAGATGCGTTCAACTTCGAGTTGCAAATCGCGATATTTTGTAATTTTTTCGTTTTCTTTGTCGTCAATCCGACTATCTCCTGGTAATGATATTTCTATAAACTTAACACCCTTGTTTTCACTTTTTTCGACCACTGTGATATCGGGTGTATTACATTCCAAGCTTTTGTCAGTCTGGATTTTGAAATCGCAGAGTATTTTAGCTTTTTCAATCTCGACCACTTTCTGGTGAACCTTATGCTTCTAATAGTTTTTAGATACTTCAAACCCATACTTTTTTACATAAATGCCAGTGGATTATCTTAGCTACGTTATCACGCCTTTTACGGTACTCAATTTGTGCGATTTTGCTGCATCCACTTATAACGTGGTCTACCGTTTCTTTCTTTCCTTTGCACAATCTACATTTACTGTCTTCTTGAATTTTTTGTATTTTTGCCTTCATAACTTTGGTTTTAATGGCCTGTTCTTGTGCAAAAAAATTACCGATTCTGTTTTTCTTTCTTTAGTGCTCCATTTCTCAACCATTGCCAGGTCAAGTTGCTGTCAGCGCTATCCTCTATGCTGTGAAGGTATTTTCCATGCAATGCCTTATTTTTCCATCTTTCATTTCTCACTTTTACTTGGTTGGTTTTGTATTCCAATTTGGTCTCCATGGGTTTAAATAAACCCTCTTTCCTTATCTCAATTAGAAATTTTTCCATGGTTTGCTGCAGATAATCATTTAAATTTCGTTTTTCTTCTTCAATAATTTGCTTCACTTGTAATAATCCTCTACCTCCTTTTTTGCGTGATAGATATAGCCTATCAATGTCACTACAAGGATTGAGGGCATGGTGCATTGTCATTAATTTTCGAGTTTTTCGGTCTAAATCTTCCATCCCATTCAACAATGCCTGCTGAATACCTCAGAACAGGTATGGCCCAGGTATTAATTAATTTTATCAAATTTCCAGCAATAAGCATTGACTTAAGGAGTTTTCTTAATCGTCTTATGTATTCTGCTCTAGTTCTTTCTTTGATCTTATTGTGCAGAATTTGTGACGCTTCTAAAATTCCCAAATATTTTTAGCTGTCTTTGAATTTTATTGACTTGATTATTTCACCATTGAGCAGCTTGATTTCGTTCAGATCTTCAAACTTTCGTCTTGTTATTCCAGCAATTGCACATTTGTCTAAGCCAAAATCCATTGATCTATCTTGACTGAATATGTGCACAGTGTTAAGCAACGATCTGAGTTCATTCTCTGATTCTGCATACAACTTCAGATCGTCCATGTATAAAAGGTGAGATATCTTTGCACTCTTTTGTGCAGTTTGATAACCATGAGCAGTTTTATTTAAAATTCTAGTTAAGAGGATCAATGACAATATAAACAATAGAGGAGATAATGAGTCTTTTTGAAAAATGCCCTTTTGATGTTTATCTCTCCAATTTCTTCTCTATTTAGACCCAACGTTGTTTTCCAGTTTTTCATGCTGGATTGCAAAACGTTTTGCACGTTTTCGCTAATACCGAATAGTTCTGTGCATTTTAAAATCCAACTATGAGGCACCGAATCAAACGCTTTTTTGTAATCTATCCAAGCCATATGAAGGTTGGTTTTTCTACGTTTGCAATTTTAAAGAATCATTTTATCAATCAGCAATTGTTCTTTTGTGCCTCTTGAGTTTTTTGCTGTTACCTTTTTGTTCAATTGGGAAATTGGGAAAAGAGAATTTGCTTTAAGATAGCTGTGTATTTTATCAGCTAGTATGCCTGTGAGTAGCTTAAAAGTTGTTGGCAGGCAGTTTATTGGTCGGAAGTTTTCTGGGTTTGGACGTTTTTCTTCATCCTTTGTGATCAAAACGTTTTCCCTGCTGTGAGCCACTCTTCTTTGCCTTTTCCTTCTAAAACATCATAAAATTGGTTAGCAAGTCTTTCGTGTAAGCCTGTTAGATATTTCAACCAGTAGCCATGTAATTCATCCTTCCTGGGTGTTGACCAATTTTTTATTTTTTTAGCTTGCTTTTGAACCATTTCAGTTGTTATTTTCAGTTGGTCCATTTTTCGTTCTTCAGATTCGTTCGTAATTTGTTCAATCCACTTTGCGTTGTTATTGTGCCTCTTAGGGTTGTCCCATAGGTTTTTCCAAAACTTAAGTGTATTTTCTTTGTCTCTGGTATTTATATTTATATTTTCTTTAAGGTTATCATTCCTGCAGCAATCAATTTTCTTATAAAACTGGTGCTGATTTGCGCGAAACATCGAATTTTGCTTGTACCGTTCAATGCGTGCACTGTATCTTCTTCTTATTTTAGCTGCAGCTGCAACTATTTTTTGCTTCACTTCCTCTAATACTTCATCAATAGGTTGTGTTCTAGTATTATATCTCTTTATGAGGTTATTTCGGATTTTTGTGTTTTTCAGCTTCTTTTCCTTAAGGTTTTTCAAATTGCTCAAGTCTGCTTTGAGTTTAAGAATTTTATTCTCCAGTCGATGCTTCCATTTTGGTTCCTGAGCCTTACTGCTTTTGAGTTCACTAATCTTATATCCTAATTCAGATGTTACGACGTAGGCTATTGAGTACATAAGTTGATTCGTTTCCCCAATAGTTCCAGTAGGAATATCCCTTGCGCTTTATTGGCCTCTTGTAGGAGTTCCTTCAGTTTATGTTGAGGTACTTGTCTCAATACTGGAAGCCTAACTCGTTCCTGGTTGCTGTTCATTTGCTCGATTATTTTTCTTGCGAGTTCTTGTTCCTTATCTGATAGCTTCCTTTCAACTGTTTGTATCTTTTCAAAATTTTCAGCATTCTGCACGTTGGAATCTGGTTCTGCTCCATTCATATACTTGGTCACTTCAGTGGTCAGTACGGTTTCCTTTTACAGCTTGAGGTTTCAGTGCTTCCAGCTCAAGTTCACTAAATACCTTGCGTTTGATAATGAAGCTGCGTTGCTGCATCAGCCTTTCGAATGAAATTTCAGAATTTGGGTGTTGTTCAAGTCAAAGTTGGAACATTCGTTTCTGAAATCCCTTAACTGACAGTTTTGAATTGTAGAAGCACTGCATTACTTGTCGATTTTCAGCCATGCTCTACTTTTTCCTAGTAATTACTTTCGAGTTCTGTGGATCTTGCTCCTGTAGCCCAATTGTCACTGGCTGTTCAGGAAGCCTAACATCCAGTGCGGTCCTTGGTAACCCGCGCGACGACCGATGCGGTATAGAGTTCTGATTTGTCTTCACCATTTTTAACTGGGGGTGGGCAGGTGCATGAGATAAAAAAAATATAGGTAAATAGGACAGACTCACCCCTAGCCCTCGAATACTCTAATAGCATTGGGAGGAAGGAGCAAGGTGAAAAGAAATGCAGAGGGAAAGAAGAGTAGGGACCAGTCTACAGATAATATAACAGGCGTATACAGGTGTATATTACATGAAGTAAGGCGTGGTCCAGCTTCAGGTGCCTCGGGTTCGCCATGCCCTTACTCACTAGAGTGAGCCCTTGAGGATTATACATATCACATATATATACATGATATGTATAATATAATATAATATATATATATATTGTTATTAGGATTGACTCGGGATGTATACATTTATAAAATTAATATTTAACTGACTAGAACCAGAGAAAGTATAACACAAAAAACTTTAATAAATCACGACTAGTTTCATCGGTGTCGCGACTTCAGGTGAGTAAGAAATAACACAAAACTTATATATATATATTCTCCCAGAATCCGAAGATGAACAGACAGAGCAATATCTATTTATAGCATTACATTGGTTTCTAGAGAGAATTTTCTCCTTGTAAACTATTCCCTACCGACTCACGGTGTTAGCTGGTCTCATGAGGTGGGGGGGGGGTAATAGGATTACTCCTCCTGTAAAACTTTATTATTATTATTATTGTTATTATTATTATTATTATTAACGCGTTCATTGCCAAGCTGAAAATTGGAATTTCGTGTGGTGGCCAATTTTTTTTATTTTTTTATTTAGTTAGCGACGTCTATGCGATAAGGCGTGATCGGCCGTTCGGTGAGAACTCGCAACATTATATCGCGTGATTGGCAATGAACGTGTTAAAAGAACATTAAAACACGAACTCTGGAAAATATATCAACAAAGTTAATATACCATTAACACCAATATACACATCACAAGTCACCAGCATCCAATGCCTACATCCCATACATAAACAGTAACAACAACATAAATAGTGAAGGCTAAATCCCACTCTCTTCATAAAAGCTAACCCAAGCTTCGAAGTAGGTGGAATTAAAATCGCCTCACACATCTACACGTAATCCTTATAATCAAAGAATGCAGATTATGTAACAAAACAGTCAGTAAAGTGTATAACAATAATGAAGATACCGATATTTAAAAAAAAAAGTGTGTATATGTAAATAGGCTGTATAATAATAAGCTATGATATTGATATTGAAAAAAAATTATGTACATTTATATTTAAAAAAAATCACTGTACTCTATATTTGTATTGAACTGAAAATGTAATAGTATACTTTATTGTATATAAGTAAATACTCTGTATGATGATAAATAAAATGTTATTACAGTTAAAATATATATATATAAATTATTATTATTGCTATAATATATGAATATAATTTATCTGAGATATTATCAATTAATTATTATTATTATTATTATTATTATTATCCATTATTCAAAAATTCCGTGTAATCTTCACTGTTAATATTAGAAGAATGGGTGCTGTAACTATATCTATATTTACAATACGTGTAAATATATGATGCAAAAAAGTATTATTATCAAAATTTTAATTGAAATGCAATGTAGAAAATGAATCACATATGCAGCTTAGTGCTGAATTTGGTAAAAATTACAAGTAGGAATGTCACTAAAGATGATTATTGTAATTGTGTAAATATTTTAGAAATCAATAAAACAATATGTATGCATGTAAATAAATAAATAAATTATTATTATTATCCCGCAAAACAGGAAAACTTATGCCAATCCCACACATGCCACTGATGTGTTATAGGTCGGCGCTTCGGTATATATTTTCTTATTCGGATTTCTTTAAAATTAATATTTGTATTTTCTTTAGCAAAAATGGGTAAATTTCCCGGCATTAAGGTTAACATGAAATTTGTTCCATGAATGAATTAAACAATCTTAAAATTCATGAAAAGCGAATTAATCTTGGATTTTTTAAAATTATTTAAAAATTATATTGACTTTTTTCATAAATTAAAGAATTAAAAATGTAAATTAAATAATTTAAATATGTAAAATTTGAGTTTTGTAGCATATTGTTAATAATTGTTAAAATATTATCTAAATTATTATTATGAAATTTATGCATGCATTGTTTTACGATTTTATAAATAGCCAACGAATGGGAAAAGAGTTAGCGAGGGGAAAATATCTAGCACTCCGGCACTTTTATTTATTACTACATCGTCGAACCTCACATATTAAGTGTGTGTTATATTTGTTCGGTGCCTGTTCTCAGACCGATTTGCCTGCTTTGGAAAGAAAGACTCCTTCTTTCTCCCTATGTGCCCGCATAACAAACCTTTAGTTGCAAAAAATCATCATCTGTTTTTTCTTGAAGGGAGCACGTTTCATTGTTCTTCCGGCTCGAAACGCTTATTCTATTACTTATTTTTCTAATCTGCACTGAGCAGTAGCGCACTCAGGATTTAATCTTGGGGGGGGGGCGATTAAGTACACGATTTGAGAATACACAGAGCATCTGTAATAATCGCTAATTCATAAGTATACTATAGAAATAGAAGCGACACAATATAGATTTTAAAAAAAAAATTAATTAGGAAAAGATTTTTGGAAAATTTGTTGTGTTTTTTTCCATTTTCTTTGGGCCGCTGGCATCGAGTTTTTTTTTTTTTTTTTTTTCATTTTCTATTTATTTCTACTTTTCTCGTAGAAATTTTTTATTTGATAATTTTGTATTTATTTCATGGAATAATAGTTTGTCATAAAATTTCGAATTTGGCATTTTTTTTCTGTATAATTTGGATGCTGTGTTTTAATTCCATCTTTCCACTGTTTACCTCTTTTATAACATTAATTTAAATTGATCAAATTCGTAATATTTATCCCACTTTTACACGCTAGTTGTGTATAATATGCGACGTGACCTTGAGTTAAAAAAAAAAAAAACAAGTTTTGTCACATGACATCCGAAACCAATGGAAGCCAACACATAGGCAAAGTGCACTCGCGTTCATAGGAGTAAGTTGGGTGCATAGACATGGGTGTTTATTGATTGGCGTATAGTTATTATTGAAGTGCAGAAATTCTTAAAAATTTAATGTCATTCATTTGTTAATATGTGATGACTAACAATGGATTTGAAATATCTGCGAGAAAGGTGGAGAAGGTGCAATTCATGAACCAGAAGCTAAGGAAGCTGCTTCTTTCAGTAAACCCATCGTAATAACATGGCGTCACCCACTGCTATGTTGACAACGATGTGGGTTGCTTTTGCAACATTTCTTTCTGGAAATTCTCTTAGGAATATGTTGTGTCCAATGAGGTGTTCTTGCTTAGGATCTTTCGTCGATTGTAGTGAAAGAGGTTTAAGTGAAATTCCACAAGATTTACCTGTTTGGGTCGAAATATTGTAAGTATAAGCGCTTTAAGTTTATCAACATATATCAAGTTATGTAAATGCTGAAAGGTTATTTGTTTATATTTTATTTCGTTTTATGCTGCTTACGATGTTGATCTCAAAAGTGACATATTTTGAAGTTGTCCTTTGAAAAAGAAAAAAAGTTAATTTGAATAATTTCTTGTTTTGTTAGGCCCTTGTAATACGGATATATTTACTATTGAAAATATATGAAGAAATCCAGAATTTCGTTATATTGATATATACCAGAAAATCAATAGTACTGAATTCTTTTGCACAGAAGAGGCATGAAAGTATCTTCATGAAATATCATGAAAATGTGATATTCATTTTCAGTAATGTTATTGGTGGGTATTGAGAGATATATAAACAGTTATGCCACATGCTTGTAGATTATTATTACATATGGGCACTTCCATGGAGTCCATAGATTCATCGCGGGAGGCCGTTTCAAAAACATCACCTATCAATACCTACCAAATTTTGTCTTTAAATCAAAGTACACACAACTGAGGCAATTGATGTGAAGTCGTTAGCCCCTATATACAACAACTCAGTTGTGAAGATACTTCATGCACAAACTTTTTTTGCTTACACTTGGATAATGGATTAAACCAAGAATATAATTTCTTGTATTATTAATATTATTTTCTTGTAATCTCTTCCACACGTTCACCGTTCTCCAAGCAAAAAATCTAGTCCTCACTCCCTTGTCAATCACACACTCTTACTCAGTTTTCATGGATGACCTCTAGTTTTTGTCACATTATTCATGTACTGAATTATTTCCTCCACATTAATCCCATAAACTCCCCTAAGCAACTTAAATGTCTCTATCATATCCTCCTTTATCTGTTGATCAACAACTTCTTAGCATGTATTTCTTTAAATCGATCAACCAGATCAAGTATGTATTCCTTTAAATTTGCTGAACAAGGCTATAAACAACAAAACCAAAGGAAGCTTCTTGTTAATAACAAGAAATATGTTTCATGAATGAATTAAATGTCTTAAAATTCATAAAACGTTTTTTAATGGTTTCATTCATAATTGTAAAATAATAAACCTCACAGCCTTAGTTATATTAGGTCAGTATATTATTATTATTATTACAGTAACCTCCATGTAGTCAATAGGCTATCTTGGGAGACCCACTCAACCACCAACATGCCTATCATATTGAACCCTTGAAATATTTATGCTCCCTGCATTTACAACACACACACTGGTAATGCATTCCACTTCCCCACGTAAAGAATCTATTTCTCACACTTATCATATCTTTTACACAACTTCAGGGATGGCTTCTCATTCTGCCCATCTTACCATCCACTCCCTTTTTATAATTCAAAAATTAAAGATGGCAAGAAATTATATTCTTGGTTTAATCCTTTATCCAAGTGTAAGCAAACAAAGTATGTGCGTGGAGTATCTTCATAATTGGGCTAATGACTTTACACCAATTGCCTTAGTATCCTATTATGCAAAGCACTCTCTTTCGGATATGTATGATACTATGCATTATGGGAAGGGCCACTACCCACACCACTTTAAATCTGTCTAAGGTCTCATCAGTAGAAGCTAGACCCAGAAGAGATCCCAAGGTTGAAATAATGCAAAGGCCATATATTTCCATATTATTGCATTATGGAATGCTTTGTTTGCTTACACTTGGATAAAGGATTAAACCAAGAATATAATTTTTTGGCATCTTTAATTTATAGTATAGCCAAGTGAAAAAACATTCAGCAACTTTTTATAATTCCTTCTGTATTAATTAATCTAGTAAAAGCCTTTAATCAACTTCAATGTCTCTATCATATCACCCCTTTTTTATATTTCTTAATTGTGTGTGTTTTTCTGGCTCTCTTGCCTATTTTGCAGGAAGAAAAACCTAAATTTCCAGGAAGTGGAATGCCTACATTAACAGCCTTTCGTGTGGTATCCTATCAAATACCTTAGAAAAATCCAACATTATTTGCAAAGCCCTTATGAAGGTTTTCTTCATCTTAGACAGAATTGCAACTTAGAGCTTTTTAGCCATCAGTCTTTGTTAATGCTGGCTGAGCTATAAAAGCTTTGAGTGAGTGTGTGTGTGTATATGTGGGGGGGGGGGGGGGGGAGAAGCATGTTACTACTTGCTTATCAGGGATGCTTAGACTATGAATATGATGATACATTGAATTCTCGTGCAGAGGGGAGAGAGCTCAAGGCTTGTGGAACTTAATAAGCATTGAGCTTATACTTTTGAGAGGTGGGAATGTGTTGCAATTCTGAAGGAAAGAGCTGTAATATTATGGCTGGTTACATAAGGATATAAAGTATTATTAATGGGAATCTGGATATGAGAGATATTGAGAGTTGGAAGCTCTACATGCCTAAAGGGAAGTACTGTACATTATTGGTACTAAAGCAATGGTTGTGACGTCAAGTCTCTATATACAAGTATCCTAGTTGTGAAGGTACTTCACATGCAAATTTAGTATTGCTTAGTATTCCATAATGCAATGCACATATCCTTATGGACATGTATAGTGCTATGCATTATGGGAATGGCCACTACCCAGATCAGTTTTGACCTTTGTTGAGGTCTCATCAGTGGGAGCTAGAGCTAGATGTCATTAGCTTCTATATATAAGTATCCCAGTCATGAAGTGACTTCACGTGGAAACTTTGTTTGCTTACACTTGGATAAAGGATGAAATTAAGAATATAATTTCTTGGTATCTTTAATTTATAGTATAACGAAGTGGAAAAACTTTCAATTATTTCATCCTCTTTCTACTCCTTTGAGACTTCCCCATTTCAACTCTTATTGAACATCTAGGCCAAGGGCATAGTTGTCTCTTTTGCGCATTCCCTAAAAATATATGGTGATATGTTATTCAATCCCATAGTTTTATTAATATTTAGTCCACTCAGTATGGTTCATTCACTTCTCATCTCATTTTCCTCCATTTTGGGTGTTGCTGCATTATGCACACCAGAGTGAAATACACTGACAAAGTGCTTAATTATTCCAGTACATATTTTAATTATTCCAGTACATATTAGGTATTTTAACCTCATTCACTTCTACATACTGGGAGTCTTCAAGTTCAATACTGAAACTTCATTGCCCAAGGTAGACCTCTAGTTTCAATCTTTTTGCCTTTCTATACTATCTCCTTCCTACAGTCCATTTTTCTAGAATTAAATATCCATTTGGTATCACTTTCTTTTTTACTTGCATGCACATTTGTCTGAAAGTTTTGTGATCATATATCCTTTACATTTCCAAGCTATAACATCCTAGTAGATATATTATTACTATTATCTGAGACCTCCAGGGAGTCAAGGACTCATCGAGAGAGGCTATAAATCATCCAAACCAGCTATCATACCTTCCCTTAAATTCATTCACACTAGATGCACTCACTTCCCCTAAAGGCAAATTATTCAAAAGTTTATAGACCACTATCATATCATATCACCCCTCTTTCTCCTATTACCAGTCTGCAATCCACCTACTCACAATCTGTCCTCATAATCTAAATCCCATAATCCGGATATAATCTTTGTAACTCTTCTTTGCACCCTTTCCGCAGCTTCTTTATCCCACTGGAACCGAGAAGATCAAATCTGTGCACACTAATCCAAATGTAGTCTTATCAAGGACTTATAAAGAGGCAAAATGACTTCCTTATCCTTAGATGTCAAGGTTCACTACAACATCGCAATTATCCTCTGAGTTGTATTTGCGACTTTCGCTATGTGACCTTTGAACTTTATATTGCTATCCACCAATATGCCAGGATCCCCTGCCTCTTCAGTTTCTTGTAGTATAACCCCACTAATATAATATACAGCTGGAACTCTAATCACACCATAGTGCATAACTTTACACTTACTAACATTAAACTGACAGCCATTTTTGTTTGCCCAAATGTCAAATCATTTTGTAATTGCTGAATATCAGTATCATACCTGATTTCCATGCCTATCTTCGCATCATCAGCAAACAACAATTGCACATCTGATGTCAGATCCTGCCTGATGTCATTAATGTATAGATTGAACAATAATGGCCGAAGGATCACCACTGATCACTTAAGGTGATCACCTTATTATGGTATACAGTGGGTGTGAAGGTTCACACCCACTGTATACCACTTTTTGATATCCGTCTATCAACTATCTCCTGATTCAAGTCAAGAGTTTATATTCCAATTCCATATTCTATAGTTTATGCAACAGCCTTTCGTGTGGTATCCTATCAAATGCCTTAGAAAAATCCAACATTACTGTAGTGTATCCATTCCCTTTATCCAACTTGGCAGTAACATTGTTATAAAATATGAGCAAATTGCTAAAACATGACTTTCTTTAGTAAACTCATGTTGTTCCTTGCAGAGTATAGCATGTTTTTCTACCCATTTCTGTATGCGAGTGCTTGCCAACTTCTCTAAAATCTTCATTCCCACAGACACATCAGTTTTTGTACCATCCTTGTACAATAGAACCATCATACATTTCTTCCATTCCTAAGTTGAGACTCAAGTTATACAAACATGTGAGAGGCATGGCTAATTTGGCTGAACATTCCTTTAGCAAATGGACTAATATTCCATCTATCCCTATAGACAAATTCTTATCCAGGTTATGCAACAGCTCTTCAACCTTGTTTTCATGAACCTCTAACTCTTCATTTAATGTAACAGTAGCACTGTGCACCATGTTACATGCACATGGTTGATATATCTTAGCAGAGTGAGTACTCATTACCTGAACAATCTCATTAGCTTCCGACACTCGAGTACCATCTGTATTCAATAAAGTTATTCTTACACATTCATTCTTTCTTCTGCTTGCAGCCTAACGATAAAATTCTTTTGGATTGCTTTTAGCTTTCATGGCCAATTTCTTTTCATACTCCGATTTAGTTTTCTTCACAATACTCGTTACTTTTCTGGTCTGATCGTTATATATTTCATAACTCTTCTCACTCTTATTCTCACGATATTCTTTCCACATCATCTTCTTGTGGATCTCTTGCTTACCCCATTAACTGCTACGGTTGAGTTAATTGGAGTGCGGAAAAAAAAAGCGACCTTGTTACGATTATATATGGACTTTTTCAATCGAAGGCGAGTTAGCCGATCTCATACGGAGGTAGCAGGATTTTTTCTCCCAGAAACTTGGGTTTTTCAGTCCTGCATCCAGACAAATCAGCCTTTTAGAACACACACAATTTACCGACAAAAAATACTAGTTGTGGTGGAGGGTGGTGGATGGCATTAATGTGGATGATTGGTAGTAGAGGTTCGGGTGGAGACTGAGAGTTGTACAGTAGGTGTCCTCTCGCGATGAGTCTTCGGACTCTTTGGAGGTGTCATGAATAATAATAATATGCAGCACGATGCGTAAACCACGTGACTGCGGGGATTTCCGGGATATCATAATATGGCTTCTACCAGTAAATATCCATGTTATCTTACTGATGATCAAATTGATGAATTGTTAACAACAAATGAGTCGGGAGAAGAATTGTCTGAGTTAAGTGAATTGTGTACTTCAGATGAAGAAGATCCTGGTGATTCTACATAAATTAATTTGTGTAATTTGCATAATCAAGTGGACACCCCTTAATTATGCAAATTTTATAAAACACTATTATTGCCATTTTTGCGAGTGAACAAGTGTATATCAAAAAGTCCGGACAGCATCATGCATTCTTGAGAATGCATGATGCTGTCCGGACTTTTTACTTCAGTAAGAATTTTAATTGATTTTATTTATAAATTTTTGGTAAAATTAATTCAGCACATGGAACAATGTCAATAGAATATAAAGTCAGCAGTTAAAGGGTTAATAAAGTTGCACATTCATTTCACTCCCAACCTATTTATTCTTCAAACACTAGGGATAATTCAGATACTGCCTCATTTAAGCACTTTTTTCAAAGATTCCCATGCATTGCTGACATTTTTCCCATTCAATAACTGATACCATGGGACCAAAGATAGTATTCTCCTAAGTTGATCATAAATTCCAGCTTGGTAGTCCAGCATGTCACCTGTTTTAATCAGAGCATCAATACAGTTAGATATTCCCAAGAAAGTACAGCATGATCACTGTCACCAATTGGTAAAATAGCCATATTCTTGACAGGGACCCCCTTTCTGATGCAACGAGCAAATCATACTCTTTGACCTCGAGTTCCTTCTTTCATATGCTGCTTGAGAAAGTTGTCTTGCAACAATTCAATAAATTCCTCTTCTTTCTTATCATGAGATTTCTCTTCTACCCAATCAATGTTAGGAAAATTAAAGTCACCCATAATGATCATTTGTTTGGTATTCATAAGGCTAAATTGGTGATACATTTCTTCGTCACCTGCAACTGAGCCGCCAAGTCTGTAGCAACACTCCACCATATATTTCATTTTGTTAACTTCCACTTTACACCAGATAGACTCAAACTCACTGCTACATGGGACATTGTTACTATCATTGTTTTCTTGTGTTTCTACCCTAACTGGACTTAAGTCATGTGATATCATTAGTAGCACTCCTCCTCCTTTCCTATCTCTGCTGTCATTCCTAAAAATAGTATACCCATTACACTTGATCCCACTTACCACATCTGATTCTGATAGTCAGGTTTGACTAATGCCAACAATCTTAGGCCACATTGTATTCAATAAAGCAACGAACTCAACCCCCTTTGTTTCTAATGCTCTTGGCATTTGTGAATAGACATAATAAATTACCACATAGCCTATTCTTATAATTAGATATGCAATCTATTTGGTCTTGTTCTAGAATTCTCTCTTTTCCCTCCCTAGACATACTTAAAAAAAGGTCAGAACTCAAAGCATATTTTTCCACCCCTTCGTCACATACATAACCATGCTTGAAAATATTCATATCTTTATCACGTTTGCATGCCGTCCATACCACATTCACAAACATTGTTCCCATTCCTCCCTTGATGATCTAGTTTCCCTGACTCTCTGAATTAGGGCTCATACCAAGAAGTAATTTCTCCAGGCTTCTGATGCCAAATGAATTCAAGTACAGGCCATCCTTCTTATACAAGTCTTTTCTGCCATCAAACACACCCCACACATCGAAAAACTCGTCCATATCTTCTACACAGCCTGCGCATGAAATCATTTGCTATCATCGCCCCTCCTTAACTCAGTACTATCATATTTGGGTAGTAATCCTACAATTTTTACTCTCTCACATTTCTTTCTCGCTTCTTCCAACAGACCTTTCATATCTAATATTGCATGTTAAAGATTGTAAAACAAAATTTGAACTGCAGCCAGTTAGGAATGTTAAGAATTTATTCGAAAGAGGGTTTATAGATATGTAGAAAAGAATCTAATCAACCATTGCCAGTTCCTTGAGAATGATTTTGAATTTACTATCTAGAATTAACAAAGAATTTAATAAGCATTTTGCTAGTGTGTGTGTTAATGCTGTTAACACACACACTAGCAAAGTTGAAAGTTAAAGTTGAAATACTGCTTGAGAGGCAAGATTACCTAATAACATGATTACAAGAAGAGGAAACCATTGATATCTTATTAATTGTTATGGCTATTTTTGTTTAGGAGTACCCCTTTTTTTATAATGTCATTGGCTTTGTATAAATTTTTAGGTCATTACCGATGTTTTAAAGACAGATACATGAAGAATATATGAGAAGAATAATTTTGGACATACCTTTTGTAGGATGTTATGCCAGCCTGGTTGGCTGAGTGGTTAGCGTATCTGCTCTCCAGCCAAAAGGCTGCAGGTTTGAATCCTGCTGTGGGCATAGATGTTTGTGATTTCTGTGAAAATACTAGGGGGAGGGGGACAGTAGATGGCGTTGGTGTAGATGATGTGGTTGGTGGATGAGGTTGAGTGGTGGAGATGGAGAGTTGTAGAGTAGGTATCCTCCCTCGATGAGTCTTTGGACTCCCTGGAGGTGTCGAATAATAATAATATAATATTCCTGGTTGTCTTCTTATTGAGTAGCATCAGGTGTATGGTGATATACATTTGTATTACTACTGAATTACGACTGAAATGAGGGGAGGGTTGTTTTTCTTTTGAACATGTGGAGATAAGATGTCAGAGAATTGCGGGTGAGGCAAGAGGTATGTGAATTTCAACTGGGTTTAAGGGTGGCCTGAGAATTCTTTGGAAAGAAGGTTTGTGATTGTCTGTGAAAATACTAGGGGGGGTGATGGACAGTAGATGGCGTTGGTGTAGATGATGCGGTTGAGTGGTGGAGATGGAGAGTTGTAGAGTAGGTATCCTCCCTCGATGAGTCTTTGGACTCCCTGGAGGTGTCGAATAATAAAATAATAATAATATAATATTCCTGGTTGTCTTCTTATTGAGTAGCATCAAGCGTATGGCGATATACATTTGTATTACTACTGAATTACAACTGAAATGAGGGGAGGGTTGTTTTTCATTTGAACATGTGGAGATAAGATGTCAGAGAATTGCAGGTGAGGCAAGAGGTATGTGAATTTCAACTGGGTTTTAAGGGTGGGCTGAGAATTCTTTGGGAAGAAGGTGAAAGATAGAAATTTTTGGGGAAAGGAGAAGGATAGAATATGATGGAACAAGATTAGGGGTGGGAGTAACAGGGTGTGAGCTATTTTAGCAGTGTGTCATCTTCGAAGCTCATGGGAAAAGTGGAAGCTATGTCATGTCGGCTTGGTGTTTTTGTCTTGGGTGTATCTGTGTTGTTTTCTATTGGTTGGAGTTGTGACTTAATTTTTATGTTTTGGAGCTTCCAACTCTTGGAGATTATATAGGGTTGTGAACATTATTGAGTTTTTGTCACATTTTATAGGTATAATTTCCGATATTTAATCATTGTTTCATTTTCCTGTATGCCTATTATTATGGCTTTGTTGATTTATGGGATATGCTTCTGTTCAAGAGCGTGGACTGCTATTCCTGTTTTTCCTGTATTTTGTATTCTGTTTTTCTTTTGGTTATTACATTTCTTATTGTTTAAATGTTCCGGAATTGGTATGTTGCAGTCACATAAGTGTTCCTGTAGTCTTGCCCATAAAGACCTGATATAGATGTCCCCAGAACTTCAGACATCGTATATATACGCTACTCACAGAAGACCACACCATATGATCATGAACAAAATTAGCACCCAGTGATATAAACCTGATAAAACTAATAATCTCAGCTAACTTCTTTAAATTTAACAATAACATCTATATCCAAATTTTCTTACTCCCTATGGGCCAAAATATTTGCAGACAACTAGCTGAATTATTTATATCACATATAGAATCACACCTACTCATTCACTTTCCCCCCCCATCAACTTTTATGGTCGATATGTGGACAATATTCTATGCATTGGAGAATCAACATGCATCACCACTTTACAATTACAAGCATCCCTTAACGACTCCAGCAACAGACTAAAATTCACTATAGAAACAGAACATGAAAAATCCATACATTTCCTAAACCTGACATTAATTAGAACAAATAACAAAATAGCCAAAAAATATTCCACAAACCCACACATATTGGAAATTACCTCCTCTTTAACTCATACCATCCTTATTCTATCAAAAAATCAGTCTTCCTCAATTTATAAATGCATACAAGTTTTTGACTATACATAATTATCTCAACTGAGAAATAAAGAAATTAATGCAGATTTTTAAAAACCAAACACAACACAGCTAAGAAATTATGCCAACAAAACAGCAAAAACCCACTAAAACAATCCAACAACCAAAACAAGCTTCCCAACACAAAAAAACCTTCAAACTGCCATACATCCAAAACACATACAAAGCCTACAAATACATTTTTAAACACACCAAAATATTTCTAAAACCTGCAAAATCTCACACATACTAGAACACCACAATGTAGTTTATAAATTTCCTTGCCAACAAGACTGTGATGACACCTACACAGGTTTCTTGATCAGATCTTTATGGAACAAGACACTACAAGAACATTTCTGTAACTGAAACATTCCAATTCCAGAACATTTAATCATTAAGAAACGTAATAACCAAAAGAAATACAAAATACTGGAAAAACAGGAATAGCAGTCCACACTCTTGAATAGAAGCATACTCCACAAATTGACAAAGCCATAATAATAGACATACAGGAAAACGAAACAATACTTAGAATATCAGAAAATGATAGCCATAAAATGTGACAGAAATTCGATAAACGTTCACCACCCCTATATAATTTCCGAGAGTTGGAAACTCCAAAACGTTAAAATTAGGTTACGACTCTGACCAATAGAAAACAACACAGATACACCCAAGGCAAAACACCAAGCCGACATGACATAGCCTCCACTTTTCCTACTAGCTCCGAAGACGACACACTGTTACTCCCATCCCTAATCTTGTTCCATTATATTCTATCCTTCTCCTTTTCCCAAAAATTTCTATCTTTCACCTTCTTCTCAAAGAATTCTCACCCCTCCTCTAAAACCTGGATTTTGAAATTCACATACCTTTTGCCTCACCTGCAATTCTTCCACATCAATCTCCATATTTCCATCCCCCCATTTCACTAATACAAATGTATATCACAATATGCCAGATTCTGCTCAATAAGAAGACAACCAGGAATATCCTACAAAAGGTATGTCCAAAATTATTCTTTCCATATATTCTTCATGTATCTGTCTTTAAAACAACATCAGTAATGCCCTAAAATTGAGTAAAAAGCCAATGACATTATAAAAAAAAGGATACTCCTAAACAAAAATAGGCAGAAATAGCCATAAAAATTAATATTTATTTAGAGGAGTAACATGGAAATTTTTCCAGAAATAATATCATTGATATCTTAAATAATTTTGTAAGATTTGAGTTATGGATGACATAGTTCCTTTGATAAGCAGTTGTATATGGTTAATGAATCTGCTTTTGATCACCTTCAGTGAATTGCTCAGATAGGAATATTACCTTCTAATTGGAAGTTCATAGGAGTTATTCCAATTCATAACAAGGTACTCATCACAGAGGGGAATAATTGTACAGCAGATTTTTAGTGTGATAGATAAAGGAATGGAAAAATTAATTCGGATCCAGGATATCCTTAAAACAAATTTGTTTTAAGGATAACATCATGATTATGTTGAAGAAAATTATGAAGATGTCACAAGGGAAATATATGACTATGTATAATCATCTATTTATGATTACCTATAATTATCTATTTCTCCCCATGTGATTTATTTGACTGTGATATGATTATTTGGATTTAAGAAAGCTTTCAGTAGTGTTCTAATAACTTGCCAATAAAATATACAAAATGGGTGATGATGGGGTTGTAAAGGTTACAGCTAGATGACAGGAAGTAGTGATATGAGCCTTTAGATATGAGTACCAATGATACTTCTAAAGGGTACCAGTGATATTTGAGCTCTTGTTGTTTATTATAATCATATCCTCAACTTTAACCATCGAAAAGTTGACAGGAAGCAGGGTTTAAAATTTAATGTGAACAAATGCAAGTACAGGCAGACCCTGACTTGCATAAGAGTTAATGTTCCACAAACTTTGCATAACTTAAATTTTATGCAAGTTGGATTTAATCTCTTCACCCATTAATCCCATCCTCTTGCTTACTTGGTTACAATAAGTGTATGCAGTAATAAATTAACATGTTTTAAAGGTTATATCTGTTAGTTACAATCATAAAATTCACACACAAATTGGATTTCAATGTTCCTGACTCCCTGGTAGTTTCTTATAATAATAATAGCCCATCTTCTTGCTTTACTTGGTTACAGTAAGTGTATGCAGTAATAAATTAACATGTTTTAAAGGTTATTTCTGTTAGTTACAATCATAAAATTCACACACAAATTGGATTTCAATGTGTTCCTGACTCCCTGGTAGTTTCTTATAATAATAATAGCTTTTTAGTGGATTACTATTTTTATGAGTAACATCAGCATATTTTTGAACCCAATATTTGCATCGGTGCCATAACAAGCATGTATTGTTTGTTATGGTGTAGATGCAAAATAGAACAATTGTGGACAAATCATGTGGAATTTTGTTTGCTGTAGTGTTTACAAGATGTATTTGTTGCAAATGGTGAAAGACTTAAGGGTGTGAGTGTGAGTGAAGTGTTTTAATAGTGAGTACCAGAAGCACAGGAAGAATAAGAGACATGACATTGGAGACTTGAAAAACAACAACAACAAAAAGCAAAGGTTAATGTTGCTGAGGTTGTTTGTTAGTAAAGTAGTGGAAGCAAGTAAGAGTGCATGGAGTATAAGTGATCAAGAATGAAATAGTTGAAAATGAATAGAATTACCAGATGGAAATGGTAGAGTATTTATACAGTCTTTCACAGGACAAAATGCAAGATAGGAATAGAATGAGATAAAAATGGTTGAAAGTATAAAAGAGTGAAAGAGAGCAGGTATAGAGATCCCATAATAAGAGGAGTGCTTGAGGAGAGTGTAATAGAATAGTGTCTCTCTGGAACAAAAATTAAGGTTGTAGAGAGAGAAAGTGAAAGGGTTGAATGTTTTGACTGGTAATGTGATATGGCAGATGACAAATGTGGTATGTAAGATGATATAAAGGAGTTGCTGATACAAGTGAATAAAAAGAATGAGAGTAAAGATTGCAAATCTGCAACCATGGTATAATGGAGTGAACAGAAGGGTCCTAATTGTGGATGAATCAATTTGTAGGTTGTACAGGAGGTATGATGTCGATTTTATGGAGGTGTGGAGTGAGTTTGTTGGACAGAAGGACATGTATAAGGCAGATAGTTTGCATTTGATGGATTTGGAATTAGGTGTTTTGTTTAACATGGCCAAGTGCACTATCATGCATTTTGGAATGAAGAGATCGCAAGCTGTGGTATTGTATTGATGGAACCAAAATGCAGGAAAACATTAACATGACTTATAACTATTATTTTTCAGGGAATACATATACCGAAATATTGAGGTCAGAGATTTTGGGGTGATTGTGGATAGGGAGGTGAAGTTTAGAGGACATATTGCAAAGGTGGCCAAAACAGTATATCACATTATGTGGCTGTTGAAGAACACACTAACAAGCAAGTATAAGGAGGTTATTATTTCCCTTTATAAGGCATTAATAAGACCACATATAGACTGCTGCATGCAAATCTGGTTGCTTGGATTCTGTGCAGATGAAGTAGTGGAGATGATCTAGAGGTAACTGACCAAGATTGTGGCAGGTTTTTGGAATGTTACTTACAAGAATAGATTGAAGGTCTGTGAACTTCAAAATCTTACTGATAGTTGAATAAGAAGAGACATGATAAAGCATATAACTTATTAAAGGGATCTTATAGGCTTGACACCAAGCACTTCATTACATGACAAGGAGGCAGAGAACAAGGGGTTGCCTCTGGAAATGTTATGAGTATGGTTAGCAAGGGTTAGGACCAGATTTTTTGCTTAGAGGATGGTGAATGGTTGGAATAGGATGCTAGTGCTATCATTGGATGAATTGGAGAAGTATGATAGGTATTGTGTGAACAATGGTTAGAGTAGTTCTCCATTATTGTTCCTCCATTACTAAGATGTCCTTGTGGAATTGTTCATCCTGCTTGTCACTTACTGCATCAGGGGAAAAAGAAGTCTTTAAGTGTGAATGAATATAGTGAATCTTTAATGACATCATGGTGACTATTTTGTGGTACTTTATGTAAGTTGATCAAATAATTGTTTAGATTTGGTTTTGTTACCCTAAAAACCTTTTGAAAAATTTTCAGCCTTCTTAGCTACAAAACATGACTGTTTTGAAATTCTTCATTCTTTATCCTTTAATACTTTTCTGATTAAAAAGTATTAAAGGATAATACTTTTATCCTTTAATACTTTTTAATCAGAAAAGTATTAAAAAAGAAAAGTCTAACTGATATATAGACCTTAAGTTTGGTTTCTGAAATTTTCAGAAATCATGCATTTAGGTGCTAGAGTGCAAGTTAATTTTCATCTGTTTCTTTAACCAAGTTTTTTATGAAACTCAGTGTGCAGTGGTAGTAGAAATGCTTTAGGTCAATTGAGGGACTTTGTTTTCTCTCTTTCCCCCCCCCCCTTGTTTAAAATATATTTTGGGAGGACCATGTTACTTGACATAATGCTCTGTTGTTGCCCTGCTATCCAACATGCACGAAATGTAATTCTCATTGTACATTTTAAATAACTACAGTGTGTAGTTATTTAAAAACACTACAGATATTCCACTGGGTAGTTCTGGTACCTTATTACTTTGATTGACTTGGACATATTTTCAAAAGTGTACTTCACCCTTGGAAGAAAGTTGTTACTATGAGCTGAGGAAAAGATTTATTGTTTCATAACTAGCAGTACTGTATAACTTGTTAGATATAGTTTTTAATGATAGTTTTAACTAAGATGCAGTTTTTGTAGCATTTATTGTTATGTTTTTATAGAACAAATTGTGCATCTACCTATTTGAATATCCTCTTCACTCTCTCCAAATACTCTGGATCTCTTTTTTTACAAGAATTTCTCCTTCCAGATACACAGTGAAGGTCACCTCTCCTCTCTGCAACTCAGACACAATCTTGTACAAGTCTTCTTTCTCACGGAATGTCCTTTTTCCAACCACTCCTGACCTCACATCCTCTGACACTACATAGGTGCCAATTAGATAACCTCCAGAATTTCTACTCCTCTTTTCCTTGGTCTGACTATTGCAGAAGCAATAGTCAGACCAAGGAAAAGTACTCATCCAACCCTAATATCTGCTGCAAATACTGACCTGGTCGGCCTAGTGGTTAGCATATCCACTTTTCAATCAAGAGGCTATGGGCTCGAATCCTGCCAAGGTCATGGATTGTTTGTGATTGTCCTACTAACTGTTTACCATATGTACTACTGTAACCTGTGTCCTGGCACAGTATGACCTTTAATGTCTCTGTGCCATAAAAATCCAATTAAATCTGCTGCAAACAAGTCACAGAAATTATCATCAAAATCCTCATTCACTTTCCAAGCCCTGGTTCAACAGAAAGTGTATCAAAGTAGGCGAAGACAAAAATCAACTTACCGCATGTGGTTCACCTTAAGAACTTCAATTTTATACTCTGCCTATGGCACAGCATGCAACATATGCAAATCAGTCATCAGGGCCAGCCTGGTTGGCTGAGTGATTAGTATATCTGCTCTCTAACGAAGAGGCTGCAGGCTTGAATACCGCCAAGGGCAGATTCTGAAAATATGTTTGCAATTGTCCTACTAACCAATTATCATATGTACTACTACGACCTGTTTCCTGGTGCAGTATGACCTTTGAAGTCTTTGCGCCATAAAAAATCAAATAAAAAAAATCCCTTGCTAAGGCCATTGGATGCAACTACTTCTCACCTGCACTTTCATCTTTCTCATCCTGATGGCACAATGTTACTTTACCCAAAGATAAAGCTGATCTCCTGACATCAAAAAACATAAAAATAAGTGCTAGCTGCCTCATATCCTGTTTCAAAAAAGGGAGATAGTCTACCATCAAACTACTGACCAATTGCTGTGTCCTCTCCAAGATAATGGAGAAAGTCATCAATAGCCAACACCTCGACTGCTGAGAGATCCACTACTTAATCAGTGACCACCAATATAGTCTGCCACTCAAGATCCACAGCTGACCTCATAGCTTACATCATGCACCACTGAGCATGGAAAGGTTTGGAGAAACTTGTGCTGATCCTTTTGACATTTCCATGGCTTTCGACTACGTCTTGCATCATGGCCTGCTTAACAAATTACCATCCTTTGGTCTTCCTGCCACCCTCTGTAATTTGGTAGCCAGCTTTCATCCTAGAAGTTCTCTGTAAATCATGCTCACTGTCGGTGCCAGGTTATTTTGCACCCTAGGCAAAGTTTACAAGTGTGCCCCTTATTTCTTAAACTAAAATGTTTCTAATTGACATTAAACAAAATAATATTGTCTTTCAGGTTAAATTAATAGGACTTTTTTATTTTCTTTTTTAATTAATTTGAAAATTCTCTGTTATAATTCATTTACAAAAAAAAGTTATAAAATACCGAAATTTAATATTTTAAAATGTTAACGTTTTAAAATATTTATCTTAACTGAATTTTAAATAGCGGTAAGTTCAAATCATTTAGGTAAGGAACAAAAAAGAACCAAGAGTTAAATAGTAAAATAGTGTGATGTGTGACTGATAAGGAAAAAGAATCGATACCTAAATCATATATCACTATTTAATTGTGATATTTTAGTAAAGTATGAATAAAGCATAGCTTGAAGTTTTCTGTCCCTTCATGGCTTGCACCCTAGGAAGTTGCCTAGTTTGCCTAAATGGTAGCGTTGGCCCTGGGCATGCTAGAAGGCTCTCTCTCTTCGAGCTTCACCACCAATCCTGAGGTGCCTCAAGGCTCTACCTATCACCTACTCTTTCTCCTGTATATAAATGACATACAATAACAACTAATCCCATTACCAGTTTTGCAGATGATAGTACTCTCCACTTATCATTTGACAAACCATGCAGTACTCTGACATCCCAGGCTAAAAGATCGTCTACAACTAGTGCTTAAACATTGATTCACTTGCTATCCTTAAATGGAGCAATGCCACCAAAACACAGTCTTGCCTTTTTTCTATCGAAAGAGATCTCAGTTCACCTACCCTTATCCTCAGTAATAACTCTCAGTTCACCTACCCTTATCCTCAGTAATAACTACTGGGTAAACTAACATTTACTCAGTAGCTTCTGGCATAAATACGTGATATTAGTAGCTTCCTCACATCCATAAGATGCTGTTTAACTCTTAACTACATACGCTGTCCAAAAAGAAACTGAACTTTTGAAGAAAATAAAACACAGGTCAATTATAATTATTCAAATCATTTATTTCAATCAATATACTCTCCCTCAACTTCGATACAGCGTTTGGCACGATTCAATTAATTCGTTAAATTAGTTTGTTATATCAGTTTTTGGGATACTGTTGTGGCTACTGCTGCTCGAATGTTTTCAATGGTGTCGTATCGCTTTTCTTTCAGCGGCAAATGAAGTCGGGGGAAGAGAAAGAAGTCGCAGGGTGCTAAATCAAGTGAATACGGCGAGTGATCCAACACACAAACTTGGTTTTTGCTCAAAAACTGTCTCACAATGTTCGAACGATAAGATGGTGCGTTATCGTGACCAGCTGCTTGCATCACGATATTGCACCAGAAAGAAGTCGCAGGGTGCTAAATCAAGTGAATAGCGAGTGATCCAACACACAAACTTGGTTTTTGCTCAAAAACTGTCTCACAATGTTCGAACGATAAGATGGTGCATTATTGTGACCAGGACCAGCTGCTTGCATCACGATATTCATGCCGTACGCGACGAATTCTCGCTATCAATCGCTTCAAAACTTAGAGATAAAACTCACCATTGACCGTTTGGCCAGGCGGAACGAATTCGTTTGTGGATTTGGAATCGTAGAAACAAATCAGCAGTCTTTATTTTTGACTTCTCCAAGTGACCTTTTTCGGATGCCTCTCTTCTGGTGGTCTCCACTCAGCACTCTGTTTCGGGCTCATACTCAAAACTTTTTTGAGTATGAGCCCGTTTCTAGGAAGTGTGAGTCCTTACGAGCAGTTTTAATGAGGTCCTTGCAGTGTTCAATTCGATACATTTTTTGGTCGTCGGTCAACTTGTGGGGAACAAATTGCGAATTCAATTTACAAAGGCCCAAACTCTCGGTCAAATGTTGTGCACAGTTGATTTTGGTATCCCCAATTCATCTTCAATCAGTCTCACGAACGATTTCGGGTTTTCTTTGATGAAATCACGCACTTTTTTGGATGTTAATTTCGCTCAGTCCAGTTTTTGGACCGCCCGGCTTTTTGTCGTCCTCAAGCGTCTCACGACCACTTTGAAATCATTTAAACCGCTCGTAAATTTGAGTACGGGATAAGCATTCATCATCGTATGCTTTTTTGAAGCATTTGATGCGTTTCGGTAAAACTTTTACCAAGTTTAACACAAAAGTCAATCGCAGCTCTTTTTTGAAACTCATTTTCCGACCGTTCGTCAAAACACACTGTCACTCTTGGTACTATAACTCGGCTTCTAATGAAACAAATGCCATAAACAGTTAACACAATACTAATGAAGGTTGCCGCTTTTGACAACAAAAAAAGATACAACAGGTGGCGCCACTAGTTTCATCTAATTTCGAAAAAGTTCGGTTTCTTTTTGGACAGAGGGTGTATATCTAGTAACGATAACTTCCTATATGCAGTGGTAGAAGAAGGGTCATCATTACCACAATATTTTGCAGTGATGGTAGAGTAGATGCTGGAAGATCTAAAGAGTGAAGTACTTACTCATTCGTTAGATTTTGTTTAGGTTTTATGGCGAATACAATATCAGATAGAAATTTTTCATAGAAATTACTATTCTTTAGTTAAACAGAAAAAAAAAAAAAATTGTCACATTGTTTGATCGGCATCCCATAAGCCATAGCATGGCATTTTCCCTAAATACATTGAGTCAGATTAATATATCAAGAAGTGCATCAGTGATAAGTAATCCACTAAATTTAGTTCTCCATTTTGTACTCAAAGGTGAAGAAACTATGTAGTGCTTACCGCTCGAGTGATGTGTTGTTGCGTAACACTTATAAACGATCTCGCAATGACAAGCAGTCCGTGCTTGTTTCCCAGTTTCCTGAGTGATACATGATAATAATTAATTTATTTATTTATTTATTATTAATTAATTATAATTAATAAATAAATAAAATAAAATTAATTAATTTATTTATTTATTAATCAATAAAGTGGTATATAAATAAATCAAACATCCGCAGTAAGAATGTTCAAACTAAGGTGATCAGATTTTTACACACCGGGACAAAACGGCGATACAGGAAATTATGATGATCGCTGTGCGATACAGGAAATTTTGTTCCCAAATATCGCATATCCTTTTGTGTTCATTTTCAGATTTTATTTCTGAAATAAACTGAATTCCGTTTTTAGTTTAAGTCCTTGTTAAATTTGCTTCTTTTTTTTTCTTCTGCATGGCGAAAATGTATAAAAATGTAATTTATCCCGATTAATTAATTCAATAAAAAACGTAATTACGGTATTATTCAGTCTGATTTTTGTTATTGGTTCTTAGACCATCGGTTTTGCGCATAAGCTTGGGCAAACGGCGCTTTTCCAAGTAAATAAAACGTTTGTGACTTGTGAAGGAGTGACATGTAAATATTACTGTTTCCCTGTTTATTATTTATTTCTTGTGTTTGATATAATTTCATTATTGTATAATTTATTCGAGAATACCTTGCTTTTTTTTTATTCTTGTAAAAGTCACTTAAAAATTATTTCACTTCCATTAAAAAAAACGTTTCAATTATAGAGTTGACAGGTTATAAATTTTAACTTTTTAATTCTTGGCGATTTGGTTGGCCCAGTTGTAAGCGTACCCACTCTCTCCAGTCAGGCTGCGGGTTCGAATCTTGCCGCGGGCATGGTTATTTGTGATTTTCTGTAGATGGGAGACTACCGCTCATTTGCTGGATACTGGAAGTGTCTTGAACCAATTTTGTGTTTGGTCTCTACAGCATGGGTTATGCAATATAATAATAATAAAGCTCTTAACCCATCCACGATACTAATGTAGTGTAGGTTTACATTTTGTGGGCAGAAGTCACAAAGGAAATAGAGCAGTGCTAATTGTTGCATTTTCTGCTGTTACCCTTCTTAGGGACAAGAGCCAATGTTTGAACCTTTAACCAGTCAGAGGTTTACCCTATTCCTTCAAATCGGCAATTATTTATTGTTCTTTATTGTTCTTATTGTCTTCTCTACTTTCTGCTCCAAATACTAGTCTCCTTTGGTTGTTGCAGCAGTTACTCCATGCACCATTCTGATTTTAATATTTTAAATCGCTCCTCCTTTTTGAAAAAAAAAAAAAAATTATATATACACACACACACACACACACTCGGGTCTCTTTTTATGCGGATTTGAAGTTATGCGGTGCCGCCCACAGATACGAGACCTTTCAACACTTCTGCGCATGTCAACAGAAGGAGAATCCATTCCGATAATAGGGTAATCCAACGTTTTCCAAACTTTTCCTACAATGGAAACACTTTACAAATTCTGAAATTTTCATGGAAAACCTTGGTTATTTTGTAATATATTCATTAATAATTAATTGTTAATTTAGATGATTTATTATTAATTAATTGATTAATAATTAATTAAATTTGACCCAATGGATCAAAAAAGCACCAAAGAAATTTCTTTTCTTTGGAAATGAAAATTGCAATTTTAGATCGCTTAACAAAAGAAGCGAGATCTGCGGTGATTGGTAAACATTTTAATTTAGGCGAATCTATTATAAGAGCAATTAAAAAGAATGAAGTCGCAATAAGAAAGTCGTCATTTCTTGCACAAAACTAAGTGCCAACTTATCATCGTACTCATCGTACAATGCTTTATTAGAAAACACGGAACGAACGCTCGTAATTTGGATTGAAGAATTAACTCAAAGAAGAATTCCTATAAGTGATTATTTAATTAAGCAAAAAGCTCTTCGGTTTTTATGAACAGATGAAGCAATTGGAGCTGTCTACTTCCGCTTCTCAGACTGATAAAAAATTTTGGGCTAGCAAAGGATGGTAAAACGGGTTTTTAAAAAGGAATGCACTTCATAACGTGAAGATTACAGGCGAGGTTGCAGTAGCAGATGAACACGCAGCCAAAAATTTTCAAGAGAAGTTAGCCAAAATTATTGAAGATGGCGGATATTGTCCCGATCAAGTGTTTAACGCTGACGAAACAGGATTGTTTTGGAAGAAAATGGCTAGTCGAACTTACATTGCAAAGTCTGAGGAAAAAGCAAGCCAAGATCGAGTAACGTTGTTACTTTGTAGCAATGCATCAGGAGATCGAATGTTGAAACCCCTCCTAGTAAATCGATTTCTAAGATCACATGCTCTAAAAGGCAAAGATCTAAAACAGCTACCTGTACATTGGATGGCTAATACAAAGGCCTGGGTAACAACTGCTGTATTTACCGAATGGTTCAATAATTGCTTTGTACCAGAAGTGGAAACGTACATGAAGCAAAAAAGCTCTCGATTTTAAAGTTTTATTAGTTGTTGACAATGCACCAAGTCATCCGCATTTAGAACATCGAAATGTGCAGGTAGTGTTTTTTCCACCCGATACAACAAGCATTATTCAGCCATTAGATCAAGGCATAATTGCTACTTTTAAAAAATATTACATTAAGCACACTTTTAAATTTATATTGGATAAACTAGAAAATGAATCATTAAGAGTAACTGACGTTTAAAAAAAAATTCTATTTTGGACTGCTTAAATCATGTTGCATCTGCTATCGCTGAAATAAGACCACAAATTTTAAATGCTTGCTGGAAAGCAGCTTGGCCTGGGTGTATTGCAAACAGTGCGACCGTGCAAACATCTACATTATCAGATGAAATCATTACATTGGCACATGAAATTGGTGGAGAAGGTTTTGATACATTTAGCCAGAACGGATGTAGACGAATTGCTTGGATAATACCTTAAGTGACGATGATATTATTGGATATCGATTAACTTTAGATATCGTCGAGGATCCAGAAAACGATAGCGAAGCGGAAGAAAAACCTGTCCCCCCCCCTCACTGCAAATTATAATTCGAGGAGGTCTTGAACTGTGAAATAAATTGGAAAATCATTTTCTTGTTAATGACACAAATTCTGAACGAGCCTTTAAATTCCAACGTGAGCTGAAGAATTGTATGTCTGGATATCGCGAGCTGTATAAAAAATTAGTGAAATCATCATCGCCAAGTTTAATCACTGATTACATTGTCAGTCAGAAGAAAAAACTCAGCACAGAACGAGGGTGAAGCTAATTCTCTTTGTGAAGAACCATTGCCTTTACCATACAGATCTCATGCGCTGACTATCTCTTCTGGTGATGAAAGTGATTTTGCACCAGTTCGTGCCGAATATTGTCTAATAGCGATGATAATTCTGATAACAAAATGTTAAAAAAAAAAAGCTACTTTTCAATAAAATTAAATGAATAAAGCTTTAAAACAAACTCTTTCATAAACTTTTTATGCGATTTTAGGTTTATTTTAATTCATTGCTTCGGTTTTATGCGGTTTTAGAAAATTATGGAACATATCCCTGATTTTTCAACGTAAGTTTTGGTCTTTTTTTGTGCGATTTTTTATATGCGGTTTTCTGTGGAAGAACGTACTACCGCATAAAAAGAGACCCGACTATATATATGTATATATGTATGCATATATATAATAGACCGATGGAAAATCATTTTCTTGTTAATGTTAACTTTTTTTTTTTTTAAATATTATTGGAGATTTGAAGTGTCACGTGTGGTCTTAGAACGGAACTCTCGGACGATTAATTCTTAGCATAAGAATTAATTATTCTTATGCTAAGAATAAGAATCCATTTGCACTACCAACTTTTTATTGGTGGAAATGACAAAAAAAAAAAAACATTGATAATTTTATAGGAATTTTTGAATTATTTCATTGAAGGTCGATAAGCTTTTTTTGCAATTCCGTTAACTACTAGTAGTATCCACATTCCTTTTTTTTTTTTTTTTTGCCTTTTTTAAAATTATTTTCCGATGACTGTTTATGGTTTGATGATGCTTCATATTTTCCTTCATTGTCCATTTCACGTAACTCAGTCGATAACGACGATCTTATGGTTGGAAGACTTGGGTTCAAATCCTATTTTGGACGCGAATAACATTTATAAATAAAAGCTTTTTCATCTGAAGGTGAGTTAGCCGGTTTCATTCCGCATGACAGGCAAGCCGACAAACTCATGCCATTAAGACAAAATAACTAGCTTCGTGGTCTTATTTTTTCCGATGTAATTCCGGTCGAGTAAATCATATCTAATCCACTGTTTATTTTATATATTTGTTAGTTTATTTTGTGATTCCCTGTACTTTGCCTGCATTAGTAATTCCTTTTAAAACTGTTTTATAATTATATTTGAGATTGTTCGAGTTTGTTTGAATTGTTAGAGAATTATTCTTTAATGTTTATTTGTAATTTCAGTCTGTCATGTTGTAACAATTTTGTTGTTGTCCCAACGTATAGGTTCTGATTATTATGTCGTGGTTAAGTATCAACATCAGTAAACCATTTGGTTACTGCAAAATTAGTACTGATATTTGTATTTAATGAGTATAGTGAATTGTGTGTAGCTAATGTGTTAACCTATTGCGTGATCCATATGGTCCTTAATAGGAGAACCATATGGATTTTTTTACCAATTTTTCATTGCAATCGGTGTTGGTGCAAGTCATATATAGCACTTGATTGACTGAAGCAGAATAGACATTCATTTCGTTGAATATCAAATTGATAGATAAGCAACTGGTACTCGTTTTTTCCATGTGTTTTACCTACATAATTGAATATTGCCTTCTTGCCTGTAATATTTTGTGACCTTATCATTTATCACCTGTTTTATCATTTCTATTTTTATTTACATACTGTTAATATCTCGATATTGTTTATCTTTATTGAAACTTATCTTAGTTATATCTTATCACGCAATATTCCTTTATATCTTTTATGGTTCTTTATATCATTTAATTATATATATATTTTTTTAATCTCTTATCATATAAAATGTTTCTTTAACTTATTATTCGTTTCCTATTATTTCCCTCTTTTATTGTTCTACCTTAAGTATAATTATTTTTCTTGCCTGGGATCTCCAGATATTTATTTGATTGAAGACTGCGCCTCTGAAATTCCCTATAGGCAAAAGAAAGTTTTTATACCCTAGTAGATCAATGAATCACTTATATCCTATTTTAGCCAAGGGTTTTTTGCAGTCATGGCAAAATTTACTCATAAATCACTACTAATCATTGGGGTTCCGCGATCAGGTCCGAAATAGTCATTTTTTTGGATCAGTGCATTGCAAAAAGATTGAATCAGACAACTATTTTTATCAATCAATAACAAGTTTAATTTCTGATCACATAATTATACATATCACTTGAAATCACAAGATTCATTTATGAAGGGTAATTCTTAGTCTTTCTCAATCACTCAACTTGGTTTCTATTGAATTCTCTCACGCTTACTTAGACCTTCAACAAGCATACTCTATATTAAATATCAGCAAGTTATACCTATAACATGAAATCGTTAGTTGCGCTTGACATTCCCAATTTAGTATCTATCAAAATACAACATACATGTATACAATTTTATCTCTCAGAATCTCATTCCCTTCAAATACTTAATCACAATCTAGGCAAACATATTTATCCACTCCACCTCATTGAGTTTCAAACATTCCAATGGTATGATATCAAGAAAATACTCTATCATAAGATTCAATCATAAGTACACATATAATCAATCAAAGAAATTTCAGTAGCTCAATATTTTCTCCCAGGGAAATTAACTGCGCTCATGCTTCACTCATTTTGCGATTACACACGTTTACGAGAAATATTAACACTCTAAATACTATCTCCTTAAACTAGACAATTTAGCAGTTCGATAGGGAATTCTTTCTTAATTCACAAACAATAAATGAATGTAGACTCACATGGGTCTCTTCCTATCTTGCATGTCTTCCGTCCTTCTGGTTCCTTATTCTGGCGCTTGAGTGGGGTTTCTCTCCTCCGTTCCGTGTTTTGGAATTCTCCTCGAAGTGACATCGGGGCACCGATGAATAGTCGTAGCAGCATGCGGGATATATATAGGGTAGGTGTACCGGCGTCTTGAACTGCGTGGCGAAGGATTTCTGCATAGGTCTGGTCGCACTTATTCGACTATAGAACCTTTATGGCAAGATTTCTCCTTAACTATCGCCTCCGGATATCTTTGGCTGTGACTGGAACGACATCGGTGGATGGGTCTCTCCACCCTCCCCTCCGGAACTTACACCTCTTGGATCCTCAATCTCTCTCGTGGATGGTTCACTCAGGATGAAGAAAAGGAAGCCCTTCACATCTCCAAACCAACCCTTTTATACACCCGAGTCCCTGCACCTTTGATTAAGTTTTTGGGACCCCTAGCGTCCCCGTGCGAGTCTTACTAGTAGTTTGGAGAACCCTGTATAATGTTTCTCGAAAATTCGCCGACAATCTTACTTCCTCCCTTTACTGCCTTAATCTTGCCTACAGGTCTTTCTTTTTGATTCGCGCCACGCCCTTTCAATATTGACCTTGAAGGTCACCTGCGAAGGGTCTTGTAAACAATTTTCAAAAGACATGCCGAATTTCGGGTGATGCTCTTGGTTTCAATACTTCTATATCCCTTCTTAAACAATGAGCGAGTTAATTCCCTTTGGGCTTATTTTGCTCTTTATACAGGTGGCTTTACATAGAGAACTAAAATATACATTTGTACAAGAAAATTCAGGTGAATTCCTACTGTAAAAAGTCGATGTTTTTAGATAATTTATTTTAGCAACATCGAAATTTTACAATAGGTGTCCATTCTCGGAGAATACTCTCCCTACATGTTTTGACTAATTCATCCAGCGACTCTTTCCACATTAAAGCAAGTGCTTCTTTCACATGTTGAAGAAAGTATTTCCGAGAAACTGTAAAATTCTTTCCTTTTATCTTCCTTCGAGTATGTATCCTCATAGTTAAAATTGCCTGTAATGATACTCAATATTCACGCGTAGTCAGCGGCCCTTGGCAAATTTCTAGTTAAGCACCTTTTATAGTGTGACAATTTCGATAATTGATAAAATATGCTATCACTGGAGCCTTTGGTAACCTCCCCAATCCTAAAGCGTTTCTACACCTCTGCATTTAGTGGCTGTTGGGAATTTGCTGATACGTTTCACATTTTCTTCCCCTGTGCCATCTCGTCTGTAACAACACCTTACCATACTGTATATATTTTGTCATGTTAATCTCTAACTTACGCTGAAAATCCTCTGTACTATTGTTATCATTTCATTGCTTTTGCTGGACTTAATTATTCTGCTATCATCAGTAATACTCCTCCCTCCTTTCGTTTATTTCTATCCTCTTGAAAAATAAAATGCACTTTCTATTCGTCCTTCCCTAGACTTACAGGTAATCCATTGACAGTGACTTGCAGTGTAGCGTTCATCCTCTCACAGTTGCCGGTGGTGTAAGAATCGTGCGGTCATCAGTTTCATGCGATCACCGAAAACGTTTGTGATAACTTCCATTACGCTACAGAAGAAAGACGTTAGATTCGATTCCAGTTGCCTAGAGCAGTGGTTCACAAACTTTTTCAGACTGTGGCACACTTCATCATCATCACGAACCATGGGCTCAATGTATGTTCTTCCACCTTTCTTTGTCCAGTGCACAGTGTCACAGTTTTTGTACACCCATTCCACACCAGTCTTTTATATCGTCTATCCATTCTCTGTATGGTCTACCTCTTCTGTTTAAACCATCCAAAATACCAAACATAAATGTCTTTGTCTTCCGGTCCTCACTCATTCTACAGATGTGTCCAAATAATTGCAGCTTCCATTTTATAATCTGCATTAGATTCTGTTTTGGTTGTATCTTCTGATAGAGCTCTTCATTTGGTGATTTTCTCTACCCATCCTATTCTTAGAATCTTCCTGTAACAAGTTCTTTCAAATGCAAAAATTCCTTTTCTTGATTCCTTATTTATTACCCACGTTTCAGATCCGTACAGTACAGTACACCGCTGAAGATGCATGTTTCCAATACTCTTAGTTTTTTTTGCAGACTGATCACTTTACTTTTCCAGATGTTATCCATGGCCTTCAGATTTGTTCTTCCCTTTGCAATCCTGATCTTTATTTCTTTTTTACAATACAAGTCATATGTCAGTTTACTTCCCAAATATGTGAATTGTTCTACATTTTCTATATCAGTTCCATCCACTTGTATCTTTTGTTTCATGTTTTTCTCACCAAATACCATTGTCAATGCATATTTCTATTGCGGCACAACTTGTTCTTAATGCTGGACGCTCATGTAATTAACCGCAAATTTATAAATTGAAGATGTCAAGAAATTATATTCTGGGTTTAATCCTTTATGCAAGTGTAAGCTAACAAAGTTTGCTCATGAAAGTTTACACTTGGATAAAAGATTAAACTATGAATGCAGTTTATTGGTATCTTTAATTTATAGTTTAACCAAATGGGGAAAAAAAAACTTTCAAGCGCAAATTTTTAGTATTCTAAGTAAAATTTCAATACTGACTGTTCAAATTCCATTACAATATACACTGGTGTCCAAAACCTAAGGACGAACACTATTTTTGAAGATTACAACCGAAAATTCAGATGAATTAGCTTGTGGCAATTTGTGTAACTGATGATTTCGCACTGGGGAGAATTATTGTAACGCTTGAAGAAGGCCACAGAATTACTGATATTGTCAGAGAGTTTTGAATCTCACATAGCGTTGTATCTAGGCCCTGGACAACGTTTCAAACCAATCGAAATGTGTTCTAGACGTTTGCTACGAAGTTGCCCTCGTTCTATAATGAAGACATTTTTTCGTTATAACAGCAAAACATAATCGACCCACCGCGGCAGATCAACTTGCAAATTGGCTCCATTCAAGCACAGATACGCTCGACAAACTTTGGCAAGACATCTGCGACAAGTAGACCTATACGCCCGAAGGCCTGTAGTCTGCGTCCCTTTATCTACAGCTCATCGCGGAGCACATTTTCAGTTGTGTTGTATCCATAAAATTGGACAAGACACCAATGGGCAAATGTACTCTTCACAGATGAGAGTGTTTTAGCCTTTCCTCCGATTCTAGACGACATTTGATATGGTGTGAAAGTGATACTGCTTACCATCGCGAGAAAGTTCTTGAAAGGGATAGAATGGTGCGGAGAGGCATTATGCTTAATGGACTCACCGAGCTACAAGTTCTTTAAAAGGGACTATGGCTGGTGAACGATATTGCAACGAAGTTGTTCAACGTTATGTTCGATTGTTCCGTGGTGCTGTAGGCAAATAATTAATTTTTATGGGTGATAATGCCACACCACATCGTACAGGAGCGGTGGAGATACTTGTGGAGACCGAGATTAAAAATGATGTAAAAAATAATTAAAAGTACTAAAACATAAAATTGATAAAAAATAGGCTAAAAAATGAAAGGGATCACGTGGTAGCGCTCAACAGAATAAAGGCAAAATTCTTAGTCCACCCACAGTACAAAATGTACTATAGGTTTGCCAATAACCTTTAGTGCGTGGGAGCAGTATATAAAAAAAGAAAAGTCAGCCTTTCAATTCATGAGATGAAATTAATGAATAGGGATTAACAAGATTACATTTAGTTTGATGTAGAGAGAAGACTATTCTGAGAGTGGGAAGAAGTTTCTTGAAGACGGGATTTTGCATGATAAATCTACAAGTAACCACGCAATTTTCCGTATCTGTATTAGTTTTTAAACAAAGATCCAAGAGTATGCATCATTGCAGACAAAAAGATAAATGGCAGAGTTATATGAAAATTATGATTCGAGACATCTGAAGTACCCTTGAGCTGGAACAATATGACCTTGCAGTTTACTTGACCTTTCCAAATCATTTGATTGCATAGACAGTGCTGTGCTCATAGACAAGATCAAATACTATGACCTAAGGGAAAAATTAACAACTGGCTCGATACTGTTTTCCTGTATGTAAGATAACTATCTAACATACAGGAAAACAGTAGTGCAGTAGGACCGATATCACAGCAGCAGCAGCATGCCTATCTGAAGGTATCCTCCAGGAATCTCTGCTCGGTCCTTAACTAGTCCCACTATATAATAACGACAGACAAAGTGCTACACGAGCAACTTTGCTAAAAATATGAAAGTACTAGTTGCGTAAACGAATGATGTTCTATAACACGGATCATCGCCATTCTGCTATTTAATTTGTAGCCTATATGTACGACAAGCGCACACCGCCAACACTTCTCAGTTAAGCTTACCAGCTCGTGTGTACCAGCACACGCACTGCGAGATGTCGAAGGTTAATCGTTGCGGCGGTAGCTCGGGTAAAATAGTTAAAACACGAACAAAATAATATATGTGTGTTCGATGCTTGGATTAGCTTATCAGACACGTATATAAATTTGAAAATATTTGCATTTGGACTTCTCAATTTTTGGTTTTGACGTATTTCTATGAGCAGATATTTTTGAACATTTACTATATTAAAACTAGATCAAGAAACCATCTGAACAATGCTAGTCTCTCAGAATGTTTAAAGATGGAAATTACGCATACCTGCCTGTTGTTGAGACACTTGCTCTAGAAGTTTAGTAGCAAAAATCACATCAGTTTGTACGCAATTGGGTGTTTGTCACGTTTTTTTCAGTATTAGTAAATAACAATTAAAAAAAATTAATAAAACGCTTTCGGAGTCTATTCAATTTCTTATTAAAAAAACCCGAGCTGGCAGCTTTAATCGAGGTGCGGTTCTATGAATTTTTTAAAATAATTAGATCAAAAATTATTCTTAAATCAAAAAACCAAAAAAACTGACCACCACCTTGTGTACACTCTACGGCTTCAGAAACCAGATGCTACCATCAACGCTGGTAGTCCTAAGCAGCTATACCGCGTGAAATGGGAGATATTGGAAAAATGAGGCTGTGAGGAACAATTTTGCAGATGACATTTCCTCCAGGTTCAAAGAAATTCCCAAGCATACTGCAGATGTTGAGGAGGAGTGGAAGCTGTTCAGAACAGCTGTCACTGCCTCTGCAGTCTCATGCTGTGGCAGAAAGTGGCTCGGCGTGGCAACGGGCAGTGAGAAAAGGACACCTTGGTGGAACCAAGAAGTCCAAAAAACTGTCCGGGCAAAAAAGGAGTCCTACCTAACATGGCTTAGAGTCAGGTCACCTGAGATGCATTTGCGTTATGCTGAGGCACGAAAAGCTGCTGCTGAGGCAGTAAAGACAGCAAAGCAGAAGGCTTGGGAATCCTTTCGAGAAAGATTAGACTCATCCTATGCAAATGCAAACAAAGTATTCTGGCAGACCATCCGCCGCCTTCGAGGGAGGAAATCGTGCACAGCAAGGGGCAATTAAGACCTCTGATGGTACACTTTTAACAACCGAGAAGGATATCCTCCACAGATGGAGGGAATACTTTGAGAGCCTTCTTAACCCGGGTGGCCCAGCAGTTGTGGACATCCAAGAGGTGCAGATCGGGGCAATGATTAGTCTCACAGTAGAAGAGGTCCATTTAGCAATAAAATTGCTAAAATTGCGCAAGGCTGCTGGCGATGATGAAATTCGGCCCGAAATGCTAAAAGCCTTAAATCGAGACGGTGTTCTCTGGCTGACTCGAGTGTGTCAGGCTGCTTGGATATCTGGGCGAGCACCAAAGCAATGGCAGACAAGCATAATAATACCAGTCTTTAAGAAAGGAGACCAGAAGGATTGCAGTAACTATCGTGGCATCTCCCTGCCTGGGAAAGTGTATGCTAAGTGCTTGGAAAGACGGTGCGGGAGCATAGTTTAGTCAAAGTTCCAGGAAGAACAATGTGGCTTTCGTCCTGTAGAAGCACAACTGACCAAATCTTCACTTTAAGGCAAGTCTTTGAGAAATCTTGGGAAGGAATATGCCAAGAATGTCTACACATGTTTTGTGGACTTGGAGAAGGCATGTGACCGGGTTCCTCAGGATAAGCTTTGGCAAGTAGTACAGGAGTATGGAGTGGATGGCGAACTATTAGCTGCCATCAAGTCCCTATATGAATGCCCAGAGTTTTGTGTCAGGGTAAACAGCACAAAGTCTGAACCTTTCACAGTCTCCGTTGGCCTCTGCCAAGGGTGTGTTCTGTCACCCCTCCTTTTCATAATATTTATGGACTGGATTGATAGGCACAGCTGAGGCAGTGAGTGTGTCAGAATTGGAAGATGTAGCATTTGACGTCTGCTTTTTGCAGATGACCTAGTTCTGCTTAGCTCTTCCACAGATGACCTCCAGTGGACCCTGGATAGGTTTGTAGCTGTTTGTGCAGATGCCAGAATGAAGATCAGTGTGGCCAAAACTGAAACATTTGTGGTCTCAAGACAATCATCCCAGTGCACTCTAAATGTAAGTGGAGTCCCAATGAGGCAGGTGGAAAAGTTTAAATACCTTGGGTCCATATTCACGAATGATGGAAAATGGGACATAGAGCTAGATACTCGAATTGGCCTAGCAAGCTCAATATTGCGGGAGCTTGGCCGTTCGGTAGTATTGAAGCGAGAGTTAAGCCAGAAGGCAAAGCTGGCTGTCTTCACTACAGTCTATGTCCCCATCCTCATCTATGGTCATGAGAGTTGGGTAATGACCGAAAGAATGCGGACACGAATGCAAGCGGCTGAAATGAGGTTCCTTTGGGGGGTTGCGGGACTGACAAGACTCGACAGAGTCAGAAGCTCTGCAATCCGGGAAACCCTCAATACTCAACCGCTGCTTCTCCGTGTTGAGAGATCACAGTTACGTTGGTACGGGCACCTGGTCAGAATGCCACAATAGAGGCTCCCTCAGCACACCCTCTTTTGCCAAGCCAGAGGGTGGGATGCCACGTGGAAGACCAAGGACTCGCTGGATCGATTATATCCAAAACCTTGGGTGGACACGTTTGGGAATCCCACCACCTGAGCTTGGTGGCAGAGGATCGTGACCATTGGAAGTTCTTCTTGCAGCTCTTGCTTCCACAACCCAATTAGGAAAGGTGGGCCTTGAAGATGTATGTATGTATCAAAAAAGCCCCCCCCCCCCAAATGATCTACGAGATTATTGGCTAAATTATAAAAAGATAGTCTTAAATCCGAAAAAAACTAAATTCAGTTAATGATATTCAAATATAAGACTAAAGTAATCCATTCGAAGTAACTAAATATAAAAAGAAACGTACAAGCAGATAAGACATATGCAGAGAAATTTAGTCTCTGACATCTGGATATCCCCATTTCCACGAAAACTATCATGAAACTATCATAAATTACCCAAACGCATTTTGTCTGTCAAAAACGTTTCCTAGGATTTGAAATTAAACTCTACAGAATTTAATGAAAGACAGGTCGAATTAAACATAAACTACAAATACAGATTCAGCTACATGTCAGTGCTTCCCAAACTTCTGGATGTCAGGGCCCCCTTTACAAAAATTAAAATATTTCACGGCCCCCCCTAGAAAAAAAAATCGTAATAGATATATTATTATAATATTTATTGTATATATATTCAATACAAAACATACACAGCGAATATTGCAAAAATCAAATGCATGTATTATTTTTTGCCTCTTACCGTTTGCGGGCTGTTCTGGTAAAATATGAAATACTGTCCTTTTTTTTTTTTTTGAGTCTATTTCTGCTTCTTCTGATTGTTCGCGGGAATTTTTTTTAATTTTTTATCAGCCACTTCTCCATCTTAGGGTTAAATTTTTTTAACGTAGAATAGGTCAAATAATATCACCACTTACCGATACTGGCACACCACAGACTGATAACAGGAAATTAGTGAATATTACCTGAATAAGGGAATCCCCGGACCAGGAACATTTTTCTCTTTTGTGACTTTTCTCCCTTTACGGTAATTAAGCCTTACGCGAAACAGACAGCAAAGGCAGGTTATTAAAACGTGCATATATTAACAAAGGTGCGGTATTAACAAAAGATCGCGCAACCGAAAGATAAAAGCATAGCTGACAATTGAGTTGAAATGCTAACTCTCTTCAACCGAATTCCATATGTGAAACTGCCATAACATTCATTATATATATATATATATATATATATATATATATATATATATATATATATATATATATTACTTAGTTTTAACACTTTTACGAATTTTAACACGTTCGGTTGAATTTTATTGTTGCCTTGGGAAATCGAACTCACACACATCTAATTAATAACAATAGTTTTTAGTTAGATACTGTGTTTGCCCATGCAACATATGGTTTTGTTTCAGTCTATACAGCATAGTTTCTGTATGAGGGGAAATGTGATTCATTAATTAGTGTGTTTTTATCCCTGTTGTCTCTAATTGCACTATTTGTGAGAAATATATTACACAGACTCCTCATACCTTATTCACTGGCATAATAAAAGTACTTGTTTTTATTGCCTCTGCAGTATAGTGGTTGTTAGGGAGGGGTGTTGTTTACCACTGGAAGCGAGTTACTGTCTCCCCACATGAACTTGTTTAAGCTTTTTTTCATATGTGAAGTATATGCGAAACTTTCATTGGTAACCGAAAACTAGCTCGGATGACAGTGATAATATAAAACGAGTTTTGATATGTATATAAAGTCAATATCAACAGTCCCTGATTACGAACGCGTGATGAAAGGGACAGGGAGATTTGAAGCTTCCCTGGAGAGCATTCGAAGTAAATACAATTAACCACTGCTTTGAAATTAAACATATGAATAAACAATATTTACTAATATTCATTAAGCGCCGAAATACGCAGGAAGCAAAGTTTGTGAACCAACACCAATGTGCGAATTTTTCCATTAAAATATAAAAAATAACAAAAAAGAAATAATAAAAGTTAAATACGTTTCTTTTAAAATAAAAAAAAATCTACTTAGTCTTAAAACATTTTAAATTTGTTTTCATTATTTCACGGCCCCCCTGAACAAAACCTACGGCCCCCAAGGGGGCCGCGGCCCACAGTTTGGGAAGCGCTGACATATGTGAAAGGAGTTTTAATCTAGCGTCCTATTCCTGTTTGTTTCTTAATAATGGTCTTATACATACACATCATTAAAAGCAAAACAATAAAGTAAAAATTCTTAAATTTTTAAAAAATATTTTCTGTGAAAAAATTTTACAGAAAAGCAATTGAGCAGAAATGTCAAATGTATTGGAGCAAAACTATGAGATGATGAAATACAGTACTTAATCGAGATATACCAGCACCACCTTTATTAGTTTCAAAGTATACCACAAAAATATTTAGTGATTAAGTCATGAGATTACCTGTTTATTTAGTTATGATCTATTTGTGAATAAACAATTTCCATAATCCGAAGGAACAGTATACGAGGGTAGTCTGAAATGTTCTCGCCTAACAATGAAAAAACGAATTTATAATTTCAAAATTATTTTTATTTTTCAACATAATCTCCCTTAACCCGGCTTTAGTAAGGTGGGGTGTCACAAACCCAGTGGCGTAGCTAGAGCCGTTACCGCCCGGGGCGATCCCTGAGTTTGCCGCCCCTCTCAATACACACCATAAATACATTACTACAAAAAGTCAAAACGACGTATAGGGAAATAAATTAAAACACTATGTTTATTTTTTAAGTAAAACAAAATTTCAACATTCTAAAATGTTATTTTTCATGCTTTTCTGTTAGCAAAATCGTCGATTATATTGGCGAAGTCTATTTCATAGTCATCATCATCATACGTATCAAGGATTTAGGCCTAGTATGGCCTGTTCCGGCCTTAGAAGTCATCGTTGAATCGTTTAAGAGATTTCTATTTCATAGTAATGTAGGTAATTCTTAATCAGATTTTATTTTTAAAAAACTCCTCTCACAGCAATTGTGAGGAAAATTCGCAGTAGTATAACACCACCAATATTTGGAAATTTAATTCTCGAGACTGTATTTTAGAATTAACTGCAAAAGTTCAAAAAGGTTCAAAGTGCCGCCCGGGGCGGACCTCCCCCTCCCCCAGCCGCCTTGCTACGCCACTGCACAGACCCAAAAGATTTTAAATTGACTACAGTATGACTTTTTAACAAAGCTTGGCAGTGAGTCATGCCTCAGTATAGCTTCCCTTCCCGTAATCCGCTACTCGACGCCATAGACGACAGGCTGTTGCGCGCAAGCAAGTTTAGTGTGCTAGGGTCCACCAGATCCCACCTTACCAAAAGTGTGACATATATATTTACTTCCGAAACGTAAGTTGTTTTCATGTATATTCTACTAAAATATTATCGTTACTGCTGTCTTTTATATTTTTACATACCAACTATAAGCAAATACGTTTTCGTAAAATTTAGAGGATATTTTGAGAATAATATCTTTTTTTTACCAGATGAGTTACGAGCAGGAAGAACAGAAGTTACATCAACTTATAGATGACGCTTTGACAGACGAGGAGCCATTTAGCGGAGATGGTGAAATTGATTTATAATTAGTCAGTAACCATGAGTCTGATACAGAACAAGACTGTGAGGAAGAATCCACCAATATTGATTAAAAAGATATGGATTTCTGTAATACACTACATTATTTGGGTGGGTCTGTGGGACCCCACTTTACTACTTTTGTTACATTTTCCCACCTCACCAGCGCCAGGTTAAGACTAATACATTTATTCCAGCGCCATTATCTCGTCCCTGTTGTGGTTCTCAGTAAGAGCCGCAAAATACCCCTCTACAGCTGCAATCACCTCTTGATTCGAAGAAAAGCTTTAGCTTTGGGAAAAGATAGAAGTCAGAGGGAGCCAAATCTGGGGAATAGGGTGGATATTCCAACAATTCATAGTGCAGATCCCTTAATTTTCCCATTGCCAAAACACCTTTGTGGGCAGGTGCATTGTCCTGATGAAAGATGATTTTTTTCTTCTGCACAACGGGGTCTTTTCTCACGCACGAATTTTTTCCTCTAGCCTGGTTAAAAGATCGGAATAATATTCTCCGGTTATTGTTTTACCCTTTTCAAGATAATTAATAAACAAAATGCCGTTGGCATCCCAAAACATCAATGCCATGACCTTTCCTGCTGATTGAACCGATTTTGGCGCTGAAACAGCTGGCTTCTGTTTTGATTCTGTTTGGATTCTGGTGTATAATGGTGAATCCAAGTCTCATCCATCGTAATAAATCAACGCACAAAATCAGTTTTATTCTTGTTAAAACGCTCCAAGCACTGTACAGAGCTTTTCATGCCAGTCCGTTTTTGATCTGCTATGAGCAAGCGCGGCACCCCTCTTGTGCAAAGCGTTTTCATTTGCAATTCTTCATGCAAAATATATCCTACACGTTCTTTTGAAATGCCTAGTCGCACTTTGACTCGCCGGTCATCCAATACCATATCATGCATTTGATCAATGATTTCTGGTAGTGTTACACTTTTTTTGGACGTCCTTCATGTGGATCATCTTCAAGGCTGGTACGGCCACGTTTAAACTCAGCAGCCCATTTCTTAATTGTCGAAAACGAAGGAGAAGAGTGCCCATAAACTTTTATGAACTTCGAATGCATTTCTTTTGGCGTTAAACCTTCGTTTACAAAAAATTTTATAACCGCACGATACTCAGTTTTATCCAGTTTAAGGGATACATACAACACTTTTGCTTCAGACAGCTGTATAAAACAAACTACTTAATCGAATCACTTGCAATTTCACATGGATGCTTATGACAGATGTGCGAACTTAGGGGAAAAAAAAAATCTTGCCATCTATGGCAATATATTTTTTTTTTTTGCCATCTATGGTCGAGGCCGAGAACTTTTCAGACCACCCTCGTATTATAGCCGGTATATCAGGCGCTCTGATTTCACCTTATGTACAAAGCTGTGAAGACGTTTACAAATTGGATTATTATTAGAACTTTTGCCATAAGGTTAAAAATTATTTTATCGCCCAAAGAGAAAACTGTAAATGTCTTTTATCTTGAATATTAAGTTGATTAAAATGTAAATTTATTGAAGTGTAAAGTGAAATGGAATAAACATTCATTCATCCATCCATTAGTTCAGTTTGATGACGATTAGGTTTTTTTTTTTTTTTCTTCCTTCTTTGCATAGCAATTGAACCGAAGTTCTGTATAAGTAATGCAATTTGATCCTGAAGTGGTGCCATATGCATGCTCACTTTTCCATGGGTAACCAATCCATAGGTAACAAACTTTCTATAGTATCCCTTTATCAAAATTGCAGACTGGCTTGTGTATCGTTAGTTGGTAGTTTGCGCCAAAGCAACTAAGGCTTATAATGTATGTTTCATGTCTTTAAATTATTTTATTCCCTGGTTGGTTGATTGACGCGTTTTGTGGCAATTTTTTTAAAAGAGATTTGGGAGAGAGAGGATTGGATTTAATCGAAAAGTCCTTATATAAATATTCCTCTAGTATTTTGATTAATGGAACTCAGATCTTTCCGAAGTGCATCGCAATTGCTGACTTTTGCGGAGACGATCTTATGTAGAAAGAGCTGTGCCAAAAGAATATGGTCCTTTCCCATAGTGTTCTTTACTCGAACTTTAACCTGTATGTTAATGATATCGCGCATATTTTACGGGGAAATCTTCAGATGTTTGTAGATAAATACACAAACACGATAAACAAAAAAGATAAACATATACTCCATAATATTTAACAAACACATTTTAGAACGTTAAAGAACAACGCTGATTTAGTGGCTCTTCAGAACAGTTTGAGTAGGCTGACTGAATGGTTAGTGTTGGGACAAGGCGACTGTGTGTCATATTGGCTCTGGGAGTCAAGGAATCTTGGAATAATTGATGGTAGATAAGGAGTTGAAGTGTAGAAATAAAGACACCACAAAGAAGTGTTGCAATAAAAGAATTGAAAATGGTGATAAGAAAGTGAGGAGTCGCACAATATAAGGCCGTGTGTAAAAATAAGCGCTAGCGAAAAATTCAGAGACCAAGTAATAGTAACAACATCGTAATAACTGAGGAATGTTAGCAGTGACAATAGGTTGAGAAAATGAATAGGAAGGGTGATATGATCCGGACTTCTTTAGAGGAACTAGCCGATTAGATACCGAGATATTTTTCACAGATTTGAAAAGATGAGAAGAAGATGTTATATTCCAATATCCTTGGATATTGGAATATGATGAGTAAGGCGTAGCTTTTTTGAATGGAGAGCGATTGGCGAATGGAATGCATTGCCATATTGAGGTGTTGTGTGCACCGATGTTTATCAGTTGAACGTTAACGAGGTGTTCCCGTAACAAATATTGCCCGTTATTTCTTAGTTTCCTCAAAGGGTGTGTATTTGACTCCGGTGGTATTTTTTAATAGTGATAATAACTATTTGAAATTGTTATAATTCTTGACCACAGAGATTAATGAATAACTAACTCTTATTTAGAAGTATTGGTCAAGTGTTAATAAACTATTTAATCACCAACTAGTTTCGCCGGCTATTGCTGTCGGCATCTTCCAAAAACTTAGCATTATTCATATGCTAAAGAAAAGAGCTATACAGTTTATTTACTACGGACCAAAATGATCTACAAGAAGAATTGACTACAATATCCAACGACCTATCCTTAAATGGCTAGCTACCCTAGAAGACTCGTCAACAATATTCTCTTCTTTGACATACCACAAAGACAACGTGATGTCACCCAACATATCACCACTATAACTATTCCATATCGTTGGTACCATTTCCAAAAAACTGGCTCTCCTCCTAAAACCACACAATATTAGAGTGACCTTCAAGCCAGTTGAAACTATTCAGAAATTTCTAAGATCACCGAAAGACTTCCATCCTTTCTACAAGTATGCTGGAGTTTACAACATCCCTTGTTCCTGTGGTCTTAGTTACATTGGTCAGACGTCTGGAAGCTTCGAAATGAGACAAAGGGAACTGTTATGTAAGAAATAACAGACAAGATATATCTGGCTTTTCTTCCCACTTCTCTGCAACCAACCACATTATTGAATGCAATAAAAGTTATATGCGTTATATAGAAGAAAACTACGGTTCCAGAATCTCCAAAGAAGCAGCTACAGTCGCCCGTTCCACAAAAAAACCTCAACAGGAATCAAGGTTTTTATCCTACCTGATATGTGGAAGACCTTAATCAGATCACTAAACACGCATGAAATGAACTTCTGCGCCAACTACAAAATGTGTCTCAGCAAGTAAATCATGTATCCGCGACACGTGTATTGTTTCACGCTCAGTGCTATTTTGTTATCGAATTAGAATTGTCAGTTAACACCTAGCTTGTAATTTACTTTGCCTACCTTATTTGTACCCTGAAGATGCCGACAGCAATAGCCGGCGAAACTAGTTGGTTATTAAATAGTTTATTAACACTTGACCAATACTTCTAAATAAGAGTTAGTTATTCATTAATAATAACTATTAATCCTGAAGCTTTATATTATTTTTAGCATGTTTTGATTATTGTCAAAGGTTGGTTTTCAAGGGATGTGCATAAACTGCTGCAATTGGCACTGTTCATTAAATAAACAGCTTAAGCCAGTACACATTCCTCAAATATCGCAAACCATTTTTTTTTATTATAAATACAACGATGATTAAAATGAAAAAAAAAAAAATGAATTAGCAGATTTAAAGCTCTATCTGAAATTATACTTCATGTTTTGAGAACTTTTTTGTTTTATATCTGAAATGGAACTTATTTGTAAAAGATATCTCACAGATATCTTTTGGAAATGAGTCAAAGCGAAAAAACACACACAAATCTAGAAATTCTACAGTTTTCTAAACGAATGACTAGTGAAACTGTTGTGTGTGTGCACGTGCTGCTCATTACACTGACAAGATAAATATATACTCCATAATATTTAACAAACACATTTTAGGTCACTTTAACATTTGGACTGCAGAGAAAGAGATCAGCGAACGCCGCACCCTTCTGACCCAGTAGACTGGTCACTTAGTAGTATCGTACGTCTCCGTAAATGGGCTTATCTCAAATAGGACCCTTTACATATGTGTTTAGCTGGTTTCTTGCTTGTTCAAATAAGGTAAATGGGTATAGCTGACATCAAATTTATGTAGGTATCGTCATAACCTTTTGTCCTTAATTAAATCTATCAAAAATTATATACAATAAATAATTCTAATTTTTAGTGGAACTTGTGGCATAGTAATTAAATAATAAAGTAACACGTAAAAACCACAGTGATATCTTTAATTAGTAAAAAGACAGATATTTCGTACTAAAATTAATAGTACATCTTCAGTGTCTGTAATACGAATGGAATACAGGCAAAACGTTCGGTGGATCACCTATCAAAATACAATTGTTACCGCGTGTAATTTGCTTTTGAAAAACGAAGTCGCAACTTCAAAACGTAGTTTGTTGGCATCTTCGCTAGGAAGTCCTGACAGATTGCGTTCTATATTATGTAAGAAATCTACAAATAAATGGACTGTAAACATTTCCAATCGCCCATTATCCACCGCTGAAACCAGTGCTTTAGCAAAGGGCCTTGATTTTGCTGTTATTCCTTCACGCATTCCTTATCTTGATTTCTTACATAATATAGAGCGCAATCTGTCAGGACTTCCTAGCGAAGATGCCAACAAACTACGTTTTGAAGTTGCGACTTCGTTATTCAAAAGCAAATTACCTCCATGCAATTTATCAAATGCTGAAATTAAAGGTCTAACGTCTTTAAGAAAAGATAATACAATATCCATTTCTAAGGCCGATAAAGGAAAAGCTATTGTAATTATGAATAAGACTATGAGACAAACGTATCCAGCCTATTAGAAGACACCACGACCTACCAAGAGATCACACGTAATCCTACTAATTCACAAATTAAACAGCTAAATAAATTACTTGATGAGGTTATTAGTTGGGATCATAACTACGTGGATAAAATACGCACCTACTTTGGAAGAACTCCTCGTCTTTATGGACTCTCAAAAATCCATAAAGAAGGCTGTCCTGTACGACCTATTGTAAATTGCATTGACTCTCCAACTTATCAGATTGCAAGAGTATTATCTCTTTCCTTAAGTGCTCTCACTGGTCATTCCAGATCCTATATAAAGAACTCAACAGATTTTCTTGAAAATAATCAAGGATATAAAAATTACAGATTCTGAAATATTAGTCAGTTTTGACATCATTTCTCTGTTCACCAATATCCCATTAACCGACACGGTCAATTCTTTATATGAAGATTACCCCCCCCCCCCCCCCCCCAATATCGCAAGGATATTCGATATGTCATCCACGCAGGTTATTTCAGTTGGAAAAACAAAATCTACAAACAAATTGAAGGTACTGCCATGGATACTGCTCTGTCTCCACCTCTTGCAAACTACTATTTGAAACAATTCGAAGATACTATGTTCTCATCCATTCATCCTCAACCATCTGTTTGGTACCGTTACGTCGATGATGTTTTTGCTGTTTGGCCACACACTGAAGATGAACTTTCCACTTTTCTGCAACAGATAAATAACCTTCACCCACGCATCCAATTCACTATGAAAAAAGAAAACTCTGGTACTTTACCATTTTTGGACATCCTCCTTACTGGAACGTCTACCTTATCTACAAGCGTCTTTCGAAAACCCACATTTACTGGCAGATACATTCACAAAAAGTCTGCGCATCACGTCTCAAAAATTTGGCATTCTTAAATCTCTAATTCGTAGAGCACATAAAGTTTGCTCTTCCCCAATAATCTTTCAACAAGAACTTTCCATCATTAAAAAATTAATGGAATCAAATGATTACAACTCCAATCAAATCCAACAGTCCGCAGAGTTCCTATTTCATACATTCCAGGAATCTCAGAACCTATAGGTAGAATCCTAAAAAAGTATCAATTGATTCCAACATATATTCCTATCAACAAAATTTCTTCTTTATTACCTTCTACAAAGGATAAACTGTCTTTATCTTTGGCTGGCGTTTATCAAATACCTTGCGAATGCGATGTCTCTTATTTTGGATAAACTGGCCGTTCTTTGGAAAAAAGAACATCAATGTTATATTGATTATAACAAACGTCTGAATTCTGGTCTGGCGCGGTACAGTATTGACTCTACTCATAGTGTCCAGTGGGATAAAGCAGTTCTCCTCAATAGATGCAGATTCCAATATGCTTATTCAAAGAAAGTTGTGAAACTATCTTACACCGACCGAATTTAAATAGAAATGACTGTATGTCTCTCCCAAAGATCTGGGAGACTTTTATCTTATGTAAAAAAACCATTTACTTAATAGATTAAATCTGTTATTTCTATTATTTCCTAGCACGCGGTAACAATTGTATTTTAATAGGTGATCCACCGAACGTTTTGCTTGTATTCCATTCCTATTACAGACACTGAAGCTGTACTATTAATTTTAGTACGAAATATCTATGTCATTTTACTAATTAAAGTTATCACTGTGGTTTTTACGTGTTACTTTATTATTTATATACAATAAAGTATATGTAGATAGTCGTTGTCTCCATCGAATTGGGGCTTTAATCCGTAGGTTTTTTTTTGCAAAAGAAAAAAAAATCGCCTTTTCTATATGTTTACACAATAGTTTAAATTACCTTTTGAGTGCTAGCTGCGCTGTTACAATTCAAGGATCTTCTTTCCCCTAACAATAAATCGATCATCTCGGAAACGTTCTGAAAAGTAGGAAAGATTCTCCAAGTTTGAGATATCCCTCTTATTTTGTTCTTTTATTGGGAGAGATAACTCATTTACAAGTTCTGATATCCAAAACGTGTTCCGAAGAACAATCAATCTCTTCGCTATTCTTCCGCAAATATTTCCTTTTCTATGCAGAAGTGTACAGCATATTCTGCGAAATTATTTGTTCCTTTATAGAAATAACACTGACGAAACAATTTTAAACGCCTTTAACTAAATACATAAACGCCTACCTGTTTTGTTTCCCCCCCCCATACGTAAGCATGTTGTTATTAACCGGGCATATCCATAGAATCCCGGAAGCCCAAAGTAACCATTATTCACACAATGTCTATCATGCTTCTCCATACATTTAATGACAGTGCACTCATCATTACTCCAGAAGTCACTCATTAATCGGCCAAGCAAAAAAAAAAAAAAAAAATCCAATCCAGTTCCCACACTGCTAACCGCATGTTTACTCAGCTTCCAAAGGTAATCCCCTCGTTCTTGTCATGAATAATAATAATAATAAAAAAAATTCTTACAGGTAACTTATGTGTTTCAATCTCACATTTCTTCTATTCAATCAATATACCAATTTTTTATAACCCACAAACTTTTGTTCTCCTACGATGCATTACTTAGACACACGCCTCTGAATTTTCTCCATTCCTCAATTCCAATAGCCTCTGGTGACCAAATCTGAGAACATTAGTCCTGATGTGTTAGTATCAAATGCTTATAGATGGATAATATCTTCCTTGTCTGTTTGGCGCAGTATATATTTTTAACATGTGGGCAAAACAGGCATTAATTTAGCATTTATGATCTTTACATTTTGAAGCAAAATAAACAAAACTGAACCACAAAGGCACTGATGCAAGACCTATAGGCACATCAATTTTGTCCGAGTGCGCCTAAGAAGGAAGAAATTTAACATGTTTTTGAATAGTTGAATGTTGTAGTCCTTGAGAAAGACAATGAATGAAGCTGTTCCAGAGAATCATGGTAGATGAAATGAAGAAGTTGGTTTGATAAGTTTGGAGTTGGATGTAAAATGGATGTAGACAGTAGCTGCTCTTGTTCTTACAGTTTTGGACAGTGGAGGAATGATACTAGCCAGTTCAGCAAAGCATTGACTATGAAAGTATCCATAGAATAGGCGGAAACTGAACCTGTGTGTGACAGAGAGAGACACGAGTGATTCTCTGAAAGAGGGCTCATCTAATTGCCTTCTTCTGAATAGCATAATCAAACAATGACTAATATATAGTGTTAGCCGTTGTATAGGTGAAAATTAGTATCTTGCAGAGGAAAATACATTGAGGTTTTTGGCGGCTGCAGAAGTAATGGCCGAGATGTGTTTGTACCACTGGTTGGACTTTTGACATGAGTGTTATCGAAAATAAGGACAAGTGACTTGAATCTTTCTTGTGTAAATTTATACATGGCTGCGTTTTGATAGTTGAAGTTCACGGTCCTCCCCCCTCCATTGAAGAATAATTAGATCGAACTTTTAAGGCATTTGTTATGGAGTATTTCAAGGCTTCTAATGGACTGCAAGGCTTGTCGATGGGTCATCAGCATAGCTGTGGATAGGATTTGAAGTAAATGCGAGTACATAATTTATATCCAAGAGGAAGAGAGTGAGTGAAAGTAGTACAGAGTCCTTGGGAGAGTTTTGTATTGGTGGAGAAATGTGTGTGGAGAGGAAACCATTTACCATCACGTGTTGTGAGCAACCAGAGAGAAACTTGGCGAACCATTTGCGGAAGGTTGTAGGAAGACAATGGGATGATAGTTTGCTGAGCAGACTTGTTATGCCATACCCTATCATATACGTCAGAAATGTCGAGAGCGACCATGTGAGTTTCTCCAAATTTTTTCATGAGTTGTGTCCAGTAGTGGATGATGGAAGGTCTCAGAGTGAATATCGGTATTGTTTCTCTTCAGTTAGCTAGTGTGCAGAATTTGGATATTGATGACCTCCATAGTTGTGAGAATGGAAGTAAGAGCAATTGGATGTTAATTTGTTGACTGACTTATCACATTTCTTTGGAATGAGGCTTGTTTCCATGCTGTGGCAGTGGAGTAGGAAAGATTAAAGAGGCGATATGGAATATATGCTAATTCCGGAGCACAAGTTTTAACACAATAGATCCAAGATATTCAGGATTGTTCTGGCTTCTTTCTTGTAAACTAGAGGTGCCATGCAGTGAGTAGTTTTTGCTTGTGTGTGGTGTGTCCCGGGAGGGGGTACTTTGCCATGATCATCACTGTAGAAATTGGAAAAGAATGATGCCAGCAGATCAGCCTTATTTTACGTGATACAATGGTGACAGAAGTTGTGGTCCATGGCCTCGGCGATTGATCGGAAGTATCAAGCCATTCATATGCTGAATGTTTTTTTTTTTTCATGGACTGCTTGAGCACTTGTTGGAGAACTAATGCTTGACTATTGATCTGGAATTTTGGGTAGAGCGAGGGATGAAAGTTTTTATTTCGGTTAGAATTAACTCTGTTATTTGGTCTGAGCAGGTGTTTGGATCGGAAGAACCGAAGCGGTAGTCCATGACGAGAGAAGTCACAGAGGTCATCCCATTTGGCACCCTTATAAAGCCAGAGGACACGAGACTGGGAATAGCTAAGTATAGGTTGTTTTAAAGTTCAGGAAACTCGAATCTAAGTTACCATGACAAAGGATGAGAAGAAATGGAGAGAGCGTGTATTATCAGATCTCCGTTGACTGCGTCTAGGCGATGAACCAGAATGCACTTAAACACACGAATAAGGCTTTGTCTAATTTTGTCACAAAGTACGGAGTGATTGAAATACATTTCAGATTAATTAGGATCCTAAATAATACATACAGTTCGATATTGAGTCGAATGAACATATATTAGCTTGCATTCTAAATAGGAAATTTTATTCCCGTCCAGCCAATGCGCAGTTAAACATTGTATAATTTCGAAATTTTCTACCAGATTTTTCGCGTGGAATGGCGGCTTGACAACGAAAATTGAGATGACCAGACACTATTATTTATTTTTTACATAATCCGGAAATCCTGTTTTAGAATATCAAACATGAAACTTCTTCGGCTAACTTCAGTTCTCTAAGTAGGGCGGAGCTCTCACCCCGCAGAATGAAATTCATCTCCCACATTTTGTAAACATCCATACCAGGGATGAGATTCTAACTTAGGACTTATTGTATGGAAAGCGGAAAGGCTCTACACCTGGCCAACCAAGCTGGAGTTTATGATTTAATTGCTTATTCTTTTATTTCTTGGTATTTGCTTTAAAAAAAAAAAATCTCCCGCAAAAAAAAATATATATATATATATATATATATATATATATATATATATATAAAATAAAGTCCCAGTCTCCCCCCCCCCTCGGATATGCATATCTTTTTATGTGATTCTCGCTCACGAAAGGTTGTAAACCTATAATTCATTAGTACCGTCAGTGCACTAAGGATTGTTTAAATTTTTTATTAATATTTATAATTTTTTGTTTTTATTTATTTATTTATTTACATAGTCTGCGAAACCTTGCTAGAGACCAAACATGGAAAACTTTTTAAAGCACTCCATGCTTCTATTAAGCAGGGTTGTGGTCTCACACTGATTGATGAAATTCATCTGTTTTTTAGAAACCCTTCTGACTGAATATGATTCACATAAAATAAATTTTGGTTCATTATGAACTGTCCTCCGTCTTCTGTACCTCTCTTAAAAATGCGTAGTCTTAGATGTTTTATCTTAAGAATACTAAATATGATTGACTTTTGAACGTAATACGGCTATGCACATAAAATATATTATTTGTTTGTTCAAAAACTATCTCTGCTGCCATTTTAAAAAGATTTATTCAAATCCATGTATTATTTATTCCCTTCATACGTTCAAACCCTAGCCAGGTTTACGGAGACACAACAGCTGGTTAAGAATGATAAAAATAGCTTCATTCCAAACGATGCCCTGCTACCTGCTGTAAACGAGGAAAGCTTCGCTTGAATGGTGTCAGTCCTCAGATTAGCTAGATATGCGGAGGCACCCTTCTTTCTCAGCGCGTGTGTGTAATCTGTTGTGGCGGTTTCGGTTGAGGGGAAAACAAATGAAACCAGTATTTTCCTACTTAAGATTTTGTAGGTGCGTTTGTTAGACGAAGGGATTAAAGGCTGGTTTTAATAATTGTTGGTCTAATATATAGTTTTACTAGCAAAACTACCTGACGTTGCTCAGATGATTAACTCATGTTTTTTTATCATATATTATTATTTATTTATTTTTCATCCTTTTTAAGAATTAATTATTTTTTCACATTCCAGGCACCAGATTTCAACCAAGAGTTAATACTGTTATTAAAAACTATCCACCTCGGTCATATGTCTAATTTTCATATGTTAAATATGAAGTATTTTTCCTTGAGAATTTTTAAAATGTGATAATTGTATAAACGATATCATTGTAATGAATTTTCTCCCTCGCTTATTATCCTTCGGTCGAAAAAAAATGGCAAAAATGATTATCATTTTTGTCAATTAATAAAATAATATAATATTATTATAATAACGTCGGGATGTTTTATTATAATAAAACATCCCGACGGTGAACGATTTTCGACGTAATTTGCACTACCAATAGTGCAAATTTGAAAGGTCTAATTTATAAACCATGCGATTTTCAGTAATTATGGCCTGGTTGGCCGAGCGAATAGTGTCTTTGTTCTCTAAACAGCAGATGTTAATTCAGATCTTACTGCGACAAGGATGTTGATAAAAATTTTGATTTGATTTGATTTTTTTTATATAGCGCAAAGACATCAGAAGTTATACTGCGCCAGGACGCAGCACTACATATAGTAATTGGTTAGTACAGTGGTCGCCAAAGTGGTCGATATCGACCCCCAGGGATCGATACAACACTGTTAGGGGTCTATAGAAAAATATAAGACATCATTGTACGGGTAATATTTAATTCGGTTAACTTGGATTACCTCCATCGTGAATGACAACGCAATTAAGAGTGAATCGTGGAAGCAGTGACGTGAATAGGACCTGTAAGATGGAGCAAGGTCATGAGAATAGTTACTGAGGCCAATCAAGTAGGCCAAAATGACGTATTTACCAATAAACGGATGGTGGTGTTCCTCCCCGACCGGAGCGAGATTGCAACACGTGCGCGGTTCTTATTTAATTATAATTACACGTATTCGATCCCAGTCTCATTTTTGCGCATCGACATACAAGTGAGCGTTAATGTTCTAAAATTCATCAACATACATATTATAATTCAATCGTTATTCATTCACGAACTAAACTTCTCTATGTTGAAGAGTTGAGCAGGGCTGCTAGTAATACCAGTAGTTTATTAATATCACTAGTAATACCAGCGATATTACTAGTGATAGTAATAGTAGTGGTAATAGTAATATAATAATATATACTATGTTATTATACATACAATAAACACTGTAACTATAAAATAAACAATCTAAAAACTCACATAAGCGTCTTTTTTGCTTGTCCTATTATAATTACGTAATAGTAAAATAGAGGGGATCGATAAAAAGTCAAGAAACTCTTGAAGGGGTCGACAGTCAAAAAAGTTTGGCGACCCCTGGGTTAGTAGGACAATCACAAGCATGCATGCTCTTGGCTGGAGAGCAGATACGCTAACCACTCGACCATCTGTAGATGATAATCTCACACCAGAATACGAAACTCATCTAATTTATATGAGATCTGAAGTGACTCTTGTTAATGATTAAAGAAAAAGACATCCCATTTCCTCTGCACCAGCAACCACTATATTTAAAAATAAATAAATAAAAGGCATATCAGATAGTAGGCGCATCCCTTTCAGGTATTTCTGATCCATATGGAATTCAATAGGATATTTGAAATATAAGACCAGGAAATAATCTTAGTTCTTTACTCTCAATATTTGTATAACAGTTTCTCAATTCACTAGACCGTGGAATGGAATTCTCTCCCAAGTCTTTCTGATTTGGAAAATTCTCCTGTGTGTTCAGTTGAAGTGCAGGAAAGAAACGGATATTTATACCGATGAGCCGTTGGTAAAAGCCATTTTTCTTATGGGGTAACGAGGATGCCCTTTGGAAAGACCTGGATTCGAATCCCTTCTAAGGTGGGAGGAACCTTTATAAAGGTTTTCAATTGAAGATGAGTTAGCCGGTCTCAAGGTTGGATTGCATGTTTTTTTTTTTCTTTTTTTCTGGAAACTTGGGTTTTTCATTCTACCAGTATCAAACAAGAAAACTGACCAGAAGAACGCACACAGTTGACAATTATAATAGGCTTGGCCTCATAGCATTATTTTTTTAGTTGCTTCCCGTAATTCAAAAACCGTAATTTAATACACTCCAACTGTTGTGTCCCAATTTGTGATTTTTATTCTATCTAGTAATTTCCTCTTATCTATGTTCTACTATTATCTACGCACGAGATATCACCAAAATTTTTACTAATACTTAAGTTATTTCTCCCCTTAGTACCCCTAATATTTGTATTTATACTGCGCCTTTTGGGATATTTAGTTTGAGATATTATATACAAAAACAAGGAGAAAGAACTAAAATATGTCTGAAAGTGAAACAGTGTTGCAGTCGTGACACTTTATCTCGTTTCTTAACACATTAATTTCCCGCTTGATTAGGTTCGTAATTTTTCAAGTGGTGCATTGGACAGCAATTTCAGACAACTCTTTTATCATTGAACAAAGGTTTATTAAATTCCTTAACATGGTACAATTCAATTTTTGTGATTACTCAATTTAATGCTAAACTAAATACTTACAAACTAACATTAGCTTATTACAAGTAATTAGGCTATGATCCTATAATGAGTATTAATCATGCCGCCATAACAATTCAACACACAAATTCACTTGACATGGACAAATAAGATTAATTCACACTATTTAACTATTCAAACTTAAGTAGATTAACTAAACCTTTTACTGCACTAACACACAACTATGACATTTTAACTTTCCTATACATTACAATAGACAATCAAAATTCTCAGGACACTTAATTATTCATATAACATTAACACTAGTCAGCTTACTTTTAATATATTCTGTCAGATACTAAAGTCCTAGTATAATTTTTCCTTGGTCACTTCAACAGTTCCGTATCAGAATAATGATACCTATTACAGACAAATTTTAGTTAACATTAGATATATTTTACAGTACCTTTCTTTCTTGAGTTTTTCATATGGGCCTTTACCTTTTTCTGATTGAACTAGCTTGGTATAACCTCTCCGATAATCTGTTTCTCCTACGTTCCTTTTGGAATCGAACTTTGCTTACGCGGTCTTAACCTCTCGTAACTTAGGACACACTTTGAATCATCTATGTAACGGCTGTACAACTCGCGACGTGGATATCGATATCTTTACAGCTTTCCCTTTTTCGGGTAGTTGTCACTGAAGTTGAAACACAAAGAATATGTTTCCTTTTCTTTGACTCTATGGCATTCTTCGCTTCTTACATAGGAAATCCGGAATCGAAATCCCGCTCACTTTTGTTTCCATGTTGTGACGACGGAGATATAACCTCAATCTCCACTCAGGAAAACCGCGTGAAACCTATGCCACGGAGCTCGTAGAGAACTTCTCAGGAACAGAACCAAAACAAAAACCAAAAAGCCTTGGGGGGGGGGTCCAACCCTTTTATACCTGCTCTCCTAACGGCACCCTCTTTAACCTCTTTTCTCCGCCCCCTACTTATTTTTACTTCACTGATCAATTAGGGTGGCGTTTTTTTTTGCCAAACGTCCTTTGGTCGGCGAGCCAAACGATGTCTCAATCCGGGAATCGGCCCTGAGCGATAGTCTGTTGTTTTTCTTCCGCTAGCCTCTAACTTAATCCCCTTTCCAAAATTTTTCTATGAATTCACTTAATATTTTAATCTCTAGCCTCTCACATACCATCTCTTATGACTAATCCTTTTCTGTCTTATTTAGTTAAATTTTCTCTTTTATATCCTATTACAACATTAATATATTCTTTCTTTTTGTTAGTTAGTTCAACAAACACCTTTATATTTTATATATTTTATTGGATGCAAGGATATTTCTTTTTCTTTTAAATAATTCATCTATTATTATTATTATTTTTTTTTTTGCAGGGTTTTTAATTTATTTATTCTTCATGTTATACCATGATAGCTGAGAATTCTACATTCTTAAGATATCAGGTGTAACACAACCTAGTACTGTGTTCACTGCCATAGATACAGATTCAAATTTCGCGTAAGATATGAATGTTTTGTTAGTGAAAGTCTACTCTGAACGAAGAACCTTCGTAGCTCAGTTTGTTTCGACGGAGCCCTTTGGTTGGAAAGGCATAGTTTCGAATCCCGTCTTTGTCGCGAGGAACCTTTATCAGGTCTTTTCAAAGGTAAATTAGTTGGTCTCATACGGAGGGGTGTTTTCCTCCCGGAAACTGGTTTTTCGTTCCTGAAAACAGGCAACACATACATCTACAGATATAAGGTACTAATTGTGAGATTGAAGAGCTTAATGGCCTCACCTTCTTATCTTTCTCTTGCACATTATGGATCTCAGGTAGAAATCCATAATAGTCTACCTCCTGGATGGAGATAACACTTGACAGGACTCTGAACGAGTTTCTATAGCTAGGTGGAGTGATTCTTACAGGCTTGAAAGAAGAAAAAAAAATCGTATTTATTACTATTTAATGCACTGTCTTACCAAAAAAAAAAAAAAATCACCGAACGTCTAAATATAAACCAAACAACTTTATTGATAGAAAGCAGTAACGAATTTTTCCGACTTTGGCTGTAATACGTCTAGGAAGACTTTTTTTTTTTTTTTTACTAATTTCTGGTAGATATTTTCAAGTTGATATTCAAATTGATATTTTGTTCTCCTTTCCTTTAAATTATTAGTAAGATCTGCTGATAAAGAGGCCATCTTGTTCATGGACTCCTTTTACGTTCCAGTTTATATCATAAAGTCTGAGAAAACCTTTATAAGGTTTCTCAGACTTGGTGAGATAAACTGGATTTTTAGTTGAATTTTTTATTATTTCCTACAAAGATACAAACCGATCGGAGACCCTGTCAATAAATGGGCCTCTGTCTTAGTTGCTTTGGTCGTAATACACGTACAACTAAACAAAACCAGTTATTTCACAGAGGTTCTTCTGGTTTACGAAGAGCCTCTGCAACTCAGTTTTAATCTTTTTTTTTGGGTTGGAAAGACGAGTTCTAATTCCACCAAGACCCGAAGAACCTTTATAAGGGCTTTTCATAAGAAATTGAGTTAACCAGTCTTTTAGGTTTTTCATCCTTCAAAACAGGCAAATTAGCTAGAACACTCATAATTCTGAATAACGCGTAATAACATTAGTTCATGTCGAAGTTTTATGCTGGCCTCTACAATGTTTCTGATGTTATTCTTTTTAAACCCTGCCTTTACAATCATTATTTTGTGATGAAACTTTATTTTAAAATGTATATAAACGAGTGATTATTATTGACCTGGAAAGCTCCTTATATAGATGCAGTATAGCAGATTTGACACGAGCAGTCGATAGGCCACACTAGTCATACGCAGCGGAGTTCTAATTCTTATAAGCAAAATACCATAATGTGATAAGAGCCCCCGTAGCTCAGTCTGTGTAGACGAAGCCCTTCGGTCGGGAAGATCTGGGCTCGATTCCGGTCCGTGACGTGAGGAACCTTTATCTGATCTCTTTTGGTCTTGGGTTTTTCGTCCCTCAGAACAGGCAAACCGGCCGTGAACACACACGGATCTACATTCAAAAATACATAGTTAAAATCCCTCAGTGGAGGGCTCAGCCGTTCCTAAGGGACGGATGAGAAAAATTGAGAGACTCCTACACTAGAAAAAACCATGTGATACCATTCACTAGCTTTCACAGTGGTATCAAACCATGCAAGAGAGAGACTGAGACTGCCACTCGTACTTAATGCACATTTCCACCCTTCGAGTGTCTAACTGCCATACAGCTGACACTTCAGTCGCCATTTACGACGAAGACGATTTTCTTATTGACCATCAAAGAGCCTGCACAATATACAGAGCAGGCCGGTGCGAGAGTATCTGACGCCCCTGGACAAAGAAAATTTAGGGGCCCCCTATACAATATCTCTATGCAGTAATTAGTGCGTCATTTTTTTCGATACCCAAATTTACATCTTAAAAATAAATGTTACAGATTTTAAAAATTTTCAATCTACACATTTTTATGGCTATTTTAAAAAATTACTCACTAGAATGAAATAATTTAGTTACCGATTTAAAACATTTTACAAAGTTATTTTTAATGGCATACTACACTACTTCCAATGTACACTATGTATACCAGGGTTTCCCAAACTGTGTTCCGCGAGAAGTTCGTGGAATTTGTCATTTTAGTTTTCTAAGCATTTTTTATGAATAAATATTTTATAGTGGAAATATTCTGAAATATTTTATAGTGGAAATATTCTGAGGAGAATAATATTCGAGAATATGTCGAAAAGCTCGGACCCAGAACGCCTAATAACATTTGTGTATCTTAATTTTCACACATCGAAACCTTTCAACATTTGGGAAAGGGAATACCGCTGTTTATGATCGGTCATAAAAATTGCCTGCAAGCGGATTATAACAATCGGCGGCGTATAATATTTTTCGTACAAGCGAAGTTTTTAAGCAGCAATGCAGAGGCCGACCCTGATGAAGAGAGAAGTAGTAAAATTTGCAGAAGAGGCAATAGGGCCACACCCGTCGGTTGTATGAAAAAAAGAAACAAAATGCCAACCAAACTACGTTAGCTCAATTCTTTTTTAAGAAGTAGAATAATAAAATTTATATTCTGAATATGTCTTATAGTCTTTCAGCTTCATGGTTTCCTCTAACTAGTCCCTGAGACATACCTTAATTCTTTTATAAAAAAATTAAGGGTCAAAAAAGAAATCTGAGGAACGAATTATACTTTTTCCCATAGGTCATTATATTCGATTAGTGCGTTTTCGATTAATGCTCCTGTTTTAAAGAACGCATTAGGCGCACTAATCGAGGGATTGCTGTATATATATTTTGTCATACTCACACACGTACACCTACACATGTGGATATTTATAAAAATAATATCATTATGAACATTTATATATATAAATGTTTATGTATAAAATTTATTAATCAAAACCAATACATTTGAATACATATGTGATTACTTCTGATATCTGTATAGCAAGAAAAATATTACATCTTTAAATACAAAAATTATGAAAAATTAATCTTTCGGGCGTTTGCTTTGGCAAAGTTTTGAATTAATTCATCTATATTGATTGTAGATGCAATTTCATGCTCTATAGATATTATTGCTAGACCAACAAGTCGTTCCTGAGCCATCGTAGAGCGAGTGTAAGTTTTTGTAAGTTTTAATTTCGAGAAACTCCTTTCTGAACTTGCTACCAATACTGGCAATGTCGAAAAAATTCTCAGAGCAATAAACACATTTGGAACACTATTTTCTAAATTATTTTTGCATATGTATGACAGGACATCTAATGAAGTATTTTCTGGAATTCGCCTTGCTATTATTTGTAATTCACTACATAAATCTATTCCGTCAATATCTCTTGAATTATCATGCGTTAAATAATTTTCCAATATCAAACATTTTTCAAGCAGTTCTGCTGAAGTAATTTTTTGAAATTCATATATATTTAAAAGACAACTAAACTTTTTGTTAATTGTAGACATGTGCTTGAATTTTTCATCAAAAGACGTAATTGCGGTATCAATAATTGAAAAATAAAAATCTAGCTTAAATTTTTGTTTAAAATCTGTTGAATTCATCCTCTGCTTCATACACAAATTTTTTTTTTTTTTTTTTTTTCTAAGTCTAACTGTTGTTCAAAATTAGGCGTTACACCTAAGACCTCAGCGATTTTTTCGGCATCTGTTAACATCTTTTCAAATTCGTCCTCATTTCGGATTTTCATTAAGAAATTCTTTGTATCATTAATACAATTTATGGCACCATTTATATCAAGGCTTGTATTCTGAAGTTGTTTACTTGTAAAGTTTATTTCGAAAAGTATATTATACCACATTACTAAGGATGCGATAAATTTGAACTTCCTTAAAGTTTTAAGAAGACTACTTGCGTCTAATTTCATGGTATTTCCGCTTAATCCACATAAACTATCATCTTGAGATATTTCTTGCAGTGCTTCGCAAACATCAGACAAATTATATCTTAGGGGCTTTAATGAGTCAATTCGACTCTCCCATCGTGTATCACAGACTGGTTTTAGTGTAAAATTACTTGTGTCTTGAGGTATTCCCATCGACGAGTCGAACTGGAAAAAAATACATATAGACGATGTACCGCGTCAAAAAATGCTGTGATATCTAAAGTATTAGTAGTGCAATTCACTACTAAATTTAATGAATGTGAACTACAGGGTACATACATTGCTCTCGGGTTATTATGCAGCGACGAATTTTTGAAATTCGTCGCTGCACACCTTTTACATCACCTTTCATATTACTGACGTTATCGTATCCTTGACCTCGTAAATCTTGTATTGGTAATGAAACTTTGTCTAGAGTTCCTAGTATTTCATTTGATAAAAATTCTCCAGTGGTATTTTTTATTTCTATAAATCCCAAAAAGTGTTCTTTTATAGAAACCGTGCTATTACTAGTGTCTACGAATCGAAGTACTATGCCCGTTTGTTCCGTGTGACCAATGTGGGACGTACAGTCAATAATTGTGGAAAAATATTTTGTGGAAACAACAGATTCTATTTTCTTTTTTATCGCATTGACGAAGATGTTTATTATTTCATTTTGAATATCTTTTCCAAGATAATGCACATATATCTTTATCTTTTATTCTTCGAAGATGTTCATTCATTATTGGATCAAGCTTGGCTAGAAATTCGACAAATTTCAAAAAATTTCGGTTTCCATGCGAAAACAATGTCTCATTTATTCCTCGAAATGATAAATTTTGAATAGCTAACGTCTGAACTAAAGCAAAGAGTCGTTCTAATACTTGCACCAAATGTTTCTCCTCTTTTCTAATAACTAGCAAGTTCTCTTCATCAATGGTTTTCTTTTCTTTTATTCGAATTTCTAATTCTTTCCACTTATGGTAATTTTTAACGTGTCTTTGACTTTTTTCATGCGCAGCTAAAATGGAAGAAGCATTTTTCCAGTCCCTCAATCCAGAATTTGCAAGGTTAATTCGCCATTGATCAAATAATAAACAGCAGAAGCAAAATGCAGAATCCGTGGATTTTGAATACAGTAACCACATTGCATTTTGTCTCGCCTTAAATAGTCTTCGAGTATAATGAGTCATTGAAAATCTTTTATTATTGTTATCTTTCGGAAAATCAAAATTATGAATGTTCAGGTCCGTGTTCAACTAATAGTTGACATAATTGATTGATATTGGAAAATTTTACAGGACACCAAGTTGCTGGATCATTCTAATTTAAATTTGTAAAATCAAATCCTTTTATTATTGGATCTGTAGAACAACCAGCTTCAGAATCAACAACACTCATATGATCTGTAGATTTCTCCTTTGATGTTTTAATCCAATTTTTGGCATCTGTTAAATTCTCCAATTCATTAATCGAAACTATAGACGAATTATCTTGAAGATTTTCTTCTTGTATGCGATTACGATCTTCTCGGCAAAGATATTTTAAAAATGCACCTTCTTGTTTTTTCAAACTTTCTTCCTTTTCCGCTTTGCGTTTGCGATATTGAAAATCCGATTTCTTTTTATCCATTTTCAAAATCCAGTAACTGAAATATTTATAAATAAAAATAAACTTAATTATAAAAAATATGTACTTTAAACTATTCAGTAATTTACAAATAAATTTTTATACATTTACTTAATGAAGTATTTATCAGTTATATATACCTTATAAGTTATAACTATATAACTTATCTATCATATATTTATAATCTAATAATTCAACAATATCGTTTTCTATGGACATAATTGACAAATTTCTCAAATGCATCTGACTTAACGAATTGTGTAAATATTTTTAACGCGTTTAAGTACAGAAAATGAGCGTTCACCGCTAGATTACAAACAGGCGTGTCCAGGGCAGCATTTATACTTGTGGAGACTCGAGGCGCAACATCATTATGAGGCCTTAAAAATAAGCTTTATCGCACAATTATTAAGATTTATTCAACTCCAGATTTGATTTTTTTAAGTTGCAGTAATAAGCATAATAATTCCAGTTTTAGTTAAAACGTATAAGCAATCAATAGTAACGATAACTTGCTATGCTCGCTGACATCCACTTTTTTGCTCGCCATTTTACCCTAAAATAACTAGAATCTTGATGCACAAAAAATGAACTGAAAAATCAATTTAATTTATAAATAATAATAAACTTGAAAATCATATGCTCTGTTTATGCGATATAGAAACTGCTCTTACCCACTAATTAATACAAATAACAGCAGCACCCAAAAATCCACCTGTTGTCTCAGAAACGTGTTTCAAAATGATCGCACGTTCAATACTCAGCGATATGTTGTTTCCTAACAGGATTCTGGGAAATCACAGGTTGAAATATTCTTAAGAACGTTATGGATTACGCTGACCATATATTTAATCTCTGGATTAAACTGCTAAGTCAGTGATTGATCAACACAAGTAAAACATTTAGTAAGAGAAAATTTTCAGAGGAGGAGTTTGGAATTTAGTAATATTGATAAGAATAATAGTCCAGGTAGTTCAGAAGCGAAAACCATCTGCGACAAAATGAAACTAGTTTATTTAATTTAAAAAGAAACACACAAATACAACCAATATATTAAATATATCTTTATAAAGTTCATAATTAAAAGGACTACTACCAATAATAATAGATTTCTACAGATGTGTCTCATCTTGTTTTGGTATTATCAAAATTATCAAGTTATTCTGAAGCATTATGAATTTTGCTATTTTATTATTATGCCGCTAATATTTCTTCAAATGCGGCACTTTTTACAACAAAACTGGCTAAGTTATGTTGAATATATCTATTTGCAAATATACTCAAAATCTCTTTGACCTAATAAAAATGTAGATGCTGATCATTGTATCTGTTAAAATACAATTATCCCCCTTCCCCCCTTTAACGGATTATTGTCTTTATGTGCACTGTATTACTTGGAATTTCTTTACTGTCCTTGCTGCACAATTTATTTATTGTGTCTCTTCCCAAATAAAAACGAATTTCACATGTGCGAAAATAAATAATCAAAACATTTGTTTACATTGGAAATATTATGTCAAATATTTATATTTTTTAAATAACATTTATTGAAATAAATATGACATTTTGCTTTCTTTCCTTGCAAAATAAAATTATATGGGTCGCACATTTCAATTTTAGGAACGATTTTTTTTTTTTTTTAAATGAACAACAAACGATGTTAAACTGCATTACTCGGGGTTTCCGATTGTGAGTCTTTTTAATATCAAAATTTATATCCAAGTATTTTATCAGAGATTCTTCTCCTTTGTCTTAAAACTGCAACAGTACAATTACTTTGGAAAAATAACGAATTCAAACAAAAAGAAAGTGCACATATGTTATCTAGCAGTTTTTTTTTTTTTTTTGTGTGTGTGTGTGTGTGAGAAAATAATTTTGGGAGGAGGAGAGTTAGCTATTAAAGGAGAATTAATTCTGTTATGAAAATTTTGGAAATAAAATTTCATTTTGACGCATGCACCTACACATGTTTCGAAGGATAAAGTGTAGGGAAAATATCGCTACTTCAAAACTGCCGCATAATACCGAAAATATGTACATAACAGTTGACTTCATAACTGTCGTTTATTTCGATTTGTAGGGAGAGATTGGGGAAAACCAAGAAAGTTGAAATGCAAAAACCTACAGATTACGTTTATAAAAATTATGTATTACGAATTAAGCGCGAACCTTGGCGCAATCTATGAACTAACCTTCGAAATAAGCTTATGAATAAAAAGGAAAACTTAATTTGGAACAGAGGGAGGCTGTATTCATTTTTAGATTCGGATTTTCATGAATTTATAAAATAATTGTTTGACAAAAATAATTATCTTCAATCAAGTTCTGGGAGAATTTTAAAATGTATTGGTGATTAAAATAATTAGCCAAAAAATTGATAGTGACATTGATCTTCCATAGTGATACAATATGAAGTGAAGAAAGTATGAAAGGATTTCTTATTTTGCGCTGGCATTAAAAACTAATTATACGATAAAAACAAGCAGCAAAATGAATATAACTTATAGGTATTTAGTCTGATATAACTTAGATTCCGGTTACCGAGCAAACGGCAAGCAACTGCTTTTCTTTCTGTAGGCAACTGATCATAGCTACTGTTGGATTCTGATTATGTAGAGATTAAAGTAATTATTATTCGCTTCAGAATCCAACATGATCTTCCATCACAAAGACTAGACTTGTAAATATTATTTAATGTAAACAACTTATTTTTCAAATTAATATTCATATAACTACTTTAATTTTATCTAATATTTAATTAATTATTCAAAGATATATGTATTAATAATGAAAAGACTGTTAAATATTATTAATCTGTTTTAATTATTACTATGTTAATATTATAAGAACTTGTATTTGATAATTTAACTGCGCATTATTTGAAATGTAAATATTCTCTATTTATTCCTGTTTGTAAAGTTTAACGTTATGTAATAGCTCAATTTTATTATATTTTGTTTTGTTGTCATGGAAACGTATATAAGTGAGCGAGCACGTTTTGGAACACCACGTGAGGTTTATTGAAAAGAGTTAGAAAGAAATCAGGAGAAGAATTTAGGCGGGAAGAATGGATATAAAAAGAGAAGAACGCTGAAATTATTTTTTGGAGGGAGTGTGGAGTGGAGGTGAATGTTTTTGATGAGAGCGGACATGTTACTTTAGACTGAGCCTGATTACATTGCATACAAAGTTTCTCAGTAATCTCACATTGCACTGGTGCTAACACAGTGTGATTCCTACTGTCTCCCCCTCTGCACGAAAAGTGCAACAGGTCAAATGGCCGGCAGGCCCCACCCGCAACGAGGACCAGTGGTGGTTTTATAGGGAGGTAGGTTTTTAACTGTGGCCAAGTGAGATATTGATACTCCTTTTCTCAAACTAGTAGGTTCTAAGAAGACTTTGCTAGTAGACTAACTCAGTCTACAGGACATTTGCTGGCAGGCTTCAAGCCCTGCGGGATCATATATTGCTAGTAGTCCTTCTAGGTCTACAGGATACTTTGCTGGCAGGTCCCCGGCCCTGCGGGATTATTATACTGCTTTTAACCCATCTCTGCTGGCAGGAAATCGCCACTTTGAGATGGACAACATCAAAGATCACATCCAGTTCCTTAACAAGGAGCAGTTTCTAGAAGTGCTCAAACTTATAATAAGCAAATTAGAAACTGACTGGCCAGGATTTATAAAAGAGTACATTCACTCTAATGATGGAGAGGAGGAGGAGAATGAGATCTCACAAGAGGATCTCATTGCTGCTCTGTCACCAAAATCCCCCTGTCAAAACATCTCTCAAGGGGAGCACTCTTACAAAAGAAAAAGAATCATAGAAGACCAGATGGATGAAGACACATGTACATTAGAAGTCCCAAAGAACACCGAAAAGGTTCCACCAGTAATACTAAGGGACAAGGACAAATGGACCACTGCCACAACAGCCCTTAGGGAACACAAAATTGCATATTCCTGGGCAAAAAATCAAGATGAAGGAGTCAAAATCCAACCAGCCTCAGTCACTGACTACAGACAGCTGACAAGACTAATGGATAACAAAAGTCTCCCATATCATACTTTTGCTTTACCTAGTGAGAAAAATCTCAAGGTTGTGCTTCGCGGAGTGACCGAGGGTGTCACCTGTGAAGAAGCCACCACTGACCTTATGAGTTGGAACCTAACACCAGTGAAAGTGAGCAGGATGCTTAGGACAGATAAACGGCCAATGCCACTGATACTTGTAGAAATTGATAAGACACAAAAAGAGATCTATGAACTAATAACGATATGTGGCCTCAGAATTTCTACTGAACCACTAAGGAAGAGGTCAACAACTGGGCAGTGCCATAGGTGCCAAAGGTTTGGCCATGCCCAAAAACTTTGCAAGGCAAATTACAGGTGTTTAAAATGTGGCGAGAGCCACCAGACAGTCATGTGTACAAAACCAAGATCCACTCCAGCTAAATGCACCAGTTGTGGAGGACCTCACCCTGCAAACTACAAGGGATGCATTACACACCCAAATAACTGAGGGTTACAAAAAACTACCCTTCCAACACAATTTAGCGATGCTCAAGACAGCTGTGACAGTCACACCCCAGCCCAAACTATCTCTAGCCCAACAACTCAAGAAAGGAAACAAATGCCTAAAACTTATGCAGAGGCAGTATGAACAAAGGCTACTCCATCTCATGATCATATAGGCTCAAATCTAACATCAGTACTAACTGCCTCACTAGCTATCATGCTACAAGAATTCAGTACGACGAATCCTTCGCCGTCCTCCACGAAAAGATTCCTACAAGGCACCCACTCAATTCTGACAGCCCTCAACAATGAATAGAAGAAAATTCCATCCCAACTCTCTCATGATCACGGCATGGAATGCCAACGGACTCAGCAATAAAACTCTAGAACTACAAGAGTTCTCTTACAGGCATAATCCTGACAATACTGGTAAACGAAACACATCTCAGACCAGCTAATAATCCCAAATTACGGAACTATGCTATGTACAAAACAGATAGACTAACCGGAAGCGGAGGAGGAACAGCTATATACATTAAAAACTACCTAAGCCACAATGTTCTGACCAAGAACCTAGAGATAACAGGAATTGAAGTTAATACCAACAATGCTGGCAATATTAAAACTATGCTGTATATAATCCACCCAGCATTCCATTGCTGTTATCTGACTTGGACTCCATTCTCAGCTTCACTGACTACATTATGGCTGGTGATTTGAATGCCAAACATACAGCTTGGCATAGCTCCACAGTCAACGATAAAGGTCGAATTCTAAATAATTACTCAATGCAAAATTCTATTGTTGTAACCGGACCCACAGAACCCACCCATCACAGCTCAACTCGTAGTTCAGATGTACTTGACATAGTTGTCCTCAAAAACATCAGATACCAATATCAGCTGGAAACAATAAATGAACTTTCATCAGATCATAACCCTATTCTGCTTCAACTTGGTAATACAAAAGAACAATTCTCCCCCTCCCCACTCTTTCATATCTTGGGACAAACTCTCCAGAATCCTACCTGATCACATTGGCCCAGTCCCTACTATTCACACTAAAGAGGAGATAGAAATGGCTGCAAACAATCTTACCAGTCAAACCAAAAATGCAATAAAGTCAATTACCGAAACTACAGTCTTTCACCCTAGTGGACGGATCCCGAGGAGATTATGGATTTGATTAGACTGAAAAACAAGGCCAGAAAGAGGTATCATAACACAAGAGCCCCTCAAGATAAAGCAAACTTGAATCAATTAAACAGATATGTACGTGAAGCCCTCCAAAAGCATCGAAACCAAGAATGGGAATCTAAGCTAACAAAATTAAACCCTGAGGACAACTCCATATGGAAGTTTCTGAGAACCTTCCGCACCAAAAGACAACTTTTACCCCCAATTCAAACCTCGAATAGTATAGCTCAAACTGATGGTGAAAAGGCGGAGGCTCTGGCTGACAGCTTGGAAAGTCAATGCAACCCCTCATATGAAAATTTGAAGATCAATCTCATCTACAAGATTCACTGCCGAGTTAGGCAGGCCATAACACAACAAAAAGATGACCTAGAACCTCTCACACCTACTTCTGCAACAGAAGTTAAAAACATTATAACCCACCTGAACAACAATAAAGCTCCAGACTCAGATGGAATTAAAAACAAAATAATTAAACTACTCCCCAGGAAAGCAATTGTACATTTAGTCAACATAATTAATGCCATCCTCAGACTCCAGTATTTCCCTTTAACATGGAAAATAGCAGATGTCACACCAATCAAAAAGATGGGAAAAAACGCTCAACTCCCCAAAAACTATAGACCTATCAGTCTTCTGTCTAACCTTGGAAAGATCACAGAAAAAGTAATCCTCGCAAGACTTCAATTACAAACGGATAAACTAGATATAATCCCAAATGAGCAATTTGGATTTAGTAAAAACCACTCCACCGTTCAGCAGATTCACAGGCTGATCGAATACATTTCCGAAGGCTTCAACCGGAACCTTCATACAGCTGCAGTCTTTTTAGATGCCGCAAAGGCTTTTGATAAGGTGTGGCATCAAGGTCTTCTCTACAAACTCATCACATTCAATATGCCTATTAATCTAGTTAAAATAATTCACTCATACCTCAAAGACAGATACATGCAAGTCAAAATAAATGAAACTGTATCAACCAGACGCAAGGTTCTGGCGGGAGTGCCGCAGGGCTCACTCTTGGCCCCCCTTGCTGTTTTCTATCTATATTGCTGATATCCCTCAAAACCCAAGCTCAACAATCACTGCATTATATGCTGATGACACTGCATTATTAGCTAGATCTCTCAGCCCCAAACTAGCTATTAAGAAACTTCAAAGCAGCATTCACACGCTGGAAAGATGGTTTATGGACTGGAGAATTCAAACCAATCCACAGAAGAGCTTAGCCATACTGTTCACTAGAAAAAAGCCTCAAATCAAGGAAGATATACATTTACTAGGTGTTAAAGTCCCATGGCAGAATACAGTCAAATATCTTGGAGTAATTCTGGATAAAAAACTACAATTCACCAACCATATAGAACACAAGTTAAAAGACATCCAAAGCAATAGCGCAGCTCTACCCCATGACCAACAGAAAAAGTAAATTCGATGCTCAGAACAAACTGCTCATATACAAGATGGTAATACGCCCAGTCATAACTTATGCATCTCCTGCTTGGAGTCATACTTCTAAAACAAATATTCAAAAGCTGCAGAGAATACAAAACAAATGTCTGGGAATGAGTTTGGATGCTCCGTGGTTCATCAGAAACTCCCAAATTCACAGAGACGTCAGCATTCTCTACATCACATCTCTTCTTCAATAAGACAATTAATCATCCGAACCCACTGATCAAACAAACATCAGACTATAATGAAGCAGATTTCTGCAAGTACAAGAGACCCAAGTCAATTCTATGCTCAGCTGAACACAGTTAATCTCACTGCCCTTTCAGGGCGAGCTTAAAGCTCAGTAATTCTCCACCCAAAGAACTTTCCTTTTCAGATGGAGGGGAATATGAAAAGCATTTATGCTTCACCCATCAAGTCAGTACCGTTATGCGTTATGCGTAATTATTTTTTTATTAGAGATTTATAAGAGAGAGATTGGCATTAGGTTGGAATCGGAGCAGGGGAGTCACAGTGCGATAATAGCGAGTCGGCAAGTCACTCAAGCAGCTAAATAAAGTCTACTAGTCGAGAGGCGGTTAGCTAATAAGTTGTAGAATAACAATTATAGCTACGGAAGACAGCTGAGTGACTACTAAATAGACTGGCAATACTTGAGTTGAGATTTAATTTCAGGACCGTCCTGTCAAGGACACACAGAATCTTGAAAAAAAGCACGGAGTTACTAGAGTAGTAGAGGCTGTAAAGTTGAAGTTTACCGTTAGCTGTGTTTAGAATTATAGTGCCTAGAGAATTATTTGAATGCAGGAGGAATGAACAACTGTGCATATAAAACCTCAAGTTAAGGAATTATTGTGTGTTGCCTTATTTCATGAGTGATCAGTAGTACTTTATGCAACAACGTTTGTTTATGTGTATAGTGACCGATGATTAATTCAGTTATTGCTTAGAAGAGTTATTTAATGAGTGTCGTATACTGTTTAAAGTGTTTACAGTTATAAAAAATGTTTGTGTGTAAGTTTATGAAGAAAAAAGATTATCGGTAAGATTATTCCAACCATTAATAATATTCCTATACAGAGAAGTGTGAGAGTTTCATCCTAGAATTTCCTTATACTAACAGTAACTATTGAGGAAGTTAGCTAAAGTGTAAATTTAAAAGTGTTTGTTTGTGAAGAGGTATTACTGTAATTTTTGTTGTATTTGGAACTTAAGGAACTGTGAGAAGACTGTATTATAGAGATAATAGATTTACCATTGTATGAGTTGAATGAATGAATTTACCTGAGGAGTTAAAATGTATGTGATATCTTAATTACTGATTTGAACTTAAGTGTAAAATTTGTGATTCTAAAATTAAATGTTTGTTTTTGTTAATCAAAAGTTGTATTTTGCCTGAATCTCTTTTACTGAACCATTCATAAAACATTCGAACCAAAGCGGGTAAATTGAGTAAGTTAAATATACTCGGCCAGTATATATAATAACAACATATAAAGGAAGGGTAGTTGGGAGTTGGTTTATCTTCAATTCTTGAACTAATTCAGATATAAAGTGGCGCAGTCTTTAAATATAAATTTTCTTTATATTTGAATTAGAAATCAACTTACAACTTATCAATTAGTTAAGAACATCGTAATAGTAATCATGTCGGATCCAAAATATAGATTAAGAAGAAGTAGGATCCAACACTACTAATACGCCAAGTAACCTAGTTAAGTGTTCTTTTCAGCGTGAAGGATTATTGCCCCTTCTAATGCACATGACTGTTAAACTATACTTCTTATCCATGCTCTTTCAGCAGGTGGACAGAATATTATCCACGTTTGCTGGACGTGTATGTACGTACAGCAAAGAAATGGTATGCTTACATACATGAATTTTATGGAATACAGGAGTTCCTGTTAGTTTTATATAGTTTTATATGTAGCAAAATCTGGCGGCCCGAAGTCTTGACGCCCATAGGCGATTGCCTATGTTCGCCTAATGATATAATCGGCCCTGATACAGAGTATATTGTGCAGGCTCTTTTTTCCCCCCGTAAACTAGTTTTTCATCCCGTAAAGCAGACACGCTGGCCAGAACATTCGCAATTAAACACAGGCCTCATAGTCTTAGTGGCCTATGACTTAGGCCACTTATTTCGGTCGCAATCTCAAATAACCAATGCTATCTGTTACGTTACAACGTGTCAATCCTGTTGGATTAGCTCATACGAGTCTGCAATTTCGCCCATCCACGCGTGCCTTTACAGTTTTCATTATCGGGAGGTGGTTTTAGTTATTGTGAGCCGTAAGCAATGAAGAAGACATGCCATTTCTGAGATAGAGATATTTGGCAACCAGCTGAAGGTGAATTAGTCGATCTCATACGGAGGAAGGAGGTTTTTTTTTTTTTTTTTTCCTCCTTCCGGAAGCTCGGGTTTTTCTTCCCGCAACCAGGCAAATTGGCTATGAGAACACACAATTTACAGAACAAAAAAAATACTATTCGTGGGTTGGGGTGGGTAGTAGATGGTGATGTGTGTTGATGGTAGTGGAGTAGGGGAGACGGTGAGTTGTATAATGAAGTAATGTGCCCGCCCACGATGAGTCCTTGGAGGTGTCACTTAATAATAAGTCATGTCTTCTTTGAACGCAGTCGTAACAATTCTAGTTGGGTTGTTCGAAACTCCCGCAAAAGTGAGAAATCGTTCGGAGAACACACAGTTGACAGATATAGGCCTCATAGTCTTAGTTACTTGATAATTTTTACCATTATCCTCAACTACATGTCTTTTTAAAATCCACGAGATGGTGACCTTTTTCTTTTTTGACTGCGACTTTGAACGCTCAAGAACTATTATTACTTTTTTAGTATATTTTAGTATTTTTTTGTAGGACTATTATTACTTTTTTGTTGTTCTTTTACTTCATATTTTATTTTTATTTTTACTTCCACTGACTAGTCACTCGCAGTTTTCTTTTGTTTATGATATATATTTAAAAAATTAAAGCATTTTAAAATTTCAGGTATAGTTCTATTTCAATCTATTCACCCCTTTCCTTTCTCCCCCCCCCCCCCCCGCCCCCAAAAAAAACACTTCACATGAAAGTAGTAAAAAAAAAAATTCTAAAATCATCGATAAAAATTTAATCGGCAAGCGCCACCTTGTAAGTTTTGAGTATTTTCAGCAGCATGCCGATTTTTAAGTTATTCGACCTGATGTGATTTTAGGTGAGCAAAGTTAGAGACGTTTCTTGGGAACTGACTCTAGGTTTTTTTTTTTTTTTTTTACTTCAGAATTTTTAAAAAATTGAAAACAAAAAATTTGTACTTCATGAAATATAAACTTTTCTTGCTAATGTGGTCATTTTTATTTTTAATATAATCACAATTACAAGCTGCAATATTGAAGATTTCAAAAACCAAAACAACAACAAAAACGTTTTTTGTATATTGATGACTACGTCTCAAGCATGCATGCGCTTGCTTTGCTGTGCCTAGAACCGGCCCTGGCTGCAACTAAAATCTTAATTTTTGTTTGTATTTGACATTTTTCGAAGCTCTTACTGATGCATACAGGTCATATTACTCATTTTAAGGTGTATTAACTTCGTATTCTTTTTTTATGTAAAGTGTTTTTTTAAGAGGGGGTTAAGGTTTATTTTTCACATAATATTTGAATATTTTACAGCACTTGGTGTATATTTTCCTAGCTTTTCCAGGAATGTTCTGCTTCTAACATTTATCACGCTACAGCCATTTTCATTAGTAGTTTATTATTTGGTTGGACAGTTTACTAGACAGGCTAGGTCAGAGGGCGTGTAAGTAAAGAAAGTGACCCCAGCTCTGAAAGCATGCCAGCCTCTGGAGGACAGGACTTTTCCAAATTTCAAGACTTTGCATTTTGGGAATACACACACACACACACACACACACACACACACACACACACACACTGCTTGGAAAGAAGTAATCAGTGGAAACCATAGTGTGAGGATAAAACACCTTAATGAGATGTAGGACTTCCTTTCGCAACAATGACTGCAGCAATCCACAAGTATGATAACGATCAACGGGAATTTTGAACCATTCTTCCTGTAGGCATGTAATGAGCTTCTGGACTTGTGGGGGAGGACGTCCCTTGACCTCACCCGACGCTCCAGCTCATCCCACAGATGTTCAGTAGAGCTGAGATCAGTTCTTTGTGGAGGCCAGTTAAGTGTGGTGACGTTCATGTCCACAAACCACATAGTTGCAGCAGCAGCAGCCTTATGACACGGTGCAGTGTATTGCTGAAAGAGACAATGGTTAGTTCCGTAGATCCGCCACAAAGTAAGAAGGATTGCATTGTCCACAATGTTCAGATACCTCCCAGAGTTCATTGCTTGTGGCACCACAAACAGAGGTCCGAGGCCAAATCATGAAAAAGAGCACCATACCATCACACCGTCACTTATGAATTTCATAGTTGGGGTTTTGCACCATTGAAGACGAGCTGCATGTTGGTTAGGTTATGTTCCTACCATGGAAACTCATATTGTTAGCCTCGGTTCTGAATGTTTTTGTGCAGATTTGTGTTCCAGTCGATGCTCAGAACTCTGCATTCAACGTGTCGTCCGACAAATGGCGGTTTTACATATTATTATTCATAGTACCCTACGGTTACATTCGATGAGTATGAGAGGTCATCCACTGCTGGTAGCACTTACGGTTGACTCCCTGCGCTTCCATCTTAGTATGGTATCACTGATTGTTTTGTCAAAAGTTTGCCGAACAGATAGGGCTGCAACATTGCATCCTATCACATCACAACTCCTCTTTCAAACTCCGTGAGTTTCCTTCTCGCAGCCATTTCACCCGGACATAGTTGCACTGACTTGAGAGCATCATATTCATCCAATTTTACTGGCTACAAACATGCGACTCCTTACGTGGCACGATGCACCTTGTCTATGCGAGTATCTGTTGGCTTCTTTCTAAGCAGAGTGCACGTGCACACACACGTTCATAGAAACCGCATCACCTGCTGTAACCATGTTTTTTTGGTAATTAAATTCGAATGCCTATTTGAAAAGGGATAATAACAATAATTGTCAGAAATAATGAAGAAGGTAATATAACATTTCTGTTTTTGATTAATATTTGACTCTTTTTAAGTACAAGAAGTGACATAATTAGGAAATGATAAATTTGCAAATATTTGAAAATGGAGTGCACAGTGATATTTTCACTGGTAAAACCAGTATCAAATATACTGTATAGTGTAGCCTTACTGTCTATAACGACAGAATGAAAAAAATTGAGTTTCACATACTGAAAAAAACATGAAACTTGCCAAACCAGCGAGTCAACTCATGATGAATTGGTCTCATAATCTGATTTGTTTCTGCTCTAATTCGAAGCAAAGAACTATTTCTGCCAAGGAAATATAAGTGAAGTGAATCAAAAGAATCGCTTTGCTTTCTCTCGGTTTGAAAGACGGTTCGAATCTCGTCTAATATGTAAAGAAAATGTTTTTTCTTCTTTTTTTTTTTCATTGAAGGCGACTTAAGCTGGTTTCATATGGAAATGCAGAATTCCTCTCCTTGATATTCCAGTTTTTCAACAAAAACATTCAATTGCACTGGTTTCATGGCTTTGGTTGCTTCCAGCATAACATTCAGATGTTGTTGGAGTATTAAAATGCTAGTACAAACTTTGTTGACGTTTAGATCTGGGAAATATGTATAACTGTATCCTGGTTTATTTTTAACATCTTTGCCTGAAATTTGACTTAGAGAGCTTCAACTTCTTGAATGTTGAATAGCGTATACGGTATGCTGAAGGATTGTGAGTTGATAATCTTGGTAGATTAGAAGGGACTATGACAGAAACATAAGTGGATGAGTTTTTTCATAGCATAAATGAGTAAAGACGATGGGGACATCTCTGGAATTTAAGCAAGAATTGTTGACACCGTTTTTTCAAAGTGGTGACCACTTTCGGAAAAGCAAGAGAGTGGAATGCCCATTGCAATCACTGTTTTCTCTTAAGTTGTGTGCACAAAATTTCTGATTTCAGAATTTCTAATTACAGTCAATAATTTTGGAACGTACTATAAAAATGGATTATATGATAAATCATACTTGTCAGGTATTTATAAAATTACTGACGTCACTCACGCTGACGTCAGTAATTTTTCAGAGATATATTTGTTTAAGTGGCTATTGTCTAGACATTATACTCACTTTGACTCATTCAAACGGTGATGGATTTTTGTAACTATGCGGATTTAAACGAATTAATTTGGCGCTCGCAATTTTACGGGTTATAGCTAAACGAAGAAAGGGCAACATTGATATGAGAAATTGATTCTGAGACCGGACACTTGCGCACAAAATGTTTATGGGCACATGGGCTGGAAAAAATTAAGGGAACATGGATTAAAATCCATGTTCAACATGCGCAACATCATTTCATTGCTTTCACACAAATTCTTTTTCTCTCTTTTCCCAGTTTTGCTTATGGTTTCGGTAGAAAGTTGCTTTTCAGTACGTTACAGAAGTAGAATGGTTGTGATGGGAAAAATTCCTCTTGGTTTTCTCTCTCTAGTATGGACTGAGTGTCATATATCCTCTGTTCTGTAATCAGTGTGCTCAAGAGATTGGATCTTCCGTTCTCTTCCTCCATATTGGCAACTTCTCATTCACTGTATTATGATTACGTATAAATTGCGTGTAGTGGTCTTTCAAAAGATATCAGACTCGATTTACTGCTTTTTTTTTGTGATGCTTTTGAAGATACATAGCATCTTAACATCTGACGGATTTTGTGGGCACCTTGTAAAAAAAAAAAAAAAAAAAAAAAGTTGAATAGAAATCGTATATGAATATCTAATATCTCTCGAGGTTCACATATTTGAAAGGTTAGAATCCTTCAAAATCATTACTGCTAAATAAATACTTTTCTTAAAGAATGCATTTAGACCACTCTATGACTTATTGGTATGGTTGGAGTATGCAGAACTGTTTCATGCATTTTCATTTCAAAATTGAAACCGAGAGATGTGTTTAAATTACCTGTGTGCTTATATTAGTGTCACAATGCTGGAGCAAGGGGGGGGGATAGGAATTTGATGATGCTATTAATCGTAATTATTTTGTAATGTAGATTACATTTTCTTGTAATGTGAACGTTAGATTATTCAAGACCACGATCTTTTCTCGAACCGACCCGTTTGATCAGAAGCATTTCTGATTTTGATCATAAATGCTTCTTCACATGGTTGATCCATTGTGTATTTGGCCTTTTGTAGGAGACCCCACATTTATCTCAACTATGTTGAGTTCTTTCTGGTGTCAGAGTAGCGTGAAGCCAGCCAATCCGTCCACTCCATTTGAACAGCTCAAAACCTAATACAACTTCCTGAACAACTGCTTGCAATTGATCTTGATATATGGGAAGCCGACAAAACTGATCACCCGACAAGCCCTTATTGGGAAAATTCGGTACTCAAAGGGAGAATCGTTGGTTTGCAAGATTAACAATGTCGAAATGTTCTGCACGAATTGACACCAGAAAGAACTCAACATAGCCGAGTATCAGTTGACACTTTCTGGTCAATTTGTGCTCAGAGAACTATGTTGAGTTCTGTGTCAATTCATGCAGAACATTTGGACTTTGTTTATCATACCAAGATGATGAGTACCGAATTATATTCCCTATAAGTATAAGGGCTTGTCTGATGATTAGCTTTGTCAGCTTCCCGCATATTGGAATCGATTGCAAGTGGTCGTCCAGGAGATTGTATTAGATTTTGAACTATTCAAATGCAGTGGCTCGGCTGACTTCACACTATCCTGACCATTTGCTCTGTAAATGTTTCAAGACTGTTCGGCTGCTATGCCCAACTTCGAACTTGGAAAGTGAAAGTTCTCGAATTAAATTTACAGCTTTGACTACTCATAGGATTCTTATAATTTAGTTTACAAGACATCACACAGAACAATTACAGTTAGGAATAAAGAAAAAAAAATCTGCCTTCACTATATGTGTGTGTGCTCCGAGTTTAATTGCACACTACTGGTTGGAATGCGTTTGCAGTTTTGTGCTGAATTCACGCGCTTTGACTATTTGATCTGTTTGTATTTTTGTTCCATTAGAAACCAAAAAAAGCACATATAGATCAAATATACAAGGTGTACCAAAAGTTAGGCCCCATAGACAATTTATTATATAAATTATATTAAATGTTCTATTTGGTTGCCATGTCCCTCATTTCCTCCTAAATACTTCTTTACTCGTTTCACGCATGGTCTTTAAGGTCTTTAAACATTCCTAAGTACAGTAACATTTTCTCTGATCTTCGTAAATTCTAATGTGATGGTCTCCTTTAGATCGTCTATTGTTCTGGGTCGATTGACATAAGCCACTGATTTGAGGCTCATTGAATAGCCACTGGGTGACTTCGGTGGCCATTCAGTAGGTCAGGGAAATGTTTCTTGCAAAAAATTACGGACGTTAATTGAAAAATGTAGCGGAGCCCCATCTTGCTAAAACAACAGAGCTGTTCGTTCTGCGAACGGGATCTCATCCGATTCGGGCATCAGAAATGTTTGCTGCAAATGAAGGAAGGTTTCCCGTTCGCAGAACGAACAGCTCTGTTGTTTCAGCAAGATGGGGCTCCGCTACATTTTTCAATTAACGTCCGTAATTTTTTGCAAGAAACATTTCCCTGGCCTACTGAATGGCCACAGAAGTCAGGCTATTCAATGAGCCTCAAGTTACAGTGTTGGGAAAGAAATATGGATCAATTTATCCCCCTCCCACATAACATCCCATACCATAATTCTTAAATCATATTGCATCCGTTCTGATGTTTCTGCATCATTTGAACGTCTTGGTCGACCACTGTACTGCCTCCCGTCTCACTGCATCCTGTTTCTTTGAAACGTAAAAAAATAATTTACCAACAGTTCTCTGATCATTTGGAGACTTGTCAGGATGCTTGGAATTAAACCCTAAAACGTGAACGTTGTGTGACAGTATATTTGGCATACATAAGAACAATCTTTATTCTTTCGTTAATTTGGGTTCCATGGCACAACAATCTGAAAAAAATTAAAAAAAAATCACAGGAGATGGAAAGAACTGAGTGTGAATGTGTCTAAATCTACGATGTTGAGACGACTTCACAAATTGGGTTTTAAATCATGTTCTTAAAATGAAGCCGCTTATGTGACTTTCAAGCAGAAGGCAGTTAGAGTGCGATGGTGTAAGAAGGCTGTTGTGAGATCAAGAGGACTGGAAAAAGGTACTTTTTAGCGATGAAAGTATCTTTTGTGTGTCTCATGGTCGTCAAGGGATACATGTTTGTCGTCTTAAGCAAGAAACATTTGATATAGAATGCACGAAACGTTGGTGAAATTTGCAACCTCTGTCATGGTACAGGCTTGTATGGCTGCAGAGGATCCTGGTAGGCTGTGTATTGTGTACAAAAGAGTCAATTCCAAAGTGTACCAAGAAATTCTTGAGCACTTTATGTTACCGGCTTCGGAAGATTTATGTGATGGTGATTTCCTTTTTCAGCAAGATTCATCTTGTCACGCTTTCAAGACCGCTACTAGATGGCTCAAAGAAAGGCAAATCAATGTAATTCCTTGGCCGGCGCACACTCACCAGATTTAAACCCCATTGAGAATTTGTGGGAAATTATGAAAAACATCTTCAAGAAGTTGCCCCAATAGGAAAAAATGAACCTATTTCTAGTCTGCAGACCACATGGGCATGTTTTGATATAAAAAAAATATAAAAAAAAGACTCTGAACCAATAGTAAATAATATGCCCAACTGTTTACAAACGGTCATAAAAGCTAAGGAGGATACAACAGTACTAATTATCATGTTGTTTCTCTTTGACTGTAATTTTTGTGCATTTATTTTTGCAATATTCTAATATTTTGAACCACGTTAAAAATTATTCTAATTTTGTGAATGTTTTCAAATAACAGTTCTCTTATAATTTTTATTACATTTTTATGTGTTTTACATGGTAATATAATCTACAAAGTACATAATTTAGATGATGCCAATTCATATCTGGTAATAATTATTTTCTATGCAATTAAATTAGAATTGCAAATCATTCAACACATTTTCTTTAGATTATTCTATTTTTTTGATTCGGAGGTGTATTAGAATATGTACTAATTCTTAGTTCTCTATCTTGTTAAGAAGATCCCAAGTCAAACATCTGGATTGAATATGTTAGGACTCACCTTTATAGTGCCCCAGAAGTTTACATAGACTATTGGTGAAAACGAAGTGTAAACTTTAGGAGGAAATCACTGTATGCTATCCAGCTGTCAGATTAATTAATGGTGTAATTGTCTCATTGCTTCTTGGGTGGTAAGAGAAACATCGGCCGAGTCATCTAGAAAATCGATAGATTTTGTAGAAGGTGGTTTTGCAGTGAATTAGTTAAGAATAGAGATCTGCAAGTTGTTTAGCATGCTTATGTCTGTACACAAATGTTGTTAGGAGCAAAAGGGATAGAGTTTTGCTGGCTTGGTGAATATGCTGTGACCTTAGATTGTAGGCAATAGCGAGACCTGGCTCTCAGAGATAGAGTATACTGCTTATGAAATCAGATGATGCGAATTCATATTGGGTAGGAAGCTGTCATTGTAATATTAGTAACAATTGGCTATGTAGCTGTAAGTTTGAAGTTTTCTGGTGTGAGTTGGAGTCTAACAAGATCAAATACATGGTAGGATACTAATATTGTTTACAGACCCTGATATAATGGATTAATTGCGGGTAATGATTAAATGCATCTCTAAATTAATCTGATTTGGCAGAGGTGAAATTTCATGATAAAAATGAAGCCGAATTTACTGAGCTGTTGCGAGGCATCTTCCTCAAGCAGCATGTGACAGAAGGAATTCGAAGCTAGTGTGTTAGACCTTATAATACTATCAGAGGGGGATTTCGTTTAAAGATATTTGTTCCTGGTTAGTGACAGCAATCATGCTGTTACAGCATAATCGTTGACGGGGACCGAACAGCGATTGCTGACGTCGGAAGGGGGCTAAGTATAAGGATGTTCCATTCAGAAAAGGTTACATACTGAATGCAAACTATAAAGCATGAAATTATGACCAACTGAAGAGTATGGTATCGATTGCTGAATGGAAAAGATATCTCTAGTGCATAGAAGCGTTAAAAAAATACTTAAATAATATATAATATATCCCTAGATTTCGAAGAATAAATATGATAGGAATGAAATTAATGTGTAGTCTTATTTAGCAAGAAATTCTCAAGAAAAAAAATTAATGTGAAAAGAATACCGTCTATAAGGATCATACGAAAATTATAAGACAAGAGTTACAAGAATTGTATGGAGAAAATAGGTCTGAGTGTTAAAAAACTGCCTCTGCACTAAAGACAACCGAAAACAATTCTATCGTTATGTTTCAATTAAAAGAATAAAAAAAAAATCACTACAGGATGTGGTGGCAAATATGGAAGAGATTGTTCAACCAATTACATTCCATTTTGCTAAGAGCAATCAGCAAAGTGTATGCAATATGGAGATTAGTGCTATCTTTACACTGGATGAAGAAATTCAATAGGAGGTTCTAGGAATAATAATTCGGAACAGGGGCTGATAGGATATCAGCTCCGATGCTACAAGAGTGTTCAGATGAACTTCTTGCGCCTTTGACGACTTATAATTTGTCTCTGTAGTGGGGGAATAAGGATTTTTGGAAAGATGTAAGAACTCGCATACAGAAATGGATTAACGGAGAATCTGTTTTGCAATTAGCAGTATGGATTTATTTAGGGTAGATCATGTTTGAGTAACGTGCTCACATCTTATAGTAATGGTACAGTTGAGTTAGACATGGGGAATAGATTACACCATGATACTTTTTGGATTTTGCAAAGGCCTGTATGGAGAGCTATTACATAAATCAGAGTGAGATTGGACTATAAACTGATTGCTTGGATAAGAGATTGCTGACTGACTTATCAAAAAGTGATGTATTGAGAGAAGGAGGAATCATGGAGGATATCCATGGAAGTTGAGAATTAATGCAGTCATGATAGGGATGAAAGGGTTAGAAAGTTGGATAGAGAGAGAGAGGGGGAAAAAGATGAAAATAGAATACAAGATGTACAAGAATGGATAGAATACGAAATGATGAAATCAGGAAGGAATTACAAATGCGAGCAATAAATGATAAAATAAAATAACAACAAACGAATTGGAGAAAACATATACAAAGAATGGAGGCGGGAAGGCTACCAAAAGAAGTAACAAAGTATAAACCGAAGAGAAAAAGAGACATAGGACGACCTAGAAAGACACCGAAAATATACTCCTTAGGATGTCGAAACAAGCTTTTAGCCTATATCTTGAAAGAAGAAGAAGAAAGATATAACGGCTAGATTTTTTCTCTCACTGAGCAGTGCGTGATTGGAACAGCTTGCCTTTGGTGATAAAAAGTGCAGTGTGTTAATGATATGGCCTCCTTCGATGAGTCCCCGACTTCCTGTAGGTCTCTGGTAATAAGTGCTCCGCTTTTGAAATAGCATATCTGGGATAGATAATGTCAGTTCAGGTGAAAATAGTTGGGTTAAGTGGATGAATTCGATGTGGAAGAGGATTTCAATAATGAGCATTCGTTTCTTGACTATATGTTAGATGCAGATTTTGAATTTAAGTACTAGCATTAAAATCTGTGGCAAGAGAGAGATGGGAATATTTCATGCAGGTTAGATCACCAGAATGTTACTAGGGTGTATGCCTAGATGCAGAGGGTAAGTGATTTAAATCAATTCATGTGTATGGAATATGACAAAAATGCTGAGGTGACGATGTTGGTGGAAACAAATAATTTGAAAGTGGGGTTATTTAAAAGACTACAGATTAATTTTGTGTACTTTATATTAACTGCTATGAGGCGAGAGTTATTTTTAATAGTTAAACAGATAAGAAGATATTTATAAATATAATGGCCAGATTTAATAGCGAGTAGTCTATGGTTAGAGCATTAACAGTTAATCTGATTCTAAGTAAGTTATGCGTTGCACAAGATCTTGGTCTCATTCATTTATGGGATCAGTTTGTTAATAATCGGAAATGGTTTGGTGGCGATGGTATCCACCTAAATCCTGGTAGATCCGTCAAGTAAAGCCATAAAACCCGTACCATTTTTAAAAGACTTGGAAACAACACCTAAGCAAATTTAAGTGACTGGATGCAGATGTGAAGGGTATTTCACGTAGTATCATGATCTTAATATACTAATGCATGAAGCATAAAGAATACGCTTACATGGTTTTCATTATTAACCGGAGAAATTAAATCTGCATACTGTGTGGATTTCTGAGTCTTGGCTTTATATCGAAGTGTCAGTTATAATCTCAGAAAAAACCAAACAGGTGAAAGGGGTGTCTGCTTTAATAATCTGGTAAGAGCAGATGACAGTAAATTCTGACATTCTACTCACATTTTATAACAGGGACAGCAGAATTGGATAAGGCAAATGGCTACACCATGTTGGACTTTGCAGAAGCATTTGACAGAATACCACATGAAAAATATTACAAAAGTTGGAACAAATGGGAATGGATATGAAGCTAGTAGCATGAATGGAGGGGAGGGGGAAGGCTGACAGATAGAGAGTAGAATGGAGTGGGATCTGTGAGAAGGGTAGCTGGTGGAGTGCCTCAAGGTTCTCTACTAGGGCCATTACTGTTCAGTTTGTGTATTAGTGGTATAGGAAATGATTTAACAGGGATATTCAATTGTTTGTTGATGATGCAAAAATGGGCAAGGCAATAGTTTATAAAGGTGATTTAGCATTTAGGATGATTTAAATAGATTGGTGGTGTGGATGATGGATAATGGTTGTCAGTTTAATGTTGTATAATGTAAGGTAATGCACTTCAGAATGAAAAGATTACATACGGTATATTATTACATTGATAGTACTGGATTGAAGGAAATTAATGAGGCTACAGATCTGGGCAATAATGGTGGACAGAGAATTGAAGTTTAGATGGCATATTGCAAGTGTAGGTAAAATAGCTCAAAGGATTAGTGTTTTTCAACAAGTAATCCTTTGAGTTATTTTGCCAACTTTTAAGGAAAAATGGAAAAGCTTTTAAGGAAATGATAAGGGAAAAGAGAGAGAGAACCAGGTGTTACTCCTGAAAGTTGTGTAGGAAGTGTGGTTAGTAAGAGTATGTGAACTAGATTTTTTGCTTTGAGAGTGAGGAATGATTTGGAATGGATTGCCTGATGCATTTGGGAGTACCCTGATCATGAACGGGTTTAAGAAGAGTCAGAAGTATTGTGTGAATAACAGTTAGCGTGGGTCTCCAGTGATGAGTCTTCTCACCTGTATAATAATAATATGCTAACTGAGAGCAAAGGTTGCTTTAGTTACTTGTAACTAAATGTGATAATAATTTAGTACTGCCTTCCATATTGCTTTTTTGTATTTATACCTTGTGTGTTGTTTCTTGGAAACATTAAAAATACATAAAATCCTCTTTGTAGAAACAATAGGAATTTTAGGCTTTCTAGTTGTATTTTTTATTTTTAAGAATTATAAGGATATCTGTTATGCTATCTATATTCCTTGCAAAAAAATAAGGGGGGGGTGAAACTAATTTCTTTGCTTCATGCTTTTGAGTTGCTTTTTTCCTATTAGTTATATAAAATTTTATTGGAGCTATGATCACAGAGCAGATTTTTAGTACCCAGCTACTAAAGCAAGCAAACTTTTACCCTAGTATGCTGTATTTTTACCCCAATACTAGTATGCTGAAAATTGTATAAATTTCCAACACAAATGCAGGAAAACCTCACTTAATGCATGCTAAGCGAAATTGCATTAATTTCACATTGCATTATTAAGCGAATACAATAAACAATAGGAATAATTATAATTCATCCATCAGTTAGTATAAATTAAAAAAAAATAAGCTATATTAGAAGACAAAATCATCAAAGTTAATAAAAATCAACTGCTTAAATTTTTATTTAATGTCTGAACATTTGATTGAGTTACTTTTTTTACAAAAAAAATTAAGTAAAGATGTTTGAATAGTGCTTGACTTTTCATCTTGTCATGCAGTTTGCGATAGCTGGCGATCGCTTTATCAAGATTTCAGTGGACTTTGAAGCTTCGTTACATATCAGGATCAGCATCAAACAAAATTTCCTTAGCGTGCTCAATGTGATTGAAAACTAGCTCAAGTTCTTTTGCAGTTAACTTCTCAGTCGTAACATTCTCTTCTTGTTTGCACTCCTTATCTTCTATGCACGCTGTTCTTCTAGTTGAAGGAGATTATTCTCGCTTAACTGAATGGGAATCGAGCAAGTTTTTTACATCTTCGTTATCCAGTTCATTAAATCCAAGTTATTTTCCGGTTGTGCTGATTTCTTCCATAATGTTATCAGCTGAGTTATTAAAGCCAATGAAATTTCTCATAATGTAAAAAATTCATGTTAACTGATTAATCACTTGCTTAAAGCAGAAAATATTATCATTTCACTCAGTCACGCTAGCTGATTATCACACATATCGAATTTGCGTCAAGCAAGGTTTTCCTGTATAACAATTTTTTAACGTATAATAAACTTTTCTTTCATTCTTTCTTTTGAACAGAGATTTACAAAAAAATAACATCACTGGCATTAGTGAAATGGCTTTCAGTGGATTAACTAAGCTGCAGAAACTGTAAGTTTTTATTTTATTTTATATTTATTATTTTATTTTTTAGTAAGCTAAGAAGAAAATAACTAGAAAGGCTTCAAATTGTTAGTGAAAGATATTAAAAGCGAGGATGATAACTGTTCCTCATTATTTCATAGCATTATTGGCAACTGTTTAAAAGTTTTGAAAGTGATAGAGAGCTTATAAGAATACAACCTTTACAACTGGCAGCACAAATTGCTCTCTGTTGAACTACTACTTTATAGATTTTTTTTCCCTTTCTTTCAGGGTTACACAGTGATCAGCAGTCATTATGAATAATTATCGAGACACACTACTGTGTTAAAGAACTTGATTATATTAAAATAAAATTTGACATTTTGATCTTTATATCTAAGTCATCCTCAGGAAACACACAAACTCACAAATATCTTGAGCTAGTATATATACATGTATTCCTAAGGATGACCTTAATATAAAGGCTGAAAATCAAAATTTTAGCCTTTATATCAAATACTGAGAATAATAATAAGCCTTTATACTGAGAATAATTGCACACTGTAGTTTGCAATTATTCTCAGTTAAATTTTTTTTAAAATTACACTGGTAGAACTACATCAGCGGTCACTAACTTCCTATATTCCTGTTATTTAAAATTTATCTTTGTTGTCTGAGAGTATATCATTATCCAATTAAATTTCTTTTCTTCTGGATTATATGCGAGTTATTTTTGCTAAAAAATTGGTCGATTTCTTATTTTTTTCAGGTGCTATGTGACTGTAGGTGAGCCATCCAAATTCTTTTGATTTTTAAGCCCTCATTTTCATTGAGATTTGATTGATTAATAATTTCACAGGCTTCGTTGAATTTACATTTGCACGCTTTGGTCCGATGTAAGAACTGAGTGCCTTTCCAATCGATTTGATTGCATGTTTGAAGCACAGTCAGAAAGACTTGCTTTTCCGTAATTTTATTTATTTATTTATGCTTATGGCTACATGAAACTGGCAAGTGAAAAGTACAATCACAATTTCCAGAAACAAATGATGAAAATCTTAACATATAAAAGTTCATTACATAAAAGGCACAACCTGTTTTCTAAGTCTTTCTTTTTTGATTACAATAAAACAAAAGTAACTTATCAGAATCAAGCCAGGGGCAATTATCGTCCTGCATGTCACCAAGTATGACAACACTTCACAACATAAATGTAGCTGTATCCGAGGTTTAATTAGAGAGCAGTTGTGTCTTGTGCGAGAAACTTAATCCATTAGAGGAGGCCCATTTCACATTGCATTATTATCTTCTAACATGAGGAGGAATTCTGCTGATACTATGACGATGGGCTATGAGAGTGACTACGAGAATAACGTCTTCATGGTGAGATGGGACCGTGATCTTCTGTTTCCTCCATAACCACCGCCACGACCATATCAACTACAGGTCAAGGTCCAGTCTGTAAAGCCAATCCAAGGCCTCATCCATCACCTTTGGATGTCCTGTAGGCCACCACCGTGAAATTGGCACCTTGGGCAGTCGTACATAATATGAGTAATTGTCCGAGCCACAGGCAAACAATCACAACAAAGGTGATCTAACAGCCTCCATTTATGTAGAAGGTAGCCACATCTGCCCTGATTAGTTCTGATCCTGTTTATTGATGACCAGATCTTCCTAGGAAGAGCAAAACCAGGCTGTGGATCACAGGGATCTTTTACGAGAAAGCCGTTTGTTGGGAGATTGTTAGACCAGTGTTCTCTCCAATGTCAGATACTGATGGCAGCGCAGCTGAAGAGAGTTCGTCCATGGCACGGGAAGGCTGTCTCAATCCCCCCGTAATGAAGGAGCTAGATGTTGTTATATTTTAATGTGTGTGTGTGAGAGAGCTTTATCTGCTCCACATATGTTATTCCCCACCTATATTTAAAGACAGCTGTGGAGTATAGATAACAATAGATTTAATTTAATTTTTTTTGTTGGTTAGAATGTTCCAGATTTATATCATATCTGTGATAGTGCATTGACTTCAGGACCAATATGTTGTATTCTAAAGAATGATGCTCAGTTTTTAAAAAATTTAAATATTTACTTTAAGCATATATTTATATACAATTAATAATACATACAAGGAATATTTAAATGGCCATTTTAAAAATAACATAAGTGGGCTCAATTTTCTTTTGTACTCTATTCAACACTGAGAGACAAAACAAAATATTTCTACAATAACAAACTGAAAATAGTATTCAGTTAAACGTTATGTAGTCTCACTTGGCTATATAGAACTTTCCTGTAATTTGTCATTATTTAATGCATCAATTCATTTAAATATAAATAAAATAAATAATAAAATAAAGATAAAATAATAATAATAATAAAATAAAGATAAAATAATAATAATAATAAAATAAAGATAAAATAATAATAATAATAAAATAAAGATAAAATAATAATAATAATAATATTGTTTTTGTTTACATATTATCTGCTTTTAATTTTAACAAAATCACACCTCTTGCGAATACAATTTATAGGCCTCATGTGCAAAGTCTTTAACTAATTTCAGAGGATTGGTTATCTTCATTAACAGTATATAAGTTAGAAGATGTAGGTTCTTTGTTATCTTTTGAATCTTCATACACACATTTATGATACTCTGATATTAACTCTTCTAAAGTACAACTATTTTCATGACTTGAATTGTCATGTTGCTTATTTTTATTATCTATTTTCTCCTTGGAGAACTTAGGTTTAGACTTATGTACGTAACTAGATGATGTTTTTGGAATTTTATTTTCCACTTGGTTAGACTATAATAAATTTAGTTTAATCCTTTATCCAAGTGTAAGCAAACAAAGTTTGTGCCTGAAATATCTTCAGGACGGAGGCAACTCATAGTGAAGGAAGAGAAGGAGTGATGAAGCCAAGCTCTCATCACTCATTGTCTCAATATCTCCCATAATGCAAAGCACATCTCCTTGCAGACATGTATAATGCTATGCATTAAGGGAAGGGCCACTACCCAGACCGGTTTCAAACTTTATTAAGGTCTCGTCAGTGGGAACCAGGCCCAGAAGTGGTGATACTAAGGTAGAAGCAATGGAGAGGTCATATTTACTTATATGAGTTGCCAAAAGATGTACCACCTTATTATTAAATTACTCTGGATTTAGAGAAAGATGTTGGAAGTTTATTTTCCACTTGGTTAGCCTATAATAAATTTAGTTTAATCCTTTATCCAAGTGTAAGCAAACAAAGTTTGCACCTGAAGTATCTTCAGGACTGAGGGAACTCGTAGTAAAGGTGGACCAGGCTCTCATCACTCCTTGTCTCAGTATCTCCCATAATGCAAAGCACATCTACATGTCCGCAAGGAGATTATTTTATTTTATTGAATTCTTTATATCTTGTATTTTAAAATTTACAACAGATAACTTTTCTAATATCCTATAAGGATCTAAAGCCTTTTTTCCTAATTTACCACCCTTTCTAAGGCTAACTTATTATCTAAAAGTACTAAATTACCAGGACTAAGATTCTTATATTTCTGAATCTATTTATAAATGCTTGTGTTTTATGGGAACTAACTTTACTAGTTTCTGCTATAAGCTCATCAACAAATGAATTTCTTTCTACTATATCTTCAAGATATTCACCAATATCCAAGAAACCTGATTAATATGTGTAAATCTCATTTGGAAAGTTAGGATCAAAATCATATGGTGCAAAAGCAGGTTTTTCTTTAATAGCAGAATAAACTACTGTCCTACAAGCAAATAAAGCTTGTGGAAAGTAAGAATCCCAATTTGACAATTTACCATTAGGTAGTTTAGAAAGTGTGTATGTTTTAAAGTCCTTTCACACATTCCATTACTTTGAGGCTGAGACTTCAGCAGTGTATTTGAATGGTGTTATGAAAAGTGCTTTTCCCCCTCCCCGCCTAAATTATATTGTGTATGTAGATTTGTATAATAGTGCTTTTGTGTGATAGCCAGACTGGATATAATCATTGTACTGTGATATTGTGGTTCTAATAGTGTTTGCTTCGGTTTTTATCTTGATTAATGTGAACGTGTTTGTTAACGTACAAAAAAAAAAAAAAAGAAGGCAAAGAAGTACAACCCAGTGGCAAAGAAGGTCTCAACTCTGAGAATCAAGTTTTTTCCTGGACTTTTCACAGTGGACAAGATGCAACAATTGTTTTATATGCATTCAAAAACATTATTAGAGATTTATGGAGTGTTAGATGGAATGATGAAAAGGAACATATTATAATATGTGAGAAGTGCGATGAAAGGCTAGGACATTCCAAAAATGAGCATGGTGTTACCGAAAATAATCAGGAAATGGATGGGAATGTTTGTGACGGTGTTAATAGAAGTGATGTGGAAGAGCTTAGGTGGAGTTAGATGGATGAACAGTCAAATCAAGCAAGCAGTGTTACAAAAGAAGTTGTTGTGGAGAAAGTACAAGACAGTTTGCAGTGAATGTATGAAGAATATAAAGTGCACCCCCAGAAATGTGATAGAATATGAGAGGGGGCTGTCCAGTCAGGTCAAAGCTAATCCAAGGGAATTTTTCTGTTATGGCAGGTTGATGCTGGTGGGTTGATGCTTGTACTAAAAGAGTTAGCCATGCTCTTGCTCTGGTTATTTAACGAGAGTCTTGCAGTGGGCAAGGTTTCTAAGGTGTGGAAAGAAAGCAAAATAATACCTCTCCACAAGCATGGTTCGAGAACAGAAGTTTCTAATTATAGGCTGGTCTGTATATATGCACTTGTGATCACAGTGTTGAAAAAAAATTGATTAAAAATAGAATACAGTATTGGATTGATGAACAAGATTCTCTATGATGGTTGGCATAGGTTTGTGAAGGACAGGTCTTGTTTTAGCAATCTGCTTATGTTTTATGATAAGGTGATGGGAGAATCATATACAGTGATATTCCTGGACTTTGATTCCTGAAATAACTGCACATCATATTGCATTCAATAGATTACCACATGATAAGTTGGTGCTCAAGCTGCAGAGGATAGGAATAGATAGTATATTGGTTAAATGGATCAGAGATTGGCTCTCTGAATGATACTAGCAAGTTGTGTATGATGGAGCTGTGTCTCAGAAAAGGAAGGTGACCAGTGGCGTGCCTCAAGGTTCTGTTCTTGGGTTCCTACTGTTTCTTATTTGTTAATGTTTCATGTGGATTTACTGGGGATCTTCAAATGTTTGTCGATGATGCAAAGTTAGGTAGAATTATCAGGAATAGTGCTGATGTTAATTCTCTACAGGAAGATTTGAATAGACTTGAGTGGAGTTGCAATTTTAATGTTAATAAATGCAAGGAGTTATTTATACTTTGGGATACAGAGATATAAGGCTACATATTGTATTGGTGGAGCTGTACTTTAGGAAGTGGATGAGATTCAAGATCTTGGAGTGATGGTGGACAGTGGATTGAAGTTTTGAGAGCATATCACGTGTGTTGCAAAGACTGCACATCATATTGCTTCTATGATAAAAAGTACATTGATATTAAGGGATAAGGAGGTGGTGATGCCTCTATATAAGGGATTGGTCAGACTACATAAGGACTATTGTGCTCAGATTTGGTCACCTAGTTTTCATTGATCTGGAAATACTAGAGATGGGGTCCAAAGATGAATAACCAAAGTGATATCAGGACTCAGGAGTGTTGGTTATGAAGAGCAATTGAGAGAATGTGGATTACAGAGGTTAGTGGATAAGAAGAAAAGATGTATCATAGAGACCTTCAAGTTAGTTAAGAGATTCTATCAGATTAATACAGAAGAATTTATAAAAAGAGTGGATGTTAAGATGGGAAGAACAAGAGGCTATCCCTGGAAGTTGTATAGAGATGTGGTGAAGAAGGGAGTGAGGAATAGATTTTTTTATCTGGAGAGTTGTTAGTGAGTGCATTGTAAGTGCAGGTAGTGTAAATAACTTCAGAGCTCATTATGATAGACATGTTGCTGGTTGAATGGGCCACCCACAATCAGTCTGTTGACTCCATGGAGGTTACCAAATAATTATAATAATAACTTACATAATTGCAACATTAGTTCTGCTGTAAAGTTTGCTCCTTGATCAGATAAGCATTTGAGGTGTACCATACCTTGAGATTATCATCTTTAAAAATTTATTAGCTATAGTTTTAGCAGTCTGATCTTTTGTAAGTACTGCTTCTGGAAAGCGTGATAGCATATCAATGGCTACAAGCATATACTTATTTCCTTTCTTTGTTGTGGTTAAGGGTCCAAATATATCAGTAGCTACAGCTTGAAATGGTCTAACTGGAATTGGAAAGGCTTGTAGAGGTGTTTTACTGCTAAAGATAGACCTAGTTTGGCATAAATGAAAGGATTTCACATATGTATTAATATAATTTCTCATACTTTTCCAGAAATACCTGTCCTTAATTCTGTGCCAGGTTCTCTCAAATCCTTGATGACTAGCTAGTTCAGAATCATGAAAAGTATAGAGAATCCAAGATTTCATGATAACTGGAGCTAAAATTTTTACTTTTATTTTACCCTCATCCATTTGCTTTGATAGAAGCAAACCATGCTCATCTAAATAGAGCATTTAAAGGAAAGAAAATTCTTGAGGAATAGATTCACCTTTTTGAACTTTTTTGTATACATTTTTCAAAATGGGATCTTCTTTCCGAGCTTCAACTATAAGAGATTTTTCCCAGTTTTGACAGTTGGGTGATTTACCCTTAATCTTATTCAATTCATCTATCTTGTTAATTTGAAATTCCTCGTAGTAGGAATTATTCCTGTTTTACTAACTTTGTAACCTGAATTGTCAATCTCCTTTAAAAAGAACTGACATTTTGCGCACTTGAAGGGTAAATTAGATTCATCTAATCTAGAAAGAATTTTCATTACGATATTTTCTATGAGATGTTAGGTCCTTTGAGTATATAAGCAAATCATCTTGAAAACAAATAACTCCTTTATCTAACATGTTTGATAGAACAGAATTCATTAGTGACTGAAAAGACATGACTGAGTTTCTAGCTCCTTGAGGAAGATGACATAATTGGTACTTCTGCCATCTTGTTGTGAAGGCAAAATATATTCTATCTTCCTTCTATAAAGGAATCTGGTGCTTCTAAACCAATTAATAATTCTTCAATTTTATATAGAGAAAAATCAATGGGCTTTGTGACTTCATTGATTTCTCTCAGATCTGAAACAATCACAAACTTCCATTAGGTTTTTCTATCATAATAAAAGGACTTTTTTATTTTGAGTTAGACTTTTCTATTATTCTTGCCTTTTCATACTCTTGTAGCAACAGTTGAAAATGCTCTGTGTAATTCACTGGAGTTTAATATTGTTTTACTTAGGTGTCTGAGTAGTAAGTTGTAGAGAATGCTCAACTGCATTAGTACAAACACTTACCTTCAGACAGATCTTCAGTGAAACATTAGAAAATAACTGAAAAGCAGACTCAAAGAATGTATTAATTGGCTTCTTTTCATTGGCTGTAGTTGTTGCCAATTTTATTTCATTTTCGATTTGTTGTGACGTTGTTTTCTTCATGTTGTGTTCGAATCCGCCATCTTGTTACAAGTCACTTTCATAAAATAAAACACAACTAATTGTAAATTGATCACTAATCCAAGGGTAGAGAAATTTCTATTATACTGCGCCACTCTATCCTTAGATAAGTCTATATGAAATAGTAGGATCAATTCAAAGTTAGTTAGCAGTCTTTTCATTCATTCAGGCCGAAGTATTTATTTTCTTTCTGGGATTCCCGCTAGATTCGAATTTTTGTGAACGGTGCAGTAAAAAGAAATTCAGGCAAATACAATAGTTAGATTAACAAATGAAGCATTTAATATAGGTCATATAACACATACATAAATTTTACTTATAATTTTTAATAGTAGAAACAAGTCAAACATTAAGTCAAGTTAATCACATTAGCACAATCTTCCAAGTCTTCACATGCACTTTCTCAGCTTCTGGGTTACAAAGTTTCTACACTTAAATAAATATAATAGAACATCCAATCACACATTTCTCAGTCATGCTATAAGTTCAAAATATCACAGGCACTAATAGCTGAAAATATCTTTCAAACAATTCTTATCTCCAACTCTCAATCACAAAGAGTTTCCACAGTTAAAGTTAGATTAAGCATAGCGTAATTAACACACAATTCTTCAAGCAATGAAATAATACACTATGATAGACCTTACCGGAAATAGTTCCTAGTACATCAATTATGTTGTGAGCAAACTTTTGGAATTTATTTATCTTACTTAAAAAAAACACATCCACAAGACTTATCCACAGTTATACTTAAAGCACTATCATTCGCACTTCAGAATTCTAGACATCAATTACAGGGTACTTCAACTATCCGTGTTACCACTCATAAACTAATTAAAACACTGTGAGGTTCTTTTTAGGGCAAATCGGAAATAAGCCGCAATTCTAGACCAGCTGGGTTTATTCAGAATTCTTCCTTAAACGTCCAGCTTTTTATTTTATCCGATTGTAGCATTAATTTCCCTTCTATTATTACTGCTGATTTCACTTTCAGCTAACTATGAAATTCGTTTCGTCCTTGCTCACCTATAAAATTTATCCACTTAACTCCTAACCTTAAGAACCTTTTATTTACTTCTACTTCTCTAGTTTATCCCCTTGCTTCCTTTCACTTCCAAGTTTCTGTCCCAACTCTTTTACCTCCTATATATTTTCTCTTCTTTATTTAGCCCACGCTCTGTTCCACTCGCGCTCGTTTATTTCACGCCTCTCTATGACAACAGATAAACGTAAACATTCTCGCCAATGTTACATTAGATTAATACTACATTGAGTTAAGCTTTCACAAAATAGGAATAATTAGAATATTTGCTTTTCAATAAATGCGTAGTTAAATTGCAAATATAAGTTCTTATAATATTGACATAACAATAAATAAAATAGCTTAATAATATTTAATACAGAATCTTATTATCATTAACACATTCCTTTGATTAAATAATTAAATATTTGATATAATTAAGGTAGTTATATGATATCAAATTATAATTTATGTTATTTACATTAAATAATATTTACAAATATAGCTCTTGTGATGGAAAATCATGTTGGATTCTGAATCAAATAACATTTATTCTAATTTCTACATAACCAGAATCCAACAGTAGTAAGTTGTAGAGAATGCTCAACTGCATTAGTACAAACCTTCAGACAGATCTTCAGTGAAACATTAGAAAATAACTGAAAAGCAGACTCAAAGAATGTATTAATTGGCTTCTTTTCATTGGCTGTAGTTGTTGCCAATTTTATTTCATTTTCTACTAGGATTTCTTTTATTTTCACTAAATCTTCTTTTTCATCCATGTTTATTGCTTCAGTTTCAAGCAATTCATCTTGTCTAGCTTCAGAAACTTCAAAGGTTACATTTAACTCTTTCATCTTGTAATTATATTGCTTATTAAGACTGCATTCCAATCCAAAAAGAGAAGTTGTGCCATTTGAGAAATTACAAGGAAACTGATATCTCTTCAGGAAATCCAGGTGACAAGAATAACTTGTATATTTGGATTAGAAGGCTCTGGAAGAACAATTAATTCATGAGAAATGTTCAGAGGAAAACATGGAATGTGAAGAAATACATCTATCTTTTTAGAAGTAGAAATTTCAGTTTATCTTATAATATCATTAGGAATCAAGTATGTAACTTTATTAAAGAGTAACCACGAAATAAGACAAACATGTGGTCCTGTATATAATAAAATTTCAATAAAATCCTGTCAGAGGTTTATCATTACTGATAAATGACATTCTAGAAATATCAGCTTGATGATTTGAATTACACTAACTACCTGGATATTGAATGAACCTGAATGGGATGGCAATTTAGGATTTAGCCTACCAACTTTATTCTTATTGGCTTAAAGCACAATGTAAAATGATGGTACAAAATGACATAATTTCATGCTGATTGGAGCGTCATCCATTACAAGGCCCCTGTTGTTTTTTCCAGGGAACCAGGGTGAACAGCCAAAAGTCAGCTACTGAAAGACATCCCAACTCAACATCACCAGAGTTCAAGATCGGTGCTATCAATATAAGAAGCTTGAATAGCAAAGAAGTGGAACTAGCAGAAGAATTGGATAAGTACCAGATCAATAATAGAGGTGACTGAAACAAAAAAGACAAACTGGTGAGATCTTTCTAAGCAATAAATACAAAATGTTATATTCACACAATAGCAATCAGGGAAAAGGAGTAGCTATAATATTCAACACTAAATATGAGGCTAATCTCCTTGAATGAAAGGCAATATCAAGTAGAGCAAATACCAGAATGGGAAACTGTACAATGAGACTTATTTGTGCCTTTGGTCTTACAGAAGGTTCTACTAAGGTAGAAGTGGAAGAAATTTTTGAGGCTTTAGAGAAAGCAACTGACACAGTGAAAAAGGAAAAGTTGGTCCTTGCTGGGGACAAATAGCAGAGTAGGAAATGATTTTCAGACATACAGAAATATTTTGAGAAAATTTGGAGAAAAGAGCAAAGCTAATAATAATGGTAAATACCTGTGATTTCTGCTCAGCTCAGGACTGGTTATTACTAACACAATGTTCCAACATAAAAATGTGCACAAATTCACATGGAGAGAAGAGGCAAGGAATAAGAAAAGTCTCATTGACTATGTTATTGTTGATAGTGATGTTTTCTCCCTGGTGCAGGACACTAGAGTTTACAGAGGATTTGAAATTGGAGGTGATCACCATGTAGTTTTGAGCAGGATAAAATTGAATTTCATATTGAAAAGAATGACATATAAGAAAGTTTTAAAGCGAATAAAAGTTGAGCAGCTCTCACATGTGAACTGTAGACTAAAATACACAAAGATTATTGAAGAAAAAATGAAAGCGTTTGATAACAAGAACCAAACCTTGAAGATTCAGTGGCAAACCTTGAAGAAAACTCTGATTGATTCAGCCAGAGAGGCATGTGGTGAGGTTGTCTGCAAGGATAGAAATATCAGAACTCCTTGGTGGACACAGGGAGCTAAGAGAGAGTGAAGAAAAAGAAGAAAGCATATTGAAAGTTCTTGGCGAATAAGTCAGCTTGTGCTCTTCGAGAATACAGAGACAAATGTAGGAAAGCTAAACACTGCGTAAAACTAGCTAAATAAAAGTCATGAGAAGACTTGGGTAAGAACATAGAAAATAAATATCAGGAAGGCAGCAAAATATTCTGGAGGCTGTTGAAAAATCTCAGAAATGGAGGAAAGAGTACTGTAAAAGGAATTAGAGATGATAAAGGTGACCCAAAAACTGGAGAAAAAAAAGATATCCTTGGATGTATGGAGTAATTACTTCAAAAAATTGCTAAATGAAACAAGCAGTGACAGCACAGTGGTAAAAAAATACTGAACAGGCATGCAATCAAGAATACAATCAAGAATAGTGGAAAGAGTACTGTAAAAGGAATTAGAGATGATAAAGGTGACCCGAAAACTGGAGGAAAAAAAGATATCCTTGGATGTATGGAGTAATTACTTCAAAAACTTGCTAAATGAAACAAGCAGTGACAGCACAGTAAAAAAAATACTGAACAGGCATGCAATCAAGAATACATATCCAAATTTGAAGTAGAAAAAGCCATAAAAACCTGAAATATTGAAAGGTAGCAAGAGTAGATAATATTCAACCAGAAATGCTCAAGTATGGGAGTATGAAAACCTTGCAGTGGCTGCACTGCATAGTCCAGAATGCCTGGACAGAGGGACAAATTCAAGATGATTGGAGTAGAGCTCTCAAAGTACCCATATATGAAAAGGGAAATAAAAATGCATGTGAGAATTACAGGTATTTCCCTACTGAATGTTCCAGTAAGATTTATACAAGTATACTTGAGAAACGGTTGAGAAGGATTGTGGAAGCTTGGTGAAAAACAAGCTGGATTCAAGCCAAATAGAGGCTGCCAGGATCAGATTTTCACTTAATGACAAATAGTTGAGAAATCATGAGAATATAACAAAGATCTGTATCTAAGTTTTGTAGTCCTGCAAAAGGCGTGTGACAAGGTGCCAACAGAAAAGCTATTCAACATACAGTTATATCTGTCAATGGGACATTATATTATACCAATACTTAGTCTTTATTTAAGTTGTAAGTCAGCAGTTAGAATTGAAGGAAGTATAGCAAGATGGTTTCATGTTAAATCTGGTGTCAGACAAGGATGTATAGTAAAACCTCAATATAATGGACTAATTTGGGTGAGGGGGGTATCCGTTAATTCCAAAAATCTGTTATATAATAAAGTAGATTTTCTGAATGTATCGGCCGGCACACATTAAAACTGCCATAGAAAGTCATGCCACGCAATAACAGAACCAATTACAGTGCGATTGGTGTGATCACGTGCTAATCATTTGGCAAACATGTTTTATGAGCGGTGACTCATTTATGTCGGCTAAATTACTACAGTGTTTTTCCAACATATGATGGCCTATTCGCCAAAATTTGTTAAAAAAATAACAGAAAATTAATAACAAAAATAACTTGTTAATTTAATTATAAGCAAATCTTGGTTAAAAGCATTTTAAAATTAATAGGGTGTTAGTAATAATATTTTTGGTTTACAGATCAAGTGTTGATCAATTTTATTAACTTATTTAATAACTGTAAAAGTTTTTTACAGTTATTCTTGTCAGTTTTATAGTTACACCTAATTGTGAGATTGTTTCAGCCTATATGTAAGTGTCCTGAAGATGCCAACAGTTAAAATTTGGGGAAACTAGTTGGTTAAGTTAATAAAATTGATCAACACTTGATCTGTAAACCAAAAATATTATTACTAATTCTCAGGATCAAGAAAATAAACCTTCATTATAATAGGGTGTTAATTTTCACATGTGACATACGGACCAGAAATTTTGTCCTTTAAATCCGAGATCTGTGAAATCAAGGGTTTACTGTACATTATCTCCTCTGTTATTCATTATCTATATGGATCACATTATGAAGGAAAGCAGTATTAAACCTGATATCAAAATTGGAGATGTTGATCTTAGCTCTTTATTTTATGCAGATGATATACTTTTAAATAAATCCACTACAAGTCTGCAAGATTCTCTGATTGTAATAACTTGTAATAAATTTGGTATGAAAATCAGTAATAACAAGACAATTAAAATACACAGAAGCATTGAAAATATCAACTGCATCATCAATGGAAAACCTATAGAAAAAGTAAAACATTTCAGCTATTTAGGCACAATTTTTAGTGAAGATGTTAAATTAAATATGGAAATAGACAACAGAATCAAGTAGGCCAGTGTGGAAGTCAACTGAATCAATTTATATGGAACGAGAGAAATTAGTCAAAACATAAATTATCTGTATAAAAGACGGTGTTCAAACCAGTTTTAACTTATGGATCTGAGAGCTGGGTTAGAAGTAAAAACACTTGACCAAAGACTGGAGACTGCAGTTATGAGAGTCCTGAGAAAGATTAGGGGCATGAACAGATGGCATCAATGGTAATATCGTATTAAAAACAAGGATATTAGGAAAGAACTTGACATTGTTAGCATCCAGGAATGTGTTAGCAGTGCTAATCTCAGGTGGTATGTTCATTTAAACTGTAATTTAAACAGAATGAGAGAGGAAAGATTAGCAAAACAAGTGTTCTCTGCCAGGTTGGCAGGAAAAAGACCCAGCAGAAGACCAAGATATAGGGGGATATTGATACAGTAAAAAGTGCCTTAGAAGACAAAAAATATAAGATACCATGATGTTGACGGATAACAGATTGATTTGGTGGAGAATTGTTGATAAGAAGTTAGTACTGATGTAAGTTTTTCATGTAGTACTATTATAATATCCTGTACACCCCTTGAGAGTATTTGAGGAATTTGATGATGATGAGAAATTATGTTCTTGGTTTAATCCTTTATCCAAGTGGTAGCAAACAAAGTTTGAATGTGAAGTAACTTTACAACTGGGCAACTCATATATAGATGCTAATGATTTCAATTTGGGCTTAAACTTGTGCTTTAAGTCACAAACTAAATGAAACATCACTTGCCTTAGTATCCCATAATGGAAAGCAGATATTCTTACAGACATCTTTAACGATATGCATTATGGGAGGGGCCACTAGCCAGACCGGTTTCAATCTTTATTGTGGTCTCCTTAGTGGAAGCCAGATCCAAAAGTATATGAAGGTTGAAATAATGCAGAAGTCATATTTCAACAGGGATCTGATTGAAAGGAGGCATTTGGAGAACAGAGACACAAGGACTGAAAAAGATAAAAGATTACATAGATAAGTGAGAAAAGCCATCAAACAGACAAGGAAAAATTTTATTTTAATAAGTGTGAAGAGATAGAATTCCAAATGAGGTACAATTATAAAAGGATGTTTCATTTAGTTTGTGACTTAAAGCACAAGTTTAAGCCCAAATTGAATGTCATCAAAGACAGGAACAGAGCAGTACCAACAGAAGAACTGGAAATTAAAAACAGATTGAAAGATACTGTAAGGAACTGTAGAGCTGAGAGGATAAAGAAAATTTGGAGGTATCCTCTTACCAAGAAGTTGAAGCAGAGATGCCTGAGGAATAAGCAGGTTTTAGGAAAGGAAAGGGTACCAGAATTCATAATCTTTACCTTAGACAGATCATATGAGTTGGAAAGGTACAATTATAAAAGGATGTTTCATTTAGTTTGTGACTTAAAGCACAAGTATAAGTCCAAATTGAATGTCATCAAAGACAGGAACAGAGCAGTACCAACAGAAGAACTGGAAATTAAAAACAGATTGAAAGATACTGTAAGGAACTGTAGAGCTGAGAGGATAAAGAAAATTTGGAGGTATCCTCTTACCAAGAAGTTGAAGCAGAGATGCCTGAGGAATAAGCAGGTTTTAGGAAAGGAAAGGGTACCAGAATTCATAATCTTTACCTTAGACAGATCATATGAGTTGGATTTGTGCAAATAGAAAGACAAAAACAGAAAATTTGAATATATATACAAAAACTACTTCAAGTGTCATCTCCTAAAAGGAGGTTGGCAACCATGTCACGGAATTTTTTTCTTTCTTTTGCTACTCTGGAACGTTTATGGTACTTCAAGCCAGTCCAGTCCTTAATGTCTTCAAACCACATTCTCCTGGGTCTACCTCTCCCTTTTTTCCATCCAGTTTCCTTTCTAATAATAATTTCTGAATGCCTTCTTGTCTAGTTAGATGTTCAAAATATATAAGGTTTCGTTCTTTAATTATTTTCATTAATGTTCTTTTCATTTTTGCTTTTTTTAAAACATCTTCATTTTTCATTTTCTCTCCATGGTATTTTCAACATTCTTCTGGTGGTCCACATTTCGAAAGCTTCTAATTTTTTTCTCTGCTTCTTTATTTAGAGTCCAAGTTTCACTGTTGTAGAGAGGGCTTGACCAGATATAGCATTTTATTAATCTTTTTCTTGTGTCTATATTAATGTCTGGATGTTAGAACAGTTTTCATATCAATAAAGGCTTTTCTTGCTATCTCTATTCTTCTTTTTATTTCTTTAAGGGAATTTCCTCTGTCTGTAAACATTTGTTCCAAATATATAAAAGACTGAACCTGTTGAATTTTCTTTTGTTTTAACAAAAGAAAATGTGCATGATTATATCTTTTGATATAATCATGCACTTTGTTTTCTTTAGGTTAATAATTAATCCCATGTCTAAGCTTCTGTTGTAAATTTCTGTGACTAAGTTTTGAAGATCAGCTATAAGGACTGTGTCATCTGCATACCCGAAGTTGTTGTATATATATTCAAATTTTCTGTTTTTGTCTTTCTATTTGCACAAATCCAACATGTAGAGTATATCCAATATTGAGAGGGGTGTAAAAGTCCGGGGTAGAAACAGTATATGTTCCTACCCCTGACTTTTACACCCCTTCAGTTCTGAAATATGTTTAAAAACTTGCTCACTATATATATTATACAGTAAGGGTGATAAGACACATCCTTGTTTTTCTCCTTTTTTGATTTCAAAGTTGTCAGAATATGCATCTTTATATCTTAGAGAGGGCTACACAGTGTGTAGTGTTTTCAGAGAGCTCCCGAAAGCTAAGTATAATTTTGAGTGAAAATTGGAATATTGGTTTAAATCATAACTTAATATTGTCTAATTTTGGTAGCTTGTTGTGTCTGTGTGATTTTGGTGTGAATCCCGTTTTATTTAATTTAGTATTTTAACGATACATTTCATAGAATAGCACATGGCGGCAATGCAACGTAAGATAATGGCATTCAAAAATACGATGCCTTTGTTAAAAAACTGTAATGTGAGGAAGTTTGACCAATGTGATGTGTGTGTGCGTGTGATGTATGCATTCCCAAATGAGGCTGGAGTTTGGATGGAAAGTGATAGTGGTGGGAGAATGTACAGAAAGTGTAAGCAAAGTGAGGAATTGAAGTATATGTCAGGTCGTGAGATAGTTATGGTTGAAGAAAGCCAGAATGCGAGTGAAAATAGTGGCTTGATAGGGAATTGCGATGTTGTACAAGATGGCAATGAGAGCGGTGATCAAAGAGAGAGTGAAAGCAACTATACAGAGAGAGAAAATGGTTTAAATGATGAAAAAAAATGAGGAATTATTTGTAGGGAGTGAGATCGCTAGGTTGCGTGCAGTGATACAAAATGCGCAGCGGCAATTAGAGCACCTGCAAAACTCTTTCCAGAGTGCCTCGGCCAATGGAAATAAACAAGTGTTTGAAAGGAAAAATAAGCATAAAAGTGGGAGAGTTTCTGAAATGAAGGAAAGAGTGTTGTATAGCGACTCGTTATTAAGAGGAATGATAGATGGGAGTTTAACTAAATCATACTTACCGCGTGCAAAGTTTAAGGATGTGAGAGTATTAGAGTGCAAAAACAGAGGGTGAAAGAATTGATAGTTGTGGCAGGTACGAATGAATTGAAAGGAGATACATTTTTTATGTGAGGGAACTTGAAAGTATTGTTAAAGGTAGCAAAAGAAAAGAGTGATAGAGTTAGGATGGTGAGTCTGTTGCTGCGGTATGACAGAGAGGAGTTTAGAAGGAGGGCAATAATCGCAAATGACTTTATGCGCAGGTTATGCAGACAGTGTGGTGTGGAGTTCGTGGACGTGTGGAATGAGTTTGATGGGCGAAAGTATTTATACAAGATGGATGGCCTGCATTTGAATGGATTTGGTGTGCGGAGACTGGAAAAAGTATTGTCGAATGAAGTGAAAATGGATGTGCAGAACCAGGGAAACTAGAACTACTAAGGAGGTGGAGAAGTGGATATGCGGACATCAGGGAGACAGTTGAGTGTAAGAATGGATATAATGTACCCGAGCCAGTACTAAAGACAAGAAATCGGAATGGGATAGTTAGAATAATGCATCAAGATAGGGGTGGAACAAAGGGACCTCTGCATTTCATGTATACTAATGAGAGGAGTATTAGGAACAAGAAAGAAGAATTTTTGGCCTTGATTGGCTCTTCCTGGCCACAGGTTATTGGCATTAGTGAAACATGGCTGACAGAAGATGATATAGTTAGTGGGATAGAATGTGTAGGTTATAGTGTGTTTAGGAGGGACAGAGAGAATAAAATAGGGGGAGAAGTGTTATTGATGATAGTGATGAACTGCTGCCAAGGAGAATTGAAGTTGTATCGCAGGATAGTGAAAAGACTCATTTGAGGCTATTTGGTGTGAGATTGAGACTGGCAGAACAAAATATACAGTTGGGTGCTGCTATAGACCAGGTAATGGGATAGATGGTGGAGATAGTATGCATAAACAAATTGATGAAATGAGTGGAAGGAGGGTAATTATTATTATGGGGGATTTCAACTATGGTAACATTGATTGGAAGGAGGAGAGGACACATGGAGAGGAAGGAAATGGATTTTGTTCAATTATTAAGGGATAACTATCTCAGACAGCATGTAATTGAAAATACTAGGGGGGTGTGAGAGTGCTTGACCTTGTAATAGCATCTGATAATTTGACTGTAATGAATATCACCATGTTGCCACCTATTGGTGAGAGTGATCATAAGGTCTTAACCTGGGAGGTGGCTAAAGGTGTGGAATTTTCGATTAAGACAGAGTATATGTGGAATTTCCGTGCTGGCAAGTATGAAAGCTTAGGAGATTGCTTGGATCAGTGTCATGGCATGTACAACTGCAAGGGCTGGATGTCGATAGAGCATGGGAAGTGGTCATGGAGCATTTACAGGAAGTTATGGCTGATTGTATACCTAGGGTCCGAATAGTAAAACAAGTAGGGGTTAAATGGATGAATAACACCATTAAGTTTGAGCTGCAAAAGAAGAAACAACTGTGGAGGGAATTTAAAGAGAAAGGTGACCTGCAGGCACACGAACGGTATGAAGTGCAGGCCAGAAGGGTAACGAGTGTGGTATAAAAGCAAAAGCGGATTATGAAAGGAAACTAGTATGCAAGCTAAAGAGAATCCCAAACAGTTCTTTCAATATGCTGCAAGCAAAAAAAAAAAAAAAAAAAACTGTACACAGCAGAATGATTTTAAGGAATGACGATGGTAACGAGGTTACTGAATCAGTCGATATAGTGAAATTACTGAGGGAGCACTTTGCAAGTGTATATCATCCAGGTGGTGACATTGCAGAAATGAATGAACCAAAGATTATATGGGAATTGTGGTGAATGAGGTGGAGGTGAATAGTCTATTACAGAACCTTAATGTGAATACATCTGTGGGATTCGATGGTATACTGGCATGGGTCTTATGTGAAGCGGCTAAATAATTATCAGTGCCTTTGACCATGTTGTTTAATCTGAGTCTCGGGTCTGGTTTTGTCCCGAAGGTGTGGAAAGAGGGGAAAATAGTTCCACTACATAAAGCAGGATCCAAGACTACTGTTGCAAATTACCGACCGATCAGCATATCAGGAGTCGTTGTCAAGGTCTTGAAGAAAGTAGTCAAGGGAAAAATACAGGAATGGATTGATGAAAATGAGATACTGTATGGGGGACAACATGGCTTTGTGAAGGGTAGATCATGCCTCAGTAACTTGCTCATGTTTTATAACAAGGTGAAACTTGGAGAAAGTAGTCAAGGGAAAAATACAGAAATGGATTGATGAAAATGAGATACTGTACGGGGAACAGCATGGCTTTGTGAAGGGTAGATCATGCCTCAGTAACTTGCTCAAGTTTTATAACAAGGTGACGGCTGAACTGGATAAGGGTAATGGGTTTTCAGTGATACTGCTGGACCTGGTTAAGGCATTTGATAGGATACCACATGGAATTCTAATCCGTAAACTACAACATATGGGAATGGATATAGGGTTAGTGAGATGGATAGGTGGGTGGTTGGTGGAGAGATATCAGAGAGTAGTTTATTCAGGAGTAGAGTCCGAAAGACGGCCTGTGACTAGTGGTGTGCCGCAGGGTTCTGTTCTTGGACCACTGCTGTTTAATTTGTTCATTAACGATATAGGGAAGGATCTAAGAGGAACAGTTCATTTGTTCACTGATGATGCAAAGTTGGGTAGGGCAATAGTGAATGCAGAAGATGTCAAAATCTTGCAGGACGACTTGGATAGATTGGAGGACTGGGCTAAGGAGAATGAATATCAATTTAATGTGATAAAATGTAAGGTTATGCATTTTGGAGTGAAAAGATTAGCAGCAGTATACCACATTGGTGGAACTGTACTCCAGGAGATTGATGAGGCCAGGGACTTGGGAAGTGTTGGTGGAAAGGGAGATGAAGTTTAGGGGGCACATTGCGAAAGTGGCTAAATCAGCTCATTGACTCACTTGGTTGTTGAAAAATACTTTGACGAGCAGAGACAAGCAAGTTATTGTTTCTCTGTACCGAGCCCTTGATAAGACCTCATCTCGACTACTGTGCCCAGATTTGGTCACCTAGGTTTCTTCTTGATGGGGAGGAGGTGGAGAGGATCCAGAGGCCAGTGACCAAGATGATAGCAGGTCTATGGAATGAACCTTATGAGGAAGTTGAAGATTTGTGGGTTGGAGAAATTAGTTAATAGGTGGAAAATGGGAGATATGATTGAGACATACAAATTGCTAAAGGGTTTCTATAGGATTAATTCAGAGGATATTTTTGAGATCAGGACTGGTGGTGGGAGAACTAGGGGACACCTATTGAAGCTGGGAAAGAGTGTGGTTAGCAAGGGTGTTAGAGCTGGGTTCTTTACTTTTAGAGTGGTAAATGAGTGGAATAAGCTGCCAGAGTCTGTTGTGGGTGCTATGACGGTGAGTGAGATCAAGACAAGGTATGATAGATACTGTGAGAATGTCATATAGTTGTGTGGACATGATGTTTAGGGCCTCCCTCGATGAGTCTAAGGACACCCTGGAGTCGCCTGTAATAATAATAATCTTATTGAGGCTATTTGATTCCAGTATACATTTGTAATTATATGTAGATTTTTTCCTTTTAACCCGTTATTCTGTAGGATAATATTAATAGGATATATATTAATTTCTTGTGATCTATTGAATCAAATGCTTTGGTGTAATCAATAAAACAAAGATATATATGCTTTTCTGGTTATCAAGGCTTCTTTCACATAATGTTTTCAAATTGAAAATTCCTTCTCTTGTACCTTTGTCTTTTTGGAAACCTGATTGAGTGTCTTCTATTTCTACTGACAAGGTGCTTTTTATTCTTTCTAGGATTATACTAAAAATCGCAAATTTAAGTTCAGATTGTCTCTAATCCATTGGACTGCATCTGGGGTAGTCTGGAACAGGTCCGTCAATGTGCCCTTAAAACTCCACAGTGGGCAGTCCTGGATATGATTGACGGTCTGTTGATCAGCACCACAGTCACATGTTGGAGATTGACAGAAGCCCCACTTGTACATCATGGTAGCACATCTGGCATGGCCTGTCCTCAGGCGGTTGAGTGTGCTCCATTGTCGTTTGGGCGGATCAAAGCCAGGGACCTCTGTTGTGGGGTGTGTAATGAGGTGTCCATTTTTTATTGTTGAAGTAAGCCAGTAATTCTTCCATTCAGAATTTTTTGAATTGGGTTCAGTTTTCAAAAGAATATGTATCTGGTTATTGAGTTTTCCAGATTGGGTTGTGGGACTTTAAGCAAATAGGTGGTAGATTTTGGAGGTCCTCATGGACCTCCAAAATCTACCACCTATTTGCTTAAAGTTGCTATTTTCCATACATTTTACATTCTCTCTGTTAGCCGCAGCTTTCCTCCTTATGTATCACATAGTTTGAATTTGGCACTTGGAAATGCTATATCTGTGACAAATAAGAAATTGCATTGGCATAATCGAAAAGGTACACAATTTCTTCAATACTCCTAAAAGACAGGATGTCCTTGTTGTTTATAATATTATAATATTAATATCTTTTAAGATTTATAATATCTTTATTTAGCTTGCAAAAAAAAATTTGCGTGCACCTTACCATTGTCTAAAATAATGCAAAAACCTGACAGTGACCTCTTAATTGCCCTAAATTTTGTTGATGATGTTGTGGCTCAATTAAATACCGTTCGTGAAACACCAGATTCTTCCTTTAAAGATATTTATGATGAAGCATGTATAAAAACCAATAATTTTAATATTGACATTAAAAAGCCAAATACTTAACATCAAAACAAATATTAAGGTCCAATGTTCCAGCCGATTCTGTAGAAGAATATTTCAGGAGAACTATTTCATTCCATTTTGAAAATTTTGAGTCAACTTCATGAACGTTTCACTCAGCACTGCAACATTTTGAAATATATTTTTTCTCTTCTACCAGATGGAAAAGATGCTCCAACAGCCAGTGCAATGGATGATTTTCGTCAATTGTGTGAATTTTATGCTGGTGATTTGCCTTATATAAATCTAGCAATAGCACCATGCAAAAATACCATTGATGCAGTTTCAGAGTGTGACAAAATGATATATCCTGACATCTATAACTTATTAAAAATATTTGCAACACTTCCGGTAACAACATGCATTAGTGAAAGGTCATTTTCTAACTTATGCCTTTTAAGAACCCATTTAAGATCTACCATGACACAATCACGATTGAACGGACTGGCTTTGCTATTTGACAGGGTATGTACGTATGTATGTATGTATGTATATATATATATATGTATATATATACATATATACATACACACACAGGGTGTCCCAAAATTCATGCAAGAAGTAATTTTGATAGAAAACACAGGTTTTTAATTAAAAATTGTAATTTCTTATTGATTCATAAAGTATACAGTATAGGGTTATGCATGGAATAGCATATCGGGTAAATGGCCTCCACAGCTTTGCTGGCACATACGCACTCTTGTCGAAATTTTCCATGACCGTTTTGCATAAATGTGGCTGAATTTCATTGATGCAGCACTCGATTTCCTCCAAGGCGTGGGTGGTCATGGGCTTGTTGGTATAAACCTTAGACTTCAAAAAAACCCAAAGAAAAAAGTCCAACGGCGTTAAGTCACATGATCTGGGTGGCCAATTCTGATCACCAAAACTGGAAATTACACGACCAGGAAATGACTCATGCAGTAATTGAATTGTTTCTCGGGCTGTATGGCATGTGGCACCGTCTTGTTGAAACCATATGTCGTCCACATCCATATCTTGCAATTTAGGCACAAAAAACTGGATTATCATGTCGCGATAGCGAGCACCATTAACTGTTATTGCCTTACCAGCCGCATTTTCGAAGAGGAATGGACCGAAGATGCCTCCAGCCCAAAATCTGCACCAAACATTGACGCGTTGTGGATGCATTTGTTTCTCAACAATCACTCGTGGATTTTCTGAACCCCAAATGCGACAATTTTGTCGATTAATGAAGCCATCAAGATGAAAATGAGCCTCATCGCTGAAGATGATTTTGTTCGAACAACGCATTTTCAACAATGAAAATGCGTTGTTCTTTTGTGTAGCGCTCCATTTTTAATAACCCTGAACTGTCAGCTGTGACGCTGTCTTTTTTTTCTCGTTGGCAACACTTTACTGCACAAATGGCACTAAATTTAAATCTTGCATGAATTTTGGGACACCCTGTATATATATATATACATACACACAGAGAGAGATTAATGTAACCACGACTGAAATAATTCAAGAGCTTTGTAAAAAGAAAACTGAATTTTATTCTTTAAATAAATTTTTGTAATTTACGTCAAGGAAAGGAGTGACCATACAGCATCTGATGATGTCTACTGAGCTGGTGGGTGGATAATAACACAGAAACTAGGTGTTTCTGTGTTATTAGCATTCCACGCTACCACCACTCTGATATACTTTAGGGTGATCGCATGAGTCTTCATGTATGTATTGCCCATGTGGGCAGATTTATGGTAAACTGGGAAGAATAGACAGCCTGAGGGGAATACGTGTAACAAGGGTATCCAGAAAGGGAAACATATTATTATTTTTTATTTCAGTGGTGAATTGAATGTGTCTGTATTCTTTCACGTTTAGCAGCCAAGGAACCAAATGGTGAATTTGTCATAAACATACCTTAGCCAAACTTTGGGGTTTTAAGTTTGCCTAATCTAGAGCTCATTCTGTGAAATGATCCATATGAAATTTGATTGAGGTGAGAAAGTGGGGATACCATGGTCATACCTCCTTTTTTGTAGGTTGAAGCAGTTTTACCGCATGAAATAAATAGACCAAAGGACATGTTCAGATAGGGTCATGATGTTCGGAGGAAATTCGTCTTACAAGACAAATTTTTCTTGTAAAACAAATTTCCAAAATATGTTGACTTATTGACAACATATTCACCATTTGGCCTCATAGATGTCGAAGTTAAATAGTTTCCTTGGCCACCTAAACAAAAATCACAGATGCATTCCATTTACCATTGATATTGAAAACAATAACACACTTCCTTTTCTGGATATACTTGTTACATGTCTTCCTTCAGGCTGATTCTTCACTGTTTAACATAAATCTACCACACATATCCACACATATGGGCAATACATAAACAGACACTCATACCACCACCACCACCCTACACAGAAACCAGGTGTTATTAACACCCTCAGTTTATTTATTCAAAAACTTAACAGTTCTTGAATACAGATGTTAATAACTGAAAAAGGAATTTGAAATAATAAGCAAAATATTTGTAAAAAATGGCTCCGACAAGAAAACAATTCATAGAATCCTTCACAGAAATCCTTCACAATGAAAACTAAAAAAAGATTACAGTAAGACCATAGCTAAATGACATTAAACCTTTTATCAGAATTGAGATATCAACCTTAACTCTCTGCTTTATTCAGGTGATGTACTGCTGAACAAGTCCATTGCAAGTGTCAAGGATTCTTCATCTAAACTGAATATCTGAAAGAATAGGCAACACAGCAGAAATACAACGTTAAAGTTACTTTTAAACTACCAATGAAAATAAAAAGTACACTCAGCTCTTCTAAAGGTCCCTTTCCTTAACTTGCTCACTCAGGTATATATCAGATCTGTAACCCACACTGGAAGCAGGTTCTGTAATCCCAAAACAACAAAGAACACAAATAACACATCTAGTTCCTTATGAAAAAAAGTGGGTCTTTCTGACTATGCTTCAGAAATTGGATGGCTCACCTACAAGCAACATAGCATCTGGAAAAAGAAGTATAAATCTACTAATTTTTCATCAAAAATAACCCACATATTGGAAACCATAAGAAAAGAAATTTAATTGGATAATGACAGACTTCAGACAACAAAGCGAAATATAAAATAACAGGACTGTAGGAAGTTAGTGACTGCTGATGTATTGTAGTTTAAAAAAACATAGCTAGTGTAATTATGTTTTTTAATTTTTTTACATGTTTTTTTTTCAACCGAGGTCAGGCTATGGTTGATGATTGATCAAAGCAGTTATTCTCAACCCACCGTAGTGTGTGCCAATGTAAGTGAAATGAATCGGTATTTAAATCATAAATATTGAAGAAAAGAGCCAGAATGACTTCAATTTAATATTGAAAATTGTTAAAAGCATGACAAATGTCCATGCAGAGAACTGACTAGAGCTTCTCACCTGCATGTGGTGCATACCTTTTAGTAGATATACACTGGGTACTGAATGAAAGAAAGATCGGCTGGCAGATTAGGGCTTAGCTGATCAAACTGTATTCTGTATTGGATTAATCTACTTTTGAACATGATGGAAGAGCATGGAATTTCATCCTAGTGGGACGTCTTCTGGTTAAACAAGTGCCCCCATCCCTCTTCCCAAATTTTGTCAGGGAACTTGAGAGAACAGTGAAAAGTCAGCTACTGGAAAAAAATTTTCAGCAGAATTGAAGATTTCTGAAATAGAAAATTTAGAAAATAGAAGATTTCTGAAATAGAAAGACAAAATTTATAATTTAGCAGGATCTCAAAAATGAAATGAAGTCTATCTCTAGTTAGACTTCATTTCTGCTGATATTTCATATGTTGATAATGCCTAAATTATAAATTTTCTATGTTACATTCAGGAAATAATGATCAAGGAAAGGAAGCAGTAGTGATAGCATTCAACACCAAACATGAAACTTAATGAAACTTATTTGCGACTATGGTCCCACAGAAGCTTCTCCTAAGAAAGAAGCAGAGGAATATTTCAAATCATTAGTAAAGGTAGCTGACATAAAGAAATAGAAAAGATGGTCATTGTTAGAGATCTAAACAGCAGGATAGTAAATGAATCCCAGTCATGTGCAAATGTTTTTGGAAAATTTGAGGAAAAGGGAAAAGCCAATAATAATCATAAGTACCTGCTGGATTACTGTTTGGGACATGGACTATTCATTACTAACACCATGCAACATAAAGATGCACAGAATTCATATAGGGTGAAGATACAAGAGGTAAGAATAGCTTCAATGACTGTGTTATTGTTGATAGCAATATCTTCATGCTAGTTAAGGATACACAAGTGTACAGAGGATTTGAAATTCAAAGTGATCATTATTTAGTTGTAAGTTAGAGAAAAAATGAATACTGCATTGAAAAGAACAATAAGAAAGTTTTAAAAAGAATTAGTTGAGTAGCTTTCACAGGATAACTGTATTAACTATGTTCAAGAAAAAATGAAAGAATTTGAACAAAAGAACCAAATCTCACACTTTCATTTACACTGAAAAAAGCATTGATAATTTTCTATTCCAAGGCATAGAAAAAGAACAACTTCATAGTTGGATGTAAAAAGATAACGAAGGTGTCTTTGGAAAGGAAGGAAAGGCATGTCGAGTGTTTCTAGCAAGTGAGATGACATATGCCTTCAGAGAATACAGAGAAAAACGTAAAAAAAGCTAAACTATGTTTACAAGTAGCTAAACAAAAGTTACGGAAAGACTGGTAACAGTATAGAACAGTGGTTCTTAACTGGTGTTCCCCAGAACACTTGTGTTCCACAAACTGGTTACAAGTGTTCCGCCAGTGAAAGATGTCACAGTTTCTGACAGTTCTGAGTGTAATTAGCTACTATGATTTTAAACTGAAGACTGCTATGTGTGTTGACTTCTAAACAAATAGAATATTGTTTATAGGTCATGTGTTTGCAGGAGGGGCAGGGAGGAGCATCTCTTTTACAGTCATTCAGTGATGTGTATTTGGTTTTTGTAACATTGCAATAGCATACAGTCCATTTCAATGGATATTTAGTTTGTAGGTTGTCTAATATCGTAGTAGCATTCAATGGATAAATTTATTATTAAACGAAAACGTTATTATGAGGCAAATATTAATGGTGGGGCTTCTGTATGAGACTTCAAATACGTCTCATACAGAAGACAGCATTATACATAGTAAAATAAGAAAAATTAATATACAATATTCGAACGAATATTTAAGTTGCGGTTTTACATGGACCAGTGAGGAAGAATGTCCTATTCCCCAGTGTCTTATGGACAGGGGAAACTATCCAATAGCGCAATGGTTCCTGCTAAGTTGAAACGGCACTTTACTGTAAAGCACACCAATCTTGCTTCAAAAATTAAAGATTATTTCAAGAGATTGTTGGACATGCAAGTTAAACAAGTCAAATATTTTGAAAAGACTTAAAATTTCTGATAAGGTAGCTGAATTAATTGCTATAAAATTAAAACCACATACTATAGCATGAAATAAGTCTCTTATTTTACTAGTGTTTTGTTAAATAGTAAACATTATGTTTAGTGACGAAGCAAAAAAGGAAATTATGAAAATTCTTCATTTGGATGATACAATAAAAAATAAAATTAAAGATATGTCAGATGATATTAAGAAAACAGTTACCAATAACCTTTCCAAACAACATTTTGCTTTACAAATTGACGAGTCCACTGATTAGCAGTAAAGCTCATATACTAGGATTCGTTTGTTTTATTAATGAAAACAAAATTGTGAATCAATTTCTATGAAGCAGAGAACTTAAAGAACGTACAACAGGACAAGATATTTAACTATTATGTCATATTTGGAAAAATTTTAAAATTTCATGGGAGCTGAGTGTAGGAATTTGTACGGACGGTGCTCCATCAATGGTAGGCTCTGTTAAAGGATTTGTTACCCTTGCAAAGAAAATAAACCCAAATATTATATCTATGCACTTTCTTTTTTACACAGAGAATCCCTAGTTTCAAAAACATTATCGACAATATAAAACCTGCTAGACTACGTTGTAAATGGTAAATTACATGAAGTCAAGACCTTTAAAAGTACCCCTTTTTAAAAAACTTTGCATATCTATGGAAGCCAAGTACGAATCTTTGCTTTTGTACACTGAAATAAGATGGTTATCCAGGAGTAAAGGTGCTATTCCGAATTTTAGAACTTAAGAATGAATTATTGGCCTTTTTTCAAAATGAAGGTACAAGATGCTTTTGTAAAATGTCTTCAAAATGATATCTGTGCTAAATTGGCCTATTTACCCAATATTTTTAATTACGTAAATAGCTTTAATACAAGTATCCAAGAGAAATATGAAAATATTTTGACAAATTGTCAGCTTTTCAGAAAATGATATTTATAGAATTAATATTTATATCATTTATAGATATAAATGATATTTATAGAAGATAAATATCATTAAGGTGGTAAAATGTTCTGAAGGCTATTGAAAAAGTTTAGAAATGGAAGAATGAGTACAGTAAAAGGAATCAGAGATAATAAAGGCGACATGAAAACTGAAACTATTCTAAATATGAAAAATATCTTTAATTATTAATAAGAAAATATTCAAGAGGAATGCAATCAGGAGTACATGTCAATACTTGAAGTAGAAAAAAGATGTCAGAAGCTTGAAATGTGAAAGAGCCAGCTGGAGTAGATTAAATTTGATTCAGAAATGCTCCAATATGGAGATATAAGTTTTACAGTGGCTAAAATTTATATCTTACTTGGAACCTTCTCCACTTAGGCATGAAGTTGAGAGAGCAGTTAAGCAGCTCAACAGCAATAAGGCCCCAGGTGCAGATGAAATCCCAGCAGAGTTAATTAAGGCCACAGGGGACGGAGGGATAAGAGTGTTTCATAGATTGATTACAAGGATATGGGTGACAGGATCATGGCCTAGAGACTGGAAGCAGTCAGTTTTCATACCACTACATAAGAAAGGTGATATGAAGGCATGCAACATTTATAGAACTATTAGTTTGATATCTCATGCAAGCAAAATTTTATTGAAGATCATGCTAAATAGGATTGGGGCCAAAGTGGAGGCAGAGATGCTTGAGGAACAAGCTGGTTTTAGGAAAGGTAAGGGCACCAGAGATAAGATCCTTTGCCTTAGGCAGATCATAGAAAAATATAAAGAATTCAGACTCCCTCTAGTAATGTGTTTCTTATACTACTCTAAAGCTTTTGACTGTATTGAACATGTGAAACTGTGGGAAGTAATGAAAAGAATGGGTTTTCCTCAACATACTATCAGGTTGATAGCCAACTTGTATAAGGAGCAACAAGCCACGGTAAGAACAGGTGTTGGATTGACTGACTGGCTTCAAGTCAGAAAAGGAGTTAGGCAAGGATGTTTACTTTCCCCTCACTTGTTTAGTATATATGCGGAGGACATCATGCGTGAAACATTGGATGAGCTCAGGACAGGAATTAGGATAGGAGGTAGATCAGTAATCTGAGGTATGCTGATGATACAGTGCTCCTTTGTAATGACATGGAAGAACTAGGACTAATTCTTGACAAAGCTAACAAGATCAGTAATAACAGAGGATTTCAACTCAATCCTAGCAAGACAAAGATTATGGTTCTCAAAGGAAATACAAACAGAGAAGGTCTTGAGAAACAAGCGTACCTTAATGGAGAAAGAATTGAGGAAGTCAGCAAGTTTGAGTACCTGGGATCCATTATTAATGTGAAGAATTGCTGTTCAGAAGACGTCAGAAAAAGGTTAGGAATGGCTGAAACAACAGTCAGAGACTTGTCAAAAAAACTTGGAAGGATGAATCTATCTCCATGGAAACAAAGTTGAGGATTTTGGATGCAGTTGTTTTTCCAACAGCGACTTATGGATGTGAGACTTGGAACCTAAAGAAGTCAGATAAGAAACAGATATCTGCTTTTGAGATGTGGTGTTACAGAAGGCTGTTGAGGATATCATATACTGAAAGGCGTACAAATGAATGGGTGTTAGAAAATATCAGCAGAACTTTAAGGCTTCTTAAGCATATTGACAGAAGAAAGTTAAAATATTTTGGACACATAGAAAGGATGAAAGGGGGACTTCTCAGAACAGTAATAGAAGGTAAAGTTCCTGGAAAAAGAGGCAGGGGTAGACCATCAATGAGATGGATGGACGGTGTGTGTGTGTGTGTGTGTGTGGAGTGACTAATCTTCAGAGAGTTAAGGCCGCCAGAAAAACAAACAACAGGACTACATGGCGAGGCCTGGTGTGGCACATCGCCGAGCATCGGAGTGACCATACGACATCTGTAGATGCCCAGTGAAGATAGTAGTAGTAGTGGCTACACTGCATAATATGTGAGGCCTGGTCAGAAAGACTAATTCCAGATTATTGGAGTATAGTTTCATAGTTGCCATCTGTAAAAAGGGCAATAAATATAAATGAATAAATATGTGGGAATTAGTGGAATTTCTCTACTAAGTGTTCCAGATAAGATTTACACAAACATACTGAAAAGAGGCTAAGAAAAATTGTGGAAGAAAAACTTAAAAGTTGGGTTCAGGCCAGACAGAAGTTATTATTAACCTCCATGGAGTCAGAGACTCATTGTGGAATTGAAGTTGTTTGAATCATATTTTACTTTATGACAAATAGTTGAGAAATTGTGGGAATATAACAGGTATTTGTATTTAAGTTTTGTAGACCCAGAAAATACATATGATGTGTAAAGAGAAAGGATGGTTGGAATTCTATAGTTATATTGGGTAAATGGAACATTATACAGAGTAATACATAGTCTATATTTAAGTTATAAGTAAGCAGGTGGAATTGAAAGAAGTACAGGAAGGTGGTTTGAAGGAAAATCAGGTGTGAGACAAGGATACATTCTATCTCTTGTTCATAATCTATATATATGTCATTATAAAAGAAAGTGACATTAAGCCTGATATTAGAATTGGAGATATCAACCTTAACTCTTTGCTTTATTCAGGTGATGTGCTGCTAAACAGATCCATTGCAAGTGTCAAGGATTCTTCACCTAAACCGTATAAGAGCTCTAACTAATCTAGCATGAAAATTAGCAATACAGATCATGCCATAGTTGTGCTGGCACAAGAAATACACCTTGTGTCAGCCACAACTATGGTCAGTCAAGTCTAGCTGACCATGCCCTGGATATTTTGCACAGTATCAGATGGGGGAAAAAAAACTATTACGCTTCATCAAACTTCAAAGACTTTTTTTTTAGAATCAGAAGCAGATTAAAAAAAAAAAAAGCCTAATCTAATTAAATACGGTTGTGTTTAAACTTCTGAAGATTTGGGAAACTAATTCTTAGAACTCATTCCCAACAGTTAAGGTTAGCCAACAGCACCTATAGTGAGCATTCTTCACAGGACTTCAGGCTTAAAATAGTCTAATTTCTTTCACTATATCTTCAACAATATTGTTATTTTAATACTGTATTCTTGATGATGTCTCCATGATAAAATATTTGAATTATTAAACATGTTATTTAATTATTTCTCTGTGGAATATTCCATTAAATTTGATTATGAGTGTAAATCAGTACATTATTTAAGCCTAAATACTCATTTAGCAGTTAAACATTTCTATTTGTCAATTGCTTATATTCTGCAGCTGGTTTATCTGTCTTACTTGACAAAAATCTGTAGTTTCTATGAGGAAAAACTTTGCCACTTATATCTGAGACTAACTTGCATTCAGTTGTAAAGCTCTTGTAATGGTTCTTGTGGCTTCATTGATGGCATTCAAATCCAGGTTTTTATAGCTAAAGAGCATTGTTGTTAATGACTGAATTGCAGTGTGGTGGGCTTTAATATTGACATACAGCTGTGATGATGGCTTGTATGGTATGCAGTATTAGGCAGAAAACAAAGTTGATGATGGTTGACATATTTCTTTTCATCTTTTGTTTCATATAAAATGATCCTGACTAATTGAAAAAATGAGACCACAGTTTGTTTATGAAACTAGTAACATTACACTTCAAGAAATGAAACGTGAAATTAAATAAACTCACTCAATGTTTTCTGTAAAGATTAATGAAAAAATAACAATTAATCAGACATCACCTATTTTTTACCATGATAGATAGAATCATTTGTCATGCTATGCCACAGCATCTATTCAAAAGTGTTATCTTATCTTTGTGAATCCACATCAAAGGATTTTTAATAGAATAGAAACTATGCTGTTAAAATGAGTCAATGTTTTAGATTTATCATATCCACCATTGCATTCTAGAATTTTTTTCTTTTCTTTTTTAAATGTCTGTTGTTTATGTCATGTAAAAAGTTTATTTTTTCACTTGGTTAGAGTATAATAAAATTAGTTTAATCCCTTTATCCAAGTGTGAGCAAACAAAGTTTGCACCTGAAGTATCTTCAGGACTAGGGTAAAGTGATACAACACCAGGGCAACTCGTTGCAAAGGTGGAGAAAGCTACCAACACTCCTAACTCCTATAATGCAAAACACATCTCCTTGCGGATATGTCTAATGTTATGCATTAAAGGAAGGGCCACTATCCAGACTAGTTTCGACCTTTATTGAGGTCTCTTCAGTGGGAGCCAGGCCCTAGTGGAAATACCAGGCAGAAGCATTAGCAGGTCATCTCCACCTATAGGAGTTGCCAAATGGTGTGCCACCCTTTTTTAATAAATTACTCTGGATTTAGAGAAAGATGTGAAAAAATAAACTTTCAACATCTTTCTCTAAATCCAGAGTAATTTATTAAAAAAGGGTGGCACACCATTTGGCAACTCCTATAGGTGGAGATGACCTGCTAATGCTTCTGCCTGGTATTTCCACTAGGGCCTGGCTCCCACTGAAGAGACCTCAATAAAGGTCGAAACTAGTCTGGGTAGTGGCCCTTCCTTTAATGCATAACATTAGACATATCCGCAAGGAGATGTGTTTTGCATTATAGGAGTTAGGAGTGTTGGTAGCTTTCTCCACCTTTGCAACGAGTTGCCCTGGTGTTGTATCACTTTACCCTAGTCCTGAAGATACTTCAGGTGCAAACTTTGTTTGCTCACACTTGGATAAAGGGATTAAACTAATTTTATTATATGTCATGTAAGTTTAAAAAACTCGAAAAAATTCCATGATGGAAATGCAACTGGCCAGTTTTTTGAAAATGTGAAACATTTCTGTTCAGTAACAAGAATAAATCAAGATCTCATACTAAATTTAAAGTCATTCTTTAAATACATTAGAGTGGATGTGAATTGTATTGTATGCCTTGTATGGTAACAATGGTTTATGAATAATTTTAATTTTTAAAACTATTCATAAACAGTTATTAATATGAACAATTATTAATAGTTCACAAAATATTAATTATATTTTGTGAACTATTAATGCAGGCAATATTGCGAATTATATAACTTCATAGCCTGAAGTTATATATTCGCAATATTGCCTGCTGGACAACTTTCAGAAGATATAAAAAAATTATTTTGTCAGAAATTTTATATATTACTGTTCTTTATTTTAAAGGCATTCAAATGAAAAAATTCCAATTACTGAATAATTTTAAATTCTCCTTCTAGAGATCTGAGTGATAATCAGCTGAGGACAATTAATAGTTCTTCATTTTCACCATTAATATCTCTTAGAGAATTGTAAGTACTGTTTTTTTTTTTTTTTATTTTTTATTTTTTTTTTAATTTTTTTTTTTATGTGACTCCTGCTCATGAAATGTTGTAAGTCTATGGTACATTACCACTGTGAGTGGGCTAATGATTTTTTCTATTTTTTAAAAATTAATTTTCTATGTTTTTGCATTTTTATTGACTTTTTTTTTACATAGTCCAGAAACTGTGATCTAGAAACAGACCTGGAACTTTTTTAAGCCATTTCATACCTCCAGTAAGTAATGCTGTAGCTTCACCTGGGTGATGAAATTCATCTACCACCTAAAGACAACCACAAACATCCATGCCCATGATGGGATTTGAGTCCAGTGATTGGAAATTACTTCCATAATAATAATCTGTGGTACTTACAGGTCCTTAAAATGTATGAACTGCCAAGTGTCCTTTGGCTTTTGTAACCATAATTTTTAGCAAGTAGTAGTTGTAGTGAGGTAGTTAGTCTTTTGTCTAAATGTATATTTTTGTGTGTGTGTTTTCCCAATTGGATTTGTCTACTTATAGTATGAAGACCCTGAGTTTTTGAAAGGGGAAAAGCCTACCACCTGCATATGCAATCAGCTAACTCACCTTAAATTGAAAAACCCTCATAAAGGTTCTTCATGTCTCCTAGATGGGATTTGAACTGTGGTCTTTCTGACCCAAGAACTTGGTTGAAATTGACTAAATAATACTTGAAGAAATTATATTCTTATTTAATCCTTTACCCAAGGATAAGCAAACAAAGTTTTCATGCAAGATATCTTCAAACTATACAGAGACTATTGACACTTCACATCTGTTGTTTCAATATCCCATAATACATAGTACACTATGTATTATGGGATATTGTATGCACTAAGTATGAGAGTCATGGCATAACAACATATACATCCTTTTGGATGTATATGTTGTTATGCCATGACTCTCCCTATACTGCATAGCATTATGAGTTGTACTCATCCAAAAGGGATATGTCAGATATTTCTGACCAAAGGACTTTGTTGAACTTGACTAAATTATACTTGACAAGCAATTATATTCTTATATAAGCAAATGAACATAAGGATATCTTAGATATCTGGAGTAATTATTTTGAAAGACTGTTAAGCAAACTAAGCAGTGACAGAACCATACTAGAAAATTTTCCAGATGCATGCAAAGAGGAATCCATATCAATACTTGAGGTAGAAAAAGGCGTCAGAAACTTGAAATGTGGAAAGGCAGCTTGAGTAGATGATATTTGTCCAAAAATGCTAAGTATGGAGGTATAAAAGTTTTGCAGTTGCCACACTGCATAATTCAGAGGACCTGGTTAGAAGGGTGAATTCCTAATGATTGGAATAGAGCTCTCATAGTACCCATCTATAAAAAAAGGAAATAAAACTGAATGTGAGAATTACACAGGAATTTCTCTAATAAGTGTTCCAGGTAAGATATGTGCAAGCATACTTGAAAAGAAGTTGAGAAGGATTGTGGAAGAGAAACTTGGAGAAGAACAAGCTGGGTTCTGGCCAAATAGAGGTTGTCAAGATCAGATTTTCACTTTCAGACAAATAGGTGAGAAGTCATGGGAATACGACAAGGATCTGTACTTAAGTTTTGTAGATCTGGAAAAGGCATATGACAAGGTGCCCAGAGAAATGCTTTCCAAAACTCTACATTTATATGGAGTGAATGGAACATTATACAGAGCAATACATAGTCTATATTTAAGTTGTCAATCAGCAATTAGAATTGAACGAAATACAGGAAGATGGTTTGATGTAAAATCAGAGGTAAGACAAGGATGCACATTATTTCCATTCTTATTTATTGTCTATACGGATCACATTATGAAAGAAAGTGGTATCAAGCCTGATATTAGAATTGGAGGTGTGAAACTTAGCTCTTTGCTAAACACATCTAGTACAAGTCTCCAGAATTCATTAACTAAATTGAATAACAACTGAAACAAATTTGGTATGAAAATCAACAATAAAAAGACCAAAATCTGTGAAAATAGGCAGGAGCATAGAAAACTTCAGCTGCATTCTGAATGGAGATCCTATAGAACAAGTAAAATATTTCAGCTATTTAGACACAGTTTTTAGTGAAGATGGCAGGTTAAAAATAGACAACAGAATAAGCAAGGCTAGTATGCTGGGAAGCCAGTTGAATAAATTTATATGGAATAAGAGAGAAATTAGCCAAAACACCAAACTAGCTGTATACAAGACAGTGTTTAAACCATTCTTCTAGAAAGGCTTATACGTTGGCAACACATGACTATTAAATTATTTAAGGAATTTACAACGTATACTGGAATATTAATTAAAAGAAACTTTAATAAATACTTCCTATATTTCAGCAATGTCACATTGGCATCTTCATGGGAACATACAAATATGGCACGTGCACGTAGGTTATATAGCCGGCTAGGGGCCATTAGGACTTTAGGAACAACAGTAGTTTCTTATCTTCTGCCTCATTTGCTTTTTGTAGTGCCTGCATGCACATGCCATATTTGTATGTTCCCATGAAGATGGCAATGTGACATTGCCGAAATATAGGAAGTATTTATTAAAGTTTCTTTTAATTAATATTCCAGTATACGTTGTAAATTCCTTGAATAATTTAATAGTCAGTGTTTAAACCAGTTTTAAGTTATGGATCTGAGAGTTGGGTTAGAAATAAAGCATTTGATCAAAGACTAGAGACCACAGATATGAGGGTTCTGAAGGTAATGAGGGAAGTGAACTGATGGTATCAATGGCAGAATCATATTAAAAATGAAGATATTAGAAATGAACTTGACATTATTAGCATTCAAGAATGTGTCAGCAGAACTAATGTAAGGTGATATGGCCACTTAAATAGAATGAGTGAAGAAAGGTTAGCATAACAAGTGTTTGATGCCAAGATGGTAGGAAAGAGACCCAGAGGAAGACCATGGTCTATGTCAGTGTTTCTCAAACTTCAGATATCTGCATACCCCTTCTTAAATTTTCATTATTACCAAGTACCCCCTAATTATTTAATTAAAAAATAAATTAATTAATTAAAAACAAATTAATTTAAAATATTAATTAAAAATTAAATATCTTTTATTTGAATTTATATGTTCATGTAAACAAAAAATATGATTTATTTTTAATAGAACAAAATTTGGAATAGGTTCCTCTTCGTTTCCTGTCCATGAAAATCCACATTTCAAGTAATTCATATCATACTTACGAAGTGTTTTCATCCTCTTCCTAGTTGGTTCTCTAGAGATGTCAGACGACACACTTTTATCAATTTCATTTGATCCAGATGCAATATCAACATTTTCTTGTTGCTTATAGCTACTTGTATTTGCTATATCGCTCTCTTTTGGGGTTTTTATAAATCCAATCTTTAACCAATGATCCACACATAAGAATTTGAAAAAAAAAAAAAAAAAAAAAAAAAAAAAATACTGTATTTACTTGAATATAACTTTGACTTTTTTCCCAAAATTAAAGCTAAAAAATCGTTGCGAGATATGTGTGGGGATTTTTGGAAACTAAAGTTCTCAGAAAAAAACTGAAAATGGTGCGACTTACCAAGAAATTCTTACTCGCTATCACTACTTTTGGCATCGAGAACAGTTTCTTTGTGTGCATCGTCAAAGTCATCTACCCAAATAGTGTCATCTTCTTTCCCATTATTTCAAGCAAAAATTACCAGTAATTTACAAGACTTGAGATATGTAGAGCAGTGAAGAACTGCATATGATTGGTGTGGTATAACAAAAGATCGTGTGAACCAAAGACAAATTAGCATTTGAGTTGAAATGCTAATTCCCTTCAACCGAATTCCATATCTGAAACACATTCACTATATATTTCTTAGTTTTAACACGTTAACGACGGGGTGGTGTCAAGCAAAACCATATGTTCCACCAGCAACATATGGTTTTGCTTGGTCTATACAGCAGTTTCTGTTGGAGGTGTGTGTGTGTGGGGGGGGGGGATGTGATTCATTAGTTAGTGCCGTTTTTATCCCAGTTGTCTCTAATTGCACTGTTTGTTGAAAAATATAATGACTGCTTTAATTATGCATAGCAGAAAATTACCACGTACTCCTCTAAGGACCTTTCGCGTGCACTGCGAGGGTGCGTGTACCACACGTTGAGAAATACTGGTCTATGTGGATTGATTCATTCAGAAGTGCCTTAGAAGCATGAAAGTACGACACATTAGATATGACAATATTGGAGTGCTCACAAATAATAGATTGATTTGGAGGAAAATTGTTGATAGGAGATTAATAATAATAACAATGTAAACTTAATCATATGGTATGTCATAGTAACCTGTACCCCTTGTTGGGTACATATCAGGAAATTGATGATGTTATAAGAAAACAAAGTTTTCATGTGAGATATCTTCACAACTATACAGAGACTGTTGACACTTCACATCTGTTGCTTCAGTATCCCATAATACATGGTACACTCCCTTTTGGATGTATGTGTTGCTTTGCCATGACCCTTCCTATACTGCATATCCTTATACACATTCAAAAGGGGTATGCTATGCATTTTGGGATATTGAGGCAATCAATGTGAAGTCAGTGACCTCTATATACAAGTAACCTGGTTATTAACATACTTCATGTGCAAACTTGGATAAAGGATTAAATGTTAATTTAATTTCTTGTCATGTAAAATCTAAGGATTCTCCTTCTCCTCTCAAAACTTGATATTTTTTCAAGCTGTATGGAGCTCTTTAGTAAGCAAGATGATAGTTGCACACTGGATAATGAAATCATCTGTCATTTAGAGAGATAGACATATACTAACATGCACAGTGGGATTTGAATCCCACTGTGCATGTTAGCATTCTTGTTAATGTAATCTTGTTAATGTTTGTATTCTTGTCACAGTAATCTTGTTAATGTTTGTTAATGTTGGTAGTCTCCCAACTGGGCTGGCAGATGATGAACAGAACTTTTTATTTTATTTTATTTATATTGTTTTAAATGTAACTCCTACCACAAAAGTTTGTAAGCACCTGTAACAAGTTAGTACTGCAACTGGATAAGAATTTCCTCCATTTTTATTAATTATATATATATATATATATATATATATTGTTGTTATTTGGCCAAAACCAAAACACAACCAATTGCATTTTCCAGGTGTTTATAAAGTTGTGTGCGACTGTGTTCGACCTTATTTTGGTCAGACAGATAAGTCTATTTCACTACGTCTTGAGGAACATAGACGTGACATCTCCTACAGAAGAACCCGAGTGAGTGCCCTTTCTAGTCATGTTCTTTTCTCCGCAAACTCTAACCTAGAAGAACGTCAACACCAAATTGATTGGGACCGCACGACCAATTTATATATATATGCAATGATGAATTTGAAAGACGCATTGTAGAATCAAAAGAAATAGTTCTGGACCCTTCACACATGAACAACAATCTGAGCTACAGTTTGCCTGATTCCCATATCGCAGTAATCCAGTACTGGTGCTCTAAAATCAGCTGTCACTCACATTCAACTCGTGCTAACAATAGCACGTGGGACACCCATGAAACTAGTCGTGATTCATTAAAGTTTTTTTGTGTTATACTTCTCGGGTTCTAGTCAGTATAAATATTAATTTTCTAAGTATATATGTGTGTGTGTGTGTGTGTGTGCGCGCGCGTGCGCGCGTGTATTTATTTTTTATATAGTTCAGAAATCCTGCTTTAGAGACCAAACATGGAACTTTTTTTCAATCCACTTCAGACCTGCTTTGTAGGGCAGTGGTATCACACTGAGTGAAGAAATTCATCTCCCATTTATAAACATCCATGCCCATGGTGAGATTTGAACCTGTAGCCTGTTGATTGGAGAGTGGATACACTAACCACTCAGTCAACCAGGCTGGTAAACTTGATTTCATTATAATAATATAACCATACAGTTTTTAATAATATGTATATTATTATCAGTTTTCAAGTCCAGAATATGTTTTCTTGATAGCAGTGGTAGTTTGCTATCTACTAGTAAACAATAAGCAATGTTTGAAGAAGTCCATTTTGAAATATCATTGTTGGTTTAGCTATCAATCCAAAAATATTACTGCTCACACTATTCACTTCATGAATTCATCATATAGACTTGAGTAATCTTTTTAAAAAAATTACTACCCTCATTCAAAATCACTTATGATTTTGGATGACTGTAATAAATTTTTAATGCAAATAACACTGAAGTGTATACTTCTGTTTATATTATGGTTAGTTGGTGGAAATCTGAGGGAGAGAAATTATATAAGCACCATGCCATTTCATGGTTTGATTTATGGTCTCTTTCCCACCCTAATCCAGATTCTTGTTTTCATTTCTCCCTTCATCACTTACATCAGGTTTCCCATATTGTAATTGATAATTCAAATACTTTTTAGGTGAACATCAACACCAGTCTAGGTCATCCTATTCCTTACTATTGCTAACTAACACTGTGCGTTCATGCCACCATGTATGACTTTTATGCACACTTATGTTTTTTTTTTTTTTTAGTGTATATGTTCTCAAGTTGGTTTGTCTGTTTGTGGGATGGAGAACTTATAATAAATAAATAATAAATATATATATTATTTATCTGTAATAATAATAAAAACTCGGCCATCTCCGCCAGACAATTCATCGCAGAGACTTTTCATCATAGGAAAATTAATCGCAAGGAAAATTCTTTGTAAGGAAATTCGAAATCCTATTGTCATTCCCATATATGAAAAAATAAATAAATAAAAGAAATAGCTTATGTATTATTTATTATTTCAGTCATATTTAGCGTTCTGAAATTTTTTATTCCGTATAAAGTTATTAATATTCTTTCTTACTTAGATATTACAGGTTTTGCTGATGGAATATTAATATTTATAAAACTGGAATAGGGTAGTTTAGGGAGAAAGGGCACCATATTTAGGAATATTTATTCTGTGAACTGTTCATTATTTTTTCTGCACTCTTAGACGCCCATCAAGTTACCTTGCTCTAGAGACCAGACATGGAAACCACCCAAGCCACTTCAGGCTTCCAATATGCAGTGCTGTGGTCTCACATAAGATGACGAAATTCATCTCTCACCTAAAAACAATTACAAACATCTATGCCCATTGCGAGTTTCGAATCAGTTGTTAATGAAACATGATGTTTTTGATTACAGTTTATTTTTGAATGGTTCACAAGCGAAGAAATTAATCACGTATTTCACTTTGGGAGCAATCATCTGTAAAATTTGATGCAGTAGGATTTTTCCTCTTTTTGCATCGACTTTTACAGAGGTCGCAACTCGTAAACAAGCTAAACAAATTTTTGTATTAACGTTGTAAATATTATAAAAACTTATGTATTTAACTCCAAGAAATTATCATACAAGTTTGTGCAAAACAGTAAATGTTTAAATTGTAAGATTCAAGGGCAAAGCCTTAGAAATCGACGCAGTATTGATGTAGGAATTATATACAATGTAAGTGATGTTAAATGTGCTCGGAGTCAGCCAGATACCAGATTCAAGAACAGTGATAAAAGGCAGTTTAGTTCTGAAGAGTTCCGCTTTTTGAAAACAGGATTATGTGGGTGTATCCCATGAGAACTAAAAGTGAACATTAATGTGAAGGTCAAGACCATTTGCGTGGGAATGTTCGGAGACCTCGACCCTCAGTTCAGGGACCCGAGAAATCGTATAAAGGAAACCAATCTAAGAACAGGAAAAAAAAAAAAAAAAAAAAGAGAGGAGAAGAGAAAACTTCAGATCAGTCCGTTCGACATGTGTCGTCGGCCCATTGAAGCTGCGTTGGCCAGTAGGACAGTCTGCTAAGTGCCTCAAACGTCGGACCCCTTCGGCCGAGTTGATAACACCGGTAAAAATGTGCTTCAAGCCCTGGGAGTCATCCACGTGAGACGACGGTGACGACAAAATCTTTGCATGGACGTCAAAACCTGAAACGGAAGGGAAGCCAAAGGAAACCTACATAGAAACTAGGAATGGGTATATAGAAACGTTAAAGAAGATATGCAAGTACAATTTGTTGTGATTGAAGTGAATTGTGTTCTGATTGCTTAATTAAGATATATGAAATTGACTGAGAGTCCACAGGATATTTATTGTGCTTAATATAGTTCATAGTTCAGGACTGGAAAGTTAATCTAAGAATAAATTGTTCACAAATATAGTTGGAAATACATTTTGGAAAATTATTGGACAACTACCATGTTTGAGTAAAACTTTAGTTTAATATAAACTAAGATCCACTTTCGACATTTCGACCTTTATATCAAGGTCATCTTCTGGAGCGTATGCACTATATACAGAAAACAAGCTACACTGCAATCTACATAGTTTGTTAAAGTTACTGACCAACAGTTACAACAATTATTGGTCTGCCCTCTGGAAAAAAAAAAAAATATATATATATATATATATATGAATAAATAAAATAAAATAAGAAATGAAAAATAAAAATATACATCAATGCTAGAGTCCTATTATTAATATTATCTACTGGTTGTAAAATTACATTGGGAGCAACAACAAATCTATGTATGTGTATATATATATATTAAACCATGATCATACATATACATTCCAACCCAGAGCCGGCGCCTAGTATTTTTCTTCTGTGTGCGATTAATGTTCGCCACCTTTCCAAAAAAGTTTTTTTTGAATAAAGTGTGAATAAAACCAACAGGAAATGAAAAACAAATGAAAACCGCTTTACAGTATAATGTTACCTACGGATTAGTCCTGCTTATACAAATTTTTTTTACATGGAACTCAACAGTTAATCATAAGTTGATTTATGATACGTCAAAAAATAAAGAACTATTTTAGGTATATTTTCGTAAATTTTAATAAAAAATTACAGTGATATAATCGGGTCCAGGATACAATTTTCAGAATTTATTTATTCGTTTCCGGGAAGATCTGAAGGGGGGCCCCGAACGGAAGACGATGTACATTCATAATTATATGTACCATTCGTTATTCGTTTAAATTCTTATCTCATATTTTTTGACATCTTTTAGGCGCCTTTTCTTCTGCGGCAGCTGTGTATATTGCACACTTCACACATGCCACTAGCCGGGCCTGTTCCAACCAGTTGGTATTGAATGGTTTCCAATACTGGCTGAAGGTTGCCTAGAGTCCTGACGTATGCTGGATACTGCATATTAGGTGGGCTGAATGTGTGCCATCCAGATTCTTGGAATTTTCCTCCATTATTGTTGATATTTACGTAGTTTATCAGAATTTCGCAGGCTTCCTTAAATTTTCTTTCATACCAGGTTTTTGTATGGTGTAAAGAGCGGGTACGTTTCCAGTCGATTTGGTGTAAGGTTTTGAGAGCGTGATCTGAGAAGCCTGCTTCACCAAAATGGTTATATTTAATGTGTCTTATGTGTTCTTTCTTACGTATAGGGATTGTATGTCCTGTTTCACCGATGTACGGTAAGTTACAGGTGCAGTGGATGCAATAAACTCCAGGATGCGCTAATGGGAGGAGAGAATCCTTAGAGGAGTTGAATATGTTTTTAAGTTTAGTAGGGGGTTTAAAGGTGGCATTGAGACTATAATGGTGCAGGATTCTGTTGATTTTTTTCCGATAACCCTTTAATGTATGGGATGGCTATGATTTTATTGTAGTCTAGATTCTTTTTTGTTGATGTTTTATGAAGTATTTTATTGATAGTATTTTTGTTATAGCCATTATTTATGAATGTGTCACTGATGATTTTTAGTTCCTGTTTCAGAGCTTGCTGGTTGGAGCAAATTGTTATAGCTCTGTTTTTAAGGGTGTTAACGACTCCATATTTTTGTGATGGGTGGTGGTATGAATTAGCACGTATGTATTGGCCAGTATGTGTCAGTTTGCGGTAGACTGTGAAAGATAGACTGCCTGAAGGAAGACGTGTGACCAGTGTATCTAGGAATGGGAGCAAGTCCTGATTTTCAATTTCAATGGTAAATTGTATGCGTTCATGTTGTTTGTTCAGGTGGCTAAGGAATGTGTTTAGTGTTTGTCGCCCATGCGGCAAGATAACGAACACATCGTCAACGTATCTAAGCCACGCTGTAGGTTTTAGAGTGGCGGAATCAAGAGTACTTTGTTCAAAAGTTTCCGTATAGAAGTTAGCGATTGGGGTGGGGGATAGTGGCAAGCCCATGGCTGTTCCTTCTGTTTGTAGGTAAAATTTATTTTGCCACACGAAGCAACTGGACCGTAGTATGTAGGCAAAGAGGGCCGTAATGTCGGGTGAAAATTTGTTCCATAGTAGAAGGATTGTGTCATTGATTGGACATTTGTGAAAAGGGAGAAACATCAAACTGACTAATAAGTCATCTTTGTCGAGTGTTATGTTTTTAATTTTGTTTAAAAACATAACACTCTACAAAGATGACAGTTATGTAGTAGGGGGAATAACCTACCGACTCCTTGAGTGTTGATGCTAATTTCTTGGCAAAGTGGTAATTAGAGCTATCTATTCCTTCCACAATAGGTCGAAGCAGCACATTTTGTTTGTGTACTTTCAGGACACTATATATTCTGGGAGAGTGGGCGTAGTGGGGTATAAGTTTTTTTAACCATGTCTGATGGCCATGAAGTGACGGACTTAGTAGTTTCTCTGTTTTATTCTTTATCCTGCTTGTTGGGTTATAGTTTACCAGCCGATAAGTGCTGTTATCAGATACTAGTTGATTCATCTGATGGATGGATGTTGACCTGTCAGGGACAACAGTGGCATTGCCTTTATCCGATTTCGTTATAAAATGATGTCTTGGTTGGCTTTTGATGACTTTATTCCTGCTAGTTCCGTTTTTTTGTAAGATTGTTATGTATGGTTTTCTTATTGTTTAGAACATTGCTGGTTTCTAATCGTATTTTATCAGCTATATTGTTGGGTAGGGACCTAATTCCTCTTTCTATGTAGTAAATAAAATCCAATTTATTAACCTTTTTAGGTGCTATTGCGTAGTTAAGACCTTTTTCAAGTAGCGCAAGTTGGCTGCTATTTCAAGTGTGGCTTGATAAGTTGATCACATGGTTCTTGCTTGCAGGTGGTTGGTTGCTCCTTGTCTCCCTTGTTTGTTGTTCAGCTGTTTACCGGGGAGGAGATCTCCTGATTGGTTGAATTCATATGGCAGCCATGTTTCGCCATTGTTTCAAAATGTGAAATTTGGCCTTGAGTTTTTCTTTATTATTTTCCATGTTATATTTGGCCAAATTGTCAGTAATTCATTCAAGTACTTGTAGAATATCTGGATTTATATAGCTTGATAGTTCAATGCTAAACACATTCCTTAGTCACCTGAACAAACAACATGAACACATACAATTTACCATCGAAATTGAAAATCAGAACTCGCTCCCATTCCTAGATACACTGGTCACACGTCTTCCTTCAGGCAGTCTATCCTTCATGGTCTACTGCAAACTGACACACACTGGCCAATACATACATGTTAATTCATACCACCACCCATCACAAAAATATGGAGTCTTTAACACCCTTAAAAACAGAGCTATAACAATTTGCTCCAACCAGCAAGCTCTGAAACAGGAACTAAAAATCATCAGCGACACATTCATAAATAATGGCTATAACAAAAATACTATCAATAAAATACTTCATAAAACATCAACAAAAAAGAATCTAGACTACAATAAAATCATAGCCATCCCATACATTAAAGGGTTATCGGAAAAAATCAACAGAATCCTACACCATTATAGTCTCAATGTCACCTTTAAACCACCTACTAAACTTAAAAACATATTCAACTCCTCTAAGGATTCTCTCCTCCCATTAGCACATCCTGGAGTTTATTGCATCCACTGCACCTGTGACTTACCATACATTGGTGAAACAGGACGTACAATCCCTATACGTAAGAAAGGACACATTAAATATAACCATTTTGGTGAAGCAGGCTTCTCAGATCACGCTCTCAACACCTTACACCAAATTGACTGGAAAAGTACCCGCTCTTTGCACCATACAAAAACCTGGTATGAAAGAAATTTTAAGGAAGCCTGCGAAATTCTGATCACCCAAATATCAACAATAATGGTGGCATGAAAATTCCAAGAGTCTGGATGGCACACATTCAGCCCACCTAATACGCAGTATCCAGCATACGTCAGGACTCTAGGCAACTTCAGCCAGTATTGGAAACCATTCCATACCAACTGGTTGGAATGTATATGTATGATCATGGTGTTAATATATATATATATATATATATATATATACATAAACTGGCTGTTGCTCCCAATTTAATTTTACAACCAGTAGATAATATTAATAATAGGACTCTAGCGTTGATGTATATTTTTATTTTTCATTTATTTTATTTTATTTATATATATATATTTTTTTTTCACCAGAGGGCAGGCCAATAATTGTTGTAACAGTTGGTCAATAACTTTAACAAGCCATGTAGATTATAGTGTAGCTTGTTTTCTGTATATAGTGCATATGCTCCAGAAGATGACCTTGATATAAAGGTGAAATGTCGAAAGTGAATTTTAGTTTATATTAAACTAAAGTTTTACTCAAACACGGTAGTTGTCTCCATAATTTTCCAAAATGTATTTGGATCATCGTGTAAGCCTAAAAGAAAGGATAGTTGGAAATGCTTGTTATAAATTATAGAGCATGATAATCCTAGAAATGAGAACGGCTGATAGTTTTCTTTGAGTGTCTATATATTATGTTGCATGACTCTGTACATATTTAATTGCTGAAATTTTATGATTACAGTAGAGAAGAGAGAACTCCTTTTTATTGTATGATATAGTATGATTACAGTTTAGTTTAAATAAACATGTTTATTTTGTTTACAAAGTGTGCCACCTGATCTTTATGCAATGCACTGTTTCCAAAAAAAATACTGGACCTGTGTGTGAAGGAATTAAATATTAGCAGCGACTGTTTAATTAAGCTTTAGGATAGTTTCAGAATATACTCTACTAGAAGTGTAAATTATATCTAATACCGTAAGGAGAATACCGGTGGCACAGTCGATAAAATCTAAATAAATTTCCAGAGTTTTCCTGGTATCAAAAAAAATATTAATCCGCAGAGTAGAGTTAATAAAGGATATAGAAGGATAAAGTAATAATAGATAGAGTAGAAATAATAATATAATAGAGAACCATTAGTAGAGAAGATATATTACAAGATACATTACTAGAAAATTATCACAAGGAAGCAGTAGAAGCTGAAAAGATCACACATCTATCTCTATCTATCTATCTATATATCTATATATATACCGGGTAATTATAAAATAACGTCAAGTATTCAGAGCACTCTAGCGAGTAATGTATTGGATGAAACACACCAATATTCGGTAGACGTACACAGTGGAACATGGGGATTCGATTTAAAAAATAGTACCAAATTTTTTCGTACAAATTTGAAAAAAAAAATAGTACCAAAAGTCGCAGACAGGGAAAATTTTGCCGCTTCCAAATTAAGTTTAGTTGGTGTGACTAATGAATGACTATATGGCAAATGAGAGACAGCACACATCAATTTCATGACGTTTATTGTTAATTACAAATGAGGTTCAATATGACCACCATTCTGATGTTCCAGGTGCATGTGGTGCACGACATTTTCCACAGTGGCTCGCAACATATCAGAATTGATTTGTCTCACGTGTAATGTTATTCGATCTTTCAAAGTTGGAATATTGGGTACATGTCCTTGATACACAATGCTTTTAAGAAATCCCCACAGCCAAAAGTCGATTGAGATCAGGTGATCTCGGTGGCCATGGCATTTGAAATACACGAGTAATGATTCTTCTGTCAGAGAAATGTTGTCGCAAAACATGCTGTACCTGAAGTCCGATGTGGGGTGGTGCACCATCCTGCATGAAGATGGTCGAATCGAGACATCCTCTTTGCTGCAGTTGTGGAACCACAAAGTTCTGTAGCATATTGGCATACCTGTTAGCATTGACGAAACAGGTCACTGGTCCATTTTGGCGATTTTCCTCGTAAAAGTATGGACCGATGAATAAAAGATGCCATAAATCTGCACCACACTGTGACTTTGGGTGAGTGGATAGGCATCTGCAGACACATGTGTGGATTAGTTGCAGCCCAAATGCGACAGTTGCGTGTGTTAATATCGCCGTTCAAATAAAAGTGCGCTTTGTCACTCCATAAAATCTGCCACGGCCATGCATCATCCACTTCCATGCGCGCTAAGAATTTAAAAGATAAGTCGATTCGTGTGGTCGCATCACCAAGGTGCAATTCTTGAACATGACTGATATTATAGGGGTAAAACTTCAACATCTGATGTAGGATTTTCCACACCGTTGTGTATGCGATACCCGTTTGCTGGGATATTGCTCATGCACTGCTGGTATCCTGCACATTCGTCATCTCCTGTTCCACAATAGCAGTTGCAACTTGTTCAACTTGTTGGTGATTGATTGGTTTGCGTCCCCTGCCTACCTGCACTGCTAGAGTTCCAGTAGTTTCAAATCGCGAATCAGTTTTTGCAAGTTTGTTACGCTAATCATTCCTTTTCGTAAATTTTTCATACCCCGAAAATCATGAAGACAAGCACTGGCATTATTGTTCCGCTGATAATAAAGTTTGACTAACAAAGCACGCTCACGTAAGGTAAGAGGCATCGAAAAGCAGTTCGTCTATGAATGATAAGAAATCTCAGAGGCTTTCCTTTTATTGCATGATCGCTTACAAGAAATGCGATAATGCAAATTAATGCATTTTACTCAGTAAACAGCTCCAAAATTTCCCCTGTTGGCGACTTTTGGTACTATTTTTTGTCTCGTTAAATCGAATCCCCATGTTCCACTGTGTACATCTGCCGAATATTGGTGTGTTTCGTCCAATACATTACTCGCTAGAGGGCTCTGAACACGTTATTTTATAATCACCCGGTATATATATCAAATGGACAAACTTATAATGAAATAGACTTCATCCTCTCCAACAGAAGATATATAATAAATAATACCGAAGTGCTTAATAGATTTAACACAGGAAGTGACCACAGACTAGTAAGGGCAAAAGTATGGATCAACAAAAAATTGGAATGGAATAAGCTCATAAGAAAAAAGTCCAATTTAGTGAATCTACGAAATCTCTACCACAATAGAAGCTGTTATAAGAGAATCACTCAAAAATGAACTAAAAAAGTTAAACACAGCTACTACCATCAATGATGCTAATGAAATATTAACAAAATCTATCTTGAATTGTGCACTAGAAATAGGAGGTATAAAAAGGCACCAAGGACAGGAAAAACTAAGACAGGAAACCTTAGATCTGATGAAGAAAAGAAGAGATATGAAAAGAGATTTGAATGACACCAATAAAATAGAATATACGGAAATTTGTAAAACTATACGTAAAAGGATGAAATATGAACTTAGATCGTATAATACTAGGAAAATTAAAGAAACAATAGAAAACAATAGTAATATGAAGGTCCTAAGACGAACATTATCAGTTGGAACAAAGAAATAGCTGCTGTAAGAGGAAAAAATGATAAACTGATAAAAAATAGAGATGCAATAATCAAAAGAATTAAGGAATTTTATATTGAACTCTATGAAGACAAAGACCGGGACATCCGAGAATCCTCTATGAATAACTCGGGTGAGGAAGAACATGATGCCCCTGAGATCTTATAAGGTGAAGTGGAAATGGCACTGCAGGAAATGAAGAATAGAAAGGCCCCAGGAGAAGATGGAATTGTGGTAGACTTCTTAAAACTGGGAGGAAGCCCTGTTATCAAACAGTTGAGTAAACTCTTCAATAAATGCTTAAAACAGAGAAAAATTCCAAAAAATTGGAACAATTCACTTCTAATATTAATTTCTAAAAAGGGCAATAAGGAAGAAATTAAAAACTACAGACCTATAAGTCTACTCCCCATCATATATAAAGTTTTCACAAAAATTATAAATAATAGAATAAAATCTAAACTAGAGGGAATGCAATCCTGTGAGCAAGCTGGAATTAGGAAGAATTACAATACTTTGGACCATATTTGCAAATTAAGACAGCTCATTGAAAAATCAATTGAATACAATAAACCCTTATGTCTGGCCTATATAGACTATGAAAAAGCATTTGATTCAGTTAAAGCATCTGCAACACTAAACGCACTTGTAACCCAGGGAACTGAGAAACCATATATTGAAACACTAAAACATATTTACAATAATGCAACTTCTGTAATTAAATTATATAAAAAGAGTGAAAAGTTCCCAATGCAAAAAGGCATCCGGCAAAGTGACACCAAATCTCCCAAATTATTTATAACTGCACTAGAGGAGGTCTTTAGAAGTCTTGACTGGGAAACAAAAGGAATAAACATAAATGGAGAAAGGCTGCATCATCTGAAATTTGCAGATGATATTGTCCTAATAGCAAATAATCTTGAAGATCTGGAAGAAAGGCTAAATCAGCTAAATGAAGCCTCCAGAGTAATTGGATTAAAAACAATTAGAAAAAAAACAAATGAATAAATACATAAACCATAGAACTATCAAAGTTGAAAACCATGAAATAGAACAAGTTACTTCATATGTATATTTGGGCCAATTGTTATCCTTTGAGGAGTGCCAAAGAAAAGAGATTGAATGAAGAATTCACCTTGGATGGATGGCTTATGGGAAAATGAGAGACATACTCAGAAGAGACATCCCTGAGTCTAAAAAGGAAAGCTTTCGACCAGTGTACGCTTCCTGTCCTAACGTATGGAGGAGAAACATGGACTTTAACAGAAGCCCTAAACAAAAAGCTGAGAACAACACAACATCACATGGAAAGAAGTATGCTAAAAATAACATTAAGAGATAGGAAGACAAATATCTGGATAAGATCTCGAACAGGTGTCATGGATATTGTAAAATACATTAAACAGGCTAAATGGAGATGGGCTGGCCATATTGCCGATGCAGTGATGGGAGATGAACTAGAAAAACAACAGAGTGAAGACCAATGGATGGAGCAAGATAAAGAGGAAGACCCAGAAGAAGGTGGAGAGATGAACTGGAACAAATTGCAGGAGTGAGATGGATTGGAGAGGCAGAAAACAGAGTGATCTGGAAAATCATGGGGGAGATCTTCGTCCAGCAGTGGACAAAACCAGAAGGTTGAAGAAGAAGATGTATATCATCCCCCTATATATCATATATATATTACAGTAATCCCTCGACTTATGTCCAGGTTCCATTCCATCCGGCAGGACATAAGTCGATACATTAAATCAACAGAGTTATAGGGGTTAGGGACTTTACCGTAATAAGTATACTGTCATTTTAATTTTTTAAACTTATAAAATTGTACTGTGCATTGCTGTCACTATAAAACAGGATATCACCCAATAATCGCCCAAATCTTCCTCGACAATCACATATCTTCATCACCTTCCCTATGTGAAGGACCAGGTGGCTGTGGCTATTCTGGTGTAACCTTTGTTTTGTTTTGATGAAAATGTCCCATGTGCTTTGCTTATTCCTCTTCTTCTTTTTTTCATAAATTTGTTTATAGAAAGCAAATGCATCATGTACTTTCATTTCTACTAATAAGTAGTGTTCAACATTCTGGTAATTGTCTTCAGTCATTTTGAGAACTTCGCTAACTAGCATTTCTGCAAGACCCTTCACTGTAAATTGTTTAACTACCTCTTCTCGTTTCTCTTTTCCCCTCTTCCTTTTCTCGTTCTTCCCCTTCTGCAACACGTTTTTCCTCCAGTTCAACAAATTCTTCGTTGGTCAACTCTTCAGGAGCACTTTCTATGAGTTGAAGTATGCTGTCATCATTTGCTTAGAGATTCAGATTGTTTGCTAGGTCCACTATTTCTTCATTCAATTTACTAAGGTCTTCATTTTTTTTTTCAAAACTTCCAAAATCGTGCACAAACCTTTTGAATGTCTTTTCCATATGCCATTATACATTGAGAGGTCACTTCATCCCAAACCACAGCAATATTTTTAGTGGAATGATAAATATTGAATGCTTTCCAGAATTGCATAATAGTTTCTTCCCTTCCTTCACTGGCAGAAATGACTTGTGAGATAATAAGCCTTAAACACTTCAAGAATTCCCCGATCCATGGTTGGATCAATGAAGTAGTGTTTGGAGAGAGAAACATGACCATGAACTTGGCGAAGATCATAGATATAAGACGGATGACCTGGAGCATTATCTAGAATTAAAATTTTAAATTCTACATTTTCTTTCACACAATAGCTTTCCGTTTGACTCGCATAACAGTTAAGACATCCTCAAACAATTTTTGAGCCATCCACGACTTCTTATTGCTTCGATAATGAACTAGAAGAGTATGCTTCCTAATGTTTTTGAAGGCTCATGGGTTCTCACTGTGCCATATCACAAATGCTTTCATTTTATATCCAGCCACATTACTCCCTAACAGAATCGTAATATGGTCTTTAAGAGCTTTGAAACCAGGCATAGATTTTAGCTTTTGGTGGATGAATGTCCGCTCAGACATTGTTTCAAAACAAGGGAGGTCTCATCCATATTAAATATTTGCTGTGGCAAATAATTTTCCTCCTCAATAATTTTATCCAATTTTTCCAGGCAGCCTTCTCATCAGCACTTGCAGATTCACTATACATTTTCACATTATGAGTTCATGAGATTTAAGCAGCAAAACGCTGTTGAAATCTCATGAACTAACCAGAAGAAGCGTTGAATTCATAGTCGTAATCAGGTCCTGCTTTCTCCTTCAACGTGTTGAAGAGACTTAGTGCCTTAGCAGTTATGGTCATAGTCCTACGGGGTATGTGCTTTTGGTTAAGATCCTTTATCCATGTTGCAAGTAGCTTTTCCATATCACCGATAGGACCTTTTCATTGCTTTTTCACTATTATCGATTTAATGGAAGCAGATCCTTTCACAGCCACTACGATTTTATCCTTATTTTTCAAAATTGTCATCACTTTAGAATGAGACCATCCGAAGTCGTGCAATCATATTGACTGGCTTACCAGCTTCATGTTGCTTTATAACTTGCAACTTCATTTCAAGATCAATTGCTTGCCTCTTTTCCTGTGATTCTTCACTGAGTTTTTTGATTGGGTGTGTAGGGGCCATGTTGCGCAAAATATCACAAAATATTTAACAATAAATACACAAATAACCTATTTCTCAAACACAAAATCAACAGAGGAACTGTTGAAGACATGTGCAGACTGCTGAGGGAGGTTGCCGCTGAATGCATTGTTGCCACTGTGCATGATGCATTGTTGCTAAATAGAAACCTTTTTTACTTTACGCTTGCTTGCGTCTTGTTCGAAAGTATAGTCGAAAATGTTATTTATTCCTTTATGGCTGTGTATAGATAGATATATTTTTAGTAAAGAGGGCTAAATATAACATTTTAAATTTCTTAGTGTCATAAAATATTACTATTGGAGGAAAAGGTAAAGACTAGTAACGCAGCCACAGATGGTAATTTAGCTTATGCTGATTTACATAATCATGATAGGATTTATGTAATTTTATTATACTTTAATATAATTACTCAAAATTGCACCTATGATCTTAAACTAGCTCTGTAAACGATAGCAGCATACAAGTTGTCTTTACTATGCAGGATTGTGCATTCTGCATGTGTATTCAATAACTGATGAGTGTCTAACTGTGCAGAAGAGAAAAGCGAATGGTTTGCAGAATAAATATTCTTAAATAATGTGCTCTTTCTCCCTAAACTGCCCTATTCCAGTTTTGTAAATATTAATATTCCATCAGCAGAACCTGTAGTATCTAAGTAAGAAACAATATTTACAACTTTTTAAGATGAAACAGAGATTAGAAAACTCACCGATCAATAAAATATTACTTTCAATGTATAAAAATAAAAATATTATGAAAATCTAATTAAAATCTAAATAAATAATACATAAAAAAACTATATTTTGTGAAATTTATCTTGCACTGCATTTACTTTTCATATATCGGTATCAATGCAATATCGTTTCAGTTTTCTAGTTAATAACATTTTCAGTGAATTTTTAATATTTGTTAACTCTTAATATTTGTTATGCAAACAGTCCTGGTTACCTATGATCAGATATTTACATGAGGCAACAGGTTGTTTTCGATTTATGACCAAAGCAACTAAGGTTACAAGGCGAATGTATTATGCGTAAATTTCGTGTGTTCTTTTTTTTTTTTTTTGGCAGTTTGCTTGTTTTGTGGAATGAAATTCCTGATTTTCTGAGAGGGAAAAATCCTGCCACCTCCATGTGAGACCTGCTAGCCCACCTTCAAAGCAGTATTCATTGACTGCAATTGATGCTTATGAAAATGTGTGAAAGCCATGTTCTCATTCATATGTATTTTCACAAGCACTTTCACTGCTACAGTTAACTGTATGCATATATATGCTCCCCCCCCCTGCTCACTTGATGAACTTGATGTGTGTGTATATGTATGTATGCATTTGTGTGTGTGGGGGCGGGGTAAGAGGGAGTGTTTTCCTAATATACATGCTAACTTCTTGACAAAAAAAGTAATGTCTTACATAGCATCTGTATGTTTTTGTGTACCAACCATTAATTATCTTTTTAATATCAAGATATCTGGGATAGATAGTATGTATTCAAATACTTATTGAGTAACCTTCAAATGTTTCTTATTAAGAAATGTGGAAATAACCATGTTTTATTAGTCAAAATTGTTCTACCAATATGTTTCTGTTAGGAATTTTAACCTTAACTCCATTACTGAAAGTATATGCAATAAAAATAACAAGCTGCTGTATATGTATATTTACATTTATTTCCTCCTTACACACACACAAACAAACACAAATAACATACCATTATGAGTAGAAAAATAGGAAAATATTGTTTTACAATTATATATATATATTGAGGAATAAATCTGCTTATTTTCACACTTTTTCTATTTTCTCACTATGAAATCGATGTACCATTTAATCCTGAAGGACTGACTGTTAATAAGAAACATTTGAAGGTTACTCAATAAGTATTTGAATACATACTATCTATCCCAATTATCTTGATATTAAAAAGGTGATCATTCTTTTATTGTAAATACTGTATTCTATTGTTGTATACTGTATTCTTTTTTATTCTTTTGCTGTATTATTTACTGTATTCTTTTATTGTAAATACTACAGACTTATAAATTTTAACAGTGCATAACTTTTCATTTTAATTATTTCCAGAAATCTTAAGCACAATCATCTCACTGAATTGCCTCACCTTGGTTTTCAGTCTTCTCTCATCATTTTGTCAGTGTGAGTAGAGCATATTTTTAAAATTTAGCATTATCTCTTTTAATATTACATTAGTTATAAGTTAATGTTGGAATTATGCTTGTATATAACACAAAATAGGTTAATCTCTGCATAAACTGTTCTGTGGGTCTCTTGAGCAGTGAATGAAATGTTATCACCAATTGTATGGTGCATGTGTATAGTGGATTTATCACTCCTGAAGGATAAGTAACTTTTTCATATTTTAGTTGATAATATTAGGTTAACTTACTGTAGTTTTTATTTTAAACGAGCGTGTGATTGAATGGGCTGTTTAGTTTGTAAGTAAACTTTGTATTTTTTATTTTTTTATTATTTTTTTATTTTTTATTTTTTTAAAATATTATATTACATTTGGTATGGCACCAATGTGTGCTAAAGCACTGGTGGCAAAGACCATGTCTTTGCCACCAGTCTTTGAATTTGCAATTTTGTTCATTGCAGTGTGAAATGTATTTGTCAAGAAAAGTCAAGGATATGTGGAAAGAAATTGAAACTAGAGAGAGAGTGTGAGTACCCATTAGGTGATGAGAATAAAGCAAATGTTAATAGAGTGGACAGTACCGATGGTAGGATGGAAAATGATGTTATTAATGTTGAATGTGCAGCTATGAAAATAGAGGAGAATGAAATGATCATTGATAAAGAAATAGTGTACTTGAATGTTATCCTTCACACAAAAATTGCAGAAGGGACTAGGGATTAGTAGGGCTGAAAAGAGAAGGAAGCAGGTGGTCCGAAGTAATAATAAAGACTGAGCGAACAAACAAGAAAAACAAGTTGAGGAGAAAATTATATATGGAAACTCAGTGATCAGGGGTATGACAAAACCATGTTTCCCAAGCAAAAATTAATTTTTTGTTTGGGGAACACGTCATCCAGATGCAAAAAAGGTAAATCAAAGGAAATGATTGTCTTGGTTGGCACAAATGATTTCAGAGGCGAGAAGTATTATATGAGAGAGGATGTAAAGGAGTTGTTAGAAGAGGCAAAACTGAAGAGCGAGAAGATGAAGATTGTAAGTCTTCTACCATGCTATGATAGAGGCAAACTGCAGAGGATGGCATTGCTAGCTAATGAGTCTATAATAGGTTGTGCCGAAGGAATGATGTAGGATTTGTGGATCTGTGGTGTGTGTGTGTTTTTGAAGGGAAGAAGGATTTGTATGATGCTGATGGACTTCATCTAAATGGTTTGGTGTTAGGTGTCTAGAAAGAGCTTTGGTCATCGAGCATGCTGAACCAAAAATTCAGGAAAACTTAAGCAATTAGGGTGGAAGAAGGTGAGTTTGGGTGAAGGCCATGATGTGAGTGAGTATGAGAATGACCAAGTGCAGAATCTAGTCTTTCAAGCAAAAATATTGAATAGGGTAGTCCAATTCAGGAAGTAAAGGTGATGGGGGACCTAAAAGGATGCTGCAGTTTCTGTATACAAATGACACAAGTATCAGGAATGAGGAGTTTTTGGCATTGGATGCAACAGCATATGATGTAGCTACAGGTATAGAATGTGAAGGATTAGTATTTTCAGGAAAAATAGAGAAGAGAGGATGGGGGAAATGGGTACTGCTGCTGATCATAGCAGATGAATTGCAGCCAAAAAGAATAAGAGCTAGGTGGGAGAGTGGCTGTTCATTTGAAGCAGTCTGGTGAGAGATCAAAGCCAGCAAGACCACGGATGATCTGGAAGACATGAATCAACAAATTAGTACAATGAGTGTAGGTCAAGTGATTATTACGGGGGACTTCAACTATGGAGATATAGACTGGAAGGAACATCAAATAGCAGGAAGGAAATGGAATTTATACACCTACTCAGAGATAATTACTTGGGGCACATGTGATGGAGGGAGACTAGGAGGGTGAGAGTATTGAACCTGGTGATAGGGTCAGAAGAGCTATCCATAACCAACATGGCCACATTGCCTCCAGTTGGCAAAAAGTGATAATTTCTCCTTGACTTGGGAGATTGTAAAACATGAGAAATATTCTTTCAAGAAAAAGTATATGTGGAACTACAAGGCAGGTGATTATGATAAGCTTAGGAAAAAGCTTAAATCTGTGCCATGGCATAAGACACTGCAGGGTAAGAATGCAAGTATGGCATGCAGAACTTTTATACCTCGATACTTAAGCATTTCTGGTCATATATCATCTACTCCAGCTACCTTTCCACATTTCAAGTTTTTGATGGCTTTTTCTACCTCAAGTATTAATATGTACTCCTCTTTGCATTCCTCTTGAAAATTTTCTAGTATATTTCTGTCACTGCTTGGTTCGTAAAGCAGTCATTCAAAGTAATTACTCCGGACATGTAGGATATCCTTATCTTCAGTTTTCGTGCCACCTTTATCATCTTTGATTCCTTTTACAGTACACTTTCCTCCATTTCTAAGTTTTTTCAGTAGCTTCTAGAATATTTTGCCACTTTCCTGATATTTATATTCCGTACTCTTACCCAAGTCTTCCCATGAATTTTGTTTAGCTACTTTTACACATAGCTTAGCTCACTTACATTTTTCTCTGTATTCTTTTAGGGCATCTGCTGACTTATTTGCTGGGACCTTTTGATAGATATGATTTCTTCTTTTTTTAGGACTACTTCTTTAACTTCTTTTGTCCATGGTGTTCTTATTTTTTTATCCTTGCAGAGAACTTCACCACATATCTAAATCAATCAATGTCTTCTTCAGAGTTTGCTAATGTTTGTATAATCAAATCTACAATTTATCTGTAAAAGCTGCTCAACTTTAATTCTTTTTAAAACTTTCTTACGTACTGCTCTTTTCAATGTGATATCCATTGAAAATTTTTTATCCTGCTTAGTACTAAGTAACAGTCACCTCCAACTTGAAATTCTCTGTACACTCTTGAGCCAGCTTGATGATCACTATCAACAATAATATAGTCAGTGAGGCTTTTTATATTTCTTGTGTTTTCTCTCCGTGTGAACTTGTGCGCATCTTTATGTTAAAACTTGGTGTTGGTAATGACACTATATAGATATATGTGTATATTGATTTATCTTAATTAATTTTGTGTTCATTAATATAAATTGGAAAATTTACCACCACAAAAAGGAAATTGAACTTTTTATATATATATATACACACACACACACACATACCTGGAAAGTTTGACATGACAACTTAAATTTTGAACTGTTTGAAAGGTTTGTGTATTTGTTTCAGTTCTAAGTGGCAGTGACTTTTTTTTCTTTTCTTTTTTTTTTTTTTCTTTGAAAAATAATGAAATTTATATTGTGCATTAAATGTTTTTTTTCCCTATGGAACAGTTTGCATAAACTTTAGAAATGCAGATATGAAGTGTGTACTTTGCAGTAACAGGGAGCTTTCTTTTAATGGCTTCATAGGCTAAGAATTTAATTTTGTGTGTCATGTAATTCCAAGTCTTTGATGTTTAAAGAGTGTAAGGTTGTTGGAGAGTTTTAAGAATCACATCAGTGCAGTTGTTGACAGAACTGCTAATTCTTTTTGACTATAAATTTTCATATAATTTATTTAAAAAATATGGATGCATCTCCCTCTCCCTTCCCCCAGAAAAAAAAGCACTATGTTCACTGTCTAATTGTTCATATCATTTTAGCCAACAGAATGAAGTTTCTTTGATTAATTCTTCAGCTCTAGAATATTTTCCTAATCTTCAGACTTTGGATCTCAGCTATAATCAACTAGTCAGTATTCCTGTTGGGATTTTTGATAATTCTACAAAGTTGCAACATTTGTAAGTACCCTGTTTCCTTTTCCTTTCTCTTGCTCTCATCGATTATTATTTTTCCTCATATTCATGTTGTGTATATCATGAATACGAAAATTCAATATTACTTTATTATTATTACGTGACACCTCCAAGGACTCATTATGGAAGGGCATTCCAATCCACTACACACATCTACCATCTCCACTACTACTTAATTCTCCTACTGCACACAGCTACCATCAATGTCATCTACTGCCCATCACCATCAACAGTGTTTTTTGTCTGAAAATTGTGTGTGTGTGTGTGTGTGTTCTGAAAGCCAATTTGCCTGTATGTGGGATGAGTGGAATGCATTGCCAGAAGGCATTCTGAATTCCGTGTAACTTCAAAGTTCATTATGATAGACGTGTTGCTGGTTGAGTGGGCTTCCCACGATGAGTCTATTGACTCCATTGAGGTTATCCCCCCCCCCCCAAAATACAAATTGATCACAGTAATAAACTTGAATGAAAGTACAGATATTTTGTACCGAAAATAACAGTATATCATTAGTGTTTAGAAACAGCAAGCAAATCAGAGAATAGGAATTATTCTTTGATTTGCATCGATTTACCAATTAAAAATGGTGTTGCAATCTAGAAAATAATATTAATAAATATTAAAACTATTTTTGATGTTTACATAAAATGAGAATTTCCCAGACTTTTGGGGAAGAGAGAGACAGTTGTTCCGATTCAGGTTAAGCCAATGTAAAATGGCTTTACAATTTTCTTTGAAAAGGCATTCATATTTGTAACTGTTTTATGGAGAAGACAAGCTTCATCCCACCAGATACTGTGTTTAGTGTTAATACTATGCCGTGCCAGATCAGACTTTGAGCTTTCACATTATCATTGTAGTATTGATGTTCATTAATTCATTTTTCCACAGAATGGACTGTGCCAATGACCAAGGTAAAATATTGGTCTAATTTCAAATCTAGGTCTGATAATTAACTAAATAAAGTTAGTTAATTATTAGACCTAGATATGTTTTCTACTCTAAACAAAACATAAGCAATGTAGCATTTCATACCAGATTCACAGTGTTAAAGTTACAGAGGAAGCTGAAAGCACTGAATTTTCAGAGCATTTCAAATGTATTGTGGATGAGGTTGAATATTCTGATGTATTCTCTTGGGCTAAAATAGATGGAAAAGTAACTTGAGGAGAAGAGAATTTTTATGGGTTTTGAATATATCTCATTGACTGATTATATAAGTGTCATTTACAACACTTTCATTTATGCAGGTACTTCCAGGAACTGCAGTATAAACCAGAGTTCCCTTTTGCAATGTAAATTTATATGATATGATTTTCTTAAATACAGGAGTAAACACAACTTCCAAGAGTGACCCCTTGTTATCTCTACTCGTTATGTATTGAACATTTTTTTCTTCTGTGTTAATCCCTTGAGTAACTTACAAGTTTCTGTCATGTCCCCTCTCTCTTCCACCTGTACCCTAAATTCTGCAACCCAAACACCTTCAATACCATAGAAGTTTTTTAATTTGTGATGATGTTTACTTTTTTCATATAGAATAGATATATATCAGCTTAGATCTACAACTGTTTATAAGATTTATATATTTTATCCTTTTGCTTTTGTTTCAATTAGATATCTCTGTAAATTTTCAGATCTCTCAGCAGCAACCACTTGGTTAATCTTGAAAGGGGATTATTTGATGGACTGAACTCTCTGGAAACTCTTAAACTTAATAAGAATAAAATAACTAAAATTCCAAATGGCCTGTTTCATCTCCTGAAAGGTTTAAAACATTTGTAAGTTAGATTTTTCAATGTCTTTAAAGTTTCTTAAAATAATAATAATTTTAATAATATTTTAATAATAATAATAATTACTATTTATTATATGGGGATCACCATGGAGTCAAAAGACTCATCATGAGAGATCCACACTAACCATTATTCACTCAGTATCATACCATTCCTTAAATTCATTCACTATCAGGGCCCCCCACAACTGCCTCTGGTAATCCATTCCACCCATTTACCACTCTCCAAGCAAAAAATCTAGTTTGCACATCCTTGCTAACCACACTCTTATACGACTTCCAAGAGTGTGACCCCTTGTTATCTCTACTCGTTATGTAGTTATGTATTGCACATTTTTTTTCTTCTGTGTCAATCCCTTTAGTAACTTATAAGTTTCTGTTTCTTTTCTTTTAGTGTTACACGGTGATCAGCATGCATTTTCGAAATTATGGATTCTACTGTGTTAGAATAACTTTTTATTATCCCGATGTTTCGATCTTCATATCAAGATCATCATCTGGAGCATACATAAATATACAAGACAAGCTGCGTTACATTTCAAACTGTAAGCTAGAGAAACAATGATTTGATCATATGCCAGTGGTTATGCCACTAGTTTTTTTCCTAGTGGGAAAAAAAAAAAAATTAATTATTATATCAAGCTAATTTCATTTTTGGTTACATGAATAAATATTCTTGCTTACAGATGGTTTTCCTTCCAGTAACACTGATGTCCTATTTCTATTATTACAATTGTTATTTTTGATTTAAAAAAAAAAAAAAAAATTACAGTAAAACTATAACCATTCCCTACATTAAAGGGACATCAGACAAAATAAACAGAGTACTACAAAAATACAACCTCAAAGCCACCTTTAAACCTCCTGCAAAATTAAAAAGCTTACTCAGTTCATTCAAAGACCCTCTCCCTCCGCTGGCCCACCCTGGAGTATACCGTATTTACTGCACCTGCAACATACCATACATAGGAGAAAGAGGACGCACAATTCCGATCAGACAAAAAGAACATAAACGACACATCAAATATAATAATTATGGTGAAGCTGGCCTTTCTGATCATGCTCTGAACACTTTACGTAGAATTGACTGGAAAAGCACCAGTTGTCTACATCACACTAAAACATGGTATGAACGTAAATTTAAGGAAACTTGTGAGATCATTATCAACCACCCCAATCTAAACAATAATGATGGTCTAAAAATCCCATACATATGGAAGGCGTATATTTGTCCCACGAATCTTTCCTCTCTAAGAACAACTATAAACAGGACTCTAGAAATTCCAGGATCCTAAATCCATAATAACAACTTTAATACTGAAAAATAGAACATCACTGTTAAAATCTATAAGAAAGTTTGTTCATGTTGTAATTTATAATTTTTTTTTTTTTTAAATCAAAAATAACAATTGTAATAATAGAAATAGGACATCAGTGTTACTGGAAGGAAAACCATCTGTAAGCAAGAATATTTATTCATGTAACCAAAAATTAAATTAGCTTGATGTAATAATATTTTTTTTTCTTCTTTTTTTCCACTAGAGGTCATGCCAGTAAGTAGCATGTGATCAAATCATTGATTGTCGCTTACAGTTTGGAATGTAATGCAGCTTGTCTTGTATATTTATGTATGCTCCAGATGATCTTGATATGAAGATCGAAACGTCGTGATAATAAAAAGAGTTATTCTAACACGCTCGTAGAATCCATAATTTCAAAAATGTATAATTTTCTGTCATGTCCTCTCTCTACCACCTGTACACTAAATTCTGCGACCCAAACACCTTCAGTCTATTCTCATATGTAGCATTCCACAACCTGTCACCAGCTTGGTCACTCATCTCTGAGACTTCTCTCCACTACCTCCTGATCCCCCAAGAAATCTAGGTGACCAAATCTGTCCACAACAGTCAAAATTCAGTCAAACTGTAGCTTTATAAAGAGGGATAATAACTTGTTCTTCAACATCCAAGAAATCATTTAAGTTATTTTGCCAACTTTTCCAATACTTTTGTAGGATATCTGTATTAAAATTCGTATATCCCACAAATTAAAAATAAAAATTGAATGTAAAGCTAAGAAATTAGCAATGCACTATTATTTTGTCAAGTTGTCAGTTAAAAGGTTCGTTACTAACTTACACTCTTTGATATGTTGTGAACAAGATATTTTGAGATACTATTCAGATATGAAATCGATTTATTTAATTAGATATCAGGGGTTAATTATAATTTTGTATGAGCTATAAAGTGTTGAAATGTTGAAATATTAAGATATGATTCATTATGTTGTCACTGACAAGGGAAGCGAAGGTTACCACTGTATTATTGGAAGTAATTAATCAAACTTATATCAGTGCATAAATATATCATCATCATCATCATCATCAAATTCCTGCTATGTACCCTCAGGGGGTGTACAGGATATGATAGTACTACACGAAAAATTTACATCATTATTAATTTCCTATCTACAATTTTCCTCCAAATCAGTCTGTTACTTGTCAAGACTCCAACATTATCAGATCTTATATTTCTATCATCTAAGGCACTTTGGACCGTATCAATCCACCTATATCTTGGTCTTCCTCTGGGTCGTTTTGCTGCCAACCTGGCAGAGAACACTCGTTTTGCTAATCTTTCCTCGCCCATTCTGTTTAAGTGACCATACCACCTGAGATTAGCTCTGCTAACACATTCCTGGATGCTGACAATGTCAAGTTCTTTCCTAATATCCTCGTTTTTAATATGATATTGCCATTGATGCCATCTGTTCACGCCTATAATCTTTCTCAGGACTCTCATATCTGTGGTCTCTAGTCTTTGGTCAAGTGTTTTACTTCTGACCCAGCTCTCAGATCCATAAGTTAAAACTGGTTTGAACACTGTCTTGCAGCTAATTTAGTGTTCTGACTAATTTCTCTCTTATTCCATATGAATTTATTCAACGGACTTCCCACCATACCAGCTTTGTTGATTCTGTTGTCTATTTCTATATTTAATTTACCATCTTCAGTAAAAATTGTGCCTAAATAGCTGAAATGTTTTACTTGTTCCACAGGTTCTCCATTCACAACACAGTTGACATTTTCAATGATTCTGCCTATTTTCATTGTCTTTGTCTTTTTATTGCTGACCTTCATACCATATCTATTACAACAGCTATTCAATTTAGTCAGAGAATCTTGCAGACTTGTAGCAGATTTATTTAGAAGTATAACATCCGCATAAAGCAAAGAGCTGACATTAACATCTCCAATTTTGATATCATGTTTAATACCACATTCCTTCATAATGCAATCCATATAGATAATGAATAACAGAGGGGATAATGTACATCCCTGTCTCACACCAGATTTAACATTAAACCATCTTCCTGTACTTCCTTCAATTCTAACTGCTGACTTACAACTCAAATAAAGACTAAGTATTGCTTGATATAATGCCCCATTAACACCATCTAACTGCAGCGTATTGAATAGCTTCTCTCTTGGCACCTTGTCATATGCCTTTTCCAAATCGACAAAACTTAAATACAGATCTTTGTTATATTCCCATGCTTTCTCGACTATTTGTCGTAAAGTGAAGATCTGATCCTGAACAGCCTCTATTTGGCCTGAATCCAGCTTGTTCTTCACCAAGCTTTTCTTCCGCAATTCTTCTCAACCGTTTCTCAAGTATACTTGCATAGATCTTGCCAGGAACACTCAGTAGGGAAATACCTCTGTAATTCTCACATGCAGTTTTATTTCCCTTTTTATATATGGGTACTATGAGAGCTCTACTCCAATCATCAGGAATTCGTCCCTCTGTCCAGGCCTTCTGAACTATGCAGTGGAGCCACTGTAACACTTTTATACCACCATACTTCAGCATTTCTGGTCGAATATCATCTACTCCTGCTGCCTTTCCACATTTCAAGCCTTTGATGGCTTTTTCTACTTCAAGTATGGATATGTATTCCTGACTGCATGCCTGGTCAGTGTTTTTTAGCACTGTGCCGTCATCACTGCTTGTTTCATTTAGAAGTTTTTCGAATTAATTACTCCATAGTTCAAGGATATCTTTTTCTCCTGTTTTCATGTCACCTTTATCATCTCTAACTCCTTTTACAGCACACTTTCCTCCATTCCTAAGCTTCTTCAACAACCTCCAGAATATTTTGCCACCTTCTTGATATTTATTTTCTATATTCTTGCCAAAGTCCTCCCATGACTTTTGTTTAGCTAGTTTTACACACTGTTTAGCATTCTTGCATTTGTCTCTATATTCTCTAAGAGCACAAGCTGACTTATTTGACAGGAACTTTTGATATGCTTTCTTCTTTTCCTTCACTGCCTCTTTAACTTCCTGTGTCCACCAGGGAGTTCTGATTTTTTCATCCTTACAGACAACCTCACCACATGCCTCTCTGGCAGAATCAATCAATGTTTTCTTCAGAGTTTGCCACTGAATCTCCAAGGTTTGATTCCTGTTCTCAAACTCTTTCATTTTTTCTTCAATAACCTTTGTGTATTTTAGTCTACAGTTCACATCTGAGAGCTGCTCGACTTTTATTCGCTTTAAAACTTTCTTACATGTTATTCTTTTCAATATGAAATTCAATTTTATCTTGCTCAAGACTAGATAGTGATCACTTCCAATTTCAAATCCTCTGTACACTCTGGTGTCCTGCAAACATCACTATCAACAATAACATAGTCAATGAGACTTTTCTTATTCTTAGCCTCTTCTCTCCATGTGAATTTGTGCACATTTTTATGTTGGAACATGGTGTTAGTAATAACCAGTCCATGTCCTGAGCAGAAATCCAACAGATATTTGCCATTATTATTAGCTATACCATACATATTTCCACTACTTTCATTTTATAATTGAATAAACTTTCCTGCAGTATGAAAAGAACTTTGTCATTGTTTTGAGTACCGCACTCAAAACAATTCATTCGAAACAATTTGATTCAGAGGTGTATTTACACCTCCAGATCAAATAAATTAAAATAATCAAAGAAAATGTGTTGATTGCTTTGCAATTCTAATTTATTGCATAGAAAATAATTCTTACCAAATATGAATTAGCATAATCTAAATTTACATACTTTGTAGATTATACGTAAACACATAAAAATGTAATATATAAATTATAAGAAAACTGTTATTTGATAATTAACAAAATTAGAATAATTTTTAATGTGGTTCAAAATATTAGAATAATGCAAAAATAAATGCACAAAAATTAGAGTCAAAGGGCAACATGAAAATTAGTACTTTTGCATCCCCCTTAACTTTTAGCACCGATTGTAAACGGTTAAGCATATTATTTACCACTGGTTCACAGTCTCTTCTCTTTTTTTTTTTTAAATGAAAACATGCTCATGTGGTCTGCAGACTATAAACAAGTTCATTTTTGCCTCTTGGGGGAAACTTCTTGAAGATGTTTCTTCATATTTCCCCACAAATTCTCAGTGGGGTTAAAATCTGGTGAGTTTGCCTGGCCAAGGAATTACATTGATTTGCCTTTCTTTGAGCCATCTAGTAGCGGTCTTGAAAGCGTGACAAGATGAATCTTGCTGAAAAAGGAAATCACCATCACATAAATCTTCTGATGCCGGTATTTTTGGTATATTCAATTCCAAAGTGTACCAAGAATTTCTTGGTACACTTTGGAATTGACTCTTTTGTACACAATACACAGCTTACCAGGATCCTCTGCAGCCATACAAGCCTATACCATGACAGAGGTTGCAAATTTCACCAAACGTTTCATGAATTCTATATCAAATGCTTTTTGCTTAAGATGCCAAACACGTATTCCTTGATGACCATGGGACACACAAAACATACTTTCATCAAGTACCTTTTTCCAGTCTCTTGACCCCAGAACAGTATTTGCTGACACATCACATCTAGCTGCCTTTTGTTTGGAAGTCATAAGTGGCTTTGTCTTGGGCACATGTTATTTAAAACCCAATTTGTGAAGTCGTCTCATTTTTGTAGATTTAGACACATTCACACCTAGTTCTTTCCATCTCCTGTGAAAATGCCTTACACTTTGGAAGTGATTTTCTTCAAAGTATTCTCTAATCTCCTCTCATCTCTTGATGTAGTTATTACCTTTGGAACTGCTATTGCAGTAATTATTTTGAAAACTTTGGTTATTAGAATACTGTCTCAATACTCAACTCACGTTTGATGATAACATTTGAATTCCTTAGCTATAAACTGGCAACTTTGGCAAGAACATAGAAAATAAATATCAAGAAGGTGGTAAGATATTCTGGAGGTTGTTGAAAGACAATGAAAATAGGTAGAATTGTTGAAAATGTCAACTGTGTTGTGAACAGGGAACCTGTGGAACAAGTAAAACATTTCAGCTTCTTAGGCACGATTTATACTGAAGATGGTAAATTAAATATGGAAATAGACAACAGAATCAACAAAGCTGGTATGGTAGGAAGTGAATTGAATAAATTCGTATGGAATAAGAGAGAAATTTGTCGGAACACTAAATTAGACATTTAGACATTATACAGGACAGTGTTCAAACCAGTTTTAACTTATGGATCTGAGAGCTGGATCAGAAGTAAAACACTTGACCAAGGACTAGAGACCGCAGATATAAGAGTCCTGAGAAAGATTAGAGGCATGAACAGATGGCATCAATGGCAATATCATATTAAAAACGAGGATATTAGGAAAGAACTTGACATTGTCAGCATCCAAGAATGCGTTAGCAGAGCTAATCTCAGATGGTATGGTCACTTAAACATAATGGGCGAGGAAATATTAGCAAAACGTGTTCTCGGCCAGGTTGGCAGGAAAACGACCCAGAGGAAGACCAAGATATAGTGGATTGATTCGGTACAAAGTGCTGTAGACGATAGAAATATAAGATCTGATAATGTTGGAGTCTTGACAAGTAACAGACTGATTTGGAGGAAAATTGTAGATAGGAAGTTGGTAATGTTGTAAATTTTTCGTGTAGTACTATCATATCCTGTACACCCCTTGAGGGTACATGTCAGGAATTTGATGATGATGATGAGCTATAAACTGTCGAGTTTGGACTTCTTTGTGTAGAGATACTATACAAAACTTCTTAGCTTCCGATATGTCACTTGTTCGACTCATTCAAATAATTACCTGAAATCCACCTGCAAATGATTCCTTACACATGACTCAGTTCTGCAGCTACTGAAATATATGCTAATCCTTTGCTCTCCTCAAAACTAATCAGAAAAATTTGGAATGTTCTAATATTTTGAACCAATTTAAAAATTATTCTAATTTTATGAATGTTTTCTTATAATTTATATTACATTTTTATGTGTTTACATGGTTATATAATCTACAAAGTATGTAGATTTAGATGATGCCAATTCATATTTGGTGATAGCTCCTGACCAGATAAGTGATATTTTGAGTAAAAATTGATGAATTTGCATAGTACTGTTTACTTTTAGTATTTTAACGTGTCTGGGTGATTTTTGTGTGTTTTTCGAGTATTTTAATAAGTCAATTGATAGATATGATTATCTGTGCACATGGCTCCCATAAAGAGGAATACAAAGATGGTGTCCAGGTCGCCATATTTGTCTGAAAATCTTAACTTAAAATACTTGATTCATTGTACCGTTTACAAAATGTATGCATTACGGAGAGCGGTTGGAGTCTGGTTAAACAACGATAGTGGAGTGAATGTGTGCAATAAGTGTAAAGAATGTGAAGATTTAAAGAGTGTTTCAGGTCGTGTGAGTAATATTGTTGTCGAAAGTGAGAATCTAGATAACAGCGATATTCGAGGTATGAATAATGATATTTGCAAGGTAGTACCTGATAGCTGTGAGAGTGGCGTTGAAAGAGAGAATGAAGTCAAGCATACAGAACGATTGAATGAATCATCGGAGAATAAAAATGACGACACTGACGCAATGAGTGAAATAGCACTATTACGCGAAGTGATACATAGAGTAAATCAGCAGCTGGAGCGTTGGCAAAAATCTTTAACAAGCATACCAACTAATAATCAGCAAAAGTGTGATAGATAAAATAAGGGTATGAAAGTGAGTGTAAACAAAATGGAAGAGCATGTGTTGTATGGGGATTCCTTAGTAAGAGGTGTGTTAGTTGAGAGTTTAACAAAATTGTACCAACCCAGTGCGAACGTAAAGAATGTAAGCAAGTCCATTAGAATGCAAAAACAGCAAGGGAAGGAATTGATAGTGGTTGCAGGTACAAATGATTTGAAAGGAAACAAAAAGGCTATGAGTGAGGATGTGAAGGAATTGCTTGAGGTAGCAAAAGAAAAGAATGAGAGAGTTAGGATGGTGAGTCTGTTGCCACGGTATGACAGTGAAGAGTATAGAAGGAGAGCCATAATTGCCAATGACTTTATGCGTGAATTATGTTTGATGTGTGGTGTGGAATTTGTGGATGTGTGGAATGAGTTCGATGGGCGAAAGGAGTTATATAAAATGGATGGTTTTACATTTGAATGAATTTGGTGTACGGAGACTTGAAAATGTGTTGTCGAATGTAGTGGAAGTGAATGTACAGAACCAGGGAAGCTAGAGTTATTAAGGGGGGGGGGAGTATATATGCAGATTTTAGGGAGACAGTTGAGTGTGTGAATGTGTGTAATATGCCCAAGCGAGTACGAAAGACCACGAATCAGAATCGGATAGTTAGTATAAGGCATCAAAATAGGGATGGGACAAATCGGCTTCTGCAATTCATGTATACAAATGCCAGAAGTATTAGGAACGAGAGGGAAGAATTTTTGACCTTGGTTGGCACTTCCAGACCACAGGTTATTGGCATTAGTGACACATGGCTGACAGAAGATGACACAGCTAGTGGGATTGAATGTGAGGGGGTATGGTGTGTTCAGGAGAGACGGGGAGAATAAAATGGGGGGAGGTGTGTTATTGATGATAGTGGATGAGCTACAGCCAAGGAGAATAGAAGTGGAACTGCAGGATAGAGAAAAGAGCACATTTGAGGCTATTTGGTGTGAGATTGAAACTAGCAGAACAAAATATATTGTTGGGTGCTGCTATAGACCAAGTGATGGAATAGATGGTGGAGATAGTATGCATAAGCAAATAGAAGAAATGAGTGGAAGGAGGGTAATTATTATGGGAGATTTCAACTATGGTAACATTGATTGGAAGGAGGAGAGGACACATTGGAGGAAGGAGTTGCATTTTATGCGGTTATTAAGGGATAACTATCTGCGTCAGCATGTAATGGAAAATACTAGGGGTCAGAGAGTGCTTGACCTAGTTATTGCATCTGAGAATTTGGCTGTAACGAATATGACCACGTTGCCACCAATTGGTGAGAGTGATCCTGGAGTCTTGACTTGGGAGGTGGCTAAAGGTGTGGAATTTACAATTAAGACAGGGTACATGTGGAATTATCGGGCTGGTAAGTATGACAAGCTTAGGAGATTGATTGGTACAGTGCCATGGCATGTACAACTGCAAGGGCTAGAAGTTGACAGTGCATGGGAGGCAGTTAAAAAGTGTTTGCATGAAGCAATGGCTGACTGTATACCTAGAGTCTGAATAATAAATCAAGTAGGAGTTAAATGGATGAATAACACCATTAAGCTTGAGCTGCAAAAAAAGAAACAACTATGGAGGGAATTTAAGGAGAAAGGTGACCTGCAGGCACATGACCGGTATAAAGCGCAGGTCAGAAGGGTAATGAGTGTGGTAAGAAAAGCAAAAAAGGATTACGAAAGAACATTGGCCATGCAGGCTAAAGAGTATCCTAAACAGTTTTTTTGATATGTTATAAGTAAAAGAAAAAATGTATATGGCAGAATGATTTTAAAGAATGCCGATGGTAGGGAGGTAACCGAATCAGTTGATATATTTGAATTATTAAGCGAGCACTTTGCAAGAGTATATCATCCAGGTGGTGACATTGCAGAAATGAATGAACCATTAGATTATATGGGAATTGTGGTAAATGAAGTGGAGATGAGTAGTCTATTGCAAAACCTCAATGTCAATACATCTGTAGGATTGGATGGTTTACTAGCTCGCGTTGTACGTGAAGCGGCTAAAGAATTGTCAGTACTCTTGACCATTTTGTTTAATATGAGTCTTGGGTCTGGGTTAGTCCTGAGAGGGTGGAAAGAGGGGAAAATAGTTCCTCTGCATAAAGGAGGTTCCAAGACTACTATTGTAAATTACTGACCGATTAGCATATCAGGAATCGTTGTCAAGGTCTTGCAGAAACCAGTCAAGAGAAGAATACAGGATTGGATAGATGAAAATGGGATACTGTATGGGGGACAACGTGGTTTTGTGAAGGGTAGATCATGCCTCAGTAATTTGCTCACGTTTTATAACACACAGTAACGGCTGAACTGGATAAGGGTAATGGGTTTACAGCGATTCTACTGGACCTTGCCTTTGACAAGATACCACATGGAACTCTAATCAGTAAACTGGAGCAGATGGGAATGATTTAGGGTTGGTGAGATGGATAGGAGGAGGGTGGTTGAAGGAGAGATACCAGAGAGTGGTTTATTCAGGAGTGGAGTCCAAAAGACAGCTTGTGACTAGTGGTGTGCCGCAGGGTTCTGTTCTTGGACCACTACTTTTCAATTTGTTCATTAACAATATAGGAAAGTATCTGAGAGGAAGTGTTCACTTGTTTGCTGATGATGCAAAGTTAGGTAGAGCAATTATGAGTTCACAGGATGTCAAAATTTTGCAGGATGATTTGGATAGTTTAGGGACTGGGCTAGGGAAAATGGATGTCAATTTAATCTGGCAAAGTGTAAGGTTATGCATTTTGGAGTGAAAAGATTAGCAGCAGTATATCACATTGGTGGTACCGTACTCCAGGAGATTGATGAGGCCAGGGATTTGGGAGTGTTGGTGGATAGAGAGTTGAAGTTTACGGGCACATTGCAAAAGTGGCTAAATCAGCTCATCAAATCACTTGGTTACTGAAAAATACTTTAACAAGCAGAGACAAACAAGTTATTGTTCCTCTATATCGAGCCCTGATAAGACCCCATCTGGACCACTGTGCCCAGATTTGGGCGCCAGGGTTTCTTCTTGATGGGGAGGAGGTGGAGAGGATCCAGAGACGAGTGACCAAAATGGTGGCAGGTCTATGGAATGAACCTTATGAGAACAGATTGAAGATTTGTGGTTTGCAAAAATTGGTTGATATGCAGGAAAGGGGTGATGTGATTGAGACATTCAATTTACTGAAAGGTTTCTATAAGATCAATCCAGAAGATATTTTTGAGAATAGGACTGGTGGTGGGAGGACTAGGGGCCATACATGGAAGCTGGGCAAGAATGTGATTAACCAGGGTGTTAGAGCTAGTTTTTTTACTTGGAGCGTGGTAAATGAGTGGAATAAGCTGCCAGAGTCTGTTGTGGGTGCTATGACTGCAAATGAGTTCAAGGTGAGGTATGATAGATACTGTGTGAATGTCGAATAGTTGTTCTTGACATGATGTTAGGGCCTCCCTCGATGAGTCTGTCGACTCCTTGGAGTTGCCCAAAATAATAATAATAATAATAATTATTATTATTATTATTTTCTATGCACTAAATTAGAATTGCAAATCATTCAACGCATTTTCTTTGATTATTCTAATTTTTTGATTCAGAGATGTAGTAATGGCTGCATATAATTACTGACTGAGTAGAAGTTACTTTGCTGTACATCCAGATGGTCGAAAGTAGGAAAGGAACACAGCCAGAAGAGAATTGTAGAGTTTCTGTGTCTTCAATATATGAAGAATGAACAGAAATTAGATGAAGAGTTAGAAATTGAAGACTGAGAGAGGATATCTTTAAAAAGGGGAAATAGGTGAAGTTTTTAGTAGTCACTGATCCATATAGGATTTAAATCAGTTAAAAGTGAAAGGAGCTTTATTGCTCCTTTCACTTTTAACTCTCCCATTTCTAAATTAACTCTCTAGTTTTTTTAGAAATGGGCTTGGTAAAGTTTGTGTTAATTAGCATTTTCAGTTTGAAGATATATATCTGCATAGTCAGTCCCATCACTTCCCTTCTCATAAGCTTGGAATAATTTCCACCTTGGGACATAGAGCCCATTCTCTTCTGGATGACCCATATGAACTTACTTCTTACAGAAATAAACCATCTCAAAACTTCTTTCAAAGTTAATGGATATTCCAAGAGAATCATTGAAAGATTCCTTCTTAATCCTCCTAGACATCATTCAGAAGAAACAAATAGATTCAAAGGCAATATATCTATTCCTTTCATAAGTACAATTTCACATAAATTAGCAAAAGTTCTAAGAAAATACAATATCAGAACCTTGTTCACTCCACTTCCAAAGATCCGTTTCTTAATAAGCCACCCAAAACCTTGTCATCATCAACTCAAATACCCTGGTGTATATAAAATATTGTGTGATTGTGATATTCCTTATTTTTGGCAGACAGACAAATCTGTGGAATTGTGTATGGAAGAACACATGAGGGACATTACTTACAAGAGACAGCGAGCCAGTGCATTATCAAATCATATCCTTTTCTTGGCTAATCCTAATGATGAAAACCAAAGTCACAAAGTCTGCTGGGAAAAATCTACTGACATCTTCCTTTGCAATGATGAACTAGAGAGAAAAATCGTGGAATCTAGGAAAATCATCTTCAATCCTGTTCATCTAAATAATAACTTGAGCTACAACCTCCAAGATAGTCATTCAGCTGTAATCATGTACTGGTGTTCACGAGATGCTACTAGCACGTACTTTCCCAACAATACAAATGAAAGAACAGCTTTAAGTACAACCACAACGATTTAATGTCAATTATGTATAGTGACTCTCTATGATGTTCATAGTTTATTTAAGCTTCAGTGTTTTTTCTTTTATAATGTCACCTGATGAAGGCTGTTACAAGCCGAAACTAATATAAATTTTAATATAAAAACACGACTTCTAGTCGTGTTTTTATATTAAAACCTTTTTACTTAAATCTCGGTTCTAGTCATTCAATTCTTTTTAAAAAAAAAAAAAAAAAAAAAAAATGGTTTTAGTTATTTTTTCAGAATTTTTGATATAAAGAGTTAATTCATTTCAAAGTACTAAAACAGTTGATAAAGCTATAGTAGTTTATTTAATGGAGTTTGGTGGTACTTTCATATAGAAAGTGAAGTTATAGAAGTGTCTTGGATGAAGACGAGATGTTTTAAGATGCAAAAAGAATTTGACTGACTTGTGTTGCTCTTATACAGTATGGCACAAAAAAACAAAACCGTACTGAATAACTACAACGATATATGTTATGGAGTAAATGGGTTTATCAACAAACAAAATATATGTTCGCACATGATGAAATGTACATCTACAACTATTGGTGGAATCTCAGTCAAATAAAGCATTAGCAATGGTAGATTATGTTCTCAAAATGGGCACCTTATCTTTCAAGACAGGTTTTGTTGCTTATGCAAAGGTTCTCATCTTGGAGAACAAGGATTGGGACATCTGCTGGACATATAGTGTAATTTTGTCCCTTAGTTCAAGGTTTGAAGGCAGGTCATTGTGCAATGTCTATTCCTTCAACATACTCGAAACGAAGGCATCAATGATATGAGATCAGGAGAACATAATAGGTACAGGAATTCTGTGAACCCTAAATGAGGTTCCTGGGGAAGTGTTCTGGTAAATAGGCTCAGGTCACTATTGCTTGGGGGCATGCTTACAGAAGCGACGAACAAACTGCTCACAAACATGTTGTAGGCTTGGACACTGTTTGCTCTACCAACTCCGTATGTATGAAAATAATTCTCAACAATAAATGTCTTTTCTTTCGACATCAACACTATTGCTACAGCTAAATGTAATGGCATAGACTCTACACATGCTCTTCTATTAATGTACATGCAGTTGAACAGATATCTTATAGCACATGTACTGAAGAGGATGTCGAAGTTCACTACTTTTTTTTGCACCATACCATATAAGAAGAAATAGTTTTGTGTAAGCTTTACTCCTATGTTAGCTCAGGAGGGAATAAAAGTTTCTGTAAGAAGCAAGAAACAGAAATTCCAGAAGTTTATTGTCCGTAAAGGGGTAACAACTTTTAGATTAGATTGTGTGATTGAAAAGAAGTTGTGATCTATACTTGCATTTGAGTAGTTGATTTGATGTTGTGTGTGTGTGTGTGTGTGTGTGTGTGTGTGTGTGTGTATATATATATATATTTTGTAAATTAAAAGCCGGCCTAGTTGGCCAAGTAGTCATCATATCTACTCTCCAGCCAAAAGGCTGTGGCTTTGAATCCCGCTGTGGGAATGGATGTTTGTGATTGTCTGTAAAAATACTAGCGATGATGGGCAGTAGATGGCGTTGATGTAGATGATGGTAGTTGCGGTTCATTGTAGTTGGTGGATTAAGTGGTGGAGACAGAGTTGTAGAGTAGGTGCTCTCTCTCTCTCCAGTGGTGGCTCGTACATAAGCACTGCAATACTGCAGCACCCCAAAGGAAAAAACGAAAAAATTAAATTTTGTTTGTGTTTATAAATAATAACAATGCTTACAACATTATATAAATGCAATACGTATGTTAAAGGTTACAGCTTATGTTTTGACATGGATTGAATAGTTAATAATTGGAATTGTTTAACGCTTTAGATTACGAAACAAATGCACTGCGATCTAACGCAGTGTCGAAATTATCACATTCAGCCAATTGCAGCTAGACTCGCCGATATTCATTTGCGCTTCTCATTGCACGTTACAAGTGATTCCGACACTGCTCGTTTGGGCAATGTATCATATGCTTGTGCGCGTTATTTCTGTGAGATATGAAACCTTTATTATTGGTATGTGTTCGTGGTGAGGGTGAACTATTTTTTGTAAATCTTATTTTATTTTGTTAAAATAACATATAATTATATATTTATTATAGATACAAGGCTGAATTATGACGAGTGTCACTGTTGAAAATATGAAAAGAATTATATTTTTTCAGTTATCGTTACAACACGAAACAAATGTACTGCAATCTAACGCAGTGTGAGAATTATCGTGCCAGTTGCAGCTAGACTCGCCGCTATTCGTTTGCGCTTCTCATTACATGTTACAAGTGATCCGACACTGGTTGTTTGGGCATTGTATCGTATGCTGGCACGCGTTATTTCTGTGAGATGCGAAACTTTTATTATTGGTGTTTGTTCATGGTGAGGGTGAAATATTTTTAATAAAGCAATTTTTTAATATGTAAATTTATTTATTAATAAATTGGTTAATGATTAGGAAAAAAAAGAATTTTTTTTCCTAATCAGTTTATTTTGTATATGCAGCATCCCTGCTTAAAATTTTCACTGGCCGCCACTGCCTCCCTCGATAAGTCTTTGTACTCCCTGGAGGTGTTACGTGATAATAATAATAATATTAAAGAATTTAATTTTAGTTATGTGGTGTGTGAAAACTCAATCTTGTAATGGCTTTTGAGTTAATGGATTCACTTAGAAGATGAAGAATTTAGAATATATTTGATATCCTGGAATATGAAACTGTATGTGCAAGGTTAATTTGTAGTTTAGTTTCAGGTGTTTTCTTTTGTATTTTGAAGTAAGAGTGGAGAGAGTAATTTACACTGGTACATAAATAAGATTGCATGCACTATTTAAAAAGAAAATGCTTTAATCATTACTCAGAGATATTAGTTAGTCTGTAATTTGCTTCTCCTGTCTTGGAGCCACCTTTATGTAATAGAACTCTTTTTTTTTTTTTTTTTTTTTTTTTTAATCACTTCCTTTGAACCTCACCAGAGCTGAAACTTAAGACTTAAACAACTTTCAGAAGCACTACCAGTTCTTGTTCTTTCTTGTAGCATGGACTGAATTCAATAACTGCAAAGTCTCTAACTGGATTTCATGCCCTTGCAAAATCACTTAGCAGATCAACTATTTCTTCTGCATTTGTCACTTTCCTACCATTGGCACCGAGTAAAATTATCCTACCATAATCATTCTTTCTCTTCCTTGCTATGTAGCAAGGTCTTCATCCTCTTGAAATTCTGGTGACTAGATCAAGACAGTATTATTCAGATGTGGTCTCATCTGAACTTTATACAAGAGGAACACCACTTTTTTTTTAACCTCTGATGATCAACATGCTCCTCTGTATTGCAGCAGTCCTGTAGGTTACTTTACCATCTTCATGATATGTCTACTAAAATTCAAATTTTATCAACTGTCACCAAACCTTTGTGTCCCCTACCTCCTGTAGCATAGTTCTATTGATAGAATATGCATTTGCCCATTCATTTGCCCACCTGTCTGGCTTATTCAAATCTTTCTGAAGGTCCACTACATTAGCAACATTTCTAATAACCCTCCCAAACTTTGCATTATCTGCAGACAAGTAAATATCTTTCTCAAATTCAGTAACAATATCATTAACCTAATGGGTAAACAGTAAAAGTTCAGTTACTGAGCCTAGTCAAACCCTACCTTGTGACCTTCCTTTTCCTTGATACTACTCTCTGATATCTGTCAAACAGCCAATTCCAGTCTGATTTGCTAACCTGGTATCTAAACCCATATGATACAATTAAATATCAACTTATCATGTGGCACCATCAAATGCCTTTGCAAACTTTAAAAAAAATGGCAGTATATACATTTCTATCGTTATCTGATTCAGCAATCTGAAGGCTAAATTCTGTAATCAAACATCCTCATTAACATGCAGTGCTTGACCCTCTTAGATAATGTTTGTCCTCATCTGCAGATTTTGTATACAATCACTAATTTCTCCAGAATCTTAACTACAAATGAAATAAAACTCATAGTTTGGCACCTCTATTCAGTCATCACCCTTATGCATGGTATACTATCATAGATATCCTCCATTCTTTGGGCACTTCTTTAATAGCCACCCTCTCATTGCAAACAATGAAATCAATAGAACTCTCACTTCCTTAGCACATTCTCTTAAAACATGGCAAAATCTCATCCAGTTCTACTGCTGTCTTATTTATTTTATTTATTTATTTTTTTTCAATGTTGAACCCATACATGAGAAGTTGGTTGATCAACCTATAGTTACATTAGTACTGTATATGGGAGTGTGTTGGGAAAGTAGGAACTTGTTTACATTTAATTTAAAAGACTGTATATTGTATTCCTTGGGAAACACAACAGGGGAAGACTGCTCCACAATACAGCAGTTGTAGGGACGAAGGAAGAGGGAAAAAAACTTGTTCTGTGTGTTTCAAGGTGCACTGAGAAGGGATGTTGAGCAGCAGCTGCATGTGCTCCAACTAGTTTAGTACTAAATGGGGAAATTATTGATGCTATTTCATATGAACTTTTCCCATGGAAAGATTTATAGAATATACATATTGCTGAAATCAAACGTCTTTGCGTAAGTGTGTGTGTGGGGGGGGTGAGTTAGCAAAAGATGGGTCATTAATAAGCCTAATTGCTCTCTTCTATATTGAGTCAAGCATTTTGAGGGAACTTTTTTTAGGGGCTCCACTCGATATATGAGAGCAGTATTCAATAGCTGCGCAGATTTGTGATTTATATAAGATTAACAGCTGTTCATGGGTGAAGTAACATCTTAGGCAAAAGAGAAATAATCCTAATTTTTTTGAAGCTGTGGATGAAATAGTTGTTACATCAGGAGAGGCTTGAGGTCAGGGTAATTGCAAGAAGAGAAATTTCAAATTGTCTGGAAATTTGGGTATTGTCAGAAATAATACTGGGAAAGAATACTTCTTTATTATGAGAAGTAAGACAGAACTGAGTTTTATTAGCATTGAAATTGACGAGGTTATTGGAACCCCATTGGAGGATGGCTTGGAGATCAGAATTGAGGATGATTGGTGTTGATAGGTTGAGGTGAGTTGTGTAGAGTAAGGTTTATCAAATGAAAGGGAAGAGTGCAATGAGCTATCATCTGCAAAACTGTAGATTGGGTTGGAGGTCAACTGAAGTAGGTCATTGATATATAGCAGGAAGACAGTTGATAAGAGGACAAAACCTTGTAGAACCCTGGCATTAGTTGAATGGTGAGAGGATAAGGAACCATCCATCATCACACATAGTGTGCATCCAGACAGAAAGCTGGCAATCCGACTACAGAAGTCCTGATACAGACCAAACGATGGTAGTTTGCTTAGAAAGCTTTTGTGCCAGATGGACAAAAGCTTTGGAGATATCAAATGCAACCACTTCTCCATGGCATTTGTCCAGAGATGGGTGACATACATGAGCATATCTGTTGATTGGCATTCGTTTATTAGGCAGGTGCTTTCAAGGTAGTATAGGAGTTGGGAATTGATGATTTTTTTCATTACTTTAGACAAGACAGATGAGTGAGATGAGTGGTAGTTGGATGGCAGTCATTTGTTGCCCTTCTTTGGAATGGGTTGAATATGGACTAATTTCCAGGCTGTGGGATAGATACCAGTGGAGTAAGAGAGTATATACAGGTGACATAGGATAGGAGTCAGTTCTGGTGCAGAAACTTTCAGGACAATTGGAGGAATGCAATCAGGGCCAGGTGACTTTCTAATTTGGACAGTATTTTTCTGATCTCTTTCTGGCAGATGAATATAGGGGGCATTGTATGTTGAACATCTGGATTGATTTGGGGTCATTTGCCATTGTCAGTTATGCATGCACGCATTGGAAGCAATATCTGAAGCCAGGAGATTGGCTTTTTCTTTGGATGATGATGCAGTAGAGCCATCTGGGTATGATAGGGGTGGCAATAGTGTTGGGCAGAAGTTACGGCCAATTGCTTTGGCAAGAGACCAAAAGGCCCTGCTGACGTTTGGACAGGCTGCTAGTTTCCTGCCTTTTGCTCTTTCGAACTCTGTTTTGGATGCATTGATTGTTTCTTTGCATCTATTTTGGGCTTCAATATAAGTTCTAAAGGAGAATGGAGTTCTTGATTTGAGTCAGTTATGGTATGTTCGGTTTACATTTGTACAGCCTTGGCACGTCAACCAGGATTTAGTTAGGGAATGGCAGTTAGAGTAGTGTGTGGAAATGTATGTTTCCATTCCAGTGAGGATTACTTTGGTGATAAATTCGGTGCATATGTTTAGGATGGAAGGCCAGAAGCAATAGTCCAAGTCATGGAGGCTGTCCCACTTGGCACTGTTATAATGCCAAACTACTCCTGTATGGGAGTGGCAGTGTAAGCATTGTTGCATGGGGAAGGAGATGAGCACTAGATTGTGGTCAGAATTACCTAGGAGGACCCACTACATTCACTGTGCATTTGGAAGGGTCATTGGTGAGGAAGAGATCCTCACCAATTTGGGGAGTGGTTCCGGTCATCTGGTATTCTGGTTGGCATCTGAATAAGTTGTGTAAGGTCATTAGCGATGGCAAAATGTTTCAGCATCTCTGCCTGCATGATCTGTACAACTGGAGGAGGAAAGCCAGTTGCTGTTGTGGACATCAAAATTCCCTAGAAGGATGATTTCGCTGTTGGGAAAGTGGGACTGGAGAAAATGATTTTTAAGGAGAGGAAATTAAAAAGCTCAGTGTAGTTGGTTGCATTAGGGGAGCGATAGAGACAGCAAATGAATGAGTGAGGAAGGGATATTTTCAATGAAAGAAGTTCAAAGTTGGGTGATTCTAAGTTGGATGCTCTCTGGCAAGGTTGAGATGAATAGTGTTGAGGGAGGTGAGATTTGAGTTTCTGTCAGAAAGATTAGGTGGGGTGTTTGGTAGACTGAAGGTGGTAGTGAACACAGATGTTGGTGAAGTGGATATGCAAGGTTCGGTGAGGCTTATATTTGATGGCAAGGGTCCTGTATATTTCCTATGTAGTGCCTGCATACTAGTTTCCATGGTGGCTACTAGTTGCATCATTTGATTTTTGTACTAATTTAACTTGTTTGTAGTCAGTGATCCAACTGATGTCTGCATTCTGGCATTTTTCTTCAAGTTCTCTTCGAAGATGGTGTCCTTGTTCCCTCTCGGCAAATGTTAGGTCTGGTGGAGCATGCATGTGCGATTGGAGACAAGTGTGTGTGTGTGTGTTTGAAGTTGTCGTTGATTGCTGTTATTAATTTAGATTTGCTTAGTATTTGAAATAAATTCTCCTTGTGTACTTCTAAACTTTCAATCTTCCCCACACCTTTTGGAATAAAATCTTCTATTCCAGGATGAAATACCAATGGAGTGATCATTAAACAACTATTATGTTCATCTGCATTTGTCATTTGATCCCTATTTCCCTTTACCAAGGTCATTCATCCACAATCATTTCTCCTTTTTCTGGCTCCATAACAAAAGAATTCCCTATTTTGGATTTCAGTACTAGTCTCTTCTCATATTCCAGTTTTGTCTTCCTTACTATACTAGTCACCTGGCTTGAGGCTTATGTTCCTTATGCAACTGTTCTCTGCCTTTCTTTATACTTTTTTTTCGTAACTTTTTTTTTATCTGCAGTTCCTTTTAATTTTATTAGTCATCATGTTATCTTTTTCACTTGAGGTATGCGATTTGCCATTACTGCTGAATCCAGCTAAGGTTGGTCGATTGGTAGAGCATCTGCCACTAATGGCTCACAAAAAGTTAAGCAAGTTGAGTGCAGTTAGTAGTTGGAAGGGGTTCAATCGTTTGATGCTGTTGGCACACTCTCTCTCGATGAGTCTTTGGACTCCCTGGAGGTGTCACATTAATAATAATAATAAATATTTTTTCCCTAATTTAGTTTCCATTCATTGCTGATATCTCTCCTTTCCAATTTTTCCATATATGAAATGCCCAAAGTTGATTTCTAAGCTTATAATTACTTACCTTGCAATTCCATCAATTCATTTCTCCTTGACACTTCTGCTTCAAATCTGATTTGGAGGAACTTTTCCTAGGCCTTTTTTCCCAAATCTTGGAAGCCATTTTCTTTTCCTGTTTATTGTTTAAAATTGCTTTTCTGTCCAGGAAGCAAGAATGAGTAGCGAGTTTGTTATCACCCATTCCTTATGTTTATTTATTTCCTTTTTGGCTGTTTTAGTTTGTGGTATTTAGTGAAATCAGTTAGTTACTGGTCTACAGGTGGTGCATTTGGGAAAAGCTTGGCACAGTACAATATTTGGAATTTGGATGTTAAATCTATTGTTAGACAAGGATGCACTTTATCTCCACTTTTACTAACCATCTTTGTTTATCATTGGAATTTTATTGATTAGTTCCTTAAATGTAACAGTTAATATTTAAAATAACTTTTCTTATATGGAATTGCTTCAAGTTGAAACTGTAATAGTAATGTCAATATGCATTATGTTAATTACAGGTATTAGAAATATATTTTCATTCACATATATTTGTGAATTTCTAAAGTAGTGAAATGTATTTTGAACATTTCATTAAATGTTCATAACTACAAAGAAGAGATGTAATAGTGAGCATATTGCTAATTACCCCATCCTCCATATGTGAGGGCACACACATAATTTATTACTGAGCATGCCATACAAATGAGATCACTCTTCTTGAATAAATATTTGGTTTCAATTAACCTAGTTGTGGAATCCAGTATTTAAAAGAAAAAGAAAGGAATAAAATATATCTGCTTTAGGAAATGGAAAGATTTTGTGATGTGTATGTACATGTGTGTTATTAGAACTCGCATCATTGTAAAATATTTCTATTTTTCTTTTTTGTCTTAGTGCAGGGGAATAACTTCTATTCTAGATGCTTATTTTATTTAAAAGAATGAAGTCTAAGAAATAATTTTTTTTTTTAATACAACCATCGAGATTTTAAAATAACGTATAGGTAGTACAGAAATTATATTTTAAAGAAAAAACAATATTTTAACATGCTCTACTAACAAAGATAATGGGAAAGGATTATTTTTATAATTCTAATATGAAATGAAGTAACATTGTTTTGAATGTAGAAAACTGCTGAACATATAAAGTCCTGCAAAGTGTTGTTTCTTTTTAACAATTTTTTTAAGAATAACTAAGTTGTAAAGAAAACAAGAAATCTTGTTTTCTATATATTCATATAGAAATTCTATATTTCTATATTCAAAGAATAAAAAAAAAAATTGACCTTTTATAAGTGGCTGAATGTGGAGTTTTGTTAATCATACAAAATTAGGACAATTCACAGTTATTGTGCAAATAGAATGTACTGTTATAAAAATTCATGTTTTTTCCCATTATATAATTTACATTATAAAAGCTCAAAGCTAATAATAATGTAAATGCCTTCTGGATTTCTGTCCAGAACATGGATTAGTTATTACTAACACCATTCCAACATAAAAAAATGTGCACAAATTCACACAGACAGAAGATGCAAGAAATAAGAAAATCTCATTAATTTTGTTACAGTTGATAGCGATGTTTTCCCACTGGTTCAGGACACAAGAGTATGCAGAGGATTTGAAATGGGAAGTGATCACTTCAATTTTAAGCCTGATACAATTGAATTTCATATTGAAAAGAAGAGTGTGTAAGAAAGTTTTAAAACAAATTAAGGTTGAGCAGATTTCAGAAGTGAACTATACATTGAAATACACAAACATCATTAATGAAAAAAATGAAAGAGTTTGAAAACCAGAACCAAACCTTGGAGACTCAGTGCAAATCCTAAAGAAAACATTGATTGATTCAGCCAGAGAGGCATGTGGTGAAGTTGTCTGTAAGGATAGAAAAATCAGAACTCCCAGGTTGATTCAGGAAGTTAAAGAGGCAGTGAAGGAAAAGAAGAAAGCATATTGAAATTCCTGGAAAGTAAGTCAGCTTGTGCTCTAAGAGAATACAAAGAAAGTGAAGCACTGCATAAAACGCAAAATAAAAGTCATTAGAAGACTTTGGTAACAACATAGAACTGTTGTTAGCAAATATCAGGAAGGTGGCAAAATATTCTGGTGGCTATTGAAAAAGCTTAAAAATGGAGGAAAAAGTACTGTAAAAGGAATCAGAGATGATAAAGATGTTGTGAAAATCGAAGATAAAGATGTTGTGAAAATCGAAGATAAAGATATTCTAGATGTGTGGAGTCATTACTTTGCAATACTGCTAAATGAAATAAGCTGTGTCAGCATGATGATAGAAAACTTCTAACAGAAATGCAGTCAGGAATATATATCCATGTTTATATGTTTGCATTTCATTTTTTGTAACCCTGATTCACCCCTTTTGTTCTTACTTTGTGAAATGTTGTAAATGGTCAACTGCCACTACTATTGACTACCATAATTTATTATTTCTACTATATCTCATGTTCTCACACTCTATAGTTTAACAAATTTATTTGTTTTCTGACTGCGCCAGTTAGACCATGTATTGAGTGCGAAATTATAAGATTTTTCAAACTAAAGACAAAGCAGATATTGTTTTTATTCTTTCCTGCTTATGTTAATCTTTACTCTTAATTAGTCATGGCTTGATTATTGATCACTTAAACTTAATCTAATGCAGGTTCGAAATTTTCAGGATAGCACATTGACAGAATCAGTCTGGCATGTTGTTCACAAACCATTTAATTAAATCAAAAGGATTATTTACACAGTCTATTTCTCTGTTAATTCTGTTACAATTCTCTGTTAATTTCAATGCTTCCCTTGAAGTTAAATCACAATCTAGAGTATCCTGCTAGTCATACATACACAAACTGAAAGTAAAGCATACCTTGAATAAGATTAATTCAGTATTAATTTTCATTATCTAGTACAGTACAGTACACTAGATACAGTATGCTAGAAAAGTGTTCCTTTTGTTCTCGATCTCCCACCAAATTTCTTCTTACTCCAAGTCTTCGATTATTCTAAGCCCTCTAGGACCCTTAACATGGTGGCAATGTGCAGCGCTTTCCTAGTGGGACATCCTGACGATTGACAATACTTCTAATGCCGGTGGATCCAAGTAGGAGAAGATTGAGAACCTTAATACCTACGATGCTTCTCTTTTCAATTACTGACTACAGATCTCGTGTGGTGGCCGACCAGGTAAGAGAAGATTGAGAAACCTAAGACTTGCAATGCTTCTTTTGATTACCAACAACGGACCTCATGTGGTGACAGACTTATGTAAGAAAAGATTAAGAAACCTGAGACAAAATCCTTCTCAACAATTCAGCTTATAAAGGCCTGTACTTATGCTGTATGCATGCACTCATCTCTTGAAACTTTCGTATTTGGTCATGTGTTGATATCCAGACATGATTATGTCATGCTTTGCGTGTCTTTTAAAATTGCCATAAATGGATATGGGTTAGCATCATTATATAATGATGTCATGTGCCACATTATTTTAACAAAGACCTATGATTGAGTTATTACAAAATACAAAATTATTACACACATAAAATTGACATTTCTTTAAGTGCAGTTTCCTTAGAAAAGCATGTAAAACTGAACATGATAAGTTACTTATGATGAGAGATTTTAGATCCATACTTGAAGTAGAAAAATTCATCAAAATCCTGAAAAGTGGAAAGGCAACTGGAGTAGATGAAATTTGTCCAGAAATGCTCAAATCTGGAGGTATAAAAGTTTAACAGTGGCTGCATCATATAATTCAGAAGGTGGTTAAATTCTAGATGATTGGAGCAGAGCTCTCCATCTATAAAAAGGGAAATAAAACACTGCGAGAATTGCTGAGGTGTTTCCCTGCTGAGTATTCCTGGTAAGATTTATGCCATTTATGTCTGGTAAGATTTCTTACCGTTTCTCAAGTATACTTGAGAAACAGCTAAGAAAAATTATGGAAGGGAAGCTTGGTGAAGAGCAAGTTGGATTCAGGCCAAATAAAGGTTGTGAGGATCACATTTTCACTTTAAGACAAATAGTTGAGAAATTTTGGAAATATAACAAGGATTTGAATTTAAGTTTTGTTGATCTGGGAAACGCATATGACAGGGTGCCAAGAGGAATGCTTTTCAAAATGTTAGTTATATAGTGTTAATGAGACATTATATCCAGCAATACATAATCTTTGTTTCAGCTGTAAGTCACCAATTAGACTTGAAGGAGGTACAGGGAGATGGATCACATTATGAAAGAATTGGTATTAACACATATCAAAATTGGTGATGTTAATCTTAGCTCTTTACTTTATCAGGTGGTGTTATACTCCTGAATAAATTTTGTACAGGTGTGTAAAATTCCCTCACTAAATTGAATAACTGTTGTAATAAATTGGGTATGAAAATCAGCAATAAAAAAGACAAAGACAATGAAAATTGACAGAAACATTGAAAACATCAACTACTCTGAATGGTGGACCTATAGAACAAGTAAAACATTTCAGCTAATTAGGCACAATTTTTAGTGAAGATGTAAATTAAATATGGAAATAGACAACATAATTAGTAAAGTTGGTATGGTAGGAAATCAGCTGAATAATTTATATGGAATAAGAAACAAATTAGTCAAAACAGTAAATTAGCTGTATACATAACTGTGTTCAAACCAATTTTTACTTATGGATGTGAGAGCTGGGTGTTAGAAATAAAACACTTGATCAGAAACTGGAGACTTCTGATATGAGACTGATGGCATCGATAGCAGTATCACATTAAAAATGAGGATATTAGGAAAGAACTTTCTATTGCTAGCATTCAGGTGTGTGTTTGTAGAGCTAATCTCAGATGGTATGGTTGGTTAAACAGAATGAGAGAGGAAAGATTAGCAAAACAAGTGTTCTTTGTCAGAGGAAAGATCCAGAGGAAGACCATGATGTAGATGAATTTATAGTGTAAAAAGTGCCTTAAAAGACAGAAATATAAGATCTGATAATATTTGAATCTTGACAGATAACAGATTAATTTGGAGGAAAATTGGTCAAAGTTTGTAATGGTATAAATTTTTCATGCAGTAGTATCATAATACCAAGTTATGCAACTCTGTTAATGATATGAATGTACATTATTGTGTAGGTGATTATGAAGAAAGATTTATACTTCTTAAGTATGTTGTAGGATATCTGTATTAAAATTCAGATATCCCAAAATTAAAAATGAATTGAATTAAATAAAGTAAGAAGCTAATATTGTGGTATTATTTTGTAAACTTATTAAATGTTTGCTTCTTTTTTGTATGTCACGAGCATGGAATTTTGAGATGTCATTATTTCTATTTTTGGTTGAAGTCTTGCTTACATATTATTATTATTATTATTCCTGATACCTCCAAGGAGTCCGAAGACTCATCGCAGGAGGACACCTACAACTGTCCAACCACTACACCGAACCTCTACTACGAATCATCTCCATCAACGCCATCTACCGCCCACCTCCAACACCACCACAACTAGTGTTTTTTGTCTGTAAATTGTGTGTGTGTTCTGAAGGGCCGATTTGTCTGTATGCGGGATGAAAAACCCGAGTTTCCGGGAGAAAAAACCCTGCTACCTCCGTATGAGATCGGCTAACTCACCTTCGATTGAAATCGTCCAGATAAAGATTCCTCCCATCGCGATGAGAATCGAACTTAGGCCTATTCCAATTGAAGGGCGCAATGTATCATCGTTCCTCCAATTGCACTACGGAGGCTCTATATAAAATAAATAAATATATAAATTTATAAAATAAATTTATTTAGATTAGATATTAGAGCATAATTTTAATTTTGTACAAACTGTCAGATGCTGAAATCTTGGTGCCGTTTGTATCACTTACAAGAGAAAACAGAGTGGCTACTGCAATTCATGTTGCAGGAATCATTAAGTGAACTTACCTCAATAGCAAAACATTGTGAACCAGAGAAATGTTATTTAAGTTAAGGGATATTATATCCCATATTGTTTCTTATTCGGCTAAGAAACAATATGGGATATAATATCCCTTAACTTAAATTAGTTCATGTCGCCGAATTGAAGCCTTTGGTTCTTCATATAATTAGTAATTTATTAGGACACCTTCTTGGCAATTCTCATAAAAGGGATGCAAGTTCTGTTCGCTACAAACTTGGTATTAACTAGGTCTACCTACTCACTGATGAGACCTCAAAAAAGGTTGAAACTGGTCTGGGTAGTGACCTTCTCTGATAATGTTGAACAATAATACAGCTCCTAGGAGCTAAGTTCACATTATGGGTAAATATCAAGAATAGTGATCGGAACTTGCTCCACCCTTTCTATGAGTTGCCTCAGCTTGCACTACCTAAGGAATCAGGTGCTGCACTATCCAGGTATTTGCTTACGCTTGGAATCGCTGAACTTTATATAGTTTCTATATTCGGCATGAAACTCTTTGAATTTCTTATTCAGCTAAGAAACAATATGGGATATAATATCCCTTAACTTAAATAAGTTCATGTCGTCGAATTGAAGCCTTTGGCTCTTCATATAATTAGAGAAATGTTATAATTCCTGCTGCTTCCATTTGCAATGTTAAAATTAAATAACTTTCTACACTCTCAAATGGAACTTTATTGCTATTTTAGTAGAAAGACAGTAGTGTTAGCAGAATGATAGGACAATAATTAATATTTAATATTTATTAACTTATTAGCTGATATTTTGTTGGTATCATATTCAACATCTTCAGAGCACAAGAACAGCATGTCACAAGTACACAAAACGGCAACAGTTTGGTATAACGGGACTAGTTTAAAAAAAAGAAAAAATTGTAATGGTCAACCCAAGGAACTAAAGTCCTAAATGGTCGGTCACGTTGATACATTTTTAGTGCATTTAAATAGCAACACCCTAAAATCCACTCATAATGGAACAGCAAGCTAATGATTGTGCGGTCTGTGGGGGGGGCGAAGAAAGTGGAAATCAAAGGAAAAACTACTTTATTGAAACAAAATCATTTAATGAACCTATTTATTGACACAAACATAAAATACACACTGGAAATAAAATAATAAAATGTATAAAATCCACTGTATTGAATAAACTAGTTAGGCTTATGGGAACATATCAATATTGCAAAATATACTGAGCAACTAATTAAAACTGAACAATAACAGTTAATCTAAACATTAATGGCTTCTTAGGCCTGTGTTGCAGAGCAAAGCTTTTCATATGATGGTGATCATTGGAAATTGACACTCTTAGTTCTCTTTCTATATTTAGGTTTTAAAGCAGCCACTGCAGAAAACCTGATTTCGCAAAGATAAGATATTGGAAATGGCAATAGTGCATGAAAAGCTCTTGACTTCAGTGCAGAAAATTCATCATCAACACTGGCTCAAAATTCAAGCAGCGATTTAGATGTAAATTGTCTTTTGATTTCGCTGCTTGTCGCGAAGTCTATAAATTGCTCTTCTGCTTTCAATTGAGAAACCTTCAGGGGTAATTTGAAATGGGTTTCTAACTCACTCGTAAATTGCCATTATGTTGTTGTTGGTTATAAAATAGTTTCTAAAATTCTTTCAACATTGTTAAACGATTTTCATTAGTTGCAAATAAAACTTTGTGTTGCTCTTCTGCCTTGTAGGTTTTGATAAATTCATCCACATTTGCAAACATTTCTAATTTTTGTTGCTTTACCTTTTTGTTCCATACTTCATTTTATATAAAAAGCATTAACTCTGTCACTCATAAGATATGTGAATTTTTTCATTGGAGTTACAGGTTTAATATATTTAGTTTCTCGAATATGTCCACCAAGTAACTCAATTTCATCACAAATAAGTTGTCTCTAAACTTCTCTGCTTCTTCTTGATTTTCCTCTTCCAAGAAGATTGTTATTTTGTCTCTTAATTCGTAAACATATTGTATCCATGGGAATAACCATCTTGTCTCACAGTAAAATAGTAATGCTGAATGTTCTGCTCCAGCCATGTCTTTACAAAGTTCAGAAAACAGTCTTCATTTTAAATGTCTAATTTTTATATAATTCACCATTGTTATAACTGTTGTTAACACAATGTTTAGACCAGGACTCATTTCCTTTGCAGCAAGAGCTTCTCTATGAATCATGCAATGTGTCCAAATACATTGCGGGGATTTTTCCATCACAATGGCTTGTAAACTTTTAAACCATTCAGACATAACTCAAGCACCATCGGTGCAAATTTCAACACAATTTTACACTGTATGTTTGCATTGCATATAAAATCATCCAATATTTTGAACAATTCAGATGCTATAGCTCTTTTTTCTATTGGTTTACAAAACAATAACTCTTCAACTGCTCATAATCCATTGCAAAATCAAACATAAGCAATTAAATGACAACCCTTGTTGTTATCTGTTACTACATAAAGTTGAATTGAGAATAATTGGTCACAAAGCTTCAACAAAAGTTGTTGCAGCATATCTTCACATATCAATATCTACAATATCAATCGCATTTGGCAAAATTAGGTGCAAAAAGCCTTAATAGTGTTGAGGGTTTTTGCACCTAGCTATTTTATATGCAATTTTGTAAGAAGCTAGTAAAGTTTTTTTCATTTACAGGCGAAGCTTTTTTTAATGCTAGATTTTTGCTTTTCAAAACATTTCAATTTGGCAGCAACGACCTCTGAAGATTTGTTAGTGTACTCTTTATGAAGTGTTTCCAAATGTCTTTTAAGTTTATTCTGTTTCATGCTATCAGCCGCCAAAATTTTTGAACAAATAACACAGTGGTCTTTCTTCATCATTTACTTCAGTCTTTGTAAAACCAAAATTTAAATATTCTGCTGCATTTCTTTATTTGACTTTTGGAGTGATATTCTGTGAACCCTGAATTTGTTGAAGTTGACACTTCGCAGTCATCAGACGCCTGCTTACGTCCAATTAAAAATTTATCCATTTTTCTACACTAGAAAAGATTGTTTTTCTACTGTGTATCACAGTCGTTGTGAATATGAGTAAAATAATGCTGACCATCGACTTCTTACTGTTGGTCACTGCTGTTGTCTTGCCATTTCAAACCTTATTTATACTCACAGAAACATTCTAGAACATTTGAGACTTCCTGTGATGAAATCGCAAATGTTTCCGAAAGGGCGATATGGTTCAACGGTCTGTGTAGTGATGCCAGATCTATACAATTCTTGAAAGATTTTGACATATTTAAATTTGTATGAATATTTAAAAATTTTAATTAATTCCTTTTTTTTTTTTGATCTGTTAACTTTTATGGATTTTGTCAGTGTCTCAACACAAGAATTGCAAGAGGGGGGGGGCACCACAAAACTAATATTAAAAAATGGGGCACACATTGAAAGAAGGTTGAGAAACACTGAGATACACTAATCACGTGGCTTCCTGATGGCTCATTATCTTTTTCTGTTTATAGAAAATCCACACATACAGGGAAATATTTGCACAAACATTCATGCCATCATCCAGCTCAACAATATGGTATCCTAAAAACACTTACTCACAGAGCTAGAGCTATATCTGTTCCAATTCTCTTGCCACTGAACTTACTTCCATCACACTTTCTTAGTTAATGGCTATAATCCCCACAGAATAGGAAAAATAATAAATGCTCCCCCCCCCCATTGCCTATTACACAAGACTACAGATATCTAGAGTGCTAAATAAATGTCAGCTATGCACAATATTTAAACCATTTGTCAAATTGGTAACTCTTGTCTGTTCACCTAAGGGCAAACTCTCTTCTTTATTACATCCAGGAGCATACGAAGTGCCCCGTTCTTGTGACCTAGTTTACTATGGACAGACATGAAGAATTGTCGACATTCACCTTAGAGCACATAAAAAATCCATTTGGCACTATCGTTATGGCAAGTTTCAGCCTAGCAGACCCTGCCTTGGATACCCCTTCACATAGGATCAAATGGAAGAAAACAAAAGTGCTACACAAACAACATAAGTTAGAGAGATTGGTTTTGGAATCAGCAGCAGCTTTAAAACATACTCCAAACCTCAACAAGTATGGCTGTATCAATTTACCAAAAATATGGGAGACAATCATTTTAAGAACTGATTAATACTTGTTTTCTTTCTCTTTATCCAACAATAGATGTGCCAATTAGGACTTTAGTTCCTTGGACTGTTGCAATTTTTCAAAACCTAGTCGCACTGTAACACCAAATTGTTGTTTTGTGTACTATGACAAACTGTTCTTGTGTTCTGAAGTTGGATATAATGCCAGCGAAATATCAGCTATTAAGTTTATAAATATTAAATATTAGTTATTTTCTTATTATTCTGTATTATGAATCAGTATCATTAAATAAACTAGCATTTATTCCATTTAACACACAACACTAATAACTGTAATGGCAGCTCACATTTGACTGAAGAGGAAGTCACACTGCTACATTCCCAAATACAAAATTTAAAAGAAATTAACAAATATATCTAAGTTTTCAGTGACATATGTTTGGAAGGAGAACACAGCAAGCAGAGAATTGTGAAGTTTCTGTGTCTTTGATAAATGAAGACCAAGCAAAAAATTAGAAGAAAAGTCAGGCAGTGGAAGACTGAGAGGGGAAATCCTTTTAAAAAGAGATAAGCGAGAAGTTTATTTTAATCATTAATCCAGTGATTAATCAGTGAAAACTGAAGGAAACTTTATTGCTCTCTAGTTCTTATAGGAATCGATCCAGTAAAGTTTATCCCGTTTTGTTTATATTTTTAGTCTGAAAAGTGATTTGAAACTGCTGATATGGTTTTTAGTAGTTTCTTCAATGAAACATTTCTTCCGTTTCTTCGGTGTTAAGATTTTCATGTAGAAAATAAATTCTGAAGTGAATGAAACCGTTTATATGGTCTTGAGTAATTTATTCAGCCGAGTTTGCTGTGACTTTCATATTTAAAGTAAACTAAATTATTATTATTATTATGTAACACCTCCAGGAAGTTTAAAGACTCATCGAGGGAGATGAGTTATTTCAGTGTTTGGATGTATAGTCAATATATGCTTTCTTTAGTATTCTATAATTCAGGATACAAAAGGAATTTTTGTTTTATGTTGCAGTCATAGGAAATTGTTTCTGTTATTTTTCTTCCCATATGAATTCAAGAAAGAGTGAAAGTTCTATGGGAGGCAGGAAGCTCAAGTTTCAGATATTTTTTCCATAAAAATAACTTAGCTTATATAATTGAAAGCGGCAGTGCAAAAAAGTGATTCATGTTGTGATCTGAAATATATATATTGAATATATATTTAATATATATATATATATTAAATAATATTGAATTCATGCTGTATATATTTGTGTTCTTTTTGTAAATTAAATATTTCTCTTGTGATTATAAAGGTGTTAGATGTGTGCTAGAGTTAAATGGTTAATGGGTTTATGTAAGAAAAGTTTTATGTATGATATCCTGGGATCTGAATCAATATACAAGATTGATTTTGATTTGTAGTATACTTCAGATATTTTCCTTTTATTTTGAAATTAAGAGTTAAACTACTCGGAGTTGAAGGAGTAACCCCCCGCACACAATATGCAAGGATATCTGCATAAATGAGGCATTACGTTGTGAACAGATAAATAACTGTTAGTTATCCAACTGGATCATGCAGACTCAAGGAATTGGATACATAAAACTCTGGGGACTTATTCATGCGTGTACATTAATGCAAGGAGGGAGTGTTGGGAACAGAGGGGTGGAGTTAAGTTTCTTTCTTTGGTGAATATTGTTGTGTCCCAATTTAAGATTATTAGGCTTTCAACTATCGTTACATGTGAAACTCTACTTGTCTTTGTCCAAATCTTATTTATATACGAGATATCACCCAAATACAAATCTTCAAGCTTCTCCTCCCCTTAGTGTCCCTAAATATTTATTTTATTTATACTGCACCTTTCAGGACATTTAGTTTAAGATATAAAATTCAAAAACAAGGAGCAATTACCAAAATATGTCTGAGTGCGAAACTAATATGCAGTCGTAACCTTTATCTCATAACTTGTTACGAGATAAAGGTTACGACTGCATATTAGTTTCGAACCACGCGATTAGGTTCGTAAGTTGTTACAAGTGGTGCATTGAGTGGCAATCTCAGACAACTGTATTTTCAATGAACAAAAGTTTATTGAACTATTAAACATGGTACAATTAATTCTTTATCAAATAAAACTCAAATCAATACTAAGAATACATAATACAAATTTTCCCTAGCTAAACACAAGTATTAGGTTAAGCCCTACATGAGAATTGTGATCATATCGCCATAACAGATTCTATACACACAAACATGTATAATCCTAGAACTAGTTGATCCTTTGTCTAACCCCTTACTGGTTTCATTACGCTATAATTCTGTATTTTCTAGGACATATATAATCAGTTACTCTAATTTTCTCACTAAGACAATAGGAATTAAAATTATCCTTTCGCTGAGCTAATACACACTTTTGACCTTTATAACTCTCTAATTAAAATACAATGTACATGCATAAATTTCTAGGCACATGAATATGTATTAATTAATAGTAACACCAAGTGTGAGCAAACAAAGTTTGCGCCTGAAAGTATCTTCAGGACTGGGGTAAGGTGATACAACACCAGGCAACACGTTGCAAAGGTTGAGCAAGCTAACATCACTCCTCTCTCAGTATCTCCCATAATGCAAAACACATCTACTTGCGGATATGTATAATGTTATGCATTAAGGGAAGGGCCAGTACCCAGACTAGTTTCTACCTTTATTGAGGTCTCTTCAGTGGGAGCCAGGCCCAAGTGGAGATTCCAGGCAGAAGCTTTATCAGAGTCATCTCTACTTATAGGAGTTGCCAAACGGTGTGCCACCTTTTTATTAAATTACTCTGGATTTATAGAAAGATGTTGAAAGTTTATTTTTCACTTGGTTACATGTGTTTTGCATTATGGGAGATACTGAGAGAGGAGTGATGTTGGCTTGCTCCACCTTTGCAATGAGTTGCCCGGTGTTGTACCACCTTACCCCAGTCCTGAAGATACTTTCAGGCGCAAACTTTGTTTGCTCACACTTGGATAAAGGATTAAACTAAATTTATTATAGTCTAACCAAGTGAAAAATAAACTTTCACCATCTTTCTCTAAATCCAGAGTAATTTAATAAAAAGGTGGCACACCGTTTGGCAACTCCTATAAGTGGAGATGACCTTGCTAAAGCTTCTGCCTGGTATCTCCACTTGGGCCTGGCTCCCACTGAAGAGACCTCAATAAAGGTCGAAACTAGTCTGGGTAGTGGCCCTTCCCTTAATGCATAACATTATACATATCTGCAAGGAGATGTGTTTTGCATTATGGGAGATACTGAGAGAGGAGTGATGTTAGCTTGCTCCACCTTTGCAACGAGTTGCCCGGTGTTGTACCACCTTACCCCAGTCCTGAAGATACTTTCAGGCACAAACTTTGTTTGCTCACGCTTGGATAAAGGATTAAACTAAATTTATTATAGTCTAACCAAGTGAAAAATAAACTTTCAACATCTACTAAAGTCCTAGTATAATTCTCATTAATCCTTTCTACTGTTCAGTAATTGAACAATGACTACAGTTACATATGATTTGAATTGACACGAGATTTTACAGTACCTTTTGACGGGTCTTTTACACTGGTCTACCTTTTTCCGATATTTTACCTTCGTAGGACGAACTCTTCTATAACTTATCACTCCTAAGTTCTTTTAGCACTAAGGTGGGCTTTCACAATCTTTACCTTACATTCTTCAATCAAGGACATACATAGGATCATCTATTCTGTGGCTGTGAAATTCACCACGTGGGCACTGACTTCTTTATAGAATTTTCTTTCTCTCATTATGATCACTGGACGATGAAACACACTGACATTATCTACTCTCTTTTTAAATAAACGGTGTCCCTCATTTCTTACAATAGGAACACGGAATCAAAATCCCGCACACTTTGTTTCCTTATTGTGTCGGATGGAGAAAACTCCTAACCCGTCACTTAGGAAAACCACGTGAGACCTATACGAAGACTCTTGAAGAAAACTTTGAGGGAAAAAAAAAAGCCTCGTGGGGGGGGGTTCCTAACCCTTTTATACGATGACCCCCCCTACCGGCACCTTCTTCAATTTCTTTTCTTTCCCCCCTTACTGGAGTCGATTTCACTGACCAGTTAGAGTGGTGTTTTTCTTACAAAACATCATGCGGTCCTTGTGCACATGACTGACACTTGACGAAGTCTCAATTCGGGAATTATGACCTTGAGCTTTGGTTTTTGTTTAAGCTAACCTCTATGTCATCTATACTAAATTAATCCCCTTTCCAAAATTTTCTAAGAATTAACTCGAATCTTTAATCTCTTATTTCAAGTGTCAAAACTAGCTTCTCACATACAAAGTCCTATGACTAATCTTCTTTGCTTTACTTAACCTTATTTTATCATATCACAACTGTAATAAAATTCCCTTCCTTTTTTTACTTAGTTCAACAAACAATTTTAGCTATATTTTTCACTTGGATGCAAGCCTGTTTTTCTTTTCTTTTATTTTTTTTATTCATTACTTTCAAAGGCTCTTAACGATATCTGCTTTGGAACAAGCTTGCTTACTTAGTTATCTATACAGGGTTTTTATTTCTTCTCTTGTTACACCATGATAACTGAAATTTTCACATCCTTAAGTTATCAGGGTATAACAAAGGTCCTCCCTTTTAATAATTTTATTTATTTATTTTTTTTGTTGTCAAACCTTTTCGGTTCTCCCCTCGCCTTTTAATGCGAATTCTCTCTAATATAGAAGTAGCCTCTTTTACATTTAAGTTTCCACATTTCCTAGGATTTCTTCAATAAGCAGAAACTTGCTGCTTATTGAAGAAATACCTGGTGAATTGTATGCACTGAGTTCTGCTATGCGCTTTATCCTGACTGTATCTCCCTCCTTTAGGTTTCTTTCTTATACTTCCCCCTTTAATGCCCCTTGTTGGCTCAAAATCGGTGGGGGCTTCTCTGATGGCGGTATTTAGGGCGGTTCTGCATGCATTCGTCAGACGTCCATTTATCTTTAAGGCATGCATCTTTAAGGAATAAACTCCTTTCCTGTGGTCTACCTTACCATTTTGTCGTGACCTAAGGTTATACCGTGTTTGTTCTAGTATTCTGTCTTCACTCTGATCCTTATAGACCCTATTCCCCGTTTTTGTGGGCATTTGCTTGCTTGTTACGCTTTGCCCCATACATTGTTCAAACTGATTGAACCTGGAGAACTCCCGATCTGAGACTGGAATTTCCCTCTCTCCTTGACAATCAGTGCCATTCCCTCTTCTTGTGGAGGCATTCATATTGTGGCTTCCTCCTTGACGAGGACTGTTACCTCCTTTAGTAGTCCTTCTCCTTCTGCATACCATCTCCATCGAATCTCCTAGGCATACTAACTTATTAGACCTCGTCCTATAAAGTTTTAATCTATCAGAGTGTACTACCCAGGATTTTCCTTGTTTAGATTTCTCTCTTATTTTAAATGTCACTGGGGACAATTTTTTTTGAATTTCATATGGTCCGGCCGTGCTCCTTCCAAACTGCTCCCCTTTTTTATTAACGGAATTCTGTTCTAACAAGACCAGATCGCCAGGATTCAGATCCTTGTATCTCCTCAATTTGTTGGCATAATTTCTTCCCTTTGTGAGCAAGCTTCACTGGATTTGTACACCATCTCATATGCAATTCTATTATTGGTGATCAGGCTATTGAGATAATCATCAATGTCTGGAAATCCTGAATTTACATGGGAGTTCCTGAAATCAGCAGGGAAGGTTGGCTCAAAACGTGGGGGGCTTCTCTGATGGCGGTTCTGCATGCGAATAATGTGTGATAAGGATGATAAAGAGTAGTGAACAATTTCTTTACTCTTAACAACTTACACAGCTGTAACATGACTTCAGCTGTGAAGTTGGAGCGTTTGTCAGAGAGAAGTGTCTGGGGTGTCCCATATCTAGAAATAATCAGCTTGAAAAATTTATAAGATACTGTTCAGGCAGATTGGTCCTTAATTGCTACAGCCTCAGGATATCGTGAGAACATGTCTATGACCACTAGAATGTACCTATTCCCTTTCTTGGTGAGAGGTGGGGGGGGGCACGATATCCATGGCTACAGCCTGAAAAGGATTCACGGGGTTAGGGAAAGACTGGAGGGGAGCTTTGCCCACAATGCTGGACTTCTGTTGACACAAATGACAAGAAGTTACATACGATTCTACATCTCCCTTCATCCCCTTTCATATATAACGATCACGAACTCTGTTCCACATTCTATGCACCCCTTGGTGACCTGCTAAGTCAGAGTCATGAAAGGTGAATAGTACCCATGGGATAATTTTCTCTGGAACTACGATTTTGTCCTTCCTTCTCCCTGTGACGCTTTGTTTGGACAATAAGAAACCATTCGGATCAATGTATAGTGTATGATTGAAAGAATCTTTAATATGGGACTTCTCTCCTCTTAAAACTTTCTCATAAATCTTCCCCCATACTGTATCCCTCCTTTGCTCTTCGATTATACGAGATTTTTCCCATACTTGTTGTTTTAAAGAATTGATTCCCTTCTTGCCTATCCCCCTTTCTAGGAAAAATCAACTCTTCACTAGGACTGACATCACTATCGTGTACAACATCCAGAGATCTGGACAGATAGTCAGCGACCAAGCTTGCTGAGCCAGGGATGTATTTTACTTCCAAATCAAATTCTTGCATCTCCATTGCCCACCTAATGATTCTCTGATTTTTGTCCTTCATTGAGGATATAAATGACAATGGTTTGTGATCAGAGCGCAAGATGAGATGTTGTCCTAACAACATATACCTGAACTTTCTTAATGCATAAACAATAGCAAGGGCTTCCTTTTCAATTATCGAATAATTTATCTCAGAGGAGGAGGAAAGCTTCCTACTGATAAAGGCGATTGGCTTAAACCCCCTTTTCTCTTTCTGCTCTACAATAGAGGCGATTGTGTCGTTGGAAGCATCAGCGATAAAGATAGAGATAAAAATTCCTACCCAGCTTGGGATACGTCAGGACAGGCGACTTAGTTAGAGCCAGATTTAAGCGTTGATGTGCTATCTGTTGTTCGTTTTCCCACTTGAATTTTCTTCCCTTTGTGAGTCTAACTATAGGTTCCATCAGCTTGGAGCATTCGGGAATGAACTGACCGTAGAAGTTGATCATGCCCAAATACCTCCTAACCTGCCTTACAGTTGTAAGAGTTCTTGCCTTTAATATGGCAGTGACATTTTCCTCTGTGGGTGTTATACCGTGTTCATTTACCACATGGCCTAAATATGCCACTTCCTTGAGGAAAAATTGGCATTTAGAACACTTCAGAGATAACTGAGCTCTGCTAAGTCTTTCCATGACCTCTATTAGTAGTCTGTTATGCTCCTTGACACAAGACGAGTAAACCAGAAGATCATCCTGGAAACAGATAACCCCTTCTCCCAACATATCAGATAGCACAGTTCATCAGGCTCTGAAAACTCATGGCTGAGTTCCTGGCCCCCTGAGGGAGTCGACACAGCTGATACTTCTGCCATCTTGTGGTGAAGGCAAAGTATTTTCTGTCCTCCTCCCTCAAAGGAATCTGGAAATAGCCAGAGTTCAGATCTAGTTTGGAGAAGTATTTAGCTCCTTCCAGGCCAATCAACAGGTCCTCAATCTTGCACACGGGAAAATCTATGGGTTTAGTGACCTTATTGATTTCTCTTAGGTCCAGTACAAATCTTAACCACCATTAGGCTTTTCTACTAAGATAAATGGGCTATTCCATCTAGAATTTGACTTTTCAATAATTCCAGCTTTCTCATATTCCAGGAGTAATTTCTTGAGTGTGTCCATATGCTTTAGTGGGGTCTGATATTGTCTCACATATATGGGCACATCAGAATTGATTTTAACAGCATGTTGAATTAGGTTAGTACACGAAAGCGAGCTGATCTCCTCTGTGAATACTTTCAGATACTTGTGGAATACAGACTTAAAGAACTCTATCATGTGAATCCTTTCCTGCTCAGAACTTAGGTTCTTAATGGTATCTTGGATCAGTTTATTCCTCCACATACTGGATTCCTTTTCCCAATCCTTCAATTCAACTTTCAAGGCTTTGCTCTTCCCTACATGGTCTTGCATTCTGAACTGTGGCCTACACTCTTTTCCACACAGGGACAGTGTTTCACTTGCAAAATCACATATAAAGTCATTTTTCTAAAAAAATCAATACCCAGTATGACTTGGTTGCTAGTGTGTGCAACCTCGGGTAAGACTAGCATCTCATGCGTGATATTGATAGGGAAACAAGGTATGGAAATCCTTGCCTTCACTCTCAAGATTGAGGAAAGCTCAACTTTCGCAATTCCCATGATCCTAATGGGTTGACTTAGTTTAGTAAAACTATTAAAGGCTACATCCTGAAATGCCTCAACCAAATTTTCTGGGATTACCGATATGTGAGTCCCAGTATCAAACTCAGGGTATACTCTCAATCAAACCTTCTACCAATGGCAGGGGCAATTCCCCTTTCACCTCTGCTAAAGAAACAGTTTGCATTCTTACCCCCCTTCTTCCTTCACTGAATCATCTCTCTCAGTTGAATCACCTGCAATCACAACTAAACTTCTCTCATTCTTACTTGATCCAAAATGCCCCAAGCTCTTTAATTCAACTATTTCTGAGATGAAACCCTCCTTTTCATTATTATATTGCCGTATCCCCATTGCCTCTTCCTCCCATGTCATCATGCATTGTTTGTCCAAAATTGATTTTGAGGAAAAGTTATCAGGGTGTAACAATATGTTGGGTTTCAGGTTGTTGGATGAACAATGATAGGAGAGCAGGTGTGTGCATGCTGCTAATGCATAGTACAATAATTTTGTAGTCCAATACTAGTGAATATCGGTGAATATGTTGGGTTTTCTGGCTGTAGACCAAGTAGGATGGACAAAGATAGATGTGCGTGCATGTTGCTGATATATAGTTCAATACTATTTGTAGTTCAATATTAGTATTGGACTACAGATTAACTCTCCTACCTGCCGTACGTGCATAATCTCATGTCTGTCTGTATGTTACAACCCCTTATCAGCTTGTTTGCCTCCTTTCCTTCATCTGTTTCTCAAACAAGCTGATAAGCGGTTATATTGAAAGTCAGTAACCTTCAGTATAACTGGCCTGTGGAACTCAAGTAATCCTATCTGAGCACAGTAGTCCATCACATTGGAGCCATGCAGTGGCTTTGATAAGGCCACATTAGAAGTGCAGTTACTAGTAGCATCTTGTAAAGAAATACTCTTTCACAGTGGTTCCCAAACTTTTTAGATTCTCGGTGCCCTTGCTGAATCCAGGTTTTCCCAAGGCGCCCTATGTCAAATTCTAACAAGTACACTTTGCAAAATAGCGAATAATTTTATTTAATTAAAGGATTAGATAAAAATAAATAAAACACATATTTAAGATCACAAAAAAAAGTAATTGAACAAATTCAACTAATTATCATTAGTGGGATGGATGAGCCTGTTGATCACCGCACATTTTCTCAAATCTTGGAATCAAACTGGACCCAGCCACCCTCATTTCCTTCTCCACATTGATTTTCGCACGATATTGTTTTTATCACAGCGACCGCCAAAAATCCAGCTTTGCACAAATAAGAAGTCGCAAATGGAAATAAAATTCTCTGAGCTTTTTCACTCAGAAGGGGATATTCATCTTTTACTGATATCCAAAATTCAGTTAATTCTGTGCTGCTAAATTTTGTTTTCAACATATTGTTGCAAGACAACTCAATAAGATTCTCTTCTACTGCAGCAGTAAATTCAGATGGAGAATTTAATGGATCTTGGCATTAAATGGATCTTGAATCCATGCAAATTTATCAATAATATCATTTTGAAAATATTTCTCAAACCAGGTGATAAGTTGTGATAAGTGTTCTTCAAAAATGGATTTCATACCTCAAGAGAAATAAACTCCATCGGAGGTCAAAAACTGTTGCAACAAGGGGAAACATTCTTTGCCTCAGTCTTCATTAATTTTTCTTTTCCATAGTTTTAGTTTTTTTATAAAAGCTATAAATTTTCTCAATCGACTTTAAAAGGTGCATGTTGCATCCCTGCAAGGAGAGATTCAGAGCATTCATTTTTTCAAAAATATCACATAAGTATGCTAGTTTTGTCAAAAAAATCTTCATTCACAAAATTTTCGGTATACTTGTGGTCTTCCTCTTTAAAAAAAATATAAATTTTCTGTCGCAGTTCAAACACATGAGACAAAACATTAACCACGAGAGAGCCATCGTCAAGTGCTGTAGTACAACAGACGTGTGCTCGGATCCCATATCCTCACATAGGTTTTTGAAAAACCTTGCCTTCAACAGCCGAGTTTTTATAAAGTTTACTACATTCACTACATATTCTAAGAACTGATTCAACGTAGGACTCAGATATTTTGATGCGAGTGCTTCCCTGTGAATAACGCAATGGGTCCACAGTGCATCAGGGGCTTTGCTTCGAATAAGTGCCTGCAATCCTCCATAACAACCGGACATAGAACAAGCACCATCATTACAGACACCAACGCACTTAGTCCACTTCAAATTATTTTTGGATATAAAAGTATCAAGAATCTTGAACAAGTCTTGAGCCCCTTAGTACCAGCAGTGATACTTTTACAAAAGAGGTCTTCTACAATGTTATTACCATCTATAAACCGTACATAGCAAATCAAGTGAGCATCATTATTATTATCTGTGGTCTCATCCAGCTGCAACCCAAATTCCTTCCCTTTTATTTTTGTAATTAATTGATCATTGCGGTCCTCCACTATGTGCTGTGTTTTGTGACTGATGGTGTTATTGGACAACGGCACTTTTGAAAGCAGCTTCCCAGCAGATGACTCACCGATCTTAATGTTCACCATATTTACAGCAGCCTGTAGAATAAGTTCTTCTGCAATGGTATGATCTTATATTTTGCGATTCTATGTGTCACCTTGTAAGATGCTAGCAAAGCATTGCTTAGTATTGATGCCTGCTTATAAAAACTACCTTTTTTGTTGATTTAACTCTTAACTTTCTGGTAAAATAGTCACGAGATGTATTAACCATGCTGGGATGATTGGTTTCTAAATGGCGTTTCAACTTACTTGGTAGCATGCACTCCGGTGCCAAAACTGTCATACACACTGCGGCCTCCCTTAACCATTGACTTCTGTCGACGTAAAACCAAAGTCGTCCAAATAACTGTCATCATATTTTTGATATTTACTCTTCTTCACACTCTTGCCATTATTTGATGGTATGCCCTCTTTATTTTCTCTCTCACAAAGCTTATTATTGTTTAGTAAAAACTGATCCATTTTTAAAAATACATAGGAGAAGAAATACTTCAAAAACTTCACTTGACTAAATCACAACAATATTCAATTGATACAATCTCTGAAAACTAATTCAACACTAAGACCGCGCGAAACTGACAGCTATTTATATACAAACACAAAGTACCAAGAAAGTTCGAGAAACTACTAAAACAATCGAGAAACTTAATTATTGTGGTGCGCCATCTAGTAACCATTTGTAGAGGCTTTTGCAAATGGTTATTACTAAGTGAGTTACTAGTTTGTACCAGGTCTGCTAGATGTCGCGTCCTATCACATTGAATTGAAAATGGAAATAAAATTATGAAAATTTTGCAATTGTGGCGCCCCTGTGAGGAAGCTGTGCTCCCCAGGGTGCCGCACCACACACACAGTCATTAATATTGGTCCGTAGAATATCTGTTCAAATCAGCTTGCAAGTGGTTCTGTATCATATGTCACTTTCATTCTCCACAACTTAGCATCATTAGCTGGATGATTAATATTCTATTTTTGACAAAACTCATGTGATAAATATAACTAACACTGGGTTTTATTTGTCATAAGATTTGATATGACTAGTGACTGACTAGTTTCACCATGTGAACTAGTGGCTTCATCTGGGTTTGGAGGAACATACAAATATAAATGAACAACAAGCTTTGATTATGAATTAGTATGAATCGATACATCACTATAAAAAATACCAAATGCGTAGGAACTGTTACAAGTACAATAGAAATACATGGAGCGTGGATGCTAGCACAATGTCAGTCATTATTCAGCAGGTGTGTCTCGTAGTTAGCAGAGAAATTAAACTCTGATGTGTTTAGAGATCTAATAATAAATTAAACAACAGTGGCTCATGCACAGATCCCTGTGATACTCACTGCTCATTCTCCTTTTGTTAAACCACTTCCATACATTACTCTGATACTTACATGCAGTCACTCCTATCCACATGACTGCTATTGTGGTATATGATGAATCTTTGGAAGCTGTAGAGGCGTGGAAGTTAATATCACATTAATACTGATGTGATATTAACATTAGGTATTAATACTAATGTAATATATAGCATTAATACTTATCACAAGCTTCTTTTGCATACTGATCCCTTTGAGTTTGTATAACAATTCTACTGCAGGATCTTTACAGATGCCTTTGTAAAATCCAGAAGTAAGGTGGTATATCTTTTCTCTGATTCAACTTTGTAGTCTCTCTCTCTATTATAAACCATGTGCAGATTACTAAAAGAAGACCTTCCTTTGACAAAAGTAATGTTTTCCTTTGTAAGACAATCATAGTGCTATCATCCAGCTCTATATGTGTGTCATAACCAGCTCTCCAGTGACTACTCCACATTGGTCAGTAATTGGTTGCATCAATTACTGACTGGTAATTGGTTGCACCAATTACCACTCAGTAAATTAGAGGTATTAATACCTCTAATTTATCCACCTCTGGCTCTTCATCCAGTTTCCCCCTCAGCATTGAGCAAGAGAGAGAGAGAGAACTAACGGGTCTGCTTTTTGTATTTCTAGTAGCATTTCTAGCTCTTTCTAGTACTGACACTTTTTTACTATTCACATTTACCAAGGTTATTCTTCCACAGTCATCTTCCTTTTACTTACTCTGATGTGTTTAGAGATCAGACAATTGCAAATTGCATTTGGCCTGTTCAGCTAACTTCTTTTCATTTTTTGGATTTTACATTCTTTACTCTGGCTATCATTCTCTTATACTACTAATCAATCTGGTTATCATTCTTCTCCCAATATTGGACATATAGAATTAAGAAAATCATTTCAATTTATTTTCTCATGAAATGATTTTCTTAATTCTATAAGTGCAGTCAGACAACTTTATTCAGGATCTATGCCTAACTGCATCCCCATAAAAGTTAACAGATCAATATTTGAGCAGTTGGCTTGTAGATATTCTTGAGATCTTATTCGTTTGTTATAGCAGGTTCCTGGAATGAAAAGGAATGCCATCTACTATAGTCAGCAAAACTGAGTTTTATTTTTAATCAGTCAAAGGTAATCATTGATGTACACAAGGAAGAGATTGAGTAAAGGAATGAAACTATGAATAGGAGATGTTGAAAGGATAAAAAGCATTGTCTCTCACATATTAGCAAGAAAGGAAACTTAGGGTTATAAGATGAGAATTTGCTCAAGAGATCTTTGTATTATACACAGTCAAATGCCTTGGAAATCTTGAGGACAACACTTCAGTCTCTTCAAATTTTTCTATAGCATTTGTCTAGAGATGTAATTTTAAGTGAGAGAGAGAGATCTCTATCTATATGATACTTGTAATCAGTGATTAATGTTTTTTATTCCTAAAACTCATGGACATTTTATGTGTATAGTTTTAAATTCTAAATTCTGTGGAAAAGATCCACACCAGCACGCCTTGTTGACTTACTGCTGTCAAAAATAAATAATAATAATAATAAAAAAAAAAGCATCTCTTTACCGAATGGATTAAAGAAGAGAAATAATAAAATTTCACGAACCAAGTGATTACTTTGCTACTGCATTAATTTTAAATATAGAAGTAGTCCTTTAATCTTTAATAATTTTTTTTAATATCTCCCACAGAGAACTAAATTCCAATCGTCTTCGTCAGATTGATGGACTTGGCTTTCAAGGGCTTGAATCATTAGTAGTACTGAAACTCCGCCATAATGGTATAAGTCAACTCTCAGATGGTTCCTTTTGGGGACCACATCATAGCTTAAAAAAATTGTAAGTGGTGTTACATTTAATGTACCAAATATGCATTTGAATTATAAGTTTTCAAAGAAATTCTTCATTGTAGTAAGCTCTCAGAGTGAGATAATTTATCTTTCTTGTCTGTATTTTCAAGCCAGAAATTTCTCTTGTTAGACATTAATTTTGCTGCTGTAGAAATATATCAGTTTACTTAAAAAAATAGTTAATCCAAATGAGTTAAATCCAGTGATTAAAATTTATTTATATAATTATAACATATGGATAAAATAGTTGGGTTTAACAGTCATTAGTATTACGTAAAAGTAGTACAAATTAAAGATACCAAGAAATTATATTCTTGGTTTAATCCTTTATCCAAGTGTAAACAAACAAGTTTGCACCTGAACTATTTTCAGGACCGGGGCAACTTGTATAAAGAAGCTAATGACTTCACATCACTTACTTTAGTATCCTATAATACAAAGCACATTTTGCAGACATGCATAATGCTATGCCATTATGAGAAGGGTCACTACCTAGACCAGTTTCAATCTTTATTGAGTTCTCATCATGGGAGTCAGATCCAGAGGTGAAACTAAGGTTGAAGTAATGCAGAAGTCATATTTTCATATATGAGTAGCCAAAAGGTGTCACATCTTATTATTATTATTAAAATTTTCTGGATTAGAGACAGTTGTAAGTTTTTCCACTTGGTTATACTATAAATTAAAGATACCAAGTAATTATATTCTTGGTTTAATCCTTTATCCAAGTGTAAGCAAAAACTCTCCTTCAGTATTAAGGAAATCGAAATGTCAGAGAAATATATTTTTCATAAGTGAACCCTCAGTTAGTGTGTAAAAGTAATTGCAAAGATGCAAAGAGAGCCAAAAGGCTTCATTTCATTACATCTCCGAAATGAAGCCTTTTGGCTCTTTCTTTAGTAATTGATGATGTAACAGTGATGTAGCACATCACTTGTGTTCACTGTGATGTATTCGTTCCATTAAACCAGTGGTTCTTAACACATTCACTGCCAACTAAGAGTATACTCGTAGTTGGTATATGAGCCTCACAAGCCAACTAAGAATATACTCATATGATGCTTACTGCCAGCAACAAGATTACTTGTACTGACCTTGAAGAAGTGAAAGTGTTTGGTGTGCGGAGCGAGCAGCGAAACTGTGTATACTTGTAGTTGGTATATCAGCCTCACAAACCAACTACGAATATACTCGTATGTTGATTACCGCTGGCAACAATATTACTCGTACTGACCTTGAAGAAGTGAAATTGCTCGGCATGCAGTAACAAATTATGGCCGAGGAGCATGGCTGCGAACGTGTTAACTGGTGTTCTGCGAACTGGTTACAAGTGTTCTTCCGCCGGTGAAAGTGTCACATGACAGTCTGAGTGTAACTGGCTACTCTGATCTCTATTTCTTTGGAAAAACTGCATATCAAAAAATAATACAGTAGATATGTTTCCTTTGCTCCATAATAAAAATGTCGAGGGAATTATTTCCGTTATAACAGAACATTTAACAATATTGGAAGAAAAGATTTCAAGTTACTTTCCTTCCTTAAATGCACACAATTATGATTGGATACGAAATCCATTTAGCACAGTTAATAGATCGAGTTGTGAATTTTCATTACAAGAAGAACAATTAATTACCTTGTCAACAGATCGCACTCTAAAAATGAAATTCTCTGAAATAACTTGAGGAATTTTGGATTTTTGCCCAAGCCAAATACCTAGTTCTCACCACAAGGGCACTGAAAATTTTGTTACAATTGTCAACATCATATTAGTGTGAGCTCGGTTTCTCAATATTAATCAATATAAAAACTAAAAGACGTGAAAGACTTACTAATATAGAAAAAGAAATGAAAGTAGCTATATCACATATTAGACCTAATATTGCTGAAATCTGCAAAAGCCGACAAGCCCAAGTCTCGCATTAAATAAAAGGCAAATCCATGCATATTTTTATTGTTAGTTTTATGACCGTAATGCTTTTGGGTCATATTTTTTCTTATAATCAAAAGTGTTGTGGGACTTCGAAAAGGTTAAGAACCACTGCATTAAACCTAATAATGAGTTTAAACCAGCACATAAACTTCGATTTTCAGGTGTGCTGATCGATGTAATTAATGATTTCCAGGCATCATTTAAAGTGACTCACTGGTTTCATATACTCATTCTTGAAGGATCCTGGAAGATGTGAATGATTGCAGTGGATTTCTTGAGACAGTGTGAAAAGGGTAATGTCTGCCAAGGGGCAATATCCCATCCTCCAAGAATATGTGGTAGATGAATGATGCACAAGCCCAGATTTTTCTTCTCTTCTGTATTATTCCACATTGCTGAGATGTTCATGTTTTCTCGTTTCTAAACGTCTGTTGTCAGATCAGTGTAAGTTTAGACCACAAGAACATGGAATTCAATAAATGTTTGTAATCCAGATGTTTGTAAAAGAGGGTTGCCATCTTAAGAAGGTCTAAGGAAGCTATGGACAGTTTGGATAAATCTGTAGGCTATCCTGATATTATGACTCTTGAGTGAGGCAGTGATCTTGAAAGCCCACCCATTACTGGATGTTATCTTCATTCTTCATCTCTTTGCCATACCTCCCAAAAATTAGATATAATTAATTCATGCTCTAAAACAATAAGCGCTCTGAAAAAAAAAGAAGAAGAAAAAAAAGAGCAAAGGAAAGATATGCTAAAAGAACTTCAGTCAATTTCTTCTCTGTTAGTTTGTCCTTAATGAATATTCAAAGAACACCATCAAGAGGATGCTATTTTCTGTACTTATCCCCACCAAAATCCAACAATTCAGTATATATTTTTTTCTATTTCTATCCTATTGGTTTATCTGAGTATTGTTTTAATTTGCAGTCCTTTCTTAATATATCATCCTGAAGCCACTGGCCCTTAGTGCATGCACAAAAATAGTTGGTGCATAACCTACTTGTACATAATGCTGACAACTATTAAAAACAGATATTTTATCACTGAGCTTGTCCTGTAGTCAAAATTTCATTTTAAACATATAGATAAAATGAATCTATAGAATTGTGTGTGTATATGAAACACCAGAATAAGTTGATAGCATTTATTTTAATTGACAACATGGTTTAAACATCCTAATTGCACAGGATTTCTTCAGGTGCGAACATACAATCAAATAAACTAGTAGAGAAATAGTAAGGACTAACAAAAGTAACAACTGTTATGCAGTTATAGACGAGACTGATGCTATTTTAAAATATTTCTAAATTTTCTAATATTTTCTAATATAATAATTTCTAATTGTTCAGAACGTTGTGTGTAATAAATGTTATTATATTCCAGCGTTCTGCCTTATAAATTTTTAGTCATATACTCATGAACCAGCAAAGTCTACATACTTCATTATTATCATCATAATGCTGATTTCAGGTATAGACCATATTGGTCTGTTCCAGTCTCATTATCATCCACTATCCTTTTTTGAGGTCTACCCTGCCTTCTCTTTCCAATTGGCTTATATTTTAGTATTTGTTTAGGATATCGGGCGTTGGCCATTTGGTTTACATGTTTTATTCATTTTTGTTTATAATTGTTTAATTTTTCTTCTATTGATTTTGTTTTTAGTTCTTTTAAAATGTCTTCATTCCTATTTTGGTCTAATAATGTGTATTTTGCAGTTCTTCTCATAAATCTCATTTCACTTTTTTATTCTTTGTTTATCTTGTTTGTTTATTGCCCAAATTTCACTGCAATATAATAATGTGGACAATGCTAAAGTATTGCATATTTTCAAGTGTGTTTCTTGTACTATATTTGGATTGCGTGTTCTATTTATATCAGGCCTATAATATGTAAAAATGTTGAAGTTTTTAATTTTGTCTTTTTTTCCTTCATATGATATTTCACATCCAAGATAACAAAGTATTTATCTGTTCTATTATTTTATTATTAATAACTATTTTACTTCTAACTGGAGTTTGTCCACAAAATGCCATTGTTTTAGTTTTATCTATGGAAATTTTCATTCCAAACTGTTCTACTGTAACGTTTAAATTATATATTGCTCTTTGTAAATCATCTTCCTTATCTCATATTATTGCCTGATCATCTGCAAATAATAGCATATTTATTTTGTTATTCCAGGAAATTTCTTTATACTAATCACTTTATATATACATAGATATATAGATAGAAAAAAGTAGTGTCTTGTGCCATTTAGGTTGGTTGTGATGTTGGGTGGCTAATGCAACCTGTGCTACAAAATTCACATCAATTTGACCGTATGATTTCCTTTTTTATTGATGTATGAAAGTTTTAAGAGTTCATAGTGCATCAGAACTCATCTTAATTTGTCCAATACAATTAATTGTTGGATAACTTTCAATACTTTAATTTATCAATTAATATAATTTTAAATATGGAAAGCATAAAGGTGAAATTAACAATAGCTATGTTTTACACTTGGCATTTATGTGAGAAGCACAAAGGGTTATGTTTCATGGTGAGATTAGATTATCATTGGCAAATACCATAGTGATACACAGATAATATGAATTTTGATGCAATTTTTTAAATACAGCCACATAATATGCACAGAAATCAGAAAAAGTAATCACTTGGAGAATTATTATTTTTCCAGAGTGAACCAAAGAGAGGGTGAAATAACTCATTTTATTTAGTTATTTATGCACAAGTCCCAACCTCCTTTGACTATAATCATACAATCTGCAAAAGCTCTTCAGAAAATGGGACATTCAGTAGATCGGTAACTCTGTTTCCCATTGTAAATATGGACAAAAAGTTATAAATTATTTATAGAAAATTATATATTAAAAACGTGTATATATATATCAGTGTCCTGAACATGTCAGTACACACTTCACGCACATAAAACAGATGAAACTAAGAAAACAAAAACAGCAACCGATGAAAAATGACAACATTCAGGTGGATTTGTTGACACAGTAACCAATCATTGCCACTGATTTCTGGGTACTATTGTCTCAGTGCATGCCCTGCCTCACCTTCTAGGTGGTTTAAAACCACTGGAACCCTAAGAATTTGACCTGTGATGCCATATATATGTTCAAAGGGCTCAAAGGTATCCGTATTTGTAACCTCACAATTGGGCTATTAACACGAATGCGATACGATGTTTACATGTCGAAAAGTGTCCTCTTCTTGAAGCATTAGTATATTGTGTTTAATTTTAGGAATCATGTGAAGCCAGGAAACAATTAAGAGAGGAATTTGACAGGAATAAATGTAAAAATATAATATTGATAAATTGTTGTGGTAAATTTAAATTGATAAATGACTTCTTTCTCTTCCCCCGACTTCATTTGCTGATGAAAGGAAAGTGATACGACACCATTGAAAACGTTTAAGCTGCAGTAACCGCGACCCTCAACAGTATCTCCAAAACCGATATAAAAATCTCATTTAACGAATTAATTGACGGTGCCAAACGCTGTATTGAAGCTGAAGGAGAGTATATTGATGAAAATAAATTATTTGAATAATTATAATTGGCATGTGTTTTATTTTCTATCAAAAGTTCGGTTTCTTTTTGGACGGAGGATGTATGAGGAGAGGGAAAGATATTTGTTTTTGTGAAATATAAATAACCAATAATAAACAGTGGCTATATATGTTGGTAGTTCAATAAATAGCTGTGGTGAGAGGATTTATTGAATGAGCTAATAATGATCAGGTGATTCTTCTAGGCATGGCAAGAATTTGTTGATTGATGGAGCAGCAGATCATTTTCTACAATTTGTTAGACTTGTGTTATGTGTTAGTTATATGGATTTATTTCTATATTTTATGTATGTTCACTTTGTTTTCTAAGAATTTTCTTTTATTCACTAATGATCATTATACGCTTATTTCTGATCACTATCAGAATTATCCATGTTTTTGCAAATTCTATCTTCATCACATGAATTTTTTTTCTGTTTTGTCAGTAACTCTTTCTATCCTATCAATAATAGATATCTTGCACATGATGGTATTTTGTTGGAGATCAACAGATGCATTTATCTTCTTATAATACATAGGATTCATTTTTATTCAGGAATAGAAGAATAAATAGGTTGGGAGTGAAATAGATGTGCAATCTTATTAAGCAAGAGATTCACAAGAAGATGATGATGTGGAAAACATATTATGAGAATAAGAGTGAGAGGAGTTATGAAACATAAAATGCATACCAGAAAAGTAACAAGTATTATGCAGAAAGCTAAATCAGAGTATGAAAAGAAATTGGCTATGCAGGCTAAAGGCAATCCAAAAGAATTTTATTGTTATACCCAAGCAAAATAAAGAATGAATATAGAAAAATAAGTTTACTGAATGCAGATAGTATTCTTGTTTCAGAAGCTAATGAGATTGTTCAATAAATGAGGGTTCACTTTGCTAAGATATAACAATCAGGTGTATGTTACTGATACATTGGATGAAGAGTTAGAGTTACATGAAAATGAGGTTGTAGAGCTGTTGCAAAACCTGGATAAGAATTTTTCAATTGGGACAGAAGGAATATCAGCACGTTTGCTAATGGAATATTCAACCAAATTAGCTATGCCTTTCACATGTTTGTATAACTTGTCTCAGCTCAGGAATGGAATTAATGTATGATAGTTCCATTGTACAAGGGTGTTGCAAAAACGATGTGTCTAACCACCAGTCTATCAATGTCTCTGGTGTTGTAGTGAAGATTTTAGAGAAGTTGGTAAGAACTCACATACAGAAAAGCTAAACAAGCTATACTCTGCAAGAAGCAACATGAGTTTACTAAGGAAAGATCATGTTTTAGCAGTTTGCTCATATTTTATAACAATGTTACTGCAAAATTGAATAAAGGTAATGGATACAATATGATAATGTTTAATTTTGCTAAGGCATTTAATAGGATATCACATGAAAGGTTGTTGCATAAACTGGAGAATATGGGATTGGAATATAAACTCTTGACTTGGATCAGTGGATAGTTAACAGACAGATATCGAAAAGTGGTACACAGCAGGTGTGAATCTACCAGGTTTAAGGTGACCAGTGGTGTACCTCAGAGTTCAGTGCATGGGCCATTATTGATCAATCTATACATTAATGACATTAAGAAGGGTCTAACAAGAGATGTGCAATTGTTTGCCGATGATGCAAAGATAGGTAGGATAATCAGAGATGCTATTGATATAGGGACACTTACAAAATAATTTGAAGAAGCTGGAAATTTGGATAAACAAAAATGGCTGCCAGTTTAATGTTAGTAAGTGAAAAGTTATGCACTCTGGCATGTTAGCAGGGTTATTCTACAAGAAACTGATGAAGCTAACGATCTTGGCATAATGGTGAATAGGAATTTGAAGTTCAAAGGTTACATTGCAGAAGTTGCAAATACAACTCAGAGGATAATTATGATGTTGAACTGAACCTTGACATGTACGGATAAGGAAGTCATTTTGCCTCTTTATAAATCCTTGATAAGACTGCACTTGGATTAATGTGCACAAATTTTATCTTTCGGGTTCCACTGGAATAAAAAACTGTGGAAAGGGTGCACAGAAGAGTTACAAAGATTATATCTGGATTATGGGATTTAGATTATGAGGACAGATTACGAATATGGGATTACAAACTCTGGTTAACAGAATATAGAGTGATGATATGATAGAGGTCTCTAAACTTTGGAATTAGTGTTATTATAGAATATCGTTTGATGAAATTTTTATTTATATGGAAGGTGGGGAGAGAATACCAGGGCATCCATGGAAGTTAATTTGTTCACAGTCAAGAAAGGGGTAAGAGCTAGATTTTTCTCCCAGAGAGCATTGAGTGAGTGGAATAATTTGTCCTTAGGGGTAGTGAGTGCATCTAGTGTGAATGAATTTAAAGGAAGGTATGACAGCTTGTTTAGGTGGTTTATAGCCTCTTGATTCCTTGACTTCCTGGAGATCTCAGATGTAGATGCAAGAAAAACAAGTAATTTTTTTTGTATACTAAATGCATAACAGATACCTTAACAGTTGATAATACTATATTTAACAACAATTAATGTAATTAGACAACTGCTATGTAAATTACCTTACATAATGAAACACACCTATTCTTCCTGCATGCATGCAGGCAAAACAGTTTTATTATAGCACCAAACAGTACTAACTAAACACATTGTCTTAACATCCTCTTTTAAATTTTCAGTTGCAGAAAATATGTGATGACACTTGTTTATAATGGGGTGCAGAAAGCAAATGATTTATGTAAAGCAAATTTTTTTAAACAAATAAAGATCTCTGTGTGTGTGTGTGTGTGTGTGTGTGTGTGTGTGTGTGTGTGTGTGTGTGTGTGTGTGTGTGTGTGTGTGTGTGTGTGTGTATGTGTGTGTGTGTGTGTGTGTACACGAGGGGAGGGGCTGGAAAGTTTTGATAAACACCTAGAACAGAAATTATATTAAAGCAACTGATATAACCACAAGAAAGAACATACTAGTAGCAGAATGATGAAGGTAACTTATGTCTTATATTCTTATATCCTTGTATGTTCTTTCTTGTGGTTATATCAGTTGCAATACTTTTATTTTTGTTCTAGGTGTTTATCAAAACTTTCTAACCCCTTCTCATATATATATATATACACACACACACCTAAACCTCTTTTTATGCGAATTTTTTTACGCGAATTGGGATATCAAAAATAATTTTTTTTTTTTTTTATGTGATTTTTATTCACTTTTACGCGACCAACCCAAAGTCAAAGTTAGGAAAAAATATGTAATTCAAGAAAATTCTGAGAATTTTGTAGAATTGAATTCTCGTTTCAATTAAGAAAATTCTAAATTCTAGAAAATTCTGAGAATTTTGTAGAATTGCATTCTTGTTTCAATTAAGGAAATTCTAAATTCTTACGAATTTCATTTATTGGGAATTCCCCGAATTACATAACTGACTGCGCATAAAAAAGCAGTTCTTTGCAGTTTAAATTTGGTGTTTGAGTAGACAATATTTTTTAATTTGCATTTTTTAAGTGAAATCAAAATAAAAATCGCGTTATAAAATTAATAATTTTGCCAAGAAATAATAAACGGTAAGCTATATGTAATTTTCAAACTTTCATTTCATTAACTGAAGATTTTAATCCAGCCCTCACATGATGTTGCTGATAATCAAAAAAAAAAAGGAAAGCCGTTTCCTTGGATATAAAAATTCAAATTTTAGATCGTCTTCAAACTGGGGTAGGTGCGACGGCTGTGGGTAAGCATTTTGGAGTCCGTGAATCAACTGTCAGATCTATAAAGAAAAATGAAGAGGCTATTAGAAAAGCGGTATGTTCTGGTACAAAATCAAGTGTGAAATTATCATCATCATATACAAGAGATGTTGTTCTAGAAAAGGCCGAAAAAGCTTTAGTGATGTGGATAGAAGATAATGTACAAAAAAGAATGCCAGTTGACGAAATTCCATCAAGCAATCAGCATTGAGATTTTATGAACAGATTAAAAAACTGCAGCCAGATACTTCATCTCAATCAAGGAAAAAATATGAATTTCATGCAAGCAATGGCTGGCTGGCTAAGTTTATTAAAAGACATGCTCTTCATAATATAAAAATTAAAGGTGAAACGGCTTCTGCTGATGAAACAGCTGCTAAAGCATTTCCACAAAAACTTGCTAAAATAATTGAAGATGGAGGTTACACTCATGAACAAGTTTGGAATATGGATGAAACTGGTCATTTCTAGAAAAAAATACCAAACAGAACTTGCATATCAAAAATGCAAAAAACTGTTGGTTGGTTCAAAGCAGCAATAGATCGCAAAACACTCCTATTTTGTTCGAACATTTTAGATCAGATGTTAAAATCACTGCTCATAAATCTATCATTAAGACCACGGCCAATGACAGGCGTAGATTTTTAAAAATTGCCATATCATTGGATGGCCAACAGAAAAGCTTGGGTGATCATTTTCACTGAGTGATTCCACAAACATTTTGTGCCAGAAGTTAGATGCCTATTTGAATGACAAGGTTCTTGAATTTAAAGTGCTTTTGATTCTTGATAATGCATCCGGTCATCCTGCCATAGAACACCCAAATGTGCAATTTTTTTTTCTGCCGCCCAATACCACATCATTGCTACAACCTCTAGATCAGGGTATAATTGTGAATGATAAATGCACGTAAACACAAGAAAGATATTTAATTAACCAAATATTTCGGTCTGGAAATAGCAGACCATCTTCAGTGGTATTACAAGAACAGTTTTAAAAAATACAAGCTAGAATACTAACAATAGATCGTTAAAAATAGAACAAGTCATGTGATGTTTGGTTAATTTCTAGAAAAATTTGGTTAATTAAATATCTTTCTTGTGTTTACGTGCATTTATCATTCAGTCTTATGTCACAAGTATCCTTAAAACAGCAGGTATAATTGTGACTTTTAAAACATATTATGTCAGATGAACATTTCAGTATGTTTTGAACAAGCTAAATGATGATGAAACACTGTCCGTTATGGATGTGTGGAAAAAATTTTCAGTTATGGATTGTATTGATCAGGTTCGATTATCGTTATCTGAATTGAGACCAGAAACTATGAATGCATGCTGGAAAGCTATTTGGCTTGCATGTGTTAAAGAGAATGCTCCTGTTCCCTTCAATCATACTGCAGAATTCCCCAATATAATAAGTTTGGCATGTGAAATTGGCGGAGAAGGATTTGATGATCTTACGTCGGCAGATATCGAAGAATTGTTAATTGATAAACCTCTTAGCGAAGACGAAATAGTGGAGATTGTTTCTGAGACTCCTGAAAGCGAAGAAGTTAATGATAATGATCAAGATAATCCTACTTTTACTGCTGATATTTAATTTAATTAAATTTTTTTAAATTTAATTAAATTAAATTAAATTTAATTAAATTTAATTAAAGAAGGTCTTAAACTGGCCAGTAATTTAGGCAATTATTTTGCCCGACATGATCAAAATGAAGAACGTGCTGGGAAGTTTTCATGTGAGCTTAAGTTGTTAATGTCTTCATACAGAGAATTATATCGCGACTTATCTAAAGCATCAACACAGCAAATAATAACTGAATTCATGCCTAAAACTACTGAAACAACCAGTGGTACTTTTGTTCAAGACATGACAAGAAGAATTCCACAAGTTTAGGTGGAAGTCGATGACTATAATACCATTATTACAGTCTCGTGAAAACGAAAGCTTTCGCATTTATTGGCAGAAACTGATAGCGAATAACATAATTTTTTTTATAGAATCCTTAGCAAACAACTGAAATGAATATGTTTTTTTTTTTTTTTTTAAATTATTAAAATTCATTATATGTATGTGTGTTCTCCATGAAATGTAAATAAAAATCTTATTATCCTAACGAATTTAATGTTTGTTTTTTTCATTATTTTGCTTATATTTCAGGTTTGGAACCAATCTTCACTTTTCTATGGAGTCAATAGTTCTTTTCCACGAATTTTACTTACGCGTAATTTTTAGGAACGTATCTATCATGTAAAAAGAGGTTTAGGTGTATATATATATATATATATATATATATATATATATATATAAAAAAAAAAGAAATAACTTGAAATCAGTTCAAACTGCATTTGAGATTTTCTGTGTCATTACGTGAAAATGTACCTGTCTGATGAATGTGTGTGTGCATGCATGATGATGTTTTGTTGTGGTATCTAAAAATGATACTTGCTTTTTTATTATTCTTGTAATTTTAAAAAGATTATTATTATTATTTATTTTTTTTATTTGATGAACATTAACTCTAGAATTTCTCCAGTATGGAAGATGCAAAAAAGATGGGGAGATAAGGAAAAGTTTGCAATTTTATTTGGAATTAAACCATCTTTTAGTCATTTTTTGCTATGATGTCCCATCATAATGATGCATGCACAGTATCTGTATTAACCAAACTTTGTTAGCTGAAGACTCATTGTGGGAGGTCCACACTAGCCATGATCTCTCCTTAAATACATCTACCAACAAAGTACTCACAACAAATTTGCATCTAATTCACCATTTTTCAAGGGAGAAATTGTTTTGATCATCTTACACTTATTTAGGCTAATGTGTTGGTACATGTTAATAAAGAACTTTAATGTTTTATTAACAACATGGTAGTAAAAACACCAATGTTTCGATTTAGTATTTTGCCTAACAGTAACTGAAGCATTTTCAAGTATAAAGATGTAATTTGATAAAAACATAGAATGTTAAGTAAGCATTCAAATATTTTAACTCTGCCTTATGAGCACAATCAAAGTTAGTGGGGTTTTTGGTTGATTTAAAACATCTAGGATACTGCACTTCTGCATTAATATAAAAAAAAAAGGCACTTTTGACTTACCCAGAAGTGTAGTTAAAATATTTAAATGCTAGCTTTGATATTCTGTGTTCTTATTCAGATGACTGTATCGTGTTATCTTTATCCTTGAAAATGCATCATTAACTGTTAGGTGAAATATTGGTTTAAAACATTCAGTTCATTAATTCTGTTGTTAATAAAACATGAAGAATTCCTTATTAGCATCCTGGTACCCTTCTTTTGACAATCAGACCATCAGTATGCAATCTACAATTTAAGTCTCTCAGTACATTATTTTATTTAATACCTTTTTAGAATAGGATTTACTTATTAGCATTTGATTTGAATAATTGATTTGCTAATGTATTTACTTTCCTTCCTCTTCTCTTAAGATCTTTAATTTTTTTTTCTTTTCTTTTTTTTTTGAATCATTTGCATATTTATTGTGTAGCTACTTTTTTGTTTAGCTAAACTGAATAAAAATAGATTTTTTTCACTTGGTTATAAATTAAATTAAAATTGCCAAGAAATGATACACTTGTTTAATCCTTTATCCAAATATACACAAATAAATTTGCACATGAAATTTTTTTTGACTAGGCTACTTGTATCTAGAGTCTAAGGACTTCACATTAATTGCCTTAATATTCCAAAATATGCAAATATGATATGCAAAAATTAGAAAAAAAAAGAAAATATGCAAAACACATATCCTTGTGGGTATGTATAATGCAACACATTATGAAAAGGACAACTACCAAGGCCACTTGCGACCTACATTGGGATGAAAAAGTAAAGGGTGTTCACCGTAGTCCTTAGAGTAGTTAGTATAGGGGTGCAAGAGAGTCTGATAGTATTAGGAGAAAGAAAACATGGATAGTATCATAGATGAAGTAAAAAAGCTTAAGCTCTTTTTATATCATTATATATAGCCAAAGGCTATCAGTTTTTTCTTTTTCACCAGTCTCATGCAGATGAACAACCAAATGACCAATTGTAAGTAAAGCACAAAGATGACTAATACCCAGTGGTTAGCCTTATCTGAAAAAAAAAAGAAAATATGCAAAACACATATCCTTGTGGGTATGTTTATACATACCCACAAGGATATGTGTAACACATTATGGAAAGGTGACTAATGACAAAGATGACTAATACCCAGTGGGCCTTATCTGAGTTAACTGCCTAAGTTGGCCTTCTCTGCCTGGGATTGCTCTCCAGTCATCCCTGCAATTGACCACACTGAACTAAGAGGATGGAACTGTTTAAAAAACCTCTCATAGTAAAAATAGACAGAATTTTATCTTCCCCTGGTGAATATTGCATAATGTGGGTGGTCTACACCACCTAGCCAAAAATTTGATATCTCCTAGAATGCTTCTTTCTAAATACAAAACATCTGAACAATAAAATTTCCACAATATAATATTGTAAAGCATTTGTGTGTCATATTGCTTTTTAAATCCATGTTTCTTCCTAACCTTCCATAAATGTTATTTTAATTCATTGATTATAAAAACGAAAATTCTCTTCCCATTGCTGACAGGCGGTGGGTATTGTAAAAAAAAGACCTGTTCTGTTGTAAGTAATGGAATGTCCAACACATTACATAATCTTTTCCAGATACGTAGGGCAAGAGAACAGCTGCACAATGCATGTTCTACTATTTCCAATTAGTAACATATGTTTCAGATTTGATCTCTGATGCTACAGTACCTCTATTTGATAGTATTGACTGGAAGGCAGCTATATGCAGTTCTCCATGTTTCCTTGGAACTTCAATAAGTTATGGGGGGGGGGGGGGGAGTGTTGTTGTCAGTACCCAACTGTGGGAGTTTGTGGCAAAAGAGGTTAAACATTTATTTATACCAAATTTTATTCTTTATGGATATAATGTCAATGCCAATGGTGTAGCAATCTTAGAGTTAAGCACAGAATGTTTATGGTGCATGGCTTCTACTGATGTGGCCTTTACTGGGACCTTTTGGTGGATGTCTTGTCCTGGGAGATAATTGGTTTTGGCTGGTTAGCAGCTTGTGGAGGTTGATGTTTGGCTTTAGTGGTGGATTTTTGCTTGACATTGGGTGCAAGATAAAACCTGCAGAAACCATTGGGTTTCTGCAGGTTTTATCTTGTACAACCACTACTGAGATTAATGGACGGTAATTTTGGTATGCGATCCTTTGGGTTATTCATTTAGGTTAGTGATCTGAAAGATCTCCTAATCTTAGGAGAAGACCCATTACTTATACAAAGGTCAAAAGCAGTGGGTGATGGCCCTTCGGATAATGAGCATTAACACCTGAAAGGATGTGTGCTTTGTATCATGGAATACTAAGGCAATTAACGTGAAGTCATTAGCCTCTATATACCAAGGTTGAAGTAATGTGGAAGTCATATATATCCTATATACAAATAGTGAAGGGTGTGACAACTGATTAATAAAATAATCTGGATTAGAGCTATTTGTAGATTTTTTTTTTTTCCCCACTTGGTTATAAGTTAAATTAAAAATGCCAAGAAATTACATTCAATCCTTTATCCTAGTTGTAAAAAAACTTCATGTGCAAACCTTCTTTGCTTACACTTCGATAAAAGATTAAACAAGAATATAATTTCTTGGCATTTTTGGTTTAAATTATAACCAAGCAAAAAAAACTTTCTACAACTAGTTCTAATTCCGAGTATTTTAATAATAAGATGTTACACCTTTTCACTACTTGTATATTGGAAACATATGATTTCTGCATTGCTTCAACCTTGTATTTCTTCTGAGTCTGGCTCTCACTGATGTGGTTTTCCATGGACATCGGTTCTGTTGAAAGGTCTCAATCTTTGCATGAAACTTTACGTGCAAACTTTGCTTATATTTGAATAAAGGATTAAAAATGCTGGGAATATAATTTCATCATCATCATCAAATTCCTGATATAAACCCTCTAGGGGTATACAGGATATGATAATACTACATGATTACATCATTACTAACTTCCTATCTACAATTTTACTCCGAAACAGTCTGTTACCTGTCAAGACTGCAACATTATCAGATCTTATATTTTTATCTTCTAAGGCACTTTTAACTGTATCAATCCACCTATATCTTGGTCTTCCTCTGGGCCTTTTTTCCTCTTGTTTTGCTCATCTTTCCTCTCCCATTCTGTTTAAGTGACCATACCACCTGAGATTAGCTCTTCTGATGCATTCCTGGATGCTGACAATGTCAAGTTCGTTCCTAATATCCTCATTTTTAATATGATATTGCCATCTGTTCATGCCCTAATCTTTCTAAGGACTCATATTTGCGGTCACTAGTCTTTGGTCAAGTGTTTTACTTCTAACCCAGCGCTCTCAGATCCATAAGTTAAAATTGGCTTGAATACTGTCTTGTATACAGCTAATTTCTCTCTTATTCCATATAAATTTATTCAGTTGACTTCCTACCATACCAGCTTTGTTGATTCTGTTGTCTATTTCCATATTTAATTTACCATCTTCACTAAAAATCGTGCCTAAGCAGCTGAAATGTTTTACTTGTTCTATAGGTTCTCCATTCACAATGCAGTTGATATTTTCACTGTTTCTGCCTATTTTCATTGTCTTTGTCTTTTTAATGCTGACCTTCATACCATATTTTTACAACAGTTATTCACGTTAGTCAGGGAATCTTCCAGACTTGTATCAGATTTATTTAGAAGTATAACATCATCTGCATAAAGCAAAGAGCTGAGATTAACATCTCCAATTTTGATATCAGTTTAATACCACTTTCATTCATAATGTGATCCATATAGATAATGAATAACAGATGGGTACATTCTTGTCTGACATCAGATTTAACATTAAACCACCTTCCTGTACTTCAATTCTTACTGCTGACTTACAACTCAAAGAAAGACTAAGTATTGCTTGATATAATGCCCCATTGACACCATATAACTGTAGCATTTCGAACAGCTTCTCTCTTGGCACCTTATCATATGCCTTTTCCAGATCTACAAAACTTAAATACAGATCTTTGTTATATTCCCATGATTTCTCAACTATTTGTCGTGAAGTGAAAATCTGATTCTGACAGATTCTATTTTGCCGGAATCCAACTTATTCTTCACCAAGCTTCTCTTCCATAATCCTTCTCAATCGTTTCTCAAGTATACTTGCATATATCTTACCAGGAACACTCAGTAATGAAATACCTCTGTAATTCTCACATTCAGTTTTATTTCCCTTTTTATATATGGATAATATGAGAGCTCAACTCCAATCATCTGGAATTCGTCCTTCTGTCCAGGCCTTCTGAACTATGCAGTGTAGCCACTGTAAGACTTTTATACCTCCATACTTCAGCATTTCTGGTCGAATATCATCTACTCCTGCTGCCTTTCCATATTTCAGGCTTTTGATGGCTTTTTCTACCTATAGTATGGATATGTATTCCTGACTGCATGCTTGGTCAGTGTTTTTTACCACTGTGCTGTCATCACTGCTTGTTTCAGTTAGCAATTTTTCGAAGTAATTACTCCATAGTTCAAGGATATCTTTTTCTCCTGTTTTCATGTCACCTTTATCATCTCTAATTCCTTTTACAGCACTCTTTTCTCCATTTCTGAGCTTCTTCAACAGCCTCCAGAATATCTTGTCACCTTCTTGATATTTATTTTCTATGTTCTTACCAAAATCCTCCCATGACTTTTGTTTACCTAGTTTTACACAGTGTTTAGCTTTCTTACATTTGTCTCTGTATTCTCTATATGCACAAGCTGACTTATTTGCCAGAAATTTGTGATATGCTTTCTTCTTTTCTTTCACTGCCTCTTTAACTTCTTGTTAAAGGAGTTCTGATTTTTCTATCCTTACAGACAACCTCACCACATGCCTCTCTGGCTGAATCAATCAGTGTTTTCTTCAGGTCTGGCCACTGAATCTCCAAGGTTTGGTTGCTGTTCTCAAACTCTTTCATTTTTTTTTTTCAATCATGTTTGTGTATTTTAGTGTACAGTTCACATCTCTGAGCTGCTCAACTTTTATTTGTTTTAAAACTTTCTTGCATGTTCTTCTATTCAATATGAAATTCAGTTTTATCCTGCGCAAGACTAAATGGTGATCACTTCCAATTTCAAATCCTCTGTACACTCTGGTGTCCTGCACCAGGGAGAAAACATCACTGTCGACAATAACATAGTCAATGAGACTTTTCTTATTCCTTGCCTCTTCTCTCCATGTGAATTTGTGCACATTTTTATGTTGGAACATTGTGTTAGTAATAACCAGTCCTGAGCAGAAATCCAACAGGTATTTACCATTATTATTAGCTTTGCTCTTTTCTCCAGATTTTCCCAATATATTTTTGTATGTCTGACAATCATTTCCTACTCTGCTATTTAGATCCCCAACAAGGACCAATTTTTCCTTTTTTCATTGTGTCTGTTGCTTTCTCTGAATCCACAAAAATTCCTTCTACTTTAGTAGAACCTTCTGTGGGACCATAGGCATAAATAAGTCTCATTGTCCAGTTCCCCATTCTCATATTTGCCCACATCACTCCACTTGAGACTGCCTGCCATTCAAGAAGATTTACGTTGTATTTAGTGTTGAATACTATGGCTACTCCTTGTTTTCCTTGATTGTCATTGCCTGAATATTATATTTTGTATTTGTTGCTCAGAAATATCTCGCCAATTTTTGTTTCAGTCACCCCTATTATGTCGATCTGGTACTTATCCAATTCCTCAGCTAGCTCCATTTCTTTGCCATTCAGGCTTCTTATGTTGATAGTACCAATCTTTAACTCTGGTGATATTGAGTTGGGATGGGTTTTAGGATTTGTTCCAGTTGCTGACTTTTTGCTGTTTGCCCTTGTTCCCTGGCAAAATCAAAGGGGGCTTTGTTTAACTGGGTGACCCCCAGCCAGCATTAAATTCTGTCATGCTGTACCATCATTTTTTATTTTGGTTTAAGCCAATAAGAATACAATTTGGTCAGCTAAATCCCGAATTGCCAGCCCATCCTTGTTCGTTCAGTATCCAGGTAGATACCTAGCATGGTGCACCACGAAAAGGTGAGTATTAGACATTAGGTCAGAAGCCCTGATCTGTTCTCTGCATTCATTTAAAGGCTATGTGGAGGTCTCCCAGTTATATAACTTTGATCTTTAAGCACTTTTTGGCATTTTAATTTAATGAATAAAATAACTATTTTTATTTGATTTTAATGATTCTTTATCAATTTGACTTGTGCTATGTCAGATATTTACATAACTTTATATAATGTAAAATAACATTGAGTACATTCATTCAACAAATGTACAGTACCGAACAGATTAATCCAAACACTCACATTTTAAAGAAAAATTTTAATTTTCCAAGAAAATAATTACAAAAATTAAACTCCAACTTTACCTAATAATTTATATGTGCTCTGCTGTTTCTAAGAAGTTCATTAATTTGCTTAGCCATGGACTCTTCCAATGTAGAACACATTTTTCTTATTTATGCATCTCAAAACCATACTTTTAGAATGGATTGTATTAAGTTATCCTTTGTATCAATATTTCATTTTCCAGATCTATTTTGCACTATGGCCTACAAATTTTCTATTGGGTTAACATCAGGAGAGTTACCTGGCCACTGAAGCAATTGGATTAGTGATTTTTGAGGAACTCTTTCACTTTTTTTTTGAAGTTTGGCATAGAGCAAGATCCTGTTGGGAGATGAGTTCTGTGTCTTTCTGGATCTGTAGGACAATTCTTTTTTCCAATATTTTTATGTATTGGTCACTTTACATAATACTGTCAACAGGTACAAGTGATTCTGGACCATTCATGTAAAGCAACCCCAGAACGTCTTTTTAGCTCTGTGTTTAGGAACTTGTTGAAAGTAGGCGGGAGCAGTCTTCTCGGCCACTAATTTGAAAACATAGTTTACTTACTCTTCTTAGACAAAGAAATGGCTCTCATCCGAGAATATGACCTACTTACACTTCTCAACAGTCCAATCTTTGTATGCTTTTTCCCACTGGAGCCTGCATAGCCTTTGTCAACATTTGTTTCTTTTTTTGGTCTGTGGACAGTCCTCCCTGCTTCCAATAATCTTCAACAGACTATCATGTCAGAAACATTAATTCAACTAGCTGCAAAGTGTCTATTTAAGTCTTCAGCAGACAATCTTGGATTCATTTTGCTTTTATTAACTAGTAAATGATCTTCAGTAAGTGAGGTTTCCTTTTTTACCCATATTTTTCTTTTCTGTCAAGAACAAAATTGCATCAACAGTACTCAAACCAACACCACACTCATTGGATCTAACAGATATGCTTAGGTGTTGATGGTTATTCATGACTTATTTTTCACGGTATTAATAACACCACACACACTTTTATCACAAAGAGGTTTTATTAACGCTTATATTTTGCTGATTTTCAACTTAGCATCATCAGAGCACAACACTTGTATACGCCACAGTAAGTGAGTGAAACAATATAATTGCAGAAGACAAAAGATCTAAAGTCCTATTTTTTTTGGCGCCCTCTAACGAAAAAAAAAAAAAGCAGCTATCCAGGAGTTTTTCTTAGGATAACCGTCTCCCAAATTTTTGGCAAATTAATGCAACCATATTTGTTACGGTTGGGAGAATTCTTCAAAGCCATTGCTGACTCAAAAAATAATCTTTCAGATCTATAACGACTCCTAAATAGCACATTCGTTTTCCTCCATCTAATCCTGTGTGAAGGAGTGTCCAAAGAGTGGTCTGCCAGTCCTGACTTGCCATAGTAATAGTAGCGAATGTATCTTTCATGATCTTCCTGTTTGCCCATAGTAGGCCAAGTCACAGTCACAAGGAACTTCATACACTCCTGGGTGTGCTAAAGGGGATCAGAGTTGCCAGCTTGATATGAGGTTTGGAAGTGGTGCGAAGGCCATGTTTCAACAATACTTTGGCTATCTTTTCCGATGTACCTCTGAATATAGGGAATAGAAATGGTCATGTTGTATTCTTGTGTATAGGGGAGGGCAGAGTAATGGGCCTATGTAGTATTTTATCTATTTTGTAGGGATTGTAGCCATTGGCTAAGAACGTATGGTGCAGGTATTGGAGTTCAGTGGTCAGGGCTGTATTGTTAGAACAAATGGCTCTGGCTCTGTGTGTAAGTGTTTTTAAAATGCCGTACTGTTGGACTGGATGATGATGTGATTGTTTATGTAGGTATCTTCCTGTGTGTGTGTGTGTGTGTGTGTGTGTGTGTGTGTGTGTGTGTGTGTGTGTGTGTGTGTGTGTGTAGGCTTTCTGTAAATAGAAAAAGATAGTGATCCATCTGAAAGGCAGTTGACTAATGTGTCAAGAAATGGTAAACAGTTATTTGATTCTTTTTTACTGTGAAGTGAATTTTGGGGTGTTGGCTGTTTAGGTAGGTGACAAAAGCATCCAAGTGTCTTGTCCATGGGGTCAGATGGCAAACACATCATCTACATAGCGTAACCACACTTGTTGCTTGTATGTAGCTGTGGTACATACTTTGTGTTCAAAGTGTTCCAGGTAAAAATTTGCTAACGGGGGAGAGAGGGGGGGAACCCATAGCAGTACCATTAATCTGTTTGTAGAATTTTCCTCCCCATGTAAAGTAACCTGCATTCATGGTAAATTGAAATAATTCAAAAATATCTGGGGAAAATTTAGACTTGATTAAATTAAGAGTGTCTATAAGTGGTACATTGGTAACTAAGGAGGTGACATCGAAACTAACCGTTATGTCTGAATCTTTTAGGATTAGATTTTTAACCAGTGTTTTGAAATGGATTGAATTTTTTACAAAAGTAGAGGAGTTGCCAGTAAGGGGGGGTAAGTGACTTACAAGGGACTGCAAGCCGATAAAGGAAATGCAGCAGTTATCATGAATAAAGAAGAGTATAACAGAAAAATGCAAGGTCTCATATGTGACAGTTCCATATATCAAATTATACATTGAGATCCTACGATGTATCAAAAGAAAAAAGTCTGAAAATTACTGAAAAAAGTGACATCATGGCCCAAAGAAATCATCAGGAAAATAAAACCAATTCATGTTAAACCACCCCGTATTTATGGATTAGCAAAAATCCACAAAACTAATATCCCCCTACTCCCCATAGTTGATAGCATAGATAGTCCCACATATAAGCTGGCCTGGCATTTAGCCAAGTCGCTTGCCCCCCTTACTGGCAACTCCTCTACTTTTGTAAAAAATTCAATCCATTTCAAAACACTAGTTAAAAATCTAATCCTAAAAGATTGACATAATGGTTAGTTTCGATGTCACCTCCTTATTTACCAATGTACCACTTATAGACACTCTTGATATAATCAAGTCTAAATTTCCCCCAGATATTTTTGAATTATTTCAAATTACCATGAATGCAGGTTACTTTACATGAGGAGGAAAATTCTACAAACAGATTAATGGTACTGCTATGGGTTCCCCCCTCTCTCCCCGTTAGCAAATTTTTACATGGAACACTTTGAACATAAAGTACTTACCACAGCTACATACAAGCCACAAGTGTGGTTACGCTATATAGATGATGTGTTTGCCATCTGGCCCCGTGGACAAGACACTTTGGATGCTTTTGTCACCTACCTAACAGCCAACACCCCAAAATTCACTTCACAGTAGAAAAAGAATCAAATAAGTGTTTACCATTTCTTGACACATTAGTCACCCACTTTTCAGATGGATCATTATCTTTTTCTATTTACAGAAAACCTACACACACAGGAAGATACCTACATAAACAATCACATCATCATCATCCAGTCCAACAGTATGGCATTTTAAAAACACTTACACACAGAGCCATTTGTTCTAACGATACAGCTCTGACCACAGAACTTCAATATCTGTGCCATACGTTCTTAGCCAACAGCTACAATCCCTACAAAATAGATAAAATACTATATAGGCCCATTACTCTGCCCTCCTCTAATACACAAGAATACAACATGACCATGATCTTGGTGGACTGAGTGACCTTGGCTTTTCTCGGCAGTGCTTCACCTGGTTTGTGCCACTCTGTGGATTTCATTTGGAAAGAGGATCATAGTTTCATTCCTGGTGAGTGACAATGGATTCCAGCACTTCTTTCTGATTCCCTTGGTATAATTCTAAAATCTTGTGGGAACAGGTCACACGATGCTCCTTCTGAATTGAAGAGAGAAGTCAGATTACCCACCTTGCACTGATCTTTGTCATATGAAGCTTCTTGTGAATGGTGTGAAAGATGGTTGTAGAAGGTCCCAACCTTGCTGAGATTTCTTTGAGCTTCAGCCATCTCTCTGAGCAGTTCCTCCTCAACAAGAGCGACATTTTCCACAGGCCAACCATTATATGGATCATGTTTGATGCTCTCTCTCTCTCTCTCTTCTTAGGCAAAATTATTGAGCCCATTCCTTTCCATTGTAATATGAAGGAGAGGCTTTCCCATAAACACCATTCAATCGCTGTTTGATAGAACTTGGAGAAAGCCTTTCTTTGATGAAAAACTTTATCACAGTGTAATACTCAGTTTTTAACATTACAGCCACTTAGCATGCCATGTTAGTCAGACAATGCCTCCAACTGAATGACACAGGTAGAGAGTTGAAACTGGTACACTAAGCTCGCCATAGATTGTGCTATCTGTCATGCTCAGCATTTTAAAATTTTTCACGAATTTGTATGTGAGGCCAGAAACTTTTGGAACCTACCTCATACTTGTATATGATAAAGTGAATGGAGGGAATCTCTGCAAGAAAGGTTATCAGTTAAGTAGACTGCTTCTTCTGGAGAGCATCAAGCAATCTGAGAGAGGGTTTTTGGTGTGCCAATCCAAAATCTAAAGACACTATTCTGATGTTGGCAGATCTGGGATTTTTATAGTTAGAAGTTACACAGGGGAGAAGCAATGTTTTGAATGGAAGAGGACAAAATTTTCCTAGAGACTTGAGGAGGATATGAATTTTATGTGTTTGTGTTAGCAAAGGCTAGTACTTAAGTCCAAGCAGGGAAAGCTGATTCTGACTAAAGATCTTATATGACCAGGAGGAGGAAGTGAAGTAATGTCTTTCTTAAAGAAACAAGACCTTACTGTGTTTTATTTACATCAAAGTTCAGTAGATTTCATTTCACTATACAATTAGGAAATCACTCTTTAACACTCTAAGACATTTGAGTACTGCATGATTTGTCAAGCGAAGGAGAATGGAATGTAGCCTTCATATCCTTTGCATAGTTTTTCTGTTCTCAGCAAAACTGTAGATAAGATTTGTTGGTCAGTGAGAGAAGGTTGTTAATGTACAGGAAGAAAAATGTGGTCAAAAGCACATAATTCTTGGATATCCCAACATTGATAGCAGTCCAAAGAGAGGAAATGGTCCATCATGACATGCAGTTACTGATCAGAAAGTAAACTGGCAGTCATAAAGGATTAATGAAGCTACCTTCCTAAATCTTTATAACTGGACTGCCAAAAAATGGTAGCAAGGAGGCCTCTGTGATAGACCTGTTTGAATGCCTTGGAAATACCAAGAGAGTTTAATGAAATTCCTCAGATCTTGCTCCACATGCAGCTTGTATCAAAATGGGTAAGACTGGATATATGTTGTGGAATGAGGATACTAGAATCTATATTGGTGATTACTAATTAATTAGTAGCCCACTAGGTGGTGAAGAAGTTGACTGTTGATGACATTTTCCATTGTTGTTGAAAAGACTGAAAGCAGTGTGACAATTTGTTGGTTGACTTTTATCTTATTTTTAAAGATTGGTGGTTATATGCTTGCTTTCATGCTGTTGGATGGGGACATTGATTGGAGGAAGGAAAGGGGGGGTGGGACATAATAAGATGGAAGTGGGATTTATACAGTTGCTAAGGGATCATCATCAACACAAAATATGGGTATAGACCATATTGGTCTGTTCCGGTCTCATTATCCATCCAATATCCTTTTTTGAGGTCTACCCTGCCTTCTCTTTTCAGTTGGCTTATATTTTAGTATTTGTTTAGGATATCAGGCGTTGGCCATTTGGTTTACATGTTCTATCCATTTTTGTTATAATTGTTTAGTTTTTCTTCTATTGATTTTATTTTTAGTTCTTTTAAAATGTCTTCGTTCCTTTTTTGATCTAATAATGTGTATTTTGCAGTTCTTCTCATAATCTTATTTCACTTGTTTTTATTCTTTGTTTATCTTGTTTGTTTATTGCCCAAATTTCACTGCAATATAATAATGTGGGCACTGCTAAAGTATTGTATATTTTCAAGCCTTTTTCTTTTTGTACTATATTTGGGTTGAGTGTTTTATTTATCAGGCCTATAATTTGTAAAAATTTTGAAGTTTTTAATTTTTTTTTAGTCTTTTTCTCCTTCATATGATATTTCACATCCAAGATAACTGAAAGTATTTATCTGTTCTATTATTTTATTATTAATAACTATTTTGCTTCTAACTGGAGTTTGTCCACAAAATGCCATTGTTTTAGTTTTATCTATGGAAATTTTCATTCCAAACTTTTCTACTATAATGTTTAAATTATATATTGCTCTTTGTCAATTGTTTTCCTTATCTGATATTATTACCTGATCATCTGCAAATAATAGCGTATTTATTTTGTTATTCTGGGAAATTTCTATACCTTGATTGTTTAAGTTGTTCCACTGTATGAATATTTCATTAATGTAAATATTGAAAAGTGTTGGAGACAGAGGGCATCCCTGTCTTACTCTTTGGTTTATAGATTGTTTTTCAGACAACTTTTCATTTATTTTTATTTTATTTCATTATCTTTATATATATTCAATATTGCATGTAGTAAACTATTAGGTATATTTATTCTTTGTAATATATCAAACATTATTTATCTTTTTATTTTGTCAAATGCTTTTTCATAATCTATAAACAAAAGATGAGTTTCCAAATTAAATTCTCTTCTTTTTTCTATAAGTAGTTTTTACATTCATTGTAGAGCATCCTTTTCTAAATCCATTTTGACATTCTAATAATATTTTTTCACTGTATATTTTTAGTTTTACATTAAGTATTCTGCTATATATTTTGTAGCATGAATTCAATAAACTAATACCTCTGTAGTTATCAGGTTTTGTTTTATCCCCTTTGTATATATTTTCTTTAAAAATTTTAGTAATCTTTGATGAAATTTTGTTCCAGCAAATTTATACAGTTTGGCCTTTATCCCATCTTCTCCTGCTGATTTGCCATTTTTTATTTTATTTAGGTTGTCCTTTAATTCTTTCATTGTTATCATATCATTTAAGGTATTTTGTAAGTTTCTGCTGTAATTATTTTCGATGCCAGTATTATCCGTCCAAAGATCTGCCTCTATTCGGCTAGAAGAACACCAATCTTATATTGAATACTTTAAACCTGAAAAGTCTGGACTTGCAGAACATGCTGTCTTCACTAGACATAGAGTTCATTGGAGAAAGACAAGAGTTCTTCACAAAAGTCAGTTCCTCATGGAACACCTTTATAAAGAAACATGTGAAACTCTACTTCATTCTCCTAACTTAAACAGATCCGACGGCTTACGTCTATCCCCTTTATGGGAGATAGTACTTTACAAATCAGCTAATCTTTCCTAACTTTTTATCGTATTGATTTTTTTTTTTTTTTTTTTTTTTTTTTTAGGAAATTTATTGACCTTTTTAGTTATCTTACACCAGCTACTTAGGTGGTGCTTTTTGGAATTGTCAGTTATTGCTTAATTTGAGCTTAATATGTACTGAAGATGCCTGTGACACACAGGCGAAAATTATACTATTAAATAATCTTTGTACATGAATTTTTTCTGTTATTAATTTTGTATCTAATATAATTGTAATATTAGTATTGTTTTCTGAACAGGTTGAAGTTATTGGGCAGGGAAACTAATATTGAAAAGGTTGAGTGTAAGAGAGAGAAACTTTAGCACTGATTGTGTATTTATTGATCCTTATAGGCAGAATAAATTGCAGAAGAGAGGGAAAAAAAATCGGCATAGGACTACGGTAGTTAGTGACTTATATATCAGTTCTAAAGCCGGTACAAGATCTAGAGGGAATCTGCAGTTTTTGTATACCAATGCTAGAAGCATTAGAAATAAGAGAGAAGAATTTTTGGCATTAGTCAGTGAAATCTCACCAAAAGTTGTAGGCATTAGTGAAACTTGGCTGTCAGCAGAAGATGTGGTCACTGGAATTGAATGTGATGGGTACAGTATTTTCAGGGAGGATAGAGAAGATAGAACAGGAGGAGGAGTACTGTTGATGATAGCTGATGTGTTGCAGCCAAAGAAAGTAGTATATCATGATGATAGACATGTGAATGAGAGTTCATTTGAGGCAGTCTGGTGCGAAATAGTGACCAACGCAACCAAATATACAGTTGGATGCTGCTATAGGCCAGGGAGTACAGGGGGAGATATTGAATTCATGCATCAGCAACTTAGTGCAATGAGTGAAGGCTTAGTGATTATTATGGGGGATTTTAATTATGGTGATATCAATTGGAAGGAGGAAATATCATGTAGCAAAAAGGAAATGGAGTTCATACATCTGCTACGAGATAATTACTTGAAACAGCACGTAACTGAAGGGACACGTGGTGTGAGAGTGTTGGACCTGGTTATTGGTTCAGAGGTTATATGCTTAAGTAAGGTGACCTCGTTACCTCCAGTTGGTGAAAGCGATCATGTGGTATTGACTTGGGAGGTTGCAAAATCTGTGGATTTTTCTATTAAGAAGGGGTATGTACGAAACTACAGGTTAGGCAATTATAACAAGCTTCGGAGTGAGCTTGCAGCCATCCCATGGCAGAACATATTGCAAGGGAAAGATGTTAGCAGTGCTTGGGATAAAATCAGCGGGTATCTGAGGAAAGCAATATCAGATTGTGTCCCCATGGTCAGGAGGTCAAACAAGGCAGGCATTAGATGGATGAGCAGTAGTATCAAGCTTGAACTACAAAAAAAGAAAATGTTATGGAGAATTTACAAGGAGAAGGGCGATCAGGACACCCATGAGCAGTACAAGGCTCAAGCTAGGAAGGTTACCAGCATAGTAAGAAAAGCTAAATCAGATTATGAGAAGACCTTAGCCAAAGAGATCAAGGGTAATCCCAAAGAGTTCTTCCGCTATGTGGCAAGTAAGAGGAAGAATGACTTCGGAAGGATAACCTTAGTGGGTGCTGATGGTATTGAGGTGACAAAATCAGATGTAATAGTCGAGTTACTGAGTGATCACTTCTCAAAAGTCTATCACCCAAGTGAGGATATCTCTATACCTATAGCAATACCTAATGTGAGAATTGAAGCTAAAGAATCAGAGGTATTAAATATATTGCGAAACTTAAATGCAAACACTGCGGTAGGCTTAGATGGAATATCAGCTCGGGTGTTGCGTGAATGTGCAAATGAATTGTCAACCCCTCCTACCTGGATATTTAATTTAAGTTTGAACTCTGGTATGGTCCCTAGGGAGTGGAAGTTAGGCAAAGTGGTTCCTTTGCATAAGGGTGGCTCTAAAACTGCAGTATTGAATTACAGACCAATCACCATCTCAGGAGTAGTGGTAAAAGTATTGGAAAAGTTGGTTAAAGACAAAATTCAAGAATGGGTGGATCAGGATATGATACTCTATAGAGGCCAACATGGTTTTGTTAAAGGTAGATCCTGCCTTAGCAATCTATTAACTATCCATAATAGAATAACATCAGAGTTGGACAAAGGAACTGGCTACACAGTGGTACTTCTGGATTTTGCTAAGGCTTTTGACAGGATACCCCATAGAACACTGTTACGCAAATTGGAGCAGATGGGAATGGATATTAAATTGGTGATATGGATAGGAGAATGGCTCAGGGAGAGATACCATAAGGTGGTGTATGGAGGAGCCGAGTCCAGAATGAGGCAGGTGACCAGTGGTGTGCCTCAGGGCTCTGTGCTTGGGCCAATGTTGTTTAATTTGTATATAAATGATATAGGAAACGGCTTAAAGGGAGATATTCAGTTGTTTGCTGATGATGCAAAGTTGTGTAGTGCAATAAAAAATCAAGCTGATGTTGAAAGTTTGCAGGAGGATTTAAATAAGCTGGTAAAATGGGCAAAAGAAAATGGATGTCAGTTCAATGTGGAAAAGTGTAAAGTCTTGCATTTTGGGATTAAAAGATTACCAGCTGTGTACTACATCGATGGAAAGGTACTCCAAGAGATTGATGAGGCTAGGGACTTAGGGGTATTGGTAGATAAGGAGATGAAGTTCAGAGGACACATTGCTAAGGTGTCCAAGATTGCACATAGGATTACTTGGTTGTTGAGGAACACACTGACATCCAGAGATAAAGAGGTTATTATTCCCCTTTATAAAGCATTGATACTTCCACATTTGGATTACTGTGCTCAGGTCTGGTCACCTGGATTCCTTGGAGATGAGGAGGCTGTGGAGAGGGTTCAGAGAAGAGTGACCAAGTTGGTGAGTGATATAAAAAATGCTCCCTACATTGATAGATTGAGAGCTTGTGGATTGCAGAGATTGGTTGATAGGCGAAGAAGAGGGGATATGATAGAAACATTCAAATTACTAAAAGGTTTTTATAGGATTGATGCAGGGGAAATGTTTCAGCTGTGTGATAGTGATGGAAGAACAAGAGGTCATCTCTGGAAATTAAAGAAGAGTGTGGTTAACAAAGGTGTCAGAACAAGGTTTTTTGCCTGGAGGGTGGTGAATGAGTGGAATTCATTGCCTGACTTTGTTGTGAGCTCTTCATCTGTAAATGAATTCAAGAAGAGATATGACAGATATTGTTTTGCTAGCTTGGGTCTCCCGCGATGAGTCTACTGACTCCATGGAGATACCCGTAATAATAATAATAATAATAATAATAATAATAATATCAATCTGTAAAGTAATTCAAGAATTCTTTTACATCTATTTCACAATTTATATTTGCAGTTTCTTTTATATCTGCATTCATATGTTTTAGTATTTTGTACAACTGGGTCTTTATTTGTATATGTCATTTTCTAGATATGATGCAAATTTTTCCCAGCTTTCTCTGTGTCTATTTCTGGTTTCTCTTTTGGCTATTGCTCGTCTTTTTTATATTCAATTTCATCTTCTTGTTTTTTGCTACTTAACCATCTTTTAAAAGCCTGCTTTTTATTTTCAATTATTGTTTTCATTTCATTGTCCCATATATGTACATTTTTATTTTTATGATATTTTTGCATGTTCCTAGACTTTCATATGCTGCTGATGCGATAATTTCTTTTATATTATTCCATTCTTTCTCGATGTCTTCATTTTCTTGTATTTTTTCTAAGTAGTTATTAATCCTCTGTTGGTATAAATTTCTTACTTGAATCATTTAGTAGTCTTACTTTGTAATTAGATTTTGTTTCTCTAGTTTGTTTATTTTGTTGTATTTTTTTTTTTGTAGCCAGTTTGGTGGAAATCTTAGTTTTGCCTGTACTAAATAGTCATCTGTGTCAATTTCTAGCCCTCTTCTAACTTTAACATCTAGGAAGAGGTTTGCTGCTTTTTCATTTGCTATAAAGTAGTCTATTATTGATTTTTGTCCTATTGCACACCAGGTATATTTATGTATATTTTTATGTTTGTAAAATGTATTCATTATTTTTAAATTATTATATATTGTATAATCATTGAGTCACTTTCCATTTTTGTTTACTGTTGGTTCTCCAAATTTTTGTATATTATGTTAATTTTTTTCATTCCTATTCTGGCATTAAGATCTCCAGCTATAATTATATGGTCTGTTTTATTTAATTTTTCATATATTCCTTTTAACTCTTTGTAAAAGTAATCATTTTCTTTTTCTTTTCCTTCTTCAGGGAAGAAGGAAAAGAAAAAACTCCAAACTCCAAAAACTCCAAACAACTGTTAAATTTTCTTCATTTAATTTTAATCACACTTCTAATATTCTTTCATTCCAGTATGTATAATGAGTTATTTTTGCTTTAATTGATTTATGGATCCAAATCATTACACCAGCTTTTGCATGTATTTTTTGTCCACTCCACTATATATGATATTGTAGTTAGCTGTTTCTTTTGTTCCTTTAAGTTTCTTTTTTGTTTCTGTAAGAACTGCAGTTTCTATATTTTTGTCATTTCAAATTTTATCTAATTCTTCTTTATGTGCTATGCTTCTAATGTTCTATGTAACATGTTTCACCATGTTTTTCTTTTTCCAAAGTTTCTTAACCTTTTCCAGTTTGCGGTTGTTTCCCATGTTTTCTGTTCAGTTTTGGATTTCATTGAGACTTGAAAGTAATATATGTTTCCCTATGTCAAGTGACTAGCATGACGATAGGTATCCTAGTGGTGGGGGCTGCCGCCTTAAGACAACTAGACCTGCCTTTTTACAGTAGATAGTGGAAACTACAGTTTGAGAGGAAAGAGTCACCCCCTTGCCCTCGAATTGCTCTAACAGCACTGGAGGGGGGGGGGAGTAAGAAGTAAGAGAGAGAGGAGGGAAAGAAGAGTAGAAGACCAGTCTCCAGATATTGATATACCAAGTGTATATTGTATGAAGTAAGATCAGGTCTAACTTGGGTATCTCGGGTTTGCCATGCCTCTACTCACCAATGTGAGCCCCTGAGATAACTGCTAAGGGATAATTACATGAAACATCATGTTATAGAGAGGACAAGGGATTTGAGGGTTGGATCTGATAATAGCATCAGAAGATGTATCCATAATCAAAGTAGACACTCAGCCTCCAACTGGGAAGAGTGACCATGCAGTTTTGTTCTGAGAAGTTGCCAAACATGTAGAGTTCTGTGTCAAGAAGGGGTTTATGTTAGTTATAAGGCTGGTGATTATTAGAGACTCGGGAGTCATCTTGCCACAGTGCGATGGCTTGAAAAGCTACAAGGAAAGAATCTCAATAATGCATGGCAAGTGGTCAGAGATTGAAGGCAGCAGTATCAGACTGCATACCCAAGGTCAAGAGAATAAACCAAGTTGGAATTAAGTTGATGAGTAAGATATAAAGCAAGAGCTGTTCTCTTGTAATAAAAACAAAATAGCAATTGAAGGAAATGTAAAGAAAAAGTGATCAGCATACTCAGGGCTGTTGCCAGATTAGATCGTGCCCTGAGGCAAACAATTAAATATCATCCCTGATAGATTATAAGACAAAAATATAAGAAAATCTCCAATTGTTGTTTTGTTTTTATTACAAGAGAAACATTAATGCAAAATGATTACATAATAATATTAATTAAATGTTTGCTCTATGGGGATATTGCTCAAAAACTGTATAAGTTCTAAATTTAAATTATAAGCTATGTCCGCCTCTATCGATATAGTTCCTTGACCAACCAATCTTTCTTGGGTCATTGTTGTTTGCAAATAATTTTTAATCAGTTTAAGCTTGGAAAAACTTCTTTCCGCACTTGCTATGCTAACAGGGATTATTAGCGTAGCGATGGCGCCTACTGCAATATGGCTGAACAGGCACCTTTATTAAGCTGCGCCGTGAGGCAGGCTGCCTCTATGCTACACCCTGTCGACGATACTGAGCATATTCATGAGTAGTAGAAAGCGCAAGTAAGAAGAGTGACTAGTATGGTAAAGAAGGCCAAATCAGACACTATGAGAGAGAGAGAGAGAATTAGTCAAGCAGGCCAAAGTAAATCCCAAAAGAGTTTTTTCATTATGTAAGAGGAAAAATGGCTATGGTACAATGACTTTAAACAATGCTCATGGTAGGAAAGTTACTGACCCAAAAGAAATAGTTGAGTTGCTGAGTGATCATTTTGCAAAGGTGTATCATCCAGTGATTTTAGAGTTGTTGATATTACAAATGTTACAGAGATGTATATCAACATTGAGGTAGATGAACAGGAGGTGTTCAGCATATTAAAAAATATGAATGTAAACATATCAATGGGACTGGATGGTATATCATTCCATGTACTACATGAATGTGCAAGAGCACTGGCAGGGTTCCAGGGGAGTGGAAAGAGGGTAAGATAGTACCACTGTACACTCTAGCTAGCATACCATTTTGTGATGATTGTTCTTCTCCTGAGCTCTCTTCTCTCATACCTTGGCAACACACACAGTTCTCTCTCTTAGGCTGTTTCACTTCACCTTCACTATTTCTAGCAACACTTGCAAATCATGCACTACCTCATTCACACTTGCTTGCAAGTCATTTGTTCCAAACAGTACACCTCCTGAATTTCCTCTCCTCTCCATAGCCTTAGTTACTCTTGCTATTGTTGCTCCTCTCAGACATACTTTTGACGCCTAGTACACCTTCAACTACCTGTCTCTTTTCTATATGTTCTATCTCAATCCACACACACACACACACACCTCAATTCATTCCTCAACCTTACCAATCCTTTTCTAATTGTACTCTTCACAATCTTCACTTGTGTTTATATCTTTCATTCTTCATTCATTCATTCCATTATCTTTTGTGCATTCCTGTCTTACTACACTCTGCCATGTCATTCGCCACATTTGGTGAAAATGTGGCGAATGACATGGCAGAGTGTAGTAAGACAGGAAGGCACAAAAGATAATGGAATGAATGAATGAAGAATGAAAGATGTGACAAATGACATGGCAGAGTGTAGTAAGACAGGAAGGCACAAAAGATAATGGAATGAATGAATTTACATTCACTACTCCTGACTTTTGCCACACTTGCACCACTTACATCATTCATCTTATCTCATTCACTTTTTCATAACTTTCTTACTACTCATTTGTTGCAATTTTATAGTATCTCTCTACTATTAGATGAGCACTCATACTTCTCATCGCATTCTCACTATGTTACCTTCAGTCACCGAAACATTACCGCCAATCAACTCTGCATTCAAATCATACTTTGCACAGACCTTCCTGCCATCTGTCTTAAAATTCCATAATTTATCAACATAATCCAACAAATTGATGTAGCATACCTCACATTTCAAGAAACTACTAAAATTAAAATTTGTACAGCTAAAGCTGCTGCATCTTGCTTTTGATGCTGGTTGGTATACTTTGCTAACCAGCATCAAAAGCAAGATGCAGCAGCTTTAGCTGTACAAGAATTTTAATTTTTGTACACGTTACTCTAAAGCAGATAATTCACAACTCATTTCTTTCTTAGTTAAATTTGTTCAGCTTAACAAAAGGTTCTCACTACTTCAGTTATGTATGAATTAGAGATTCATCTTATACAATTCTTTGTCTAATAGAATTGTTTAATGATTTTATAAACAAACTCAAAAAAATAAGCTCAACACTATAAACACTGCAAGCACACAAATATCCAAATTAATTAGTCAAAAAAAACTTATCTGAACAGAGCCTTCTTTCACAAGTGTTATGAATGTTTTCTATCCTTATATTTTACCCCCCCCTTTTTTTTTTTAACCTTATTTGGCTCCCAGGGATATTTCCTTTTTAGAAACTGGAAAATTTATATTTTAACTGTGCCAGCCAGTTTCCTATAACAAGAATATATTTCAAGTTCAGGGAAATATTCCTAGGTCTACCTTAATGTCGAATTTACACACGAGTATATAGATCTTGATACCTTGCAGTCGTGACCTAAGATCTAATTTCAAACATATATTTATGTAAACTCCTTCCCGCTATTGGTTCTATTTTCATAAGTGGTAGCTTGACACCTTGAAATCAGGCATGACTCAGGTTTAAGTAACAAAACATGTCTATTGATACTAAGAGACAAGTACATTGAATTATGCATCAAATTATTAAGACTTCTAAGTTCTTAGCTAAATGAATATCTTATGCTGAGCTAGACAAACAGTTCAATACTAATCAAACTCTCTTACATAAGCTGACATGCTAAATCATATAATACCAATGGAAAACAAAACAGTGTCACATTCAAATTAAATCCTTTCATCCACGTTACTCTAAAGCAGATAATTTACAACGCGTTTCTTTCTTAGTTAAATTTGTTCAACTTAACAAAAGGTTCTCACTACTTCAGTTATGTACGAATTAGAGATTCATCCTATACAATTCTTTGTCTAATAGAATTGGCTGTATTAATTACTTTATCCTATCAAAGTTCTCTAAAATATCCTCATTTGCTTTATCAAGACACAAATTCTATCTTCTAATAATTCCAAGACATAAAACAAAAGATCTCTACGTTACCAAGTCCTTCCGAAGGTCTATTAACTACCACGTGTTGCTCGGGTCATCCTTCGTCTTGGCTATCTCTGGGTCAGGTCTCGTAACTAAGTTGTTCCTCTCACTGCTACCGGATACAATCTGGTTATGGCTGGAACTACGGGCTTTCTCCGCTCCCTCGGGTGGGTCATCCAGCGGCTGGCACGATTCTGCATGAGCTATTGATTCTCGTACGGCTCTCCACGGAATACTTCTCAGCGCAATCAGAAATACGGCCCTCTGTCTGACGACATAGCACCCTGGCTCTTCCTATCTCCGATCACTCGTTGAGAGTCTTCGATATCCCGGAAGAAGACAAAAAAAATGCTTGCAACTTGGTGCGTATTGCCTTATATATTCCTTTTCAGCGCCCTCTTTCTCTGTATTCTTTTCCGCATGATCCTTAACTTACATCGCCCTTAGGTTTATCCTTTGCTTTCCCTCTTGCTACTAGGTGTTGTTTTCGAGGAAAGTGCGCTTACGTCAGCTTCCTTATAAGCTGCAGCCTTTGGCGTTACGGTAGGCACGTGCGGCCCAGACGTTACCTTTGATCTGTTAGTCATTGCCTGTCTGGCAACTTATGATATTTTGGTAGCTTGATAAGACATAAAATATGCTAATATTTCCTTTACATATAATGCTAATCTGACATAATTCCTGATCTTAGCTTTCCGTCTGACAAGAAATATTTCCAATATGTTACATACTGATATACACTTTTACATACAACAAACTAGGTGTTTCTCACCTTCTGCTGGTAAGCAGGTGTTATGCATTTTTTTAAATTCTTTTGTTAAACTTTCATGTTAGATTCCTGAATGAATAACTTGTCAAGAAGTTCTCCATTCAGGGTCTAACACAAGCCTACTAGCAAACCATCACCTGGTGTTTCACGTAGTTATGATCGGAGACTGACAAGTTGAAGTTGTTGATGATGATGTTATAGTTCGCCCACCGTTTGTAGGTCTCTGCTTGGCATCTTGCCAAGAATAGTCGATTCATGCTGAAGGGGAGAAAGAAATGAAGGACATACGAATTGGTTGCCAACACGCGAAATCACGTGCTTTATAGGTAAAATTTTCCAACTGTTATGCAAGCAACATAATTAACTACAATAATCATAAAAGAGAAGTTAATTTTCCGACGTGTAATAATAAACAACTCATCCCACAATACGGACTGATTTCCCTATTACTGGAATGGATTCTCCTTTTTCTGACATGCGCAGAAGTATCAAAGGATCTCTAATCAGTGGGCGCAAACTATATTACTAAAGCAGATATTTCAACAATTCTTCCAGGCTAATCTTTGAATCTAAAGAATGGCAGCCAGTTTGAATTATGAACAACATTGAGGTGTCTTTAAGAAAGATCATTTCACTGTTGGAGTAATTAGACTGAAAATAAATCTTCAGAGAAAAATAGTGAAAGAATCAAAATGGTTATTGGAATTAGGAGAGTGGTAAAAGCAGTTTGGGCATGTAGTGTTTGGGTGAAAGATTTGTGAACATAGTTCCCATGTAGGAAGTGTTCAGTCTTTTTGATGATGGCCATGACAGTGACCCTTATGTACTGCTATGCTCTGACTCTTGTTAAGCATGATCTGGCAGAGTGAATGGTTGCTGGATGGCATACTGATTTGCAAATCCTCTGATGTGGTACCATTAGGTTCTGTCTATTATGCTATATAGAGCTAGCTTGTAGAACCACTGCATTGCTATACCCTTGGATGGCAGAGATAACTGGCTCTCTATTTAAATATGGTATGTTGAGTATGTCATGAAGGATATCGTATCATCTGCATTGTAAAGAGATGGGGAAGACTTGGTATGTATGTATGTTAATGATGTTAATGTATGTATGTTGATGATGCCATCAGATGTATGCTTCCTTTGATCTTTCATCAGATGACATCAGAATACTCCTTATTAGTCTGAATACTAGTAAGTCTTCTCTGCTCCAGATGTGTTTCTGCTCAAAATTTGTATTTTTCTCAAAATCAGACTAACACCTAATTGTGTCATATTTGTCTGTTTGACCTAGCACCAGGAAAACAAGCCTGTATTTGGCCCATTCTTAAAATAAAAGGGAAATAAAATTCCATTACTCTGACCTCCAACCTCCCAAAATCAGTGGAGAAGCTCACGAACAGCCAACTTCTTAACACTTTGAAATCCTCTTAATTAATTAGTGATCAGAAATTGAGATTCTGCCATTCTTATTTCACAAATCTTCTAACCAACCTTACCACATTTCAATGTAATCCATGGAGAAGCTCAAGTGGTCACTATTGACATTTCTGAAGCATTCATTGGGTCTAGCATAGAGGCATCCTTTCCAATCTCCTATCTTATGGTTCAATCTTTTGTAATTTGCCAATTTTTTACTTTCTGGTTATTTACTATAATAAATTTAGTTTAATCCTTTATTCAAGTGTGAGCAAACAAATTTTGCACCTGAAAATATCTTCAGGACTGGGGTAAGGTAGTACAACATCGGGCAACTCTTTTCAAAGGTGGAGCAAGCTTACATCACTCCTATCTCGGTATCTCCCATAATGCAAAACACATCTCCTTGCGGATATGTATAATGTTATGCATTAAGGGAAGGGCTGCTACCCAGTTATTGTTATGGGTAGTGGCCCTTCCCTTAATGCATAGCATTATACATATCCGCAAGGAGATGTGTTTTGCATTATGGGAGATACTGAGATAGGAGTGATGTAAGCTTGCTCCACCTTTGAAACGAGTTGCCCGATGTTGTACTACCTTACCCCAGTCCTGAAGATACTTTCAGGTGCAAAATTTGTTTGCTCAGACTTGGATAAAGGATTAAACTAAATTTATTATAGTCTAACCAAGTGAAAAATAAACTTTCAACATGGTCATTTACTGTGTTAGGTGAATAGTTTGTTTCTTTCCTTCAGATTTCTCTATGAATGTTGATTCACCCCAGGTATGCGCTTTTGTTCACACTCTTTCTCTTATACATTAACAGCTTTCCCTCATGACCACACATCCTGTTTATAGTTTTGCTGATGACAGCATATCCCATTTCTCTTCTTCTTCATTTTGACAACAACCAATCAGTACCCAACTGATTTGTTTCAAAATTTCTAGTATCTTCAGCAGGGATCTTCATACTGTTCTTGGGGAATGAAAATAATCTAGCAAGCTTCAAGTCAACAAAGCAGTCTTGTTTCTTGAAGGAAAGATCCCACTTCACTCTCCCCTGTGACTTTGAATAATATTCAGATCTCCAGTCAGGATCAGATTTCCCTTCTTGGGCTGACTTAACTACTAGCCTTTACTGGCACAAAACAAATTTTATCCATGGCTTCCTTAATCTCCAAAAAACTTGGTGCTCTCTTCAATTCAAAACAACACTTTTCACCTGCACAACTTTTAACTGTATAAATCCCGAATCCAACCTCAGAATATTACTTTTAGATTTGGGATTGCTGCACCAGAAGTTCTCTCTTAGAATGCTTGATGCTATCCAGAATGTGGTAAGTTTAATTGATATCTGTCATATAGATTCCCTCCAGTCACTTTATTATTATTATCCTAAGACCTATGGAGTCAAAGACTCATCTAGGAATATATCATTAACATTCTGGAAATAACTATTGCGTTAGAGTAAAAACTTTAGTTTAATATAAACCAAAATAAACACTCAACATTTCGACCTTCACATTAAGGTCGTCATCTGAAATATACACACATATACAAAGAAACAAGCTGCACTACAATCTACATGGTATGCTAAAGTTACTGATCAACTGTTAAACTGTATCTGCCTGACCTCTGGTGAAAAAAAAAAAAAACCTTACTACATCAAAGCTAGACTCCTGTTATTGTTATTATCTATTAGGTTACAAAATTAAATTAAGCTGGAGAGTAACATGTTCACACAAAAAATTACTTATATAAGTATACATATAAATTACAACAAACCAGTATGGATAGTGGCCAATAGAAGCTGAAAAATTGCTTAGAGTCCTAAGGTTGCTGGAAAACTAAGTGGGTTGAATATGTGCCATCCAAATTTTTGGGATTTTTATACCACCATTATTGTTAAGATTAGGTTGGTTAATCAAAATTTCTCTAGAAATTCATCTAGGAAGTCCTTTTGTCATACATCTAGGAAGTCATTTTGCTCATTATACCATGCCTTAAACTCAAATTCTCTGCAGACACCACCCATCCAGTCAAGGCATTCCAATCAACTGTGCATGCAAAAAACCTGCTTCTCACTCCCCTGCTCACACCCTCCTTATATTGCTTCCAGGGATGACTCTGGTTCTCCCCTGATCTCCAACCATTTTCTGTAAAACCTCTTCAACATTGATCCTATAACAATCCCTTACTAACTTGTAGGTCTCAATCATATTACCCCTCTTCCTCCTATCCACTAGACTCTGTAAATTGCATCTTCTCAACCTTTTCTCATATTCGACATTCCAGAGATCAGAAACTATCTTAGTCAGTTGTCTCTGGACCCTTTTCAACATCTCTTTGTCCTTTTGAAAACCATGTGACTAAATCTGTTCACAGTAGTCCATGTGCAGCCTAAATCAGAGCCTTATGCAATGGAAGAAGAATCTGCTTATTTCTACAAGTCAGTGTCCTTAACATTCCAGAGATCAGAAACTATCTTAGTCAGTTGTCTCTGGACCCTTTTCAACATCTCTTTGTCCTTTTGAAAACCATGTGACTAAATCTGTTCACAGTAGTCCATGTGCAGCCTAAATCAGAGCCTTATGCAATGGAAGAAGAATCTGCTTATTTCTACAAGTCAGTGTCCTTAACATCATTCCCAGAATTTGTTATGTTGTCCTCACAATTTTGGCAATGTGTACTTTAAATTTCAGATCCTTATCCACTATCATCCCCTCCACCCCCCAGCAATATATCCCCACCAAGCATAAATTCTACATCCCATCTTTGTTTCCCAAATTTTAAAACATTACATTTTGCAATATTGAACTTGCATCCCCATTTCTGTGCCATTCACCCAATATATTCAAGTCTTCTTGTAAGGCCACAACATCTTCTCTACTCTTCATAGTTCATCCCAACTTTGCATCATCTGCAAACAACTGGATATCCTCATCCAAATCTTCATCAATATCATTAACATACAGATTAAACAGCAATGGCCCTAAAACAGACCATGAGGCACTCCACACTATTTACATTCAAGAATGTAAATAGTGACTTTCCTCTTCTGGGATATAGTCCCCCCCCCCCCCAATACACAATTTGCAGATTCCTATCAGATATCTAGTCTCTGATCCTATGCACTAATCTAATATCAAACCCCATCCACTCTAGTTTAGTTAAGCTGTCACCTTAGTAAGTAAATTACTAAAATATGACCTCCCTTTAGTAAATTCATTCTGTCCATCAAAGATAATACCATTGTTGTCAACCCAATTCTGGATCCTAGTTCTCACCAGCTTCTCCAACACCTTAACACAACATCTGACACACATAGGTAGGCCTATAAATTGATACTTGAGCTCTATCACCTCCCTTATGAAGTGGCACAATCTTGCCCTCCTTCCACTCTTCTTTGGAACTCAACCTAGTGCAAGGATCATATTGAAAAAATATGTCAAGGCAGATGCCAACTCCCTGCCACATTCCTTCAAATTATGTGGTGATAAATTATCAAGTCCTACAGCCTTATTAACATTAGGTTTGCTCAATTCCCCATATACCTCTTGCTCACTTACAGTCAGTCTCCCCTCCTCATCATCAACTGCTCTCAAACTCTCCATGATGTCACATTGACAAGAATGTAAATTGTATAGTGGAACTGCTCATTAAATATCTCCACTATATCTTCTGCAGCAGTTGTTCTTATACCATTTTCTCCAGTTACTGTTATCCTTCCATAATCATTAATTTTTTTTGCTGGCTACATATTGAAAGAACTCCCTAGAATTCTTTTTGGCTTCATTAACTAACTGCTGTTCATACTTCACTTTTGCTGGACACTTTCTGCAAAATGGCAATTACCATTTCTCCACTTTTCTCTAAACATGTAAAAAGCATCAGAAGCTGCTGGTCACCATCCATGCACGTTTCAGCTTCAAGTGTATTGAATCAACTTATTCAACTCTTTCATTCCATTTACCTCTGTTCTTTGGATTAGCCTTTTCCCATATAATTTTCTGTAAGGACTATGACTTCAGCTGCTCATGGTTCCTTCTTTCTCTTTGATCACTTGCCTGCATGTTACACCCTTGGGCTTAAATGTCTTGTGCCTTCCTATGTATGAGGTTATATATAAAGGTAACAGAAAATTCATCATAATATACTTTTATTGGAAGTTTCATTAGATCAAAAGATTTAAAAACATATCAGAATCTTCATTATAATGACATTAGAAATAAAGAACAAAATGGACTAATTTTTTGATATTATTTAATATAGAAAATTTTTTTGAAATTTTAAGATAAAGATATGAATGTTAAATGCAAATGTAAATACATATCTATTATTTTTAATGAAATTACAATGCATACAAAATATTAATTATAATGACTTTAATTAATACTTCAGATATTTTGGCAAAGTCAAATCGAGTGCTGTGTGCGCATATCTAACACTGGGTAAATGAGACTGAAGAAAGGTAACCGAAGTCTGGTAAGTGTAGAATCCTAAATGGCACCTCCTAGTGGGCAAAATTGAGACTAGGCCATTTAGGATTCTAAACCCAACTTTAGTCACCTTTCTTCAGCCTTATCTACCCACTGTTACCCTGCATACACATATCATTGTTCTGTGATCCCTGATGGTGGCAATTTGACTTTGCGAAAATACTGAAAGTATTATAAGTTATTATAATTAATATTTAGTATATGTTGTAATGTCCTGAAAAATAATAGTTATGGATAGCCAATGTATAATCCTTTCTACCAGAGGTAAATAGATATATAATTGACTTAACAGTTGAATAGATCTGGTATTGTGTAATTTTGCTTTTTATAATTTTGTGTTTATTGCCAATTTATTTTTGGTATATCAGTTGTAAGTTGCCTTCTTTCTGACTCCCCTCCCCTCTCTTTTATTTAGACAGTTGGATTATAATAACATTACTAATATTACTAAAGGTTGGCTCTATGGATTGAAAAATCTACAGCGCTTGTAAGTATTTCTTTCATATGAATTAACTTGTGTGTGTGTCAGTGGTGTCGTGTGCCTGTTTCAGTTGGGTGTACTCAGTGGTGAGCTATGGAAATTTTAACAAAGGGCTCGCATCGTTGAGCCAAAAAAAGCCGCATTTCACACAAAAACATTTATTAATACAGCTTGTGTACAAATGCCAATCAAAAAGTATGAGGAGACAATCAACCTGTAAAGGCTATCATTTTTAAACAATTATTTCATGATCTAAACATGAAATATTTGTACACAATCATCTGTATTAATTTATCTTACATAAGAAAAACATTTTTTAACTATCAAAATATAATAAGAATAAAATCTTTTATAATCGCACATATGAAATAATCCGCATTTTTTATAAACAAAATAAATTTAGTTTGTTTGCGATAGAAGTTTTTATGACAAACAATCTATAAATAATAAATAAATATTATCTAAACACAATAATATCGAAATACATTATATTTCTCTTTTGTTTTTATACTTCGAGTGATAATGAACGGTACCAATCAAGGGCCATTATTTTATAGTCTTATTTATTTATATACGATTACCAAAAGTGAATTCTTATTTGTAAGATGGTAGTAACAGTAACTATAATATTTTATTTAATAAAATCACTTTGTTAGGTTACTGTATGAGTTTTTTGCTTAATATATTTCAAAAAATTATGTTTTGTTTTGTTTTTTCCTGAAAAAATAAAAAGTAAACAAGAAGAACAAGGGGCTCGCAAATTTGAGAAAAATTTAACAAAGGGCTCGGGCAAGCCCCCTTATAGCTCACCACTGGGTGTACTGTTTGTGTGTGTACTGTTATGCAACCCATGCTACAAAATTCACATCAATTTGACCATATGATTATTGATGTATGAGAGTTTTAAGAGTGCATAATGCATTAGCACTCATCTTAATTGGTCCAATGCATTAATTGTAGGATAAATTTAAATACTTTAATTTATGAATTAATTGTATTCTCTTTGGAGAATAATAAACAAGTCCAACAAAAAAAAGTTTTGGTTGCACTTCACAGCCAGTTAACCATTATGCTGTATTGTATTGTGAAATAAAGACAGGGCTCATGTACTCAGTTTATGCATCTTTGTGCTTGCTCAGTAAATTTGGGAAAAGGAGAATGAGGCTTACCTCTGACTACAGCAAAAGTTCTGGCAGAAAATAGGACATTCAATAGATCATCAACACTGTTTCCCAATGTAAACATGGGCAAAAAATTTATAAATTATTTATAGAAAAGTATATATTAAAAACGTGTCTATATATCAATGTCCTAAACACATCAGTTCACACTTCACACATGCGAAACAGATGAAACTCAGAAAACAAAAACAGCAACTCATGACAAATGACAACGTTCAGTTGGATTGGTTGACACAATAACCAATCACAGCCACTGATTTCTGGGTTCTGTTGTCTCAGCCCACATCCCGCCTTGCCTTCTGAGTGGCTTAAAACCAATAGAACACTAAGAATTTGACCAGCTGTGTCATCATCTGTATGTCTGTTCAAAGGTGTCTGTATTTGTGACCCACACACAAGCTATTAATACAAATGTGATACAATGTTTATGCATCAAAGGTGTCCTCTTCAATGAAGCATTTGTATATTGTGTTTGATTTTAAGAATCAAGTGAAGCCAGGAAACAATTAGGAGAGGAATTTGACAAGAATAAATGTAAAACTATATTGGGTTGGCAAATAAGTTAGTACAAGTTTATACCTGTCGCTATTGTTGCGCTACCGCACAACGCTTTTGCGCAGTTGAAAGGCGACATTTCAGATAACCTTTCAGTGAATTTTCGTTCGGCCTACTTCAGTTGCGTGTGTGTAATGTATTTTTAGAAATGGAAGGAAATAATGTACATTATTTATATAATAATAAACATTATTTATATATAAAGGTACCAGCATATTTTGGTTTTTTTATTTCCAAAAAAGGTAAACGAGCTGCGGAGGCCCATAAAAAAATATGCAGCGTATATGGGGATAGTGCTTTAACAGAACACGTATGCCAAATTCTGTTCTGGAGATTTCAACGTCAGTGATGCATCTCACGCCGGTCGCCTGACCGAGGTTGATTCGAGTGTGGTGAAGGATATCGTCAACAAAAATCCATCACAAATAGTGCAGGAGATTGTTGCAGTACTGAACATATCCCATACAAGCAGTGAAAACCATTTGCACAAGCTGGGATATGTTTCAAAACTCGATGTTTAGGTGCCACACGAATTGACTGAGGCCAATATGACTGCTCGCATATCCATATGTGATTCGCTGCGACGGCGCCAAGAAAATGACCCATTTTTGAAGCGGATGATTACGGGAGATGAAAAATGGGCTGTGTACGATAACGTGGTAAAAGATCATGGGGTAACACGAGCAAACCGCCGCAAACAACCTCGAAAGCAGGATTGCATCCAAAGAAGATCATGCTCTCTCTGTGGTGGGATTATAAAGGTGTTGTCCACTACGAGGTGTTACTGTCAGGCAGAACGATTGATTCAAATGTCTATTGCTCACAGTTAACGTGACTGGCCCGTGCAATTAGCACAAAACGTCCTGAATTGGAAAGGAGTTGTCTTTCACCATGACAATGCCAGACCCCACACATTGTGAACAACCCGGAGTAAATTGTTACTTCTTAGCTGGGATGTTTTTCTGCATCCTCCGTATTCACTGGACCTGGCACCTTCCGATTACCACTTATTCCGATCGTTGCAGAATTCTCTGAATGGGAAAACCTTCGCTAATGAGGAGGCTGTCAAAAGACACCTGGATCAGTTTTTCGCCAGTAAACCTCAGAAGTGTTATGAATGCGACATAATGAAGTTGATGAACAGATGGCAAGAGGTCATTGACTGATAAAGAGGATCAATATATAACTGACTAGTATGTATTATATATGTTAAAAAAATGTGTTTCATTCCACTCTGAAAAACCGAACAAACTTATTTACCACCCAATAATATTGGTAAATTGTTCTGTGGGTGTGCACCACACTCCTAGCAAACCTGGAATATATGCTCCTGATATATATATACACACGTATTTTAATACAAGTGAGCAGTTCACCTGTTTGTTATAATATAAGGGTTATTCAAAATGAAGGAGCAGATTGTACTTGCTTATGAATTTTTTATTTCCAGCAATATAAACATGAGTTATATATCACCTGAGAGGAAAACTGTCAGATATTCAGGTACTCTGTGTGCACCTCCTGTAATATGACACTCATCGAAACATAGTCCATTTCTTGCCATATCCTGTGACTGGTTGACATTTATTGAATTCACTTCTGCTACAATTCGATGCTGAAGTTCTTGCAATGTGGTGGGTACTGGCGGCACGTAAACAGTATCTTTAACGAATCCCTAAAGATAATCATTGCAAGTGGTCAGGTCTGGGAAATATGGGGGGGGCAGTTGCACAGCACAAGATCATATGTCCCACTTTGACCCATCTAGCGGTTAGGAAGAGTTGCGTCAAGATAATTATGGACATTACAATGAAAGTGAGGTGGCGCTCCATCTTGCATGAAAATGAAGTCAGCAGAGTCATCTTCGAGTTGAGGGAACAGCCAGATTTGTAACATATCAACGTATGACATCCCAGTTACTGTTGATTTGGCAAAGAAAGAAGGCCCATGAATTTTCCTGCAAGAAATGCCACAAAATACATTCACTTTTGGTGGGTTTCTTTCGTGTTCAATGTTTGTACGTGAAAAATGTTCTTTCTCCCATATTCTGATTTTATGGTGATTCATTTCACTGCTTAAGTGAGCAAATTGATTCATTGGGAAAAATGAGTTGTGCTGCAAAGACATCATCTGCCATGTCAACCAACATTTTAAGCAAAAGTCTAACCTTTTTTCTTTGTCCCTTGAATGTAGTGCCTGCACTAAATGCAACTTGTAGCCTTTCACATGCAGTTGTTTCCTTAGAACATGATATACTGTTGTTTGAGGAATTCCTGATGCTTGTGTGACTTGTAAATTTTCTTGGGTTGCATATGAATGTTTGTTGAATTCTTTCATCTTTAACTTTGGAAATACATGGATGAACCAGACTTTCCCTTCACAGATGTTTCCCTCTTAAGAATTTTTTTGTACCATGAGTAAATCTGCTTATGACAAGGCAATTCTTTCTTGAATTGAGTGCAGAATTTATGTTGAACCTTAATTATGGAATTACACTTTGCAAATTTGATAACGTAAAATGCTGTTTCCTGTAAAGATGAAATTTTTGTTAACTGAGCAAGCTACTGAAGGATTTTTTTGTTTCAAGTACTTACAGCACTTAGAGTACTTAGATTGATAAATGAATAATTTAAGTGGATATGATTTACTTTGATTAATTTTTTCAACCGAAAGTTCACCTGTATGGAATCACACTATAGCAGTTCTTGTAATTTCTAAGAGGAAGAATAGAAGGCACACTGAAGACACCAACACGAATAAATAAGTCAGTCTTCTATGCATTTTCATTCCCCAAAGGGAGTCGACAGTCCTGCTTAGTATAACCAAAAACTTAGACAAGTAGTATAACTGCTAGAGCATACTGATATTAGGATCAACATCCCATATAAAACTTCATATAGACTACATTATTGTATTAATCAGATTTGAATTTTCAGTTGTTTTTACAAGAACTGTCATGATATCTGTGACCAAATTGCATTATTCAAAAAACTATCTCTTGATGGTGCAAAAAAATCTGTGTAATCGAGTTACATCATATTTATGATGTCTGCCCAATTTTAGCTTATCTCTTGAGGTATGTAATTTAGTTTTGCCTAACTTTGTTGCACAAATGATGCTATTGAAACCCAAAATTGAAGTAGGTAATACATTTTAATATAGAGCCAATTCATTAATATAATATCCAATTTCAGTAAATTGGTTGTTCTAAATTATTATCAGTTTGAATAATTTTGTCAGTAAAAAAGCCAGCATTTTGTGTCTATCATAATTCCTAAATTTTTATTCCAGGTAGAGTGAGTTAATGCAATATATAATTTCAAAATTTTTTGCTGCTTTGTAACTGTGCAGCTCTGACTGAAAAACAAAAATTGGAATGCCATGACAAATTATTACAAAGATTTCAAATACCAAAATGAAGTATGATCCATTCAATAAGAATCTCAGGATAACCAAAATAATTTTTAGAATTGATTGGGATGCCTTTCTCCAAAAAAGAAAAGCAATTCATGTGACTGATTGTAGCATCATTCACTGCATTGGAACCACTACTACTATTCACTTAGTGATGTGCAAATCTTTCTGCCCATGATCTCTCTCTCTCTCTCTCTCTCTCTCACACACATACATACACAAAATTCTGCTGTAACTTTTCTGGCTGTTCTCTTGTATTTTTATTTATTTATTTATTTTTTAACTTGGCATTGTAAATTTTTATTTATGTATATCTTAAAATTTGTAGGTCACTTTCTCATAATAAGATTACAGAAATAGAATATGATGGATGGGAATTTTGTAAAAATCTTTTGGAACTGTAAGTATACCATCTTTTCATAATTTCAAAGTATAAAATTATTCTTTGACACTGTATTGACTGTTCATTATGCAGATTTCTTAACTTCATAATTTATCTCTTTATTCTCTTTTATTTCCCCAATAGTATTAATTTGTATGCTTTTTTATGGTTTATATTATCAGAATTCAGCACTAATTGCATTGCAGCAAAAATATCTACATTATTTAATTTTCTTTTGCCAATGAAGATCAAAAGCTATACTTCTTTTTTTAATGTTATTAACACCTACATAAGGTTATAAACCTATGTAGGTGCTAATGTAGGTGCTACTGTGTGTGAGAGTTAAGGATTTTTAATAATTTTTTAAAATGTTATTTATTTTTTATGAAAACATTTATATATTTCCATATTATTTATTTTTTTACATAATCCAGAAAGCCTACTATAGAGAACAAACAAAGCTTTAAGTCACTTCAGGTCTCTAATAAGGGTTGGAGGCGGTGGGGGGGGGCACCGGTCTCACACCAAACAATGGGCTTTGAAGCTGCAGGTTGTTGGTTGGAAAGCAGTCATGTTAACCACGTGGCCAACCAAGCTACTAGATTATGTTTCATTAAGTGATCATACTGATCATAAGAAACAAATATTAAGGACTTATCTGAGCATTGGTATAGCATTTGCTGACCAGTTTCAACAGTGTCAGATAATTGAAAGATCTCTATTAGTGTAATAGAAAAGTCTTGTTTTATTGCATTAATAAATGTAATATTTTTTGATTGCTTGTACTGGGTTAAAATATAAATGAAAAATATAAATTGTTTTATATTTAAAAAAAATATAAATGAAAACAATAACATGATTTCTTGTTAAGTTAAAATGTACTGTAACAAGTTTTTCCAGTCTGTTTGTGAACTATTATTATAACTCTTAAAATGTAGAGTATAGTTAAAAAAAAAATAGTTATATACCATTTTTCTGTGTATATGACATATACTATTTCTTTTATTATCAAATTAGCCCTCGATATGGCTCTCAATAAGTTGAATGTTGTAACTGGAATCGAGAGCAAAGGATATAGTATTATTAGGAATGATAGAAGAGAGAGGAGAGGAGGGTGAATGCTGCTAATGACATTGAGTAGTAGAGTAGAGTAGTAGCAGAGTAGTTGCTCTCCCTCGATGAGTCTTTGGACTGCCTGGAGGTGTCACATAATAATAATAATATCCAATTACTTGAGTCTAGTTAGGATAGAAACACATGAAAGCAATGATAGTAATAATGTCTTCTGTAGTACCAAGTTTAAGGCTGTGTGGTGTGAAATGGAGGCTAACAGGACTAAATACATGGCAGGATGTTACTACACACCTGGAGGTTCAGTTGCTGGGATGAAGAAATGCACTGCCAAATTCCCCTGATGAGTACTAAACAAGTAATTATTATATGCAACTTAAATTATCCAAATATTGATTGGCTAGGCCAGAAAAAACTCATGATAAGAACAAAGGAGAATTTATTGAGCTGCTGTGTGACAACTTTCTCAAGCAGCATGTGAAAGAAGCAAAAGGACAGAGTGTTAGATTTGATATAATCTAATCAAGACTATAATCAAGACAGGTTATTTGCTGAACTATAAATTTTGAAAGCATGGCAACCTCAGTTGTTGAATGGGAAGGATATCAGCACTGCATGGGAAGCTTTGAAAAGATACTTAAATGATGCGGTATCTGAATGTGTCCTAGAGTTTGAAGAACAAATAGAATGGGAGCGACATAGATGTTCAATCTCATTAAACAAGAGATCTGAAAGAAGATGATGATGTGGAAGGAATATCATGAGAATAAGAGTGATAGGAGTAATGAATTACTGTACATAAAGTTCTGTTAATGAGCTCTCAGTAAAGATGGAAACCAGTCTAGGAGGCTGCTAATAGATTAGTAATGCACAATGTATAGCCTCTCCCATCCAAATGTCACCCCCACCTCTATGCGGAGAAAACAAACAGGGTTCCGACAACTATGTTGGTAAGTCATCAGAGAAATGCCATTCTTAGTACTGTTCTGGAGTCCAAGGTAACAAACCTTACCACCAGGCTTACTTCATTTTGGCAATTCATTTAGTAATCATTGTGAGGGAAATCATATTACTCAAAAATATGCACAGAAATTTCATCAGACAGCCCTAGAGACAAAGTCCTAGGAGTGGATAATGGTTATTAAAAAGAGATAAATGGATGGATCAATTACCATCTGGAATGTTCACACAAAGAAGAATAGATACAGAACTAAAGAAGGCAAGAGTAAGAGTGAATTTGGCAATAATAACTCAAAAAAATTTAAGAGGAACAAAGAATCAGAACATTACATACAGACATATTGTGGGATTGGAAGAGAGAGTGAGAGAGAAAGATCAACGGATAAAGAAAAATTTGAAAGAAAATATAAGGAATTATAACCTTGGGGTGAAAGATTATTAAAAATAAGAATAAAAACAAAAAAGTGGCCATCTAAAAGTTATAGGAACATATGCTCTTAGGTGAGAATGAAAAAAGTGATGAATTTTATAAGTTTTTACAAGATACATTAGATTAAATAAACCCAGATGTAATGAATCTGTAATTTGTGGAAAAACTTGTATTAATGAAAATGGGAAAAGAAAATAATTTTGCATCTTACAACAAATAATGAATACTTTTTTAAACATAAAAATGCTCATGAATTTACCTGGTAACTTTAGATCAAAAATCAATAATTGACTACTTGATAACTAATAAACTAGAGAAATTAATAAATGATGTTAAAACGATATCGACTCAAATCATCATTTAGTGATTGAAAGTATTAAATACCACCAAATTGGGTAAAAAAACAAAATCAATTGATAATGAACATGTATATAAAATAAATCTATTATTTCAAACAAACAAACAAAAAAATATTTATATATATATATCAAGAAAATGTAAATTAATACTTAAAAGAACAGGATGGAAAAAAGAAATTGAAGAAAAATGGAAAAACTGACACTAATTATATATAAAGCAGCAGAAAAAACAGTCTTAATAAAAAGAGAAAAGAAGGCAAGAACTCTGAATATGGAATGATTTCATCATTCCATATTCAGAATTCTTGTAATCGAGAACATAATTGAAGATTTAAAAAAAAAAAAAAACGGTGTACACCAAATAATTTACCTGAAGAAAGCTAGAAGACAAATTATAATATAAGAAAAAAGAGCAATAGCAAGAAGAGAAACAAGAAACTTCACAGAAAAAGTTGGGATAATTATGAAAGTAAATCAGAAAAACAAATGTAATAAACCACAATCCCAAATCTAAGAAGCAATGAAGTTCTTCCAGAAAGAACAATAGTTATTGTGGGGGAAGAGAGAGAGGGAGAGAGAAATGATCAAACAATGGATTATTTTATAAACTGCGGCAAGAAAATAAACAGTTAGAATTATCATTTAAAAGTCCTTGAGAAAATGTAACCGATAATATTCTCCCAAATAACATATCAGAAGAAAATAAGGCTTTAAAATTTAATTTTCAATTAAAAACAGAAAATCGAGGTCAAACAATGTTAGATTTGTTCATAATGTCAGAAGAGGTCTCTATTTAGAATGACTGTTTTACCACCAGTGGATGACAATGATCATGCCATGCTTTCTGGAGACGTATCTAATTATATTGATGTTCCCATTAGAACAGGTTACATGCTGAACTGCAAAACTGGAAATTATGATCAACTTAGGAGAATGCTATCAGTTACTGAATGGAAAAAATGTCAGCAATGCATGGGAATCTGAAAAAAGTGCTTAAATGAAGTGGTATCTGAATGTATCTCTAATGTTCAAAGGATAAATAGATTGAGAGTGAAATGGATGTCAATCTTATTAAGCAAGAGATTCACAAGATGATGATGACATGGAAATAATATCATGAGAATAAGAGTGAGAGGAGTTATGAAATATATAAAGCACAGTTCAGAAAACTAATGAGTATTGTGCAGAAAATTAAATCGGAGTATGGAAAGAAATTGGCTAGGCAGGCTTGAGGCAAACCAAACGAATTTTATCTTTATGCTGCAAGCAAAAGAAAGAATAAATGTAGAAGAATAAGTTTACCGAATGTAGATCGTACTTTTGTGTTAGAAGCAAATGAAATTGTTCAATTAATGAGGGCTCACTTTGCTAAGATATATCAATTAGGTGTATATAACATGGTGTACAGTGCTACTAATACATTGGATGAGGAGTTAGAGGTGCATGAAAATGAGGTTGAAGAGCTGTTGCATAATCTATTTTTTTTCTTGGCATTTTTAATTTATAGAAAAACATTCGACATCTATCTCTAATCTGGAGTATTTTAGTAATAAGGTGTGACACCTTTTGGCTACTTGTATATGGAAATATGACTCCTGCATTACTTCAACTTTGGTATCGCTTCTGGCTCTGGCTCCCACTGATTGAGACCTCAACAAAGGTTGAAACCAGTCTGGGTAGTGACCCTTCCCATAATGCATAGCATTATACATGTCTGTAAGGATATTTGCTTTGCATTATGGGATACTAAGGCAAGTGATGTGAAGTCATTAGACTATATATGAGTTGCCCTGTCATGAAGTTACTTCACATGCAAACTTTGTTTGCTTACACTTGGATAAAGGATTAAACAATGAATATAATTTCTTGGCATCTTTAATTTATTTGTTGCATAACCCGGATAAGAATTTGTCAGTAGGGACAGATGGAATATCAACATCTTTGCTTAAAGGAATGTTAACCAAATTGGATATGCCTTTCAGGTGTTTATATAACTTGAGTCTCAGCTTAGGAATGATACCACAGAAATGGAAAGAATGATTAGATATATGAAGAGCCAAAGGCTTCAGAAAGAATGATAATTTCATTGTACAAGGGTGGTGCAAAAACTGATATGTCTAACTACTGCCCTATCAGTATCTTTGGCGGTAATGAAGATTTTCGAGAAGTTGACAAGCTACACTTTGCAAGGAGCAGCATATTGCTAAATTGCTAAAACAACCATTATTTACTAAATGATGGTCATGTTTTAGCAATTTGCTCATACTTTATAACAATGTTATGACCCAGTTGGATGAAAGGAATGGATACACTATGATAATGTTGCATTTTGCTAAGGAATTTTGTAGGATACCACACAAAAGGCTGTTGCATAAACTGGGGAATATGGGATTGTAATATAAACTGTTGACTTGTATCAGTGGATGGTTGACAGACAGATACCAAAAATTGGTATAGAGTAGGTGTGAATCTATCAGGCTTAAGGTGACCAGTGGTGTACTTCAGGGTTCAGTGCTTAGCCTACTGTTGATCAATCTAGACATTAATGACATTAGGAAGGGTCTAACAGGAGATGTGCAATTGTTTGGCAGTGATGCAAAGATAGGCAGGATAATCAGAGATGCTACTGATATCGAGCACTTACAAAATGATTTGAAGAAGCTGGAAATTTGGACAAACAAAAATGGCTACCAGTTTAATGTTATTAAGAGTAAAGTAATGCACTTTGTCATGATGAGATTTCTAGCGCATGTTAGCAAGGTTATTCTACGAGAAACTTATGACGCTAAGGATCTTGGCATAATGGTGGATAGGAATTTGAAGTTCAATGATTACATTGCAATTGCAAATACAACTCAGAGGATGATTGTGATGTTGAAGTGAACCTTGACATGTAAGGAAAAGGAAGTTATTTTGTCTCTTTATAAGACTGCACCTGGATTATTGTGTGCAGATTTGGTCCCCCAGTTTCCAGCAGGATAAAGAAATTGTAGAAAGGTTGCAAAGAAGAGTTGCAAATATTATAATCTGGATTATCAGAATTAGATTATGAGGACAGATTGCGAGTATGTGGATGATAGACTGGTGATGAAATTTTTCTTTATACGGAAGGTGGAGAGAGAGCACATGGCATTCATTGAAGTTTGTTTGCAGTGAAGAAAGGGATAAGAGCCAGATTTTTCTCTTGCAGAGCAGTGAGTGAGTGGAATACATTGCCTTTAGGGATAGTGAGTGCATCTAGTGTGAATGAATTTAAAGGAATGTATTGACGGATGGTTTGGGTGATTTATAGCCTCTCTTGATGTGTCCTTGAGTCCCTGAAGGTCTCAGATAATAATAATAATAAAATCAGTCACCAAGAGAAGATAAAATCATAATAGAACTTATAAAATATACAAGAAATAAATTTAACCAAACATATTTTACATTAAATAAAATATGTAACATAAAATACTAATTGTAATAAGAATAGCTGTGAAAACCTGAGGAATAAGTTTAGTAAACACAGGTTATAAGATATATATTCCAAAATTCCAAAGAATAGAATGAATCTTATTCTTGAAAAAAAATAAAAATAAAATAATAAATAAAATAAATTAATATATATATATATATATAAAGTGGGGAAGTTACAACCTGTAACTTCCCCACTGCTTAGGTAATGTACTTGTAAGAATGAATGTATGAAGGTGAAAGACAATCACAAACATCCATGTTCTAGGCGAGATTTGAACCTGCAGCCTCTTGTTTGGAAAGTGGACACGCTAACCACTCAGCCAACCAGTCCAGCAGAATTTGCACACACACACAATTTTGACAGCATTGGTAAACTTGGATATTCTAAATAAACCACTTATCTATACATTTATTAAAATCATTCTACTGCTTATATGAGAAAAGTAATAAGCATAAATTAAAAATACCAAGAAATTATATACTTGGTTTAATCTTTTATCCAAGTGTGAGCAAACAAACTTTTCACCCAAAGTATTTTCCGGGCTGGAACAACTCGTATATAGAAGTTGAAGACTTCACTTCACATCACCTGCCTTAGTATCGCATAATGCAAAATGCATATCCTTATGGGTATGTATAATGGTGTCAATAATATTATTATTAAATTTAATAATAACCTTATTATTAAATTACTCTGGATTGAAGAAAGTTGTTGGAAGTTTTTTCATTTGGTTATACTATAAATTAAAGATACCAAGAAATTATATACTTGGCTTAATCCTTTATCCAAGTGTAAGTAAACAAAGTTTGTGCCTGAAGTATTTTCAGGACTGGGGCAACTCGTATATAGAAGCCGAAGACTGGTCTGGGTAGTGACCCTTCCCATAATGCATAGCATTATACATACCCATAAGGATATGTGCTTTGCATTATGGGATACTAAGGAAAGTGATGTGAAGTCTTCATCTTCTGTATACGAGTTGCCTCAGTCCATAAAATACTTCAGGCGCAAACTTTGTTTGCTTACACTTGGATAAAGGATTAAACAAGTATATAATTTCTTGGTATCTTTAATTTATAGTATAACCAAGTGAAAAAACTTCCAATAATAAGCAAAAAAGAGGCAAGAACAGATTTTAATTAACATTTGAATAACAGAACTTGGATGCCTCCTTTTTTACAGTATTATTTGGAATGTATGAATCAAAGAATGTTGAATAACCAACAAAAATGAATCTAAATAGAAAACAAGTTTATTTTAAATAGGTTACATATTTGCAGCTGACCAAGTAATATTTGGAGTAACTGAAGAAGTCTACAGTGAAGCTGTAGACTTCTTCAGTTACTCCAAATTTTAATTAATAATTAATTTAATTAATTACTATAAATTTTAATTAATAATAGAGCAATATATGTCGATTTACCCAGGGGGGGAAAATGAAAACTACCGCATTCAAAGGAAAAATGCATATTAGAACTAAAATCTAAAATAGTTATAGACAGCAAAATAATTAAACGTCAATAAGATTAATTAATTGGCCTATAAATTATATTGTAACTTATTACAATGAAGATTTAGACATTTCTGGTAAAATTAACAACCTCTCAAATAAGTGGAATAATAATTCACTGTCCTACACACATTGTTTCCTTTGCAAGAAAATGTATTTCCGAATGAGTTTTTCATGATTTCAAATATGTTTTTAAAATTTTTCTGTTATGGAGAAAAACGATAGGCTCTATATGAGCTATTGTTGCCTATTGTGACAGAATTACATTTTGCTGTTATTGCATCAACCGTGTTTTGTTAACAAGAGTTGACGCTGTACATGTGTAACCAGTGGTGAGCTATAAGGGGCTCGTGTGAGCCCTTTGTTAAATTTTTCTCAAATTTGCAAGCCCCTTGTTCTTCTTGTTTGATAATTTTGTAGAACTAGAAAATACCACTGCGGCATGTATACATGCTACTATAATTGCTACTTTAAATTCATATGGATTTTCTGATAACTATTTAAAAAATCATCTCATTGCATTTTGTTCTGATGGAGCTAGTGTAATGTTAGGAAACAAATCAGGTGTTGCAATCAAACTTCTAGAAAGATTTCCCAACATTGTGATTTGGCATTGTGTAGCTCATCGTTTGCAATTAGCATTAGACAATTCGATAAAAAAACATTAAAGAAATAAATCATTTTGAAATATTTATGGATAAACTATATGCTTTTTATCATCCATCACGAAAAAATCAACGAATACAATTGCAAAAGGACTTGGTATCGATATTTTGAAGATCGGCAGTGTGTTTGGACCACGATGGACAGCTTGCAGTTTGCGAACGGCTCTTGCTGTGTGGAGAAATTACCCAGCTTTATGGAAGTATTTTGCATTAAACGATTAATATAAGGGTTTTTAAACCCACTTCTCAATTTGGAATTTTTAAAAGATCTAGCATTAATGATTGATATCCTACAGGAATTAACATATCTGTCAGAAACTCTACAAAGTCACAATGTAAGTATATTTTTTTTTTTTTTTTTGCTGGATGATGTGAGCCCTTTGTTAAAATTTCCATAGCTCACCACTGCGTGTAACTATTGCATAAAATGATGCAACACAATACATTGTTTCCACATTAGCCTATACAGCAATACCTCGATTAATGCGCCTAATGCTTGCTTTAAAACAGGTGCATTTATCGAAAACACACTAATCGAATATAATAACCTATGGAAAAAAGTATAATTAGTTCCTCAGATTTCTTTTTTGACTCTTAATTTTTTTTATAAAAGAATTAAGGTGCATCTCAGGGCCTAGTTAAAGGAAAACCATGAAGCTGAAGAACAATAAAACATATTCATAATATAAATTTATTATTCTGCTTCTCAACAAAGAATTAAGTTAACGTAGTTTGGCAGGCATTCTGTTTCTTTTTTTCATACAGCTGACGGTATGGCCTTATTGCCACTTCTGCAAATTTTACTGTTTTTTTCTCTTCACCAGGGTCAGTCTCTCAGCATTGTTGCTTAAAAACTTTGATTGTATGAAAACTATTTTCAAATTGTTTCTGTGAAACCTCTTTGGGCTTGTCAGTGATTAAATTTTCATATTCTTCAGGATCTTCCTGCTGTGTATCTAAATTTAGTAGGTCGGAATCACCCAATTTCTCAGAATGAGATTTAATTAATTAGATTAATTTGAAAAGCCTCTAAAATCATTTGCACATTGTGGAAGAATGTGCTTCCAAACGGCTCGCATATTGCTAACAGTAATTTCATTCGACTTTATAATAAGGCTGAGATTTCTCTGATTTGGCTAGAAAAGTCTTGGAAGGCATTTTGCTTCCGAAAAAAGGCCAGTTCTATCAACATTAAATATTTGTTGATCACAATAGTCCCCTTCTTATACAATTTTCTTCAAAATCTCTCGATATCTCCTTATCTGCACTTGCAGCTTTGCCTGTGATTAGAGCATTATGTAGGCTATTTCTCTTTTTGAAACGCTCAAATCACCCACCACTAACATGGAATTCTTCTTTTCCATCATTGATAGCCCTTTCTTTCCAGGTTACAAAGAGACGATGCTTTCAATTTAATGAGGCCAATGTTTAGCGGGATGATCTGTTTTTGGTTGCAATCTTTGATCCATGTAAAAAGAAGTCTTTCTAATTCAATCATTATAATACTTTGATTTCGAGTGCATGCATGATGAACTTGAAGCAGCCTTACCTTTCTCTGTATTCAGCAGTTGATTCACCCATTTTTGTGTTCTTGTCCTATCTTTGCTCTGGACTCGCCTTGTTCATTTTCTTTATTATTTCAACTTTTTCTTCCAGTCAGATTACTTTTCAAATCATTTTCACACTTCTATTTTTTGCTCACTAATTCTTTTACTCATGATTAAAGGTTAGGAAAATAATTTAAAATAAAAAAGTAAGGAAAATAATTGCACGAGATATGATCAGCAAAATGCTATGTAAAGCAGATAACATAAATTTTGGCGGTAAATTTGGAACATAATGTACATGGAAATAGTGTAGTATGCCATTAAAAATAACTTTGTAAAATGTTTCAAATCGGGAACTAAATTATTTCATCCTGGCGAGTGATTTTTTAAAATAGTTAACCATAAAAAATGTATAGATTGAAAATTTTTAAAATTGGAAACATTTCTTTTTAAGATGTATATAGGCACACTAATCGAATTTGGGTATCGAAAAAAATGACGCGCTAATCGAAGGATTGCTGTACAGTCCATTCAGTGTGTGATTCTCAGATATAGCTTGTGTCAATTCTCTGTGTGTCAGAAAAATGCCTTGTGTGTCAATTCTCCTAATTTGTTTTGCTATGTGTGTGAGAGGGGATATAATAGAAACTTATAAGTTACTAAAGGGATTCTATAAGATTGACACAAAATTTTTTTTTAAATACATGGTGATTAGCAGGAAAACAAGGGAGGTTACACCTGGAAGTTGTCTAAGAGTGTGGTTACTAAAGGTGTGTGCAGACTAGTTTCGTTACTTGCAGAGTGGTGAATGATTGGAATGGATTGCCAAGGGTGGTTTTGAGCATCCCAACAGTGAATAAGTTTAAGGAAATGTATTATCTGTATTGTGTTAATGGATAGTGTGAGTCTCCTGCAATGAGACTTTTGACTCCATGGAGTACCATATAAAAGGCAGTAATAATAAATAAAACATTAACACCATCAGTAGATGCAAAACTACATATACACATGAAGAGAACAACATGTTATACAAAGCTAGATAAATAAATGAAGACGTATTGAAAGAACTAAGCCAAATGCTAATAATGGAAACAATAGAAAAGTACAGAACTAAATGGAAAGAACATCTAGAATGAATGAAATGCAAGAGAAAGATGATGAATTACAAACCAGAGGGTTGAAGAAGCAGATGCAGACTGATGGAAATGCTGAGCCAAGACTGAAGCTGCCTGGCCTGGATTTGTGAAAGAAAGAAGACCAACCTAGGATGTTGCTTTTATTTAAGCATCCCATATCATTGTCAGCTGCTTTCTCAGTATGCTGAGAGCTTTTTGAAATTATTTTCCTCTGACAAATTTTGTTTGCTTACACTAAAGTAAAATATGGATGAAAATAAGTATGTAATATCTTGTCCATAAAATATTGTCCACTGCAAAACTTGCAGAAAATGTCATTACATGCTGCTGCTGCTGTCATTAAGCTACATGGATGGTCTGAAAAGTTCTCGGCCTAACAATAAAAAAACAAATTTATAATTTCAAAATTATTTTTATTTTTCAACATAATCTCCCTTAAGACTAATACATTTATTCCAGCGATGCTCCAGTACCATTATCTCATCCCATGGTAGTTCTCAGTAAGATCTGCAAATACTCCTCTACAGCTGCAATCACCTCTTGATTCGAAGAAAAACACTGACCAGCGAGGAAGATTTTTAGTTTTGGGAAGAGATAGAAGTCAGAAGGAGCCAAATCTGGGGAATAGGGTGGATGTTTCAACAGTTCATAGTGCAGATTCCTTAATTTTCCCATTGGCAAAACACCTTTGTGGGCAGGTGCATTGTCCTGATGAAAGATGATTTTTTTCTTCTGCAAACTGGGTCTTTTCTCACGAATTTTTTCATTTAGTCTGGTTGAAAGATGGGAATAATATTCCCCGGTTATTGTTTTACCCTTTTCAAGATAATTAATAAACAAAATTTCTTTAGCATCCCAAAACACCGATGCCATGACCTTGTCTTCTTTGGTGCTGAACAGATGACTTCTGTCCACTGTTTTGACTGTTTGGATTCTGATGTGTAATGGTGAATCCAAGTCTCATCCATAGTAATAAACCGACACACAAAATCAGTTTTATTCTTGTTAAACGCTCCAAGCACTGTTCAGAGATTTTCATGCGAGTGCGTTTTTGATCTCCTGTGAGCAAGCGTGATTTTGACACCCATCTTGCGCAAAGCTTTTTCATTTGCAATTCTTCATGCAAAATTTATCTTACACATTCTTTTGAAATGCCTATAGTCTCACAATTTCATGCACTTCGATTTGCTGGTCATCCGATACCATATCGTGTGGTGATCAATGATTTCTAGTGTTGTTACATTTTTTGGACGTCCTTCACGTGGATCATCTTCAAGGCTGGTGTGGCCACGTTTAAACTTGGCAGTCCATTTCTTAATTGTCGAAAACGAAAGAGAAGAGTGCCCATAAACTTTTATGAATTTCTTTTGGTGTTAAACCTTCTTTTACAAAGAATTTTATAACCGCACAATACTCAATTTTATCCCTTTCAAGGGATACAGACAACACTTACTTCATACAGCTGTATAAAACAAACTACTTGATAGAATGACTGGCAATTTCACATGAATGCTTATGACAGATGTACCAACTTAGAAAACAAAAAACAAATCTTGCCGATAGTGTTGCCATTTATGGTCGAGGCTGAGAACTTTTTAGACCACCCACGTAATTCGCTCATTCAAACTTAATTAAGTTTTCCACTCTATATTGTTAATTTGCTATATTTCATCTAAAAAAAAGAATAATGTACAAAAGAACAAATCATCCAATAAAATTAACACATTGAACATTGTGCATTTAATATAATTTCTTTTAGGTATTATTTCTGGAAAAATTCCCATGTTACTCCTCTAAGAAAATATTATTTTTATTGCTATTTAGCATATTTTTGTTTAGGAGTGCCTCTTTTTATAATGTCGTTAGCTTTTTACTCAAATTTTAGGGCATTACTAATGTTTTATATAGACAGATATATAAAGAATATATAGGATATACAAAAGTATGTACGAATTATTCCTACTATTCTATTGACAGCAGTTATCCATAGAACATATTCAAGCATTGTTCAAAAAATGTCCAAACATTTGCTATAAGGACTTTATTCCACATTTTACAACATTTTAAGCATTGTCTCCTTCAAAGTAGTCCCCTCTACTGGCAATACACAATTTTTGAACATTCCTCATACATCACTATCAGTAAATGTGTTTTGATATTAATATTGAATCCTGTCTAGAATGCAAAGAACCAGTATCAAGGCCTTTTAAGTGAAGATGAGTTAGATGACCTTGTATGGTGGTAGTCCCTCAAAAACTCAGGTTTTTCATCCTGCAAAAAAAATTAAACTGGCCAAAAGAATACACAATTTACAGACATAGCAGACAATATAGTTAGAAATAACCAACCTATCCTAAGCAGTAACTGGGTTTCTAAGAAGCCAGGTTGTGACAAGCAATTGAGCCTAACATGAAAGCGAAAACAGGATGGGAATGGAAATATCATATCATTTGACTTTAAAATCTATATCACTGCTCTTTAGATAGAGAAAGCAAGACTGTCTCTTGAAGGAAGCTGAACATATGGTAGGGAAGTGACGCATATTAACACTATTCAGCAAATTTCCAAAAAGACTGGAACTGCTCTTTAGATAGAGAAAGCAAGACTGTCTCTTGAAGGAAGCTGAACACTTGGTAGGGAAGTGACGTATATTAACACTATTCAGCAAATTTCCAAAAAGACTGGAAATTTGCTGAAATCACTGTCTGAAAAGACAAATATGTGAGCAATTTGTGAGAAATGAACACAAACAATATAACATGGTATGTACAGTATGTTCCAATATTGTAGCAAGGAAAATGCTTGGACTGTTAAAAAAAAGTATGCAAATGATCCAAGACAGTTAAAAAGTGTGTTTTAGAATCATAACACTATACAGGCATTCTTGTTTGGTGTTGTCATTCATTATATACTGTTTTTGCATTTATGCATTACAGGCAGTTTATTTATGTTATTTGTAGCACATAATTTTGTACAATGTTGAAACATTTTTCAACTAAAAATCCTATGATTTAAACCAAATCTTGATTCACTCATTGCATGTTTGTAAATTGTATTAAATTTTGTGATTTTACTGAATTACTGAAGGTGATTAGCTAATTGCATATAAAGGTGACAGGTTCCTCTCTAGAAGGAGGTTTTTCATCCCACAAGACAGACAAACTGGCTGAAGAAAAGAATATTCAGAGTTACTAGACAGGAATGTACTAGCCACGTATCATTACTTCTGCTATAATTCTTACTAAATGGAATGATATGTTTTGCTGGGAGTGCCACTTCCCTTACAATCAAGTTGATTGGCCCTGTTGGTCCACGAGTCCTTATTCAGTATATTCGGACCACCCACCATATATATATATACAGGAATACCTTGTATAGTGCGGTTTTGAACAACGTGGGTTTTGGTCTAACGCGGTTTTTATTATTACACTTATCATTATTACACTAACATTGTCAACACTGACCGGCGACTCCTGGGCACTGCAAGTGACAGTCGAGAGCCACATTTATGCAGTAGTTATTCGAGTTGGCTCTCACATAGACACGTTCTTTCCCGTGGCATTTTATTATTTATGTTAATATTAGTATTTAATATTTTTTTATTATTTAAATATGAGTGAAAAGAGACAAAACAAAGAAGGCACTGTTGGAGTAACAAAAAAATGCAAGTGGTTGACATTAGAGAAGAAACTTGAAGTTACAAAATGTCACGAGAATGGCGCTTCGTTTGCTAAAATAGCACATGAGAATTCAATGAATGAGTCATCTGTATGAACAATTATTCAGAGCAAAGAAAAGATTAAACAACATGGAATGAGCACCGCTTTTTATATGTCAAAAGTGATCACGAGAAATCGATCTTCTACAATGGAAAATATGGAATGCTTTCTAATGATCTGGATTGAAGATTGTAATCAGAAAAAGATTCCTTTGAGTCAAATGATAATCCAGGCAAAAGCAACAAGTCTATATGACAAAATAAAAGAAAATGAAAGCGAAAATGAAGGAGGTACAACCAGTGAAACCTTTATAGCAAGTCGTGGGGGGGGGTTCTACAATTTCAAATAGTGTATGGGACTCCATAGCGCAAGTGCTGACACTAAAACTGCAGAATTATTTCCCAATGAATTGAAGGAGCTTATTGAGAAGGAAGGCTACATAGATGATCAAATTTTTAACACTGACGAGACTGGCTTGTTCTGGAAAAGAATGCCATTGCACCCATTTCTAGCAGAGAAGGAAAAAACATAAGCTGGGTATAAAGTGCCAAAAGACCAATTGACACTTTTACTAGGAGGTAATGCATCAGGTGATTTAAAATTGAAGCTACTGTTAGTGTACAGAGTGGAAAACCCAAGAGCTCTTAAAGGCTTTACAAAGAACATTTACCTGTTCATTCCCATTCGAATAAAAAAGCGTGGGTGACTCGTTCAATTTTCGAAGACTAGTTTAAAACTTGTTTTTGCCCTGAAGTTAAAAGCTATTGTAAAAAGAATGATATTCCTTTCAAAATTTTGCTTTTATTAGACAATGCAGGCCATCCAACTCTATTGACTGACTTAGATGAAAGTGTCAAGATTAATTTTTTCCCTCCAAACACAACATCAATTCTGCAGCTGATAGATCAAGGCGTTATCTCCACTTTCAAGGCATACTATTTAAGACGAACTTTTGCTCAAGCTATTAAAACTGCAGCAGAAGAAGATTCTTGGACTTTGAGTGAATTTTGGAAGAAATTTAACATAAAAGATGCCATTCAAAATATTTATGAATCTTGGCAAGAGGTGACTCAAAGCAACATGAGAGCCGTATGGCATAATATCTTGCTGCATTGTTCAAAGGACTTTGTTGCTTTTGCAACACAGAAAGAGGAAATCTCAACAGAAATTGTGCAGATGGGCAAAGATCTTGGTTTTACAAGTTTAGATTGTAACAATGTGAACAAATGTATTGATTCTCATTCAGATGATCTGGATGAGGAAACCCTTTTGGAGTTGGAACAACAACGAGCCTATGAAGCAGAAGAAGACGAAGATGTCCCCACTGATGTCATGGTTGAAGAATTTTCCTTTGCCGACCTTTCAACTTTTGTGAGAAAAATCGACGAGGCTTCCGACTTTCTCATAAATGCCGACCCGAATTTGGAAAGAAGCATCAAAGCGAGACAAAGTCTCAATAATTCCATCAAATGCTACAGAGATCTAGTACTTGAAGAGACAAAGAAGAAAGGATGGTTCAACAAACACTAAAAGACTACTTTAGTAAAAAAGTAAATTACTGTATGCTAAAATTGAAGCAATATTTGTTTTGTTTTCTACAACTTTTATATCAATTTAAAAGGATTTTATTTGTTATTTCGTTAATAAAAATAACAATTTTTTTTCATTTAAAATTTTTTTTATTATCCTAAATTTTTGTAATAAACAAATTAAATTGAAAACCTTTATAAATAGACTTTATAAATTAAAATTTGGAAAACAAGGATGGGATGCAGAATTTATGCTTGGTGAGAATATATTGTTGGAGGTAGAGGAAATAAGAGATCTGGGGGTGATAGTGGATAAGGATCTAAAATTTAGGGGACAGACACATCGCCAAAATTGTGAAGACAACACAAAGGCTTCTGAGAATGATGCGGAGGACACTGACGTGTAGAAGTAGGGAGATTCTTGTTCCGTTGTATAAGGCTTTGATTTGGCCACACATGGACTATTGTGCCCAGATTTGGTCACCGGGTTTTCAGAAGGATGAAGAGATGTTGGAAAGGGTCCAAAGGAGACTGACTAAGGTATTTTGTGACCTCTGGAATGTCGAGTATGAGGAAAGATTGAGAAGATGTAATTTGCTGAATCTGGTGGACAGGAGGAAGAGGGGAGATATGATAGAGACCTACAAGTTGGTAAGGGATTGTTATAGGATCAATGCTGGAGAAGTTTTACAGAGAATAGTGGGAGATCGGGGGAGAACCAGAGGTCATCCCTGGAAACTGTATAAAGAGGGTGTGAGTAGGGGAGTGAGAGGCAGGTTTTTTTTGTGCAGAATTGTGAACGATTGGAATGCCTTGCCTGAGAATGTGGTGTCTACAAAGAGTTTGAATGTGTTTAAAACACGGTATGATGAGCTGTGTACGTGTGTGATAAAAGGACCTCCCAGATGAGTCTTTGACTCCATGAGGTCTTGGGGTGGCAATAATAATAGACCTCGAACAACGCGGTTTTGCACAGCGCGGGCGCTTCTTGGAACCAATTAACTGCACTATACAAGGTATTCCTGTATATATATATATATATACACGCACGCACATTGTTTGGCTTCCCTATCTGCCACCCAGGGGACATGCTCTCTAGGGGTTACAGGGTCCCCCGAGAGGGGACCCTGTAGTTATTGACTGTAGTTATTGATATCATCTATAAATAAAATTTTTTTAAAATCGTTTTTATTTATATTTATAAAATAAATATGATATGGCAGGAATTCCGTTTTCTGTTTCCCTCCTTTCTTCACCATGTGGAAGTTATTTGACATATCCATAAAGGGTATGTCAAATAACTTAGACAATCAAATACAGTCAATAACTACAGGGTTCCCCAAGAGGGGACCCTGTAGTTATTGATATCATCTATAAATAAAATTTTTTTTAAATCATTTTTATTTATATTTATAAAATAAATATGATATGGCAGGAATTCTGTTTTCTGTTTCCCTCCTTTCTTCACCATGTGGTCTAAGTTATTTGACATACCCTTTATGGGTATGTCAAATATTTAGAAACCCAGACTTCCTCATTTCGGGACATACAGCTGTAAAAAATGGTGGTGCTACAGGTTGGCTGCTAGATAGTACATAGGCCTGAACCTGTCAGTAGCGAGTCTTGAAGGCTTACTGATCAGATGGTATGTAATCCCACTGCCACATACTCTATCAGCTGGTGCCTGGAGAGGGGTGTGGGAAAGTTTGAGTAATGGTAGGCACTGTCAGTCATGATATGGTATGGAGGTTGATTGCTTACTATATGGATGTCATGTCTGAGTATCTCCTCTTGCTACATATCCTTGCTCTCTCCTTTCATTAAATTCATCATTAATAATGAAACATTCAACAGACAGTGATAATGTTACAATTAAAGTGAACCTCTCTCAAAACAATCCGATATCCTAATCGACCACTCTCCAAGCAAAAAATCTAGTTCTAACACCCTTGCTAACTACACTCTTACTCATTTCCATGGATGGCTTCTAGTTCTTCCACTACCAAACCTCTTCTGAAAAATTTCCTCTATATTAATCTTGTAAAAGCCCTTCAGTAATTTGTATGTCTCAATCATGTCATCCCTTTTCTGCCTGTCAACCAATTTCTGTAATCCACAAATCTTCAACCTGTCCTCATAAGGCTCATTCTATAGGTGCTACCATCTCGGTCACTCGCCTCTGAATCACTGTGGTATACAGCTGGTAATCTTTTCACCCCAAAATGCATAACCTTACACTTTGCCACATTAAACCAACATCCATTCTCCTTTGCTCAGACTGTCAGTCTATCCAAATCATCCTGCAAAATTTTAACATCATTTATGTTAGCTATTGCTCTACCCAGTTTTACAACATCAGAAGACAACTGATGTTGCAAAACTGGTAAGGAAAGGATCTGACTTCCTCTCAGATCCTTTCCTATATCATTAATGTACAAATTAAATAGTAGCAGCCCAAGAACAGAGCCCTGTAGTATGCCACTTGTCATAGACTTTCTTCTGAACTATACTTGAATAAACTACTCTGTGATATCTCTCTATCAGCCAAACTCTTATCCACTTCACCAACTTTATATCCATCCCCAAACGCTGCATTTTATTGATTAGAATTCCATGCAGTATTATTCTGTCAAAATCTTTTACAAATTCCAGCAGAATCACTGTAAACCCATTACCTTTATCCAACTTAGCTGTCAGTGTATTATAAAATGTGAGCAAGCATATTACTGAAGCATGACCTTCCTTTCACAAAACCATGTCCCCCCTCCCATGCAGTATCTCATTTCCATCTATTCATTCCTGTATTTTGCCCTTGAAACCACTGATGAGTCAGTAATTTGCTATATATGATTGTTATATTTATTAATAATCCACCAAATTAGTTTGATTTATATTAAATTTTATTTTAATTAAAATATTTTGATATAGTAAACAGGTGTTTATTCAGCATCCCTGCTTCATTTTATGTGTCTGTATGGTGTGCATGTGCGCACGCACATGCACACCATACAACTTAGCTGTCAGTGTATTATAAAACGTGAGCAAGCAAATTACTGAGGCATGACCTTCCTTTCACAAAACACGCACACACATGGGAGAGGGAGAGATTTTTCTCCTTGTCAAGTAGTTTGCTATGAAATAGGGCTTACCTGTAAAAAAAAAAAAAAAAAAAAGTATAGATAGTGTCAAAATTTCATTTTTTTTTTATTTTAGGGATCTTTCCTATAACTATTTGCAGACTATTACATCAAAAGCATTTGGAAAACTTCATTCTTTGAGATATCTTTATTTAGAACACAACTATTTGACTTCCATTGATGAAGGTGCTTTTCGTCCCTTGTCATCATTACAATTTCTGTAAGTATGCTTTTTATCAAAAAATAGTACAAAAACACTTCCTATTAGTATTTTTTTTTGTTTGTTAGATTGTACTCTGAACTCTGTAAATTTTTTATATTTAATCATTCTTGGGTATTCCTATTTCAGTGTTTTATGTTCTCAGCCATGCCTTGTGCTTTTTTTTTTAAAGAAGGATTTAAAAAAAAAATATATTATTAATTGATTAAGTCTGGTATAAATTCTATGACCGGAGTGTTGAAAAGTTCTAATAAGCACCTGAAACAGAAATAATATTAAAGCAACTGATATAACATATAACCACAAGAAAAAACATATCATAAAACCCTTTAACCCCCATGTTTCATTAAATTTTAATTATTTGTTCTTTTTCTTTTAGGATATATAAGAAGACATAAATTAATTTTTGTTCTAAGTGTTTATCAGAACTTTTTAGCCCCCCATACATAGTAATCGTTTTTTTTTATTGAATTTAAAACGTCTAATAATGTTGCATATACTATAAAACAATTTATTAGGAGACTAAAATAAAAATTATGATGACTAAGTTAAGCAACAAGAAAATTAACAGTAATCAAGAATATTTGAAGTAGACTAACAGTAATGAGTATGTGCAATTCATGGTTTATTATTAAAGCTTACCAATGTGATTAGAAGAGTGTCTGAGATCTGCTTATGCTAGATTTTTGATGACCGACGATCAAATCTAATGTAGAATCATACCTTGTTTCTTATTATACTGATGTGGATTTTTTAACATTCCAACAATGCTTCGAATGTTCATTGTTAGTCTATTTTAAATATTTTGTGTTGCTGTTAATTTGCATATTACTTAACTCAGTCCTTCTAATTTATTCCACTCTTCTGTCTGGTATATAATATATAATAGAATAAAATATAAGAGGAAAGACATTATACTGTACTATAATGCATGCAAAATTATTAGAGGATTTAAACTCAATAAAAAAATTAATCAGCAAAAGTTTCCATGTAGAATTTATACTGGACTTAAATATTTCGATGTTCCCCATTCACAGAAATCTCTGAAGCAATTATTATTAGTGTTTAGTAATTATTATAGTAATAATTATTAATTTTTTTTTGTAAGTATAGAACATTAATTAGGTTTTTATAAAGCCAAGTAATTATTATTAAAATTTGTTTTCAAAAGTGTATTGTGTGGTACAAACACATTATTGAAATAATGTAGCCAAGTAGGCTACAAAGAATATTAACAAATATTTTCAACCAAAGATAAATTATTCCTGTAATTTCTCTTTCCCCATCAAATACACATAACACAAGGTTAGCATAAAAATTCCCTGTCAGTATCCTGTCCCTTTCAGAAGTTTGTAGGTCTTTATCATAGCAGACTATGGAGATAGATGAATATTATAGGAAATCCAAGTTGTTTGGCCATAATAGACAATTTGATCTAATTCACAAATAGGAAATGAGATGATTATAATTTTCAGATTATCAGATTATACACAGAGTCTGTGTAGCTCAGTGGATGTGGCGTTTGCACACCAACATGATTGACCGCACGAAGAAAGACTTAGTTTTGAGTCTAGTTGGTGACTAGAGGAAGTTTTGCCAGTCTAGCTGGCCAAGTGGTTAGCGGATCCACTCTCCAGCCAAAGGGCTGCAGGTTCGAATCCCGCCACGGGCATGGATGTTTGTGATTGTCTGTGGAAATAGTAGTAGTGGTGGTGGTGGTCGGCGGTAGATGGCGGTGGTGTAGTTGCGATCAGTTGGTGGATTGAGTGGTGGTGATAGAGCAGGTGCCCTCCCTCAATGAGTCTTTGGACTCCCTGGAGGTGTCAAATAATAATAATTATTATTATTATTATTATTACCCAGAGACCTCCAGGGAGGGAGACCATATATCACACATTAGCTTTCCCCACTGTCATACCTGAATTTTTTGAATTCATTCACACTACCTGCACCTCCAAAAACAAGTCATTCCAACCATGTATTACTCACAAGAAAAAAATTTACTCTCATCCCTTTCTGCATTGATTATCAGCTTTCATGGATGTCTTCTCATCCTTTCCCCACTATCCATACAATGAAAAATTCCATACTGTATGACTTTCAATGTTTATCATATCATGTCTGCAGTTCACAAATTATCAGTCTGTCCTCATAATCTACATTTCACAATCTAGCCATCATTTTTAATAATCTCCTTTGCTCTGCACTCAGAAGGTTGCATCAATGCCTTCTAAAGAAACAAATTAACTTCCTTCTCCTTACTTGTCAATGTTTATTTTAGCATTGCAGTTATTCTCAGAGTTGTATTTGCAATCTTTACTATATGGTCCCTGAAATTCCACTTCCTTTCTACTGGAAAAAACTAATGAGTTTTTTCCAGCATAATCCTGCTAATATAATATGCCACTGGATATCTCAACACACCAAAAGTGCATAACTTTACAAATACTAACATTGAATTGACATTTTATTTTCACTTGCCATTTTCACATGCCATCATCTGCCAAATCATTTCCAGTGTCATTAACATAATGTTGAATAATAGTGGACCAAGGAGTGAATACTGTATATATACAGGCACAAGAATATATTAAATAAACTTTTGACCGATACTTCAATCTGAGGCTAATAGATCCTCTTCAGTGTTAAGTCATTTCAAACAAGGTAGAATACTAACAATAGGTTTTTAAAAAAAATATGTGCAGTGTGATGCCATAATAAGGTTTAAAGAACGAGATGTAGGTAAGATGTAGTAAAATGATATACGGATCACACACACACACACACAAACAAACAAAACATTGATAGCAAAGAATGAGACTCCCAGATTTTTGGCAAGGAGAGACAGCTATTCCAATTTAAATTGGGATGATGTAATAAGACTTCACCACTCTTTGAATAAACATTTGAGTTTGAAGCAGCATTAGTGAAGAAGACAGGTTTTTGACCAGAAGATTATGTAATCATTTTTTTTTATATAAATCTCCCATGCCCAAATTGTCTTAAATCTATAGTAAGTTAGAACCTTTGATAGATTAAAGGTTAAATATTTCACATTTAATCTTTAATATTTCATAAATACTTCTGATATCATGATGATTTGTCTCACTAGGTAATAAAATTCATCCTTCAAATCTTAAAGAAAAAAACATTTGCAGCCATCTCTGCTTGCTCAAGTTCAAACCCATAGCCGTTGGTTGGAGAGTGTATATACTTTTTTCCAGTTGTAATTTCTCTATCATTTAACCTGGCTGGTAGAGAAATTGTAACTGGGAATATATATATATATATATATATATATATATATATATATATATATATATATATATATATATTGGGGTGAATATTCTGGGTGTGCGGTGCTCATCCACGAAATATCAGTATCACCCATATTATATTTTTGTATTTATTCCCGTTAAAGACTTCCCCAATTGTTTGCAGACTTCGCACGATTCTTAAAATTGAACACAATATACTGTACTAATGCTTCATTGTCCTCTTCAGGAGGGTAATAAAGCATTAGTGCTTCATGAAGAAGGCACTTTTCGCTGTATTAACATTGCGTCATATTCGCATTAATGGTCTGGGTGTGCTTTCAAAATGCATACACCTTTGAGCCCTTCGAAAAGATGTAAAGAGGGTGCAGCGGGTCAAATTCTTAGCTTTCTAATATTTTTAAACTGCTGAGAAGGTGGCGTGGGTCAGCTAAAATTTTGAGCTCACTCAGCACCTAGCATCTGTGATTGGTTATTGTCAACCAATCCAATTGAATGTTGTCACTTGTCATGAGTTGAACGATTACTATATCCGATGGCTGTATTACAAACAGCTGTTAACACATGTTTTCTGCAACTGAAAATTTTAAAGTGAATGTTAGGAGAAAAAACCTGAATGTTTCTCTTGCTATGCAGTATAGCATCTGTTGAGGTTGCAAAGTTTTTTAATGGTATAGAAACTTTTTATTCTAGTCTTTGGAAACAACAGACAGTAAAAAAATATCTATTCCTGAATAAAAATGAATATTCTGTATATTATAAGATGTTGATCTACAACAAAATACTAGTATATGCGAGATTGATAAGACAGAAGAACCATTGATACTAAAACAAGCAAACAAACAAAAAAAAAAAAAACTGATGAGTGTAGGATTCTTGAAAGTGTGGATAATTCCGATAATGATTGGATGTTATGTATACCGAGTCTCAGAAAACAAAAGAAATTTCGTGGAAAATAGAGTGAAATATACACAAACCAGAGAAATGTACATAACATGGACAACAAATTTTACGAGATGATTTGCTGCTCCATCAAATGATATTTATTCCTGCCATTCTCTGTCTCCTTGGAAGTTTTTTTTTTTAATTATGTCATCATAAATTCACTTATTTCATGTCTAAACTTTATGGGACACATATCACAAATGTTAATTATTAATAATTCATTTACCATTAATGAAAGTATGTCTGCTCGCACTTATTCTTTCTTTTCTTTTCCTATTCCAACATGTCTTATAAACGATGGTTCACATATTTCATCATAAAAAATTCTTAGAGTATTTCAAATATACCAACCAACCATAGCATTCTCCTTCAATGTTGTTTTCTAATAAATCTTGAAACAAACAAATTGTTTCCCCAACTCTACGCAGAAGTATTCAAAGTTATCCTGCAGTTAATTGCATTGGACCAATTAAGATGAGCGCTGATGCACTATGCACTCTCAAAACTTTCATGCATCGATAAAAATGCAATCATATGGTCATGGGTGTCTGCAGAGAGAGGAGGGCAAACGGGGAACTGTCCCTCTGGCTCGAGTAAAAAATTCCACAAATCATAATCGTAAAAGTGATTGAGATACGTAACCTTAAACCCTCGACCATGGAAAGTTTTGTCTGTCTTAAAATTTTATTGAGTTGGCCTGTTTTGGCCCACAGCAGGGTAGCCATAGAATACGTGTTTTATTGCAGCAATAAAACACACGTTCCTGTTTTTTGGTTCATCTTTTTCTGATTTGTGAACAGCAAGACCAGTTCGTTTGCCCTCTGTGTCAAGTGAGTCACTGAGTGAAGTGTAAATTGTAAATTTATAGTGAAACAAATTTAAAGAGAAAAATACATTTTTAAAAGGTAAGTGTATGTAATTTAATATTATTTGACTTGTTAGTTTATGATTTTTTGCTTTATTTTAATTAATTAATTGCAATTAATTAATTATTTTTTAAAAATCAACTAATCTTAAATAATTTAATTTAGGATTTTGGGATTACTTAATTAGTTGATTTTTAATAAAATATGCCAGTCAATTTTTTTATATATATCTGAAATTGTGCTAAAAAATTGTATTAATTCTGAATACTTTTTTTTCCCAAGAATTAAAGATCATTAAAATCAATCTAAAATGAAAATAATGTACTGTATTTATAGTTTACTTCGATAAATAATTACATAAAAAATGCTAAAGGCGTTTATTGATGTAATTATTTGTCTCCAAGCTTTGCCCCCCCCCCACCCCCACCCGGAAAATTTTCTGCAGATGCATGCCCATGCATATGGTCAAATGGACGTGAAATTTGTAGCACGTGTTCCATAACCCACATGACAGCACACCCAACCGAAATGGGAACACAACACCACTGATATATATATATATATATTGGGAGGCCTGTGTAGGTCAGTGGAAGTGGTGCTTGTGCCCTCTGTGCTTAGTCACTTGAAGTCAGACTTAAGTTCAAGTCTAGTCGCTGACTGGAGGAACCTTTTCTACGCCTTTCTTCGACCTATTCATGAGTTAGTTGATCTCTTGCACGGGCAAGCAGGTTTTTCGTCCCAGAAAGTTGTTTTTTTTTGCTGGCCTGGTTGGTCAAGAGTGGTTAGCGTATCCGCTCTCCAGCCAAAAGGCTGTGGGTTTGAATCCCGCCGTGGGCATGGATGTTTGTGATTGTCTGTGAAAATACTAGTGGTGGTAGTCGGTGGTAGATGGCATTGGTGTAGATGATGAAGGTAGTTGCGGTTAGTATTGTGATAAAATAAGAGTCATGAAATTCATGACTCTTAGTCGAGTCATGAATTTCATTTAAAAAAAAATGATTTATAATGCATACAGAAAAAAATTATTGATGAAAAAAAGAAAAGAAAAACACCTGAACTGTACTATTGTTTGGAATATGGAATATTGATTTCTTAAAATTAATATTGGATGTTTACAATGTGAAAAGAATATGCATGTGCAAAGGAAAATGAGGCCAAAAAATATCATTTCCTTCTTGCATTTAGTGAAGTAAAAGTAACAGCAAACCAAAGTTTATACTGTGAAATGGAAAGTATTTTGCATGGTGTACAAATGATAGTTATCACTGGCAACTCGTTAAATTTGTCAACTTAATTTATTTCTAAAAATTAAATGTAGTTTAATGTGTAGTTGACAAAAGTTTATAAATTATAAAATATATAAAAGCTTATAAAGTACTTTCCTTAACCAAATATGAACAAACGACATCTTGTATTTAAAAAAGAAAAAAAAATTGGTATTAGTTGCATATAAGTCTGAGACAAAATATAGGTATCTTCACCAGTCAATTTTAACATGGATGTTAATCAATGATCGTCACAAAGAAAAAGTGAGACAAAACTGTTTTTTTCCACAAATGCTCATTTTTCCCCCTGCAAGTTCATGTTTTTTTATATTTTTCTTTATTTTTTATGTTTATTTCCTTCATGTTGACTGCTAATAAAGATACTTTATATTGATCATCATTCTTTATTTCTCCATCCTTCCATATTTTTTATAACTTCTCTTTGATATTAGGTAAAAATAGGGCTGTCAATGAAATGTATGGTATTTTCACTAATCAGTTTTTGTGAAATTGGCATACATCATTGAATCATCAGTGTACATTTCTACAATCAGAAAAAGAAAAAGTGAGGTACTTTTTTTTTTTTATTATTATAATATACAAACCATTGTCAGCCATGAAATATATTGATGGATGGTTTGCATTTGAATGGATTTGGTGTGCAGAGACTGGAAAAAAGTGTTGCTGAATGAAGTGAAAGTGGATGTGCAGAATCAGGGAAACTAGAGCTATTGGGGGGGGGGGTGGATATGCAGGCATCAGTGAAGCAGTTAAGTGTAAGAATGTGTATAATATGCCTGAGCTAATACGAAGGACAAGTCAGAATGGGATAGTTAGTATAAGGCATCAAGATAGGGGTGGGACTAACAGGCTTCTGCACTTCATGTATACTAATGCCAGGAGTATTAGGAACAAGAAGGAAGAATTTTTGACCTTGGTTGGCTCTTCCTGGCCACAGGTTATTGGCATTAGTGAGACATGGCTGACAGAAGATGATATAGCTAGTAGGATAGAATGTGAAGGGTATAGTGTGTTCAGGAGGGATAGAGAGAAAAGAATGGGGGAAGGAGTGTTATTGATGATAGCTGATGAACTGCAGCCAAGGAGAATTGAAGTTGAACTGCAGGATAGTGAAGAGAGCACATTTGAGGCTATTTGGTGTGAGATTGAGACTAGTGGAACAAAATATACAGTTGGGTGCTGCTATAGACCAGGTGATGGAATAGATGGTGGAGATATTATGCATAAACAAATCGATGAAATGAGTGGAAGGAGGGTAATTATTACGGGGGATTTCAACTATGGTAACATTGATTGGAAGGATTAGAGGACACATGGAGAGGAAGGAATTGGATTTTATGCAGTTATTAAGGGATAACTACCTGAGACAGCACATAATGGAATATACTAGGGGCGAGAGTGCTTGACCTAGTAATTGCATCTGAGAACTTGACTGTAATGAATATGACCACGTTGCCACCTATTGGTGAGAGTGATCATTAAGGTCTTGACCTGGGAGGTGGCTAAATGTGTGGAATTTTCAATTAAGAAAGGGTACATGTGGAATTACCGGGCTGGTAAGTATGACAAGCATAGGAGATTGTTTTACATGCCATGGCATGTAAAACTGCAGGGGCTGGAGGTTGATAGTGCATGGGAAGTGGTAAAGGAGCGTTTGAAGGAGGTAATGGCTAACTGTATACTAGAGTCTGGATAGTAAATCAAGTAGGGATTAAATGGATGAATAACACCATTAAGCTTGAGCTGCAAAAAAAGAAACAACTGTGGAGGGAATTTAAGGAGAAAGGTGACCTGCAGGCACACAAACAGTATAAAGCACACAGGCCAGAAGGGTAACAAGTGTTGTAAGAAAAGCAAAAGCGGATTATTAAAGGAAATTAGCCACTCAAGCTAAACAGAATCCCAGTTTTTTTGATATGCTGCAAGTAAAAGAAAAAATGTATACGGCAGAATGATTTTAAGGAATGCCAATGGTAGGGAGGTAACTGAATTAGTCGATATAGTGGAAATTTTTTTTTTTTTTTTAAATAACGACACCTGTGGCGAGATCATAATTAAAAGAAACACATGTATCAACCACAGTCAAAATTATTTACTTGTAAATATTTCAACCTAAGTATCTTAGGACATCATCAGTACAGTAGTTTAAACAATAATAGGAATAACATACAGTTAGGGCGCATGATTACAATAGAATCTCATTAAACGTGCATAACGTAATAACTAATATTTAAGGAATTGACAGCGTATACTGGAAATATAGATTAAATAAACTTTAATATACACTTTCCGATATTTCGGCGAACGTTACGTTGCCATCTTCTTGGGAACTTACTAAAAAGACACGTGCACACAAGTACTAATACAACAAATGAGACTGAGGCTAGGACGCTAGCGTTTTCCTAAAGTCCTGATGGTGCCCCCTGGTGGGCTATATTGGTAGTTCTTGGCCTATGGGCTGAAGTTCTTTTGATAAAAGTTTCCCAAATTTGGGGCAGTTTCATGCATCCAAATTTGTTGAGGTTTGGCATGTTCCTAAGGGCCGAGGCTGATTCCATGAATAGTCTTTCATACTTGAACTTGCTGCGGTGTATTACTGTGGCTTTCTTCCATCTTATTCTGTGGCGAGTATCCAGAGCGTGGTCTGCAAGCCCAGAGTGGCTGTACTGGTGAAATCGGATGTAATCCTTGTGTTCTGAGATTCTGATATTTGCTGTCCTGCCTGTTTGGCCAAAGTAGGACAGTTTACAGCTGCAAGGGACCTGGTATACACCAGGTAGGTCTAGGGGAAGTGGTTGGTCTTTGGTGGAGCGGATAAGGGATGCCAGTTTTCTATGTGGTCTGTAACAAGTGGTCAAGTCATGTTTTTTTAAGATTTTATTGATTTTTTCTGAGGTGCCTCTGATGTAGGGAATAGTGATGGATTTAGAGTAATCTTTTTTGTGAAGGGAAGGAGGTGGTGGGTTGTGGATAACTGGGTTAAGTATTTTTTGGATTTTTTGGAGGGGGTAGCCGTTGGCTGAGAAAGTGTCACGGATGTGATTTAGTTCAGTGGTTAGGGCTTGATTATTAGAACAGATTATTTTTGCCCTGTTGAATAATGTTTTAATAACTCCATATTGTTGTGAGGGGGGGTGGTGGGATTGTTGGTGAATGTATCTGCCTGTATGGGTGGGTTTTCTATAAACTGAGAAAACCAAGGTTCCATCAGGTTGGCGGGTGACTAGTGTGTCTAGGAACGGGAGGTTATTGTTTTCCTCTTTTTCCAGGGTGAATTTGATTCTAGGGTGTTGGTTGTTCAAGTGTGTTAGGAAGGAGAGGAGTGAATCCAGGCCATGTGGCCAAATAGCGAAAACATCATCAACATAGCGAAGCCATATGGTAGGTTTTTGTGGGGCTGAGTTTAAGGCTTTCTCTTCAAACATCTCCATGAAGAAGTTGGCCAAGGGTGGGGAAAGTGGTGAACCCATGGCTGTCCCCTCTATCTGTTTGTAGAATTTGTGCATAACGTGTTACAGAAGTAAAAAAAAAAAAAAAAAAAAAAACTAATAATAATTATTTTACACAATTTTGTATGACAATTTCCCATACTTTAGGAATAGTAAGAATCGTTGCGGCTTAAATTTGGTCTGTGTAGTAGGGCTTCAGAACTTCAGAACTTTATATAAATGTTCATGTTTATATAAAGATCTATGTAAAAGTTTAGACTTTTCCCAATGAATCCTATGGCTTGGATTTTCAATTCAAGAAGAGTTGAATAACAACTCTTCTTGAATTGTTATTCAACATCAAGTGGTCTTGATGTTCCAAGATGCGTTTCTGAGCAGACCTACCTGTCTGTCCAAAGAAAGACGATTTGCATGAGCATGGAATCTCATAATCTTCTTCTTTTTTTTTTTTTACTTCTGTAACACGTTACACACGTTTAATGAGATTCTATTGTAATCATGCGCCCTAACTGTATGTTATTCCTACCATTGTTTAACACGTTCATTGCCAATCACGCGTTATCACGTGGACGTCGCTATCAAGTAAAAAAAATTTGGCCACCACACGAAATTCCAATTTTCAGCTTGGCAATGAACGTGTTAAATTACTGTACTCATGATGTCCTAAGATACTTAGGATAAAATATTTACAAGTAAATAATTTTCACTGTGGTTAATACATGTGTTTCTTTTAATTGTAGTGGAATTACTGAGCAAGCACTTTGCAAGAGTATATCATCCAGGTGGTGATATTGTAGGAATGAAGGAACAAATAGCTTATACAGGAATTGAGGTGAATGAAATGGAAGTGAATAGTATATTACAAAACCTTAATGTGAATACATCTATGGGATTGGATGGTATACCAGCTCAGGTCTTACGTGAAGCGGCAAAAGAATTGTCAATGCCCTTAACCATTTTGTTTAATTTGAGTCTCGGGTCTGGGTTAGTCCTGAGGGGGTGGAAAGAGGGGAAATAGTATCACTGCATAAAGGAGGTTCCAAGACTGCTGTTGCAAATTACCGACCGATCATCATATCAGGAGTCGTTGTCAAGGTTTTGGAGAAAGTAGTCAAGAAAAAAATTACAGGAATGGATAGATGATAATGGGATACTGTATGGGGGACAGCATGGTTTTGTGAAGGGTAGATCATGCCTCAGTAACTTGCTCACATTTTATAACACTGACGGGTGAACTGGATAAGGTTAATGAGTTTACAGTGATACTGCTGAACCTTGCTAAGGCCTTTGACAGGATACCACATGGAATTCTAATCAGTAAACTGCAGCATATGAGGATGGATAGGAGGATGGTTGATGGAGAGATATCAGAGAGTAGTTTATTCAGGAGTAGAGTCCAAAAGACGGCCTGTGACTAGTGGTGTGCCACAGGGTTCTGTTCTTGGACCACTACTATTTAATTTGTTCACTAATGATATAGGAAAGGATCTGAGAGGAACTGTTCATTTGTTTGCTGATGATGCAAAGTTGGGTAGAGCAATAGTGAATGCACATGATGTCAAAATTTTGCAGGATGATTTGGATAGATTGGAGGACTGGGCTAAGGAGAATGGATGTCAATTTAATGTGGCAAATGTAAGGTTATGCATTTTGGGGTGAAAAGATTAACAGCAGTATACCACATAGGTGGAACTGTACTCTAGGAGATTGACGAGGCCAGGGATTTGCGAGTGTTGGTGGATAGGGAGTTCAAGTTTAGGGGATGCATTGCAAAAGTGGCTAAATCAGCTCTTCAAATCACTTGGTTACTGAAGAATACTTTGATGAGCAGAGACAAGCAAGTTATTGTTCATCTGTATCGAGCCTCGATGAGACCCCATCTTGACTACTGTGCCCAGATTTGTGTGCCAGGGTTTCTTCTTGATGTGGAGGAGGTGGAGAGGCGAGTGACCAAGATGATGTCAGGTCTATGGAATGAATCTTATGAGAACAGGTTGAAGATTTGTGGGTTGCAGAAATTGGTTGATAGGCAGAAAAGAGGTGATATGATTGAGACATTCAAATTACTGAAGGGTTTCTATAAGATTAATTCAGAGGATATTTTTCAGAACAGGTCTGGTGGTGGGAGGACTAGGCGGGCCATCCATGGAAACTGGGCAACAGTGTGGGACTGTTGAGCAAAGGTGTTAGAACTAGGTTTTTTACTTGGAGAGTGGTGAATGAGTTGCCAGAGTCTGTTGTGGGTGCCATGACTGTAAATGAGTTCAAGGCAAAGTATAATAGATACTGTGTGGAAGCTGAATAGTTGTTCTTGACATGATGTTTAGGGCCTCCCTTGATAAGTCTAAGGACTCCTTGGAGTTGCCCGTAATAATAATATTTATTCTTTAATAAACTTTTGTTGGCTGCACAAATCAAATTGGTTTTAATTTGTAGAAATAAATTGACAAACACAGCTACTTAGCAGCAATAACTGTTATTTGCATTTTGTAAATTGACTTGCTGTTACTTTACAAAATGCAAGAAGATGGAAGCAGTGTGGTTTTTGTATAACAGTTTCTTTATATATGCACATTTTCATTTGATGTTGTAAACATTATGTATCAATTTTAAGACGTTAATATTTCAAATGAGTATAATTCAGGTTCATCTTTTCTCTCTCTCTCCTTCCATTATTCTTTTTATTTTGCTGAATGCATTATTTATTCTTATTAATCGAACCATGCTCACTGATGCAAGATGAACATTTAAAAAACTTGGAGGAGAAAAGCAAATACTAATCTAGAAATTATCGTAATATTATTTGCCTACTTTGTATCAAATGATATTTATTTATCAAATAATACTTATCCTTTTTTGAAATAAGTTCTGAAATCTTTTAAGGGCCTTTTGCTTTACCGCATTGAAAAAAAATACTGTTTTATAAGGTATGATTATTATACACATACCTAACCTCAAATTTTGACAATGTGCAAATTTCATTTTGTTTTTCTGCAATTGGTTACAGTTTTATAGAACTTGATTAACTTTCATAGTACGGAATTACAAAGTACTGCAATCATTAAGTTAGTTACACATTTCAGCAAAACATTATATATCCGTGTTATATACTAACTAAGAATATCAGCATGTTTTTTGTATATATATATATATATATATATAAAAACACTGCAGAACCATTAATTATTAATGGTATAGTAGCCAGTTTCGTATTTCTCTATACATTCTTACTATTTTCCTAATCAGTGCAAGAAAATAGTAAAATGTTTTCAATATTTTATATTATTATTTTCAATATTCAATATTTTATATAATGTAGTCTAAAAGGTTGCAAACTTCATTACTCTTAGAGAACACATTTAATTGTCAGTAAGTAACATTTTTAGAATAATAAAATTTAATAACACAAAGTATTGTTACATCTCTGATGTCATAATTTCTATATATGGAACCTTTACTGTTGTCATGTTATAATTATAGAAATCACAAATGTGGGAAACTACAAGTGTGTTTACAGAATACGCAGTTCTGCTTATGGAGAAGCAGCTGGAAAAATGCATTATCACATGCTTCAAATATTTTTGTGATTACATAAATGCTGTAAGGAAAGGAAATCAAACTTGCAGAAGAATTGAAAAATGTACCACATAGACATAATTGTGTTACTGAGACAAAGAAGAAAAAAAAGGTGAAATATTACTAAATAAGTATAGGATGTTATTATCAACCAATAATGATCAAAGAAAGGAAGGAGTAGCGATAGCATTCAACACCAAACATAAAGATAAACTTTTTGATTGGTGGGCAAACTTCAAAATGAGGCAATGGACAATGAAACTTATTTGTGCCTATAGTCCCACAGAAGATTCTTCTAAAGATGAAGTTGAGGAATTTTTTGAGTCATTAGAACAGGCAGCTGACAAAGAAGATGGAAAAAGTGGTCCTTGTTGGTGATCTGAACAGCAGAGTAGGAAATTAATCCCACCAGGTATATAGGAACATATTGGGAAAATTTAAAGAAAAGGGCAAAGCTAATAATAATGGTAAGTATTTACAGGACTTCTGCTCAGGACCCAGACTAGTTATTACTAACACCATGTTTCCACATAAAGATGTGCACAAGTTCACATGGAGAGAAGACACAAGAAATAAGAAAATCCTCATTCACTACATTATTGTTGATAGTCATATAAAATTGGTTCAGGATACAAGAGTATACAGAGGATTTGAAATTGGAATTGACTATTACTAAGTACTAAGCAGGGTGAAAATGGATATTGCATTGAAAAGAACAGTATGTAAGAAAGTGTTAAAAATAATTGAAGTTGAGCAGCTTTTACAGGTAAATTGTAGGCTCAACTATACAAACATTATTAAAGAAAAAAATGAAACAAATTGATAACAAGACCCAAACCCTAGAGTCTCAGTGGCGAACTCTGAAGAAGACATTGACCGATTCAGCTAGGAAGTCATACAGTAAAGTTGTCTGTAAGGATAAAGAAATAAGAACACCATGGGGTGTTCAAGTTTAGTTCATAGGAAATAAGTTGGCAGATTTCCTAAAAGAATACAGAAAAAATGTAAGAGAGCTAAGTTGTGTGTAAAAGTAGTTAGAGTATAAAAAATAAATATCAGGAAGGTAGCAAAATATTCTGGAGGCTTTTGAAGAAGCTTAGAAATGGAGGAAAGAATACTGTAAGGAATCAAAGATGATAAAGATGTCATGAAAACTGAAGATAAGGATATCCTAGGTGTCTGGAGTAATTACTTTCAAAAACTGTTAAATGAACCAAGCAATGACAGAACCATAGTAGAAAATTTTCAAGAGGAATGCAAAGAGGAGCATATATCAATACTTGAGGTAGAAAAAGCTGTCAAAAACTTATAATGTGGAAAAGCAACTGGAGTGGATGATATCTGACCAGAAATGCTTAAGTATGACGGTATAAAAGTTTTTGCAGTGGTTACACTGCATAATTCAGAGGGCTTAATCAGAAGGTCGAATTCCTGATGATTGGAATATAGCTTTCATAGTACCCATCTAAAAAATGGATTAAGTTGAATGTGAGAATTACAGAGGAATTTCTCTAAGTGTTCCAGGTAAGATTTATAGAAGCATGATTGAAAAGAGGTTGAGAAAGATTGTGGAAGAGAAACTTGGAGAAGAACAAGCTGGGTTCATGCTAAATAGAGGTTGTCGGGATCAGATTTTCACTTTATGACAAATAGTTTAGAAATCATGGGAATATGGCAAGGATCTGTACTAAAGTTTTGTAGATCTGGAAAAGGCATTCGACAAGGTGCTCAGAGAAAAGCTTTTCAGAACCCTTCAATTATATGTGGTGAATGGGACATTATACAAAGCAGTACATAGTCAATATTTATAAGTCAGCAGTTATAATTTAAGGAAATACAGGAAGAGGACTTGATGTAAAATCATGGGTAAGACAAGGATGCACGGTATCTCCACTCTTATTCATCATCTGTATGGATCACATTATGAAAGAAAGTGGCATCAGGCCTGATGTTAGAATTGGAGATATCAAACTTAGCTCTTTTCTTTATGCAGATGATGTTGTAATCTTAAACACATCTAGTGACAATATATGGCAGTTTATTTAATAAATAATACTTTTACCTTTGGTTTTCATGTATATATTATATAAAACACATCTGGTGCAAGTCTCTAGGTTTCTCTGACTAAATTGAATAACAGCTGTAACAAATTTGGCATGAAAATCATCAATTAAAATATTAAAACCATGAAAAAAGGCAGTATCATAGAAAACTTCAGCTGTATTCTGAATGGAAATGCTATAGAACAAATAAAATATATCAGCTATTTATCCAGAGTTGTGCTGTCCATTACATGAATTTTTTATCCACATGAAAGCACTCTCTTTTTCTTCCTTTCTGCTGGCTCACTCTTGATCTCTCTCCGAACATCCTCTTTGTCTGAGCTGTCAATAATTCTGCACCCTCTTCAACATGGCAAAAATGGGTATTAGTTCTCTTCTAAGGAGGCATTCTGACAATCAGTATCAGATTTCTCATGTGATGGACCCAAGGAATGAACAGGACTTGAAGAACCTCAGGATGCAAGACTCTCCTCTTTCGATGACTGACCGCGGACTTCAAGTTGCGGTCTGTGTATGTGCACATCTCTTGAAACTTACATATATGGTAATGGATCGACATCTGGACATGATGACATCACACTTCATGCCTCTTTCAAAATTGCCATATATGGATGTATTTACATCATTACAGTGACATCACATTAGTTTAACAAAGTTTTGCATTTAAATTATTACATACAAAACGATTTATAGTAATAATGCAGCCAGTGACATTTCTTATGTGTATCGTCTGAGATTTTACATTGGTATCGTTCAGAGAGCCAATCTCTGATCCATCTAACCAACATACTATCTATTCCCGTCTTCTGCAGCTTGTACAACTTATCATGAGGTAATATATCAAACACATTTGCAAAGTCCAAGAATATCACTGTATATAATTCTCCTTTATTTAACACTCTTGTTACCCTATCATAAAATGCAAGTAAATTGCTAAATCAGGACCTACCCTTTACAAATTCATGTTGATTATCATAAAGAATGCTATGTCCATCAACCCAATCCTGTATTCTATTCCTAACCAATCTCTCCAGTACCTTGACCATAACCGCAGTTATACAGACTGGTCTATAATTGGAAACTTTTGTCCTAGAACCATGCTTGTGGAGTTTACCTTCTTTCCACTCCTTAGGAACTCTACCCACTACAAGACTTTCATTAAATAACCAAGTCAAGGACATAGTCAAGTTCGGGTGCACATTTCTTAAGAATACCTGGTGATATGTCATCCATTCCCACAGCCTTATTGACATCTAACCCAACCAACACCTGATACACCTCTGATTCTTTCACTTCCAGTTCTCCTAATACTTGCTTCCCTTTTATATATTGTACCCCCATCATTAAATGATATTATTTTTAGGCCTGGCCCCAGGTGGGATCCTTTAGGGCAGGAATTTGGGAGCATTTTAGTTTGATCACTTGTGTTTGATAGCAGCTGTAGTTTCCCATAATGGGTACTAACAGGGTGCAGGAACGAGAACCTAGCTGCTGTGCACCCCTAATTTCCTTTTTTCATATTTAATTATTATTCCCTGTATTCACTACCAAATTTAAGCTGTTCTCATTTGTAATGTATCCTAATTTGTTACTTAAATATAAAGAGCCAATAGGCTTCATTTCAGCGATATAAACATTATTTTAAATTAAGGGATATTAAATTCCACATTGTTTTAAAACCGAATAAGAAACTCAAAGATTGGAATCAGAGAGTTTCATTCCGAATATAGTATAATTAACTATAAAAGTATCGGCGACTACTAGCGTGAGCTAATGCAAGTAGTCCAAGTACGTAGTACAAACTCGGGCAACTCGCAGCAAAGGTGGTAAAGTTCTGATCTCTATTCTTGGTATTTTCCATAATGTAAAACACATTTCCTAGGAAATGTGTTTCCTGGTCTGGGTAGTGACCTCCCACCATAATGTAATAACAGCATACATTTTCTAGGAAATGTGTTTTACATTATGGAAAATACCAAGACTAGTGATCAGAACTTTACCACCTTTGCTGCGAGTTGCCCGAGTTTGTACCACGTACTTGGACTACTTGTATTAGCTCACGCTAGTAGTCGCCGATACTTTTATAATTTATTATACTATATTCGGCATGAAAATCTCTGATTCCTAATTTGTTGTAAATAATGTTGTACCACTTGTGTTTGGATACGAAATAAAATAAACCCCATCATTTACACCAGCATGATATATGCTGATAAAGTGCTCATTCAGTAATTCCGCTATACGTCCTTTGCAACTGATATTCTGCTGCCATGACTATCCACCAGTGTCAACCTGCTATAATTATTCTTTCTGTCGCTTGCATACAGCAGAAAAATTCCCCTGAGTTAACCTTGGTCTGACCAGCCACTCTCCTCTCATACAACACCTTTTCTTTCTTTACATATAATAAATTTAGTTTAATCCTTTATCCAAGTGTGAGCAAACAAAGTTTGCACCAGAAAATATCGTCAGGACTGAAGCAAGGTGGTGCATCTGTTGGCAACTCGTAGCAAAGGTGAACCAAGTTCTCATCACTCCTTGTCTCAGCATCTCCCACCATGCAAAGCACATTTCCTTGCGGATATGTATAATGCTATGCATTAAGGGAAGGGCCACTACCTAGACCGGTTTCGACCTTTATTGAGGTCTCGTGAGTGGGAGGCAGACCCAGAAGTGGTGACACTAAGGCAGAATTTTCTTTCTTTACCATGCTTGTCATCTTTCTAGCCTGCACTTTATGCTCCTCTTCATGGATCTGATCACCACCGACTGTCTTGTACCTCCTCCTCCATAGCATTTTCTTTTCCAACACAGATTCCTTGATTTTACTGTTCATCCATTTCACTCCTACTCTATTTACTTGCTTAACCCTTGGTATGCAGTTATACATTGCTTTTATCAGATACTGCCTTGTGAGTTTCTATACATTGTCAGTATCTTTTTCACTCAACTGATTTACCCAACATACTGATGCTGACTGACTACAGATTTTTCTTTAATCACCCACTTTATACTTCCACATATATCCATTTTTGGCAGTAACCTTTTTTAATATCTGTAATATATTTAATTTTATATAATATATCATATTATCACACTTGACCATAGTCTAACTTACCAAAAACATGGAAAAAACTAAGTTAAAGATATCTGCTAGGAATAACATCATAAACAAGCTTACAGGCACAATTTGGGGTTGTAATGCCCTGACTCTTAGAACAGCAGCCCTCTAGTCTTTCCTTTTGCAGAATATTGCTTGCCAGTTTGGAGCCAAAGTCGCACAACTTTTGTAGACATACAGCTTAACATAACAATGAGAATCACTTTTGGTACCTTACAATATCTACTCCTCTCTCATGGTTACCTGTTCTTTCCCACATTATTCCTCCATGCTTCAGAAGAGATGAAGCTATCATCAAAGAAATAAAGAAAATCAGAAATAACTTATCTTCCTATTCAACAAGATATCTCTTTGTCTTCAGCATGCGGATTTGCCTCCTGATCTCCCATATGGCTTGAATAATTACCAGATGATGGTCCCAAGGACCAGTGGAGAAAATTCTGAAATGAACTACAAAAATGTACCTGTTCACACATCCAACCATTGAACCACCAGGATTTAATCTACTTCGACACCTCTGGAGTTGGTTAAGCAGATTTAGGTCTGGATAAGGCCACTGTTTCCACTTACTACATCTGTGGGGAATTTCATAGTCACCCCTTTTGCATATATAGTGCTCTGCAGACTATGCATCACATCACTGATGACTACCCATATTCTTCTTTCCTGGAGACCTCAGGAATTTGCATTTACTCCCAGACAATGCCATTGGCTGGTTAACTGAACTGTCAGTCTGTATACAGTTTTGCTCAATAATTTCTTGTATTTTCCCCTATATGCTAAATATATCTGTATTTAAAATTAGAGCTATATTGTAAGGAAATACATATTTCTTGTTTTCAATAGCAGCACTATTGAGAAAAGTAACACTCTGAGATGTAGCTATGAAGCCAAGTTAACAGTAAGCCAATATATTTTTTGTCCTCGTTTCATCCCCCCTCCCCCCCCAAACACTTATTATTAAGAGTAGAGAACATCACTACATGGTGAATTTCTGTGGAAATACTAATGATGGTGGTGGTGGTGTAGTTGCGGTTAGTTGATTGAGTGGTGGAGATAGAGTTGTAGAGTAAGCCATCCCTCGATGAGTCTTTGGACTCTCTCTGGAGGTGTTAAGTAGTAATAATAATAATAATAATCACTGAGATTACTCATTAATCTGAAGTCATTGGCCTCTATATACAATAACCTAGTCGTGAAGATAGATGCTGCACATGCAACACCTTTGATACACTTGGATAAAGGATTAAATTATCATCATTATTATTTGAGACCTCCAGGGAGTCAAGGACTCATTGAGGGAGGCTATAAATCACCCAAACCAGCTGTCATACCTTCCCTTAAATTCATTTATGCTCGATGCACTCACTACCCCTAAGGGCAAACTAATCCACTCACTCACTACTCTCTGGTACAGTTGGAGTGAAAGTATACTAGGGAGAATAACCTAGCTCTTACCCCTTTCTTGACTTCAAATAAATCTAACTTCAATGGATGCCTCCATGTTCTCTCCCAACCATCACATAACGAAAAATTTCATCAGATGATATCCTGTAACACCCATTCAAAAGTTTATAGACCTCTGTCATGTCACCCCCCCCCCCCCCCTCTTTCTAATGTTAACCAGAGTCTGTAATCCACATACCCACAATCTGTCCTCATAATTAAATCCTGTAATCTGGATATAATCTTTGTAACTCTTCTTTGCATCCTTTCTGCAGCTTCTTTATCCCCTTGGAACCTGGGAAACCAAATCTTATAATCTTTATAAGTCTTATCAAAGCCTTATAAAGAGGCACAGTGACCTTCCTTATCGTTACATGTCAAGGTTCACTTCAACATCACAAAATTCCTATCCACCAATACGCCAAGATCTCTTGCCTCCTCAGTATCTTGTAGCATAATCCCACTAATATAATATGCCACTGGAACTCTGATCATGCCAAAGTGCATAACTTTACACTTACCAACATTAAACTGATAGCCATTTTCATTTGCCCAAATTTCCAGCTTCTTCAAATCATTTTGTAAGTGCTTGATATCAGTAGCGCCTCTGATTATCCTGCCTATCTTTGCATCATTGCCAAACAATTGCACATCTCATGTTAGACCCTTTCTAATGTCATTAATGTCTAGATTGATCAAAAGCACACCACTGGTCACTTTAAACCTGGTAGATCCACACCTGCAGTATACCAATTTTTGATATCTGTCTGTCAATCATCTGCTGTTCCAAGTCAAGAGTTTATATTCCAATCCCATATTCTTCAGTTTATGCAACAGCCTTTCATGTGGTATCCTATCAAATGCCTTAGAAAAATCCAACATTATCTTAGTGTATCCATTTCCTTTATCCAACTCGGCTGTAACATTGTTATAAAATATAAGCAAATTGCTAAAGCATGACCTTTCTTTAGTAAACCCATGCTGTTCCTTGCAGAGTCTTGCTTTTTTGTCTACTCATTTCTGTATGTGAGTTCTTCTCCAACTTCTCTAAAATCTTCACTGCCACACCAGAGATACTGATGGGTCGGTAGTTAGCCACATCAGCTTATTCACCACCATTGACACATTGTACAATGGAACTATCATACATTCCTTCCATTCCTGTGGTGTTATTCCTGAGCTGAATATAATTTCTTATAAATATAATTTAAATCTTGTAAATAGAATTAAACAAGAATATAATTTCTTGGCATTGTTAATTTAATTTATAACTGAGTGAAAAAACTTTCAGCTACTAGTTTGATCACAAATGAGTTCAAGTGTGGATTACAGCTTAAAATAAATTGCAGCTTTGTTTAAAATGCCATCTTATTTACTTTAAAATACTGCAGTAGAACAAAATTTGTTCTTTGTTGTTTTTTTTTAAACAATAAGAAATTTTCAGAATTTATTTTTATTTTTTTAAAATATTTTTGAAAACCTAGCTTGATTTAAAAATTAATGTAATCACTTATTAGAGAATCATATTTTCATGAACACAAAAACTATTTTCAAACCAAAACTTAAATGTACCACTCTAAAAACAAAATAGTATTACATTTCACATCTAAAATGTAAATGAAATAAAAAATATTTCACATCTATCTTTATTCCTTTAATCTCATTGCAGTATAGTTTAAGTTTAATTGTATTATAGGGATGGCAATTAAAAACAAATCTTGCTAACAAAAAAATTAAATAGTTGTAATCATCAGTTTGCCCTTAAACAGCCTACATGTGCAAAACACATGAATCACAACTGATATCAGATATATAATGCTTCTGGTGACTGAAATTTGTAATTTGGTTACTCATGGTACTTAGTTAATTGAAGTTCAGATAATACAGAGTTCATTGTATCTCCTACAGTTGGAGTGAAAGCTTATAGATCCTCATGGCAGGGTGTGGGGGGGGTAAATTCACATTTGATGCCCATAGACACCATATGGTCACTCCTGTACCTTATTGGGGTTTTGGGAGTGAAGTCTTCTGCTAGAATAAGTGTAAAGTTGCAAATTCCCTTTCCACTCAGAGTTTGTGGGACAAGCACAAACATCCATGCCCATGGTGGGATTCGAACCCGTAGCCTCTTGGCTGGAGAGCACACATGCTAACCACTTGGCCAACCAGACCAGCATCATAGAGCAAAGCTACCTAATTACAGTATCCCACAAAATAAAATCCAAGTCAAAATTGGTTCTGTGAAAGAATCCTGACATTATTATTATTTGCCGTCTTGCACTTTCTCTCCAGAAAAAGGATATGACAAATTTTTCAAAAATTTTCCATCTCAAGTTTATTTGTTCAAACTATAACATATCTAATTTATTTAAACAAAAATATCCTATATCTAATGAACACATCATATTCACAATATTGTTTATTCCATGCCAAGCCAGTTGCTTTCATAAACAGCAAATATGAGTTGTGAACATAGTTATAATTACTCATTGCTTCCCAAAGATGCTATGAAATCAAAATTAGTTGTGCATATTTCAGATTCAAAACTATTCTGTTTGTCTAGGATTTGGCACGTGAAAAGATTTTTCACTTGGTTACAATGTATACTAGACAAGAAATTATGTTGTTTTAGTCCTATAATCCTGTAATCCTATTTAATCCCAGGCATAACATAAGCACGTAGTATCTTCATGACTAGTCTTCTTATATAGAGGGCTACTGACAATATGACTTGTGTATTGATTTTACCTTGGATCTGACTCTTACTGATAATGTTAATTGTCAGTAAATCTGACTCTTACTTTCTGTTAATGTTTTTTACATTACGAGATACTGAGGGAAGTGATGCAAAATCAGTAGCCCTATGTAAAAGTAGACCAGTTGTGAGGATACATCATGCTTATGCTTGGGTATAGGATTAAAACAAAAATATAATTTCTTGTCAAGTATAGTATAGGTTTGACAGAGTTTTAATCTTAGACAGAAACATCTCTCATGGGTAAGTGAAATGATAGAAGAAAAATTAGGACCAAATGCATTCTGTACATAATTCTTTCTTTCTCTTTTATTATTATTATTACATGACACTTCCAGGGAGTCCAAACACTCATCGAGAGAGGACGCCTACTCTACATCTCTTTGTCTCCACCACTCAGATCCACTAACCACAACTATGCCAACGCCATCTACCGCTCGCCACCACTACTACTTTTCCCACAGACAATCACAAATATCAATCACAGACAATCATGCCCACGGCGGGATTCAAACCCACAGCCTTTTGGCTGAAGAGCGGATACGCTCACCACTTGGCTGGCTGGTTGGCCTCTTCTTTTTACTTGAAACATAATGGATTGACCTTTTAAAATACCTCTGTTTTCTATTATGTAACATTTCTGTGTAGTAACAGTGACTTAGCAAAAAAAGCTGAATTTTGTTTCTTTGTTGGTCTTCTTTTTTTTTTTTTTTACTTTCACATTGAAATAGTTGTCTATTTTAAGTAATTGTAGATACTCTCTTATCTGTCATTCTTAATAAAAATTATTGCAAGTGTTCTTAAATTTCTATATTCATTAATTCACATTCAATATATTATTTATGATTATCAGTCTTGTGCTTTATCTTCTCCTTTTATCTAAGAATTATTGCTTCATATCTCTACTATACTCCTTTTCAGGTTATCTTGGAAGTAGCAGAATAAGCTACATTTCTGGCTTTTATTACCATTCATACTATAGGCTTATGCTGCATAAAATAGTTAATTTTTTACGTTATCACATTGTGTGCTACTTTGTATATAATTATTTTACTACTTCCTTACCTTGCTAATGCTAGAATTATATGTTTCTTACCATTAAATTGTTACAGGGAACTTATTTTTGGAAAATGCAATTATCTAGCAAGTGTTCTCTGACGACTGCTGACTTTACCCTAAACATGGTGGAGATGACTGGTGGTGTTGGCGCTTGTATTCCAACTCCCAGTAGTCCTAAATTAGTAATGCATCCTAAAGGAAAACCTCTGAAAAGCGCATCATACTAAATGTTTACGCTGGTTTATGGACGAGAAATCCTGATGAAACAGTGGGCAGTATCGTGAAGCCAACAGTGGAACTGACAGAGCAAGACAGCAGTATACCGCATGAAGAAGGAACTGACTACGCTGGGGAAGAAGAAGAGGCCTAGTGCCATAGGACTACACACGTGCTTGGTGAAATATGACTACTTTACACTGTCAGCAATTCATCAGAAAGTGCAAGATTTCTTCTGAAAGATGAAATTCCTATGATATATAAGGTAATGACTGCTGTAAACAATGATGATCTCCCTCACATTTCATTAACAACAACTTACCAGTTGTTAAAGGACCTTGGTTTTTGTTTACGCCAGAAGAAAGCCATCATTGACGTTACTTGAAAGGGAAAATATAATTTTATGGCGTTGCCAGTATTTGCGTTCTATCAGGAAATATCATCGCAAGGGACGAAAAATTTATTATACAAATGAAACCTGGGTGAATGCCGGTCACATCTGCACTAAAGTTCTCCAGGACACGACAGTAAAAAGTGCTCGTCAAGCAGCATTTTTGTTGCTTAACATCAGGCCTGAAAGCACCGAGTGGAAAGGGTCTCGTATAATCACAATGCACACTGGCAGACAGATTTGTACCAGAAGATCTTGAAATTTTAAGAGTGCAGAAATCACAAAGTTGATTATTTTAAGGAAATGGATGGAAAGCACTATGAACATTGGTTCACGAACATGTTTTTGTCAAACATTGAGCCTAACAGTGTTATTGTAATGGACAATGAACCTTACCATTCAGTCTGACTGGAAAATGTGCCATTTCAGGCTATACACAAAAAGGACATTCAGAAGTGGCTAAAGGAAAAAGGAATCGGATTTACTTCTGATATGGTGAAAACAGAACTATTGAACTTGGTGGCAAGTGTTAAGATCAGTTTCAAAAATATTGCATTGATAGTATTGGCAAACAGAAAGGTCACACAGTTATTTGTCTTCCACCATACCATTGTGAACTGAATCCCATAGAACTCATCTGAGCACAAATTAAGGGGCATGTTGCAGCTAAAAATACAACTTTTAAAATTTCAGATGTTGAAAGACTGGTCATTGAAGGATTTCAAAAAATTACTGAGTTCACATGGAAAAGTTGCATAACCCGTGTTATTGAAGAAGAAAAAAATCCTGGACCCTTGATGGAATGATAGATGAAGTGGTGGAAAACGTGTGTTTCATGATAGATGACAGCTCTGGATCTTTATTTAGCAAAGATGCACGATCTGATGATACTATCCAGAACCTGAGTTGTGTTGAGCTTCCTTATTAAATTAATGAAGGGATAAGAGTGTTTATATATACGTAGGCTGTTCAATAAGTAATAAGTCTATATTTATACAGAAAACAGATTACCTTTAATCGTCATCATTTACATAGTCTTTTTCGAAGTAACTACCGTGAGACTCGATGCATTTGTCCCAACGTTGCGTCCACTTCTTAAACACATGTGAGAGTCCGTTTTTTTGAGAGTTCTTTCAAAACCGCCTCTGCAGCTTTTACACATGCTTTGTTGCTTTCGAAATGGCGGCCTCTTAGTGGTTTCTTGAGCTGAGGAAACAGCCAGAAATCGCACGGTGCAAGATCAGGACTGTATGGAGGGTGTAGTAGGATATCTGTGTTGTTCTTCTGCAAAACGTCCACTACACAACCAGCAATATGTGGCCTTGCATTATCGTGGTGCAATAAAAGGCATTCTTCAGCAATTGACGCTTCCTTTTGACGTGCTTGATGATAATCACTGCTGTGTTGATCATTGTCTCTGTGATGGACGTTGAAGGTCTTCCCCTCACATTCAAGATCTTCCACATTTTGCCTTCCTTCCTTAAAAGTTTTATGCCAGCGAAAAACACTTGCCCTCGACATTGCTTCATCGTGGAAAGCTTCGCGTATCATGTTAAAAGTGTCCAATGCCGATTTTTGCAAATGCACACAAAATTTAATCGCATAACGCTGTTCCAAGGACGCTTCCATTTTGAAGACTAGTCGCGCCTCGTAGGCATGCTGATGAGCACTTGCATTTAGTCACGTGACACTCTGGCACATCAGCCCATATACACCATCTATCAACCTCTTTTGTTAATACAGACAGCAACATTTCTTTATTCCACAGAAATTAATATTGTGATGAGTGGTTTCACCACAGTAAAATTAGTCTTATTACTTATTGAACAGCCCACGTATATATATTATTATAATAAAATATGTCATGTTTGGAAATGTGCGTTGTGATGAGTGAAGTTCACTTCATAACGTAAACAATCACTGCTTATCTTAAACCAGTTTATAATAAACTGTATGACATCTACTTTATTACAGCCTATCAGTTAATTCCAGAAAATCCAAAGGCACAGTCGTGTAGAGTTATCTTGGCCGTGCAATTTCATATTAGCAATCCTATGTAATGTTATACATAGAATGGTGTGATTTGGGCAATGACGGCTTTTATGGAATTTTCCATGCATGCGCTTAGTTACAAATGCGACGCGCTTCACTGTTGCCATGGTAACAGCAAACTAATATCCCACTACCTTCAGAAGTGGTACACCTGTATTATATTTCTTTACTTCCAAGATAATCTGAAAAAGAGTATAAATGTATATATGAATAAAATACAGGCAACTCCCCCTATAGCAAACACCATTAACAACTTACTATAATACATTATGGAAAATTCCTACAGGTACAATACTGTACTAAAAGGAATTCACTTTAACAAACCATTCTTTTAGTGCCTACAAGTTTGCTGTTATGATGGTTAACTGGATTCTCTTTAAACAACAAATGAAAGTCATGAACTCTGCTAGTCTACAGAAGATTCTTAAACTCCAATAATTATATAAAATTATATTATTGAAAAGTTGCAGAAACAAAAGTTACAGAATACTTATTCTTTCCATTCTTCATTTCTCTAATTATTGCTAAAATTTAAGTGAAGATCTACAAGTGGAGGTCCTCAATAAAGTATTATGCAGATGTACAATGTTTTATTAATATATGGTATTTTTCTGTGTATAAGACGATACTTTTTTCTAAAATTTTGAAACCAAAAATTGGAGGTTGTCTTATACATGGGAGTAACCAGTTGAAAGACCCGCAGTTGCCATGGCGAAACTGCCGGTACCTTGTCTCGGCGAACAGGCTTCCGTCAATCACTAGCCTTTGTTAACTCTTGTCGATTGACGTCATTAACGGCTGATTCTGAATAAACCAATCAGAACTCTGAAAGCATTCATACGTCTGCAAGTCGTTGGCTAGGTAAGTTAATGCATTAATAATATTTTGAGCAATAGCCCATAAAAATGTCCGAAAATAAAAAAAAACAATGAAGAAAATTATATGCTCGGAACTGAGAATGATGCATAATTTCTTAGTATGTATGTTAAAAATATTACCTAATTATTAAATATACTTTGAATATTTAAAAAAATATCAAATATGTTCTGTTTTATGTTTTAAATATCGATTTCTTAATTTTGGATTTGAAAAAGTAAGATTCATCTTATACATGGGGGTGTCTTATACACGGAAAAAACTGCATATTTTTAAAATCAATCCCACACACAATCTGCAAAACCTATAGCCTCATTGCCATGTGTAGGCTAGTCAAGAAGAAAGATGGAACCTATTATGTTTTGAACAAGTGGAAGTTCTAGCTTAAGCAAAACTGTGTGAGGAAGATGGTTCCAAAGCATAGAGAGAAAGTATGAAAGAGGAGAAAAAAAGTTAGTTTGGTATGTTTGAAGACAGGTACCTTTTCTCCTGACAAAAGGAAAATGTGGGCGAAAAAGGAAAACTACACTTACTCAAGATCAATTACTAAAATTGAATCCAAGATTGTCTGCTGTAGACTTAAATAGAGACTTGGCAGCTAGTGAAATTAATGTTTCTGACATGACAGCGTGGCAGATTGTTGGAAGCAAGGAGGACTGCTGCCCACAGACCAAAAAAGAAACAACTGTTGATGAAGGAAAAGAAGCTCCAGTTGGCAAAAGTTTACAAAGATTGGACTGTTGAAAACTGGAAGAAGGTCATATTCTCAGATATGAGTCATTTCTTGGTCCAAGGAGAGCAAGTATCCTATGTTTGCAAATCAGTGGCCGAGAAGACTTCTCATGCTCATCTTCAACAAACTCCTAAGCACCCAGCTAAAAAGATGTTCTGATGTTGTTTTACACATGACAGTCCAGGATCACTTGTACCTGTTGATGGTATGATGAAAAGTGACCAATACATAAAAATATTGGAGAAATGAGTGGTCCCACAGATTCAGAAAGAGAAAGAACTCATCTTCTAACAGGATCTTGTTCCATGCCACACTTCAGAAAAAAGTAATCTCAAAAATCGCAACATCCAATTCTTCAGTAGCCAGATAACTCTCCTGACATTAACCTAATAGAAAATTTGTGGGCTTTAGTGAAAAAGAGACTTGGGAAATTAGATTGTGATACTGTAAAATCTCTCTCAGGAAATTGTTATACAAATTCCTGCAATCACTTTTACATAGGTACTAAATCATCTAAAAATCAAAAATTGTAAAGTTTTAAAACTACTGTAATAATTCTATTGCTAAGTTGTGTATAGCTATGTATATTGAAAGTGTGTGTGTGTGAGTGACAAAAAAAAAAAAAAAAAAAAAAATCAGGAATTAGCCCGGATTATGTTTACCCAGTAAGAACAAAAGTTCGAAAGGTCATAATGTAGAAAATTGCCGCCAAAAATGAAGTAACCCAAGTGATGTAATCATGTATGCAGAAAATCCGGGGAGTTATAGCCAAAGAATTGGAGCTCGCACACACACACACACACACTCTCTCTCTCTCTCTCTCTCTCTCTCTCTCTCTCTGAAGTTTGTTCATGTTTAGGCATGATCCCAGTTGCATGGGGGGGGTGGGGAGGAAATCCAGGTGAGGCCATTAGCGTCCAATGTATTTCAAGTAGCTGCCAAACGTGCTACGTATGTGTGAAATTCAAGGCGACAACAGTGATTTTAGTTTACTGACAGAGATTCAATCTACATTTTTTCCAGGAAAACTGTCACCAAAAGTTTGGTGGCAGTTTTCCTTGGCGGTCCAAATCCAAAATTTGGACCGCCAAGGGCCGTCCAAATTATAGCCAGCACCCAGGAAGAAAGGCAAAGTGTAGCAGAACTTACAGAAGTATCATCCAAGTTGTTAGAACTGTATCTGAAATGCAAATATGAGTAAGCATTGATCTGTTAATGTTACAATAGTTGTACTTGAGATTGTATGTATGCTAACTGAGGTTAAATTGTGATTAGTCAATTATTAAGTTATGGGAATAGAGAGAGAAGCTAATTGTTAACATATGTATGCCTAAATGAAATGTTTAGCTCATAAGAGACAGCTCAAGATAGCTAAGTGTTATAAACAAATTGAATAAGTATTGTATATGTTATGTCAAATTATGAATGTTGCATGCTGAGTAAATGATAAGCCATTAAGAGCTTTTGTTTGGTAATTCTCTAATACAGGGGTCTCCAAACTACGGCCCGCAGGTCAGATGCAGCCCGCTATATGATTTTATCTGGCCTGCCAATTGGACTAATTTTTCAATAAGAATCTGCAAAAAAAAAAAAAAAAAAAAAAACGCGCGGTGTTGATAGATTTCAAATGCATTAATTAAAATTGTGTTAAAAATATATTCCTGAATAGCAAAAAGTAACTCCAAGTTACGGTCTTTCTGACTATAAAAGGTCGGTTAAAATGGACTAACGAAGAAAAATATTTAAAAGAATTCAAAACGAAATAAAAAAGTTACATCTGAATAAACTTTTTTATCAACAAAAAAAATTTATGTTGCACGAAATAAGAACACTTTAAAAAAGTCGGTAAAAACACTGTTAAAATGAACTAACAAGCAAAAAATGAAATAAAAACAAAATTTCCCAATCTGTATTCATTGACAAAAAACTCAAAGTTATGCGAGTTTTTGAAGCACTTCAAAATTTGAACCTGAGTTTAATAAGATTTTATCAACACAAATTTAGTTACATCATTCACATTAATGGTTTTATTATAATTTGTGATAAAAATATGTGAAATTTCTGATAGTGTTCGTTGTCATTAATATACGATAATTTAATCTCACATACTCTGTAATCAGTTTTTATCTGCTTTCAATAAAACTCATATAACTAGTTCTAGAGTTTTTTTTTTTTTACTACGGCCCACTGAACAGTGCTGAAGTACCCAATGTAGTCCTCACGGCGAAAAGCTTGAAGACCACTGGTCTAATACATTGTACAATTTACTTGGCTTAAAATAAACGTTTTGTTTGTGTAAATCTCTTGCGATTTACACAAACAAAACGATCTATTAGCCAATGCACTGTTTCCAAATAAATATCGAACCTGCGAGCCTGATTAAAGTAAGAATTGCTACAACTAGCTTTTAAGGAATTGAGTATGTTAAGAATCAGACCTTATATATGTTCAAACCTAAATTCTCATGCTGTATACATAATTTAGAGTGGTGCAGTCATAAAAGAAATAAATTTCTCTAAATCACACAGTATGGGAGTTGGTAACCTGTTATAGTGGACAGACTAAAATCAAGCGTCTTACACTAACAGAGCAAACATACTTGATTAGAAAGGATTAATTGCAGGGCTTAAGATAAGCAGATTATTGTTAAGTTGAGTGAAGTATTAAATGTGGGTGTATATGAGAAATGAGTGAGCTTAAGGAAAATTTTAGTGGACAAAAGAAATGTAACAAATTTAAGAAAGATAGAGCAAAGATTAAACAAGACCATAAGTTGAAGTAAAGAATAATAATTTACAATGGTGCAGTTGACAGGATGCAATCCACTTAATTGAAGTTGATTAATTGTGGATTTTTTGGATTAATTGGGACAGTTTGGACAATAGATCAGGAAGTTAGAATTTAAGAAATTCGAGAAATTGTAAGATTGAAGATCATGGATAGTGACATTACCAATTGTGACTTTAATAATACTAACATGATGGATGACAAGGAGTTCTTTTGAACTGTAAATCCTCACCTTGTTATCCCATCGTTTTCTGGAGATGATAGTGACAACATACTTTCATATTTTGGGTTTGTCAAGGAAATAAGGAAGATAGGAATATGGTCAGACTTCCAGCTTCTAATTCTCATTAGGAACAGGCTAGTTGGTAAAGCCAAGATTTTTCTAAATTTGTCTCCCATACTTAGGGACACCTTGGAATACTCAAAGTTCAAGGATACATTAGTATCCCAGTATTCCAAAGTGAGAAATTTAAGTCCCAATCTCTGGAAGTTAGAAATGTGCTCAGGTAAACAAGGGAAGTGACAGAATTTTACAACAGGCTATTAAACCTTGCTAAAAGTCTAAGCATTGCCAGAGAAGAAAAGCCGCATTTAGATTGGGCCTTCTTCCATCAATTTAGATTAGGGTCAAAGGAAGAACTGAAAGAAATGGTGTACAAGAAGAAAATTAAAAACCTAGGGGAGTGTTATCTCGCAGTCAGAGAATGAGAGGAGAGGCTTGGAGACATTCATCCCACTTCTAACTCTAGTCAAGTAAACTCGATAAAGAAATTAGGTCATTCCACCTGTGATGCCAAACGTGAGAGAGAGAAACCTTGATACTCTGAAGGAAAAATCCTCGAAAGAAGGGAAAGAAAAAGGAGACCTAGGAAATACGATTAATAATAAGAAGACAGAAGAAAAGTTGACCATCAAGGTTCATAGACTCTGCTGACATGACAACAGCCAGTGATTGAGTGGCTAGATGCAATCATCAAGCAACTAGATGAGCTCAGAATAAGGACCTCCAAGAATAATTCATGTCAGGAAGATGGAAATAGTGAGGGGAAAAGCAGTGGAAAGCCCTCTAAGGTATTACAACTGTGATAAAATTGGGCATGTTGCTCGAAAAAACTGCTTTAGGAATAGGAAATCTTTCCCTTAAGAAGCTAGGTATGAGTCAAATGTCATGCTTACTTGCAGCCATTCAGTAAATAACCAGAGAAAAGGAGGAGACAATATGAGGAAGAAGCCTGAGAAACCTCTGACGATCATTCAAGGATTGATAAAAGGGATACCTTGTGATGTTCTACTGGATCCCAAGTCCTAACCAGGTCACTATTCAAAAAAATTAGCACCTGTGTCTCGAATGATGTCGTAGAACTAAGGAAAACCGGTCAGGTTAATGGGAATCTAAAGGGCTGAGGTATGTGCACCAAGGAAAGTAAGAGTTAACATCAGAGTGCCAGAATTTGGCTTGAACATCTCACGGGAGTTATTGGTTCTCCCTGAGACCTCTCGCTCAGGCATTCAGGTAATTTTTGGATTGGATTTTTTGGAGAAATATAAATTCTCCTGCGATTTCAATGAAGGAAAAAATTTCCCTGATGAGAATCAGGTGTACATCTAGAGAGGGTGGTGTTCAGAAATCTCAGGCAGTGAGAACAGAAAATAGAACCAAGCGAGTAACTGAATACGGAGTCAAAGTTAATGACAAGAGAGAAAAGAATCGAAATATTTGTTCAGCATGACACATCTAACTCTCCGAAGAATCCTTCAGTGGAAGAAAGTCCCCACGAGGAGGTCATGATTAGTGCCTACAAAATTACAAGTGTTGCACTAGCAGATAGTCAAGGAAGAGAGAAAGACCATGTGAGAGAGAGGACGATGATAGGATCAACCAGTTTAGATTAAGGAAAGTAAGAAGGATTAGAAATAGACTTCTTCAACATCAGATCTTGGAAGGACCCCTTGATCCTGAGGAACCAGAAGGGGAATCCTATAAGGAGAAATAAATATGACAAAGGAAAGAAGGGTGATAGGACGGTAAATACTAGGAGTGAAGGACACAAGACATAAAACAAGAGTGATAGTAAACCAGTCTCTGAGACATAGGTGAGAACAAAGGCAAGAAAGTCCAGCAAACTTCCAAGGAAAGAAATACTGAAACAGTATGCTAAGAAAAAAAAAAGGGGGAGGGGAAACAAACTAGAGTCAGTCATGTCCCCTCCAGAGAGCGAGCAAAAACAAACAAACAAAAAAAACCCGTTGGTTTTTTTTTTTTTGAGGAAAAATAGGCCTTAGTAAAATCTCTTACAGAAAATTGTTATACAAATTCCCACAATCGCTTTTAAATAGGTTCTAAATCATGTAAAAATCAAAAATTGTAAAGTTTTAAAACTACTGTAATAATTCTACTGCTAAGTTGTGTATAGCTATGTATGTTGAAAATGTATATGTGACAAAAAAAGAAGGGATTAGACCGGATCATGTTTGACCCAGTAAGAACAAAAGTTCAAACAAATGTAGAAAATTGCTGCCAAAAACGAAAGTTGACCAAGTGATGTTGTCATGTATGCAGAAGATTTGGGGAGTTATTGCCAAAGAATGAACAGAACTCACACTCACTCTTAAGTTTTTTCGTGTCGAGGCGTGACCCCAGATGCAGAGGGGGGGGGGGGGGGAATCCAGGTGAGACCATTACTGTCTGATGTATTTCAATTAGCTGGCGAATGTGCTACGTACGTGTGGAATTCAAGGCATCAACAGTGGTTCGAGTTTACCGACGGAGATTCAATCTATATTTTTTCCTGGAAAACTGCCACTGAAAGACCACCAAAGGCTGTCCAAATTATAGCCAGCACCCAGGAATAAAGGCAAAGTGTAGCAGAACTTACAGAAGTATCGTCCAAGTTGTTAGAACTGTATCTGAAATGCAAATATGAGTAAGCATTGATCTGTTAATGTTGCAGTAGTTGTACTTGAGATTGTATGTATGCTAACTGAGGTTAAATTGTGATTAGTCAATTATTAAATTACAGGAATAGAGAGAGAAACTAATTGTTAACATATGTATGCCTAAATAGAATGTTTAGCAAAGTATAGTGTAAGAGAATTACGCTATACTTTGCATAATTACCTAAGATTTTATGACCTTAATATTTATACCCGTACCAAAGAAAAGTAATGCAGTGAACTGCAAGGATTTTAGAACAATAAGCCTCATTTCCCATATATCAAAAATACTTATGAGAATCTTAACACGAAGAATTGCATCTAAGGTGGAAAAATTTCTTGGAGAAGATCAGTTTGGTTTTAGGAAGGGTAGGGGAACAAGAGATGTGATGGGACTGTTAAGAATAGTAAGTGAAAGAAGTCTGGAAGTGAATAATAATAATAATCATCATCATCATCAAATTCCTGCCATGTATGTACCCTCAAGGGGTGTACAGGATATGACAGTACTACATGAAAAATTTACATCATTACTAACTTCCTATCTACAATTTTCCTCCAAATCAGTCTGTTACTTGTCAAGACTCCAACATTATCAGATCTTATATTTCTATCGTCTAAGGCACTTTGTACCGTATCAATCCACCTATATCTTGGTCTTCCTCTGGGTCGTTTTCCTGCCAACCTGGCAGAGAACACTTGTTTTGCTAATCTTTACTCGCCGATTGGGTTTAAGTGACCATACCACCTGAGATTAGCTCTGCTAACGAAATTCCTGGATGCTGACAATGTCAAGTTCTTTCCTAATATCCTCATTTTTAATACGATATTGCCATTGATGCCATCTGTTCACACCTCTAATCTTTCTCAGGACTCTCATATCTGCGGTCTTTGGTCAAGTGTTTTACTTCTGACCCAGATCTCAGATCCATAAGTTAAAACTGGTTTGAACACTGTCTTGTATACAGCTAATTTAATGTTCCAACTAATTTCTCTCTTATTCCATTGAATGAGGATGGGCTGGCAATTTGGGATTTAGCCGACCAAATTGTATTCTTATTGGTTAAACCAAAATTAAAAAAAAAAAAATGATCGAAGTGAATAAAGAAGTTAATATCTGTTATATAGATTTTGAAAAAGCTTTTGACTTTTTAAAATGGGATAAGATGGTGGACATAATGGAAAAGATTGATATAGATTGGAAAGACAGAAGGCTAATTATTTCACTATATATGGGACAAACTGCCATGATGAGAGACATGTTGAGATTGAATGTTCATTGGAAGACTTCAGATTCAGGACATTTCTTATCTGTCATTAGGCACATACCTGAGAACATTGAAGAATTGATTAATTCTTGACCCTCAATGATTTTTAATGATAATAATCAAATAGCGTGGAGTGACCTGTGGAATTTTTCAAGGTTGGTTTATGAATTATTTCATGTTAGCAGTAAGGCATGTTTTCAGACTAGCTTGACTAAGAAGGCTCCCTAAATGTTCCATGGTGACTGATGGAGAAAGTGAGTTGACATTAAAAGAAATCTGGAAGAGTTATAACATTAGAAGTGCTATAAATAATATTGCCAAAGCATGGGAGATGTGAGCCAGAAATCATTGTGGAGTGCATGGAAAAATTTGTAACCCCCCAAATTTTAAAGGGTTTGAACCAACAACAAAAAGAAACTGAAGAAGTGGCACTGCTTGCAGCAAATCTCAGCCTTAAGGTGATATTGGGATTTATGGAAGAGCCTATCTTGTCTCATTTTGAAGATCTCTTTAAGCAGAAATCCTCGATATCAATAAAGAACCTGTATATCCCGAGAAACCACAAAAAAATTCACAAGGCAAAATCTTAAAGAAATTGTGAGACACATATGCCAAAATCATTATTTATTGTTTTCATCCTTACCTTTCTCAGTAAAGTGTAACTGTTCATCAAGTTAATGAACTGTGATTCCATAGATGAGGTTGTTTTGTTTTAGAACAGGTTGCTGAATTTAAATTGTATTTGAACTTTGATATAATGTTCAAGTTTATTAGTATTAAAATGTAGTGGATAGTTGTGCTTATGTTAATTATTTTTCATGTTTTGAGCAGATTACCAAAAAAAAAGTTAATTTCTTTTTTATTCCTTTGTTCTTTGTTTTCAGTTCTTTTCCAATTCATAATTTGCATAATTGGTTTTTTTTTTTTTTGGTTTTAACGTTTTTCCGCTATCTGATATGTATTTCTACACTCAGTTATCAGTACTTAATGTTCAGCACTTTTAATTATATACTGTCTCAACTCTGATCAAGTCTTGTACTAAGTTATTTACCATCTCTACCTTCAAAAAATTCACTGAGGTATGTCAAATGAATAAAATAACCTTTAATTATATCTTTTAGTTAGTTATGAAGAGGCTGCTTCATTGCCAAAATAGCTTTGCTTTTTAATCTAACATTAAACCAATTTAGGAGCATCATGAATTCAGAAAAACTTTCGATATAAATTTTTCAAGTTTTTTTTTTTAATTTACAATTGTTATTTTAGCATACATATTTACCAGTATACATGCTACTAATATATGCATGATGCACTTCCCTTTTGCATTGTTACAAAAGCACTTTACATTCTTTATTCGAACACTATCTTTATCCTGTACCATTATAATAGCAAACATTTTGATAATTTTATTGAAAAAAAAAAAAACTGGTTTCCATTACCTTCTAGTTGTGAAATTCTCTTACCACAAGGTTTTTTTTTATCATGGTAAGTGAACACCCACTGCATTATACTGTACATACACACAAGGTGTATCAAGGCAGAATTCTGGTAATGATTTTAAATTGAAAATATGCAAATTGGTAGAAAATTTGGGAAGTTTTTCTATTAGTGTATTTTGACTTTGTGCGTTATTAGAAAGGTAAATGTTATTTTTATTGAACAGGCTAAGCAGATAAAAATATAAAATTAATGAGATTAAGGCAATTTATTCAGTTTATTTAGTGACCAAAATTATTCTTAAGCAGTTTGCCTTTGTTTAATAACTAATTTATTTTATTTTTACTGCTAACATCAGCATCAGAGTAATATTAACATTAATAATTAGTTAATTTTCTAATTGATAATTAATATGATTGAAATTGACAATTTCTCAGTCTATAGGAACAAACACACACAAAAAAAAGGAACCAAAAGTTATAATATCTGAGTTCACTCCTACCAAAAAATGGCTACAATAGAACATTAATTAAAACAAAATATTATGTTAACCTCTAAAATAATCAGATGAACAGGAAAACCAAAATTTTAGAGGATCTTATGTACATTCAGTCACAGACAAAATAGCAAGTTTGCTTTAACAACAAAATATAAAGGTCGCCTTCTATCCAATCAACAAGATCTCTAATGACCTGAAACCTCCTAAACATCTACATCTGCCACTTAAAAAACCAGGTGTCTACAAGATCATCTGTAGTTGTGGTTTACACTACATAGGATAGAGAGGCAGGTTTGGAGAGGTATTCTATGCTGATCAGAACACTTCAAGGACGTTAAGAATGAAAGAAGATACAAAACAGATCTGGCAGCATGTACAACTGAAACAAAACATCAATTAGTTTGCCTACAAACAAAAATGCTGTACATAGATTGTTTTTTTTTTCTCGAGAATGTTCAAGAATCCGCTTCAATGATGAAACATCCTCTAAAGTGCAACAAAAAACAAGGGATGATTTTACATCAGGTCTGGTCTTCTCTAATTCATCACAACATGTAGTTACCAATAGTATATAGCAGACCATGAACCAGCTAACATCATAGCAAATGTTATTCATCGGTACACAATAAATAATGGAAAAAACTCACGTAGAAAGATTATTTATTAGTATAATTTTCGCCTGTGTGTCACAGGCATCTTCAGTACATTAAGCTCAAAATTAAACACTAACTGACAATTCCAAAAAGCACCACCTAAGTAGCTGGTGTAAGATAACTAAAAAGGTCAATAACTTTCCTAAAAAAAAAAAATAATAAAAAAATAAAATAAAAATTAATACAATAAAAAGTTAGGAAAGATTAGCTGATTTGTAAAGTACTATCTCCCATAAAGGGGATAGACGAAAATTATACTAATAAATAATTCTACGTGAAAGGCGAAAATTATACTAATAAATAATCTTTCTATGTGAGTTTTTTCCGTTACTTATTGTGTACCGATATGTCTACTCACGGTTTACCTCTTTTAAAACTTAAATGTTATTCATGTTTAACTATTTTCATGATGCATGCCATATTATTACCATGTTATTAGTTATTTGCTTTCTAGGTTTTTTAGTTTATTCATGTAATTATCCTGATGAAGTGAAACATGAAGAATTTCACGAAACTAGTTGAGAAATGAATAAAATAGTTTCTTATTCTGTATGACATTTTATTATTAGAATAATACTGAAAATCATTCCTAGCATAATTAATTTAAAAAAATTTGCTTAGAAATATACTTCATGAGAAAAAAAAAATTTTATTCTTCCTCCCCGTCTTTTGTTTTTTTGGAATAGTGAATTAAGTCATAATGAGGTTTCTTGGACTATAGAAGATTCTATGGAACCATTTTCTGGATTAGGAAGGTTAAAGCATCTTGGATTGGCTCATAATTACATTAAAACAATCACTAATCGAGTTTTCATTGGGCTCCGTCGATTAGAGCTCTTAAATTTAGCTTCAAATCCAATTACTTCAATTGAAAATAATGCTTTCGGTGGACTTCATGAGTTGAATGATTTGTAAGTATCAGTAAAAAATATTCATTTGCCTGAAACCATATTAGTTGTAGAAAGCTTTTTTTTGCTTGGTTATCAAGTAAATTATAATAGATAAGAAATTATGTACTTGTTTTATTTCTAAACCCAAGCATAAGCAAACAGAGTTTGTACATGAAATATCTTCACGCCTAGCCTACTTGTATAATAGGGACTGTTGAACTTGCATCAGTTGCCTAGTATCCCATAATTCAAAGCACTTCCTTTTGGATATTTCTATCAGATCTGGAGTGTTTTACAAATTTGGTAGTATATACAAATTTAGACATCTCCATAGTGCAATTGGAAGTATGGCAGTATACATTGGCTCCTTCAGTGCACCAAAATCTTGCATAGATTTTGGCTCACCATTCTATCTTCCATCATGATTAATAACAAGAATCACTACAAAGAGTTGTTGCCTTCCATGCACATGACTCTTTGTTATCCAGGCCATTTTGTTTCTTGTCTTTCCTGTGTGTGTGTATTGTTTAAGTGCCTCTGATGATGTCAGCTTGAGCCAGCAAAACATAAACTTGTAAATAATTAATTTTATTTATTTGCTATGATTTATGAAGTTTCTGTTCCAGAAACTTCATAAATCATAGCAACAGCTATGGAAATTTGAATGGGGAAATAATCTAATCGCAGAATGGTAGTAACATAGAAAGCATATCATACACTGGGTTTCTTAATTATTATTATTATTATTTGACCTCCAGGGGAGTCCAAAGATTTGTCGAGGGAGGACATTGATTTCACATCTACAGCTCTCTGTCTCTACCACTCAATCCACCATCTACAACTAACCATCTGCCACCACTAGTATTTCCCAGACAATCGCAAACATCCGTGCTCACGGCGGGATTCAAACCTGCAGCCTTTTGGCTGGAGAGCAGACAATCTAACCGCTCGGCCAACCAGGCCGGCTAATGGTTGCCGATTTTTAAAAATTTTTTTTTATTAAGACATTAATTTGAATTTGACCCAAGATCTGTTTTGATATATTGGACTGTTCACATAAGAATTTTTTACAGTAAGAAAGAATGATTTTAGAGCATTACTATTTTGAAGCTGATATTCTTGTTAAGGACACTTTATCATTTTTCCCCCCCTCCATTATAAAACTACATTAAAAAAAATTCACTCTACAGTCTGTTTGTAGTCATTATTTTTCACATGTAATGTGTAATTGGCATTACAGTCAAAAGAATGAAACATTTGTCCTTTGGTTGGAAAAGATCCTTATTCAAATCTTATCATGCACAACGAACATTTTAAGGTCTTTCTTTTTTGAACTGAAGGTGCATTAGCTAGTCTTATAGTGATTTGACAAGTGATAAAAATTCATGTATTTTATTCATACCCTATACTAGAGAAATAGGGTATGAATCCGATATGTAATGTGAGAACTTGTATTAGGACATTTTCATGGAAAGCTAAGTTAAAATTGGCAAACGAACCACAAACCGAGTGTAATCAGCAGATCTGACAGACTGTGATAAGATTTAATCATCTATCTGGTCAAAAGTAGGGGGGGGGGGGGAAACAGCTTTGACCTTCATAAAGAGGAAATATTAACAAAACAAGTGTTCTCTGCCAGGTTGGCAGGAAAAAGACACAGAGGAAGACCAAGATATAGGTGGATTGATACAGTAAAAAGTACCTTAGAAGGTAGAAATATAAGATCTGATAATGTTGGAGTCTTGACAGGTAACAGATTGATTTGGAGAAAAATTAGTAATGATGTAAGTTTCATGTAGTGCTATCATATCCTGTACACTCCTTGAGGGTACATGTCAGGAATTTGATGACTTTCATAAACCAAAGGCTATTTGGCTTAATACATAAATCAAAGATGGAAATTTTTACTTGCATTAACTTGTAATCACAAATACAGCTTCATATAGAATGCCTATAAATTCTTTCTCACTATTCAAGAATGCCTAAAAGAAAATTTAATTTCTTCTAATGTAAAGTTAAATTAAGTTTAATAAGTTTTATTTATTCATTTATTTTCAAAAACCTGTTCATTTCTTTATGCTCAGAATTGAATATATTAAAGTTTAAATAGCATCCTTTAACAGAACTGATAAGTTTCACTCATTATATGTCCCTTACATAGTCCTACTCTGCCTCTCTAGTCACATCTTGTACTGCCTCTCTTTGGAACATTTTATTATTATTATTACGGGCAACTCCAGGGAGTCATTGGACTCATCGAGGGTAAATTTTTCATTTTTATTAATTTTTTTTTTTAAAAAATTAAAAGGATGTGAAATTGTTAAGACAATAACCCATGATTATACTCATTTAACTGTCTATTTCTTTCTATAAATGATTACAATAAACATTTCGAGCACAGTACTGATGTCACTTCAAAATCACACTAAGAATCCTTTGAAGTCGAGAGTACAGTCTTGTTAAGCTTTACACAAATGTCCTGAAACAATTCCCGAATGGGGATTGGCTGTAATTATGTCCGTTTTTAAATATTTAGGGCTAGATTCCTGACAGATGCCAATGGAGACCCACTTGGACATTCTCCTGATGTAGAAGTCCCTCTTCTGGTGGAGCTGTAATTAGACTGTACTGTAGAATTACTATGAAATCCTGATCCTGAATTAAGACTGGAACTTCTATAAGCAGACGATCCTCTACTGGTTCTTCCCGTAATTTTATCGATTAGTGTAGTCCTTACTTTCTTGGTGCACGAAAACCCCAAAAAGATGAAAAAACCCTGCGTAGTGTTGAGAACAATGAAGAGATACCACAAAGTTTCCAAATCGACGTATCCTGCCACCAAACCTGCAGACCAAGTTAGACCCATAATTATTGCCAGACGTATGTACAGCTTTAAGTTGCGTCTAGGAGCAGCATTCTGTAATTTCCACTGTTGTTTTTGTGATTGAAATAATCATACGAGCGCTGCATGCAAAAAGAACTATATTAATTACCATGATGGCAAGGAGTGGACCAGCAAAGAAAACTAACAGGGCTTTGCGATGTTTGAACCAGCATTTTGGATTTCCAAATTCAGGTCTGTACTCTGGTGGTATGTATTCCAGTGCTTCTAACACCACCGATATCCCTACTATAATTAAAGGTGCGACCCAAGAATATGCAGAATAAACTATGAAACGCCTCCACTGTTGGCCACCTGTAACTCGAAGTTCAGTAGTGGCCATCTTAAGAGTTCGCCACACATCAAAAGCCATAATACTCATCCAGAAGAATGATACTTGAAAGAAGTAATAGGTTAATACAGCCATAGCAGTACATAACGGAGTTATGATATTCTCCAACTGACCAATAATAAAGCAACAGTATGCTGCAATTAGAGATATAGATAAAGATACTAAATTCTTTCCAGACAAATTCTGCAGATCGGGTACTATCAGATGAGTAATGATATGCAATATTAAACAGACCATGGATATACCAAGCCCTGTTACTGTCATGTAGCCCATGGTAGAACTGAATTTTGAATTCTGAGTGTTGCTGAAGTTGACGCAAATGAGAACATCGGTACCATTCATCGAATAGAATGATGGGAAATATGAAGCATTGTAGGTAGATATGAACACTTTTCCATCTGAATGCAGAACATAATGCTCTTTTGAAATTGCTATTTTTGGACATTCCAGATACTCTTTGCTATAAGTGAAGGTTTTATTAATAATTAGATCTCTGTCATCTTCATCCGTTTCTTCTACAAGATGACCTGTGACATTATCCGAAGAGGAAGAATTGTTTTCAACATATGCATCTTCATGTCCTGTAAGACTGGTTTTGGTAAGTGGATTAATTGGTTTCCATGGTGAAGCTGTCGTTTCGATACGTAGAAGAACAGGATCCTTCTGGACACATTTTCCATGTTCATAAATATAACCTGTGATTCCACAAACTACATTACGGCAACTCTTGAAAAAAGGATCAAACACTTCTCCGTCTTCGCATAACCTTGTGGTCCCGACATTCTCGCCACTCCTGTCATTAATATCCAGCAGAATAGAAAATGCATGTTGTTGGAATGTGCGGAAGAACACGATCGTACGAAAGTCGGCGGGTCTGCACGAAAGAGCACTGGTGTTAACGGAATTACATAGAGCACAATGAACATTCCTGTAAGCATCTCCGTGTAGGTAGACAACACCTGTATAAGCAGCACACCATTCCCGAACAGTATCATTAGTCCAAGTGAGAGGACAAGAAGAGATGGCTGCTTTACAAAGTCGGATTTTATTCTCAAGTAGTCGAAGCATAGCAGGATCGACGTAGCAATCATGAAACCGTAATTTCTCCTCATCCCACAAATAAACACCCCAAGTCTGATAACCCTTAGAATACTGAAGGTTATCTTCTATATATTCATCCGTCAAGTTCTTGTTACTTTCATTGTAGCGATTCAAAGTATGACATTCCAAACGAGGCGTCCATATTATTAAGTTATCGACGTCATCATTACACAAAGCACAATAATGGTTCTTGTAAGTAAGACCAGTATCGAAGTTTGTAACTGGCATCGCAGCCAGAGGATCTGCCTTATCATCACTGCTGCTGTCATTCTCACATTGATTCATCACCCACTCTGGCCCTTTCCACGATTCCTTGCAAACGTGTTTCAGATAAACTGCTCCGTACTGTCGTAGTGTATGAACTTTCCTTCGGAATTAGATGACGCTGTTTGGCATCAACACAACAATCTCCATATTCTGAACACAGATTGTCGCATTCACAGTTTCTATCAGCAGGTCCATCAAGGCGTCGTATGTCGGCTCCATGTCCAGCACACGTATCCTTGGGAGAGCAAGATTTAATGGACTCGATCTCTGTATAAGAGAGTTCGGTTTGGGCAGAAGTAAGCGAAGTACACAAGCACGATAGAATGGACACCCACAAGACATTCAAAAGGTTCATTTTGACCTTTTTTTTTGCAGCTTGTTCTTTCTTGATAACAGTGTCGCACCTGAAGATTTCTTTCTTTAGTAGCTCCAATCACAGTAGCAAACGAATTCAAATGTTAATCCAAGTTGCTATGCAGTAAATACGACAGATCTTGTTAGCCATTGTCCCGCCAGAGATTTGCCATTGTAAGCCACACAAAACACGAAGGCCGATATTTCTTAGTCACCTACTAAACAGTAAATATTTACCGCAATATTACCATCATCTCCGGACATACAACGCACAGCAACTGTCTTTCCAACCAAGCGGCACGACAACCCTCGTTCTAAACTAACAGCCGGTCAGGTCAAGTTCGATGACTCAAATCAAGCTTTGCCTCGGGATAATTCCTATAATTTTCTCTTTGCTTGTGTGCCATCTCCACTCTGTGTCCAACAGGCTGTGGGTTCAAATCCAAAACTTGGTCATGGATGTTTGTTTGTTTGGTCATGGATGTTTGAAATGAGTTGAAAAAAAAAGTTTCACATTTGGTTCTACGGAGTAAGCAGAATTTCCAGATTATTCCCTTAGTCCATCTACAGTACCAATGTATTATTAATATCTGACCTCCATGTAGTCAGAGACTCATCATAGGAGGTACACACTATTGCACACAATGCTCATCCAACTGTGCCTAACTGATTCAGTGTCTACATTCACAACACACTCAGGCAATGCATTTCGCTCACCAACCACCCTCCATGCAAAGAACCTTCTCCTCACTCCTCTGCTCATTCCCTCCTTATAGTTTCCACCAGTGGCTTCTTGTTTCCTCCTCCTCCTCCCATTCTATGAAAAATCTCTTCTATGTCAACCTGATAACAACCCCTGACTAGCTTATATGTCTCGATCATATCCCCCTCCCTCCTCCTCCTATTCACAAGGTTTTGCAATTTACATTCTCTCAATCTGTTCTTGTGTTATACATTCCAAAGACCACTGACCACCTTTGTGAATCTTCTCTGGACCCTTTCTAACATATCCTCATTACTATGAAAACTCAGCGACCAAATCTGTGCACAATAATCCATTTGGTGCCTGATCAAGGACTTATACAATGGCATCATAACCTCTTTATTTCTGCATGTCAGGGTCCTTCACATCATTGCCATTATCTGATGTGATGTCTTCACAACTTGTTCAATGTGGCCCCTGAATTTCAAATCCTTGTCCACCGCCATGCTCAGATCTCCTCTACCTCCTGTAAATTTTCCTCACCAAGTGTATATTTTGCATCCCATCATTGCTTACCAAATTTCAAAACCTTATAATTTGCAACATTGAACTGACAGTTCCTGTAAGGCCATAACATCTGCTTGACTCTGCATTGCTCTCCCAGTTTTGCATCATCTGTAAACAGCTGCATATCACTAGTTAAACCCATCCTGATATCATTAATATAAAAATTGAACAATGGTCCCAAAACTGACCCCTGCAGCACACCACTAATGACCTTCCTCTTTTGGGATACTGCACTCCCCCATATACAACTCTCTGATCCTATCTGACAGCCAGTCACTGATCCAACTCTGAAGTCTGTTATCTAGTCCCATCTGTTTCAATTTATTGAACAGCTTGTTATGTGGCAGTCTATCAAAAGCTTTTGTATTATGGAGTTGAAATCTTTTATGAGTAGAATTGCCAAGAAAAACTATTGCCTATAGCTATTGCAATTGCTATTAATTTAAATTCCTTCTGTTATTCTACACGTTTTTATGTATTGCTCAATTATAGTACATAAGAAATTTGTATTATAGCTTAATATTATCTAAGTAAGATGGTTGAATATTATCTGTGAACATATAAATAGTTTGCACACTCAGTCTTGGAAACCTTTAGGACCAATATGATAAATGTTTAGCATATAATGCAAACAGTGTTTGTTGAACACATTTTTAGGAGGAGTGTGCGACTAATGTAATCAGGAAAGAAAAAATTGACATATTGGAGATTGGCTAAATCAGTAGAGTGAAGAAGCTTCTAATTATGTGATTAGTAAAAGAAAGGGTGAGTATGGAAGGCTGATTTTAGTTGCTGAAGGTTCACTACTGGTCATGTCCAGATATAGTAGTGATGCTCGCTGAGTACTTTGTTAATGTGTTTCAAGTTAATGGTTGGTAGCAGGGTCGTCTTAAGAATGGGCATGCTGGACAGTTGCCCAGGGCACCCATGTTTAATGTTTAAACATAAAAAAAAAACATGTTTTTTTATGTTTAAACATCGATTTTGCTAAAAGTACCAATAAATCTATAGGCTTAATTTTATTCCCATAGGTGGGTGGGTTAGTGGAGGCCCTGGGGCCTACAATACTGTTAAGATGGTACTGGTTGGTAGTAGTAGTGTTAAATAACGATAAGAAAGAGGACAGAAGACACTAACAGTTTAGGAGTGTGAAGTGTTTAGAATTTGAAGTAAACATGATGTTAATAAAGCTGAGAGATTGGATATTACCACATTTGTTGAGGGAATGTGCAAAGGAGAGCTGGCAGTTCCCTTGATGACTTGGTTGTTCAACAGACAAGAAGAAGAATAGAAAGGGGGTGGGGAAATAGTGCCACTACACTAGGGAGAATCTGAGTCATTGATATCCGATTATAGGCCAGTGTATATATGAGGATGAAGATGGTATATACAAGGATGATCTGAAAAGTTCTCGGCCTAATAATGAAAAAACGAATTTATAATTTCAAAATTATTTTTATTTTTCAACATAATCTCCCTTAAGACTAATACATTTATTCCAGCGATGCTCCAGTGCCATTATCCCATCCCTGTAGTGGTTCTCAGTAAGATCTTCAAAATACCCCTCTACAGCTGCAATCACCTCTTGATTTGCAGAAAAACGCTGACCAGCAAGGAAGAAATAAAGTCAGAGGTAGCCAAATCTGGGGAATAGGGTGGATGTTCCAACAATTCATACTGCAGATCCCTTAACATGTTCGCTGTCAACCACGAGTGTACTCGTAGTTGGTATATGAGCCTCACAAGCCAACTATGAATATACTCGTATGTCGATTACTGACCTCCTATGCCAAGCACGAGTTAACCCATAGTATAAGCACATTAATTTTGGACTCTTGGCTTGTGAATAAAGCGGAGAACTCGTCTGAGGGCTTGGTAGAAGGAAAATAATTTCAGCAATTTATTAATGCAAATAAAACAATTTTTTCAACATATACATATATTTATATACGATATATCATCATCTGAGTCATTACTAGAGTCATCTGTAGGATTATAATCATCTTCGGAATCGGAACCAAATAATTCATTCCATTCATCATCGCTCATATTAGTATAAGCTTCTAATTCTTCATCAGTAAGCTTTTTTTTTACTGGCCATGGCATAATTGAAGGATTTTATTTAGATAATTTTAAATAATTGTAAGACTAGATGCAATAAACCTTACTGTACTGAATGCTGAACGTCACTGACTCTGAACTCAAGTTACACAGTCGTCAGTGCATGTAAGACATAGGTGTGTGTGGGGGGGGTGATATGAGATTACTCATAGTTGGCGTATGAAATAAAATTCTGTCTGATAAGCCACCTACGAGATAACTTGTACTGACCTTGTAGAGGTGAAAGTGCTTGGCGTGCGGTAACAAACTATGCCCAAGGAGGGTGGCAGTGAATGTGTTAATTTTCCTGTTGCCAAAACACCTTTGTGGGCTGGTGCATTGTCCTGATGAAAGATGATTTTTTTCTTCTGCAAACTGAGTCTTTTCACATGAATTTTTTCATCTAGTCTGGTTAAAAGATCAGAATAATATCCCCCGTTATTGTTTTACTCTTTTCAAGATGATTAATAAACAAAATGCTTTTAGCATCCCAAAACACTAATGCCATCACATTTCCTGCTGATGGAACCGACTTTGTCTTCTTTGGTGCTGGACAACCGGCTTCTGTCCACTGCTTTGGATTCTGGTGTGTAATGGTGAATCAAAGTCTCATCCATAGTAATAAATCGACATACAAGATCAGTTTTATCCTTGTTAACATGCTCCAAGAGCAGTGTTCAGAGATTTTCATGTGAGTGCGTTTTTGATCTGCTGTGAGCAAACGTGGCACCCATCTTGCGCAAAGCTTTTTCATTTGCAATTCTTAATGCAAAATATATCCTACATGTTCTTTTGAAATGCCTATAGTCTCAGCAATTTCATGCACTTTGACTCGCCAGTCATCCAGTACCATATTGTGCACTTGATCAATGATTTCTGGTGTTGTTACAAAAAAAATGTTGTTACACTTTTTTGACATCCTTCACATGGACATCTTCAATTCTGGTACAGCCACATTTAAACTAGACAGTCCATTTCTTAATTGTCAAAAACGAAGGAGAAGAGTGCCCATAAACTTTTATGAACTTTGAATGAATTTCTTTTGGCATTAAACCTTCTTTTACAAAGAATTTTATAACTGCACAATACTCAATTTTATCCATTTCAAGGGATGCAGACAACAGCACTTTTGCTTCAGACAGCTGTATAAAACAAACTACTTGATAGAATGACTTTCAGTTTCACATGGATGCTTATGACAGATGTACCAACTTAGAAAAAAAAAATGTGCTGATATTATTGCCATTTATGGTTGAGGCCGAGAACATTTCAGACCACTCTCATATATTAGGGTGTAGCACTGGAGGTGTTGCAGAGTCCAACTAGAGATAGAATATAATCCTGGATTGATGAGAATGGAAATTCTACGAGAGAGAGAGAGAGAGCAGGTTGGATTTGTTAAGGGAAAGTCTTGCTTCAGTAACCTGTTTACATTTTGTAATGCAGTGGTGCCTTGGTTAACAATGGCCTCAGATAATGACGAGTGGCTGTAAGAAAAAAATCTCTTGGTTAACGACACAGGCTTTTGTTAATAACTCTTGATTATATCCAATCTAAAAAACCTGAATTTTTTGATCGCACTCAACCACACACGGGAAGACATTGTCAAATAGAAAACAGCCATGCGGCATAGCTGTGAAGCTAAGATATGTTTGACCCATTATAGCCAGCTGTTTACATTTTGCGTTTATTGTTTCTTTTCTTGTAGTGTACTGTGCTTTATTTTAAAATTTGTGGTTATAAATGCGTTTTATGATGAAAATGAGTATTTAAGCATTTATTTTTTATGTGTTGGTTCATATAGACAATAAATCGGCAGGTGCGTGTCACTGTTCGTTCAGTATCAAAAGGCAAAATCAAATCTCATCTGTATAATAATCGTTGTATCTATAAGCTGCTAATCAGTGTATGTTACGGTAAGTGCTGTATCTAATATCGTCACCTTACAAGCAAAATGCACTAAGTCAAAAATTGCAGGTTTCGAATTTAACTGTTAACTTTTATTTTGAAAAGTTTTTTTTTGAACTTTTACTTTTATTTTCAGGTGACGATATGTCTTTGTATCCCTTGTCTTAGTGTAGTACAATTTGTAATAATACCGTATTTTGCGTATCTTTTTTTTATAGAGTGAATTTTTTTACCGTGTGACAAAATGGGTCCCAAAAAGAAAGCTAGTGAGGGGAAAAGAAAGAAAAATTTTCTCTATTGAACAGAAGAAAGAAATAATAGCAAAACATCATGAAGGTGTGAAAGTTATGCAGCTAGCTCGAATATATGAAACCAGTCATTCTACAATATCAACCATTTTGGCTAAGAAAGAAGAACTTATGGTATTAAGGTTGCTAAGGGAACTTCAAGGTTGAATGTCAGAGGACTTCTTTTTGAGCAAATGGAAAATCTATTACTAATTTGGATCAAAGAAAGAGAAATGGTGGGCGATACTACATCTCAAAATGCAATCTGTCAGAAAGCTAAACAGATTTATCAAGATTTGAAAAAGAAAACTTCGGGATCAAGTTCTGAGGTAGATGATGATGATTTCAAAGGTAACAGAGGTTGGTTTGACAACTTTAAAAAAGAACAGGAATTGATAGTGTGGTCAGACATGGAGAGGCAGCTAGTGCTGACAAAGCAGCAGCAGATAAATTTGTCAATAGCTTTACAAGAATTATAGAAGAAGGAGAATACCTACCTCAACAAGTCTTCAATTGTGATCAGATTGGGTTATTTTTGAAGAAAATGTCCAACAGGACATTTATCACAAAAGAAGAAAAAACACTTCCTGTGCATAAACCAATGAATGATTGGTTAACATTGCTTTTAGCAGCAAATGCAAGTGGAGTGCAAGGTAAAACCAATGTTAATCTACCACTCAGAGAATCCCCAAGCATTCAAAAAGTTCAATATCTCTAAATCCAATCTCAGTGTTTTGTGGAAGTCTAACAGTAAAGCCTATAAATCATATAAATTATATGATTAATGGAGGCGCTGGTGTTCTCCTTCTACTCCCGAAAGGTGAAAAACTTTCAATAAAAGTTGGATCTGGGAGAATCGCTTCCAATTTTACCAGCGAACTCTACGCAATAATTAAAGCACTAGAAGCCTACTTAAATCTATCATCATCTCAACAATCTGAAGGAATTATAATTTACAGTGACTCAAGATCAGCTATGGAGGCAATCAAAAATGGCAATACCAAGCTCACACAAGACATCCATAAACTCTTAAATCATCTAAAGTGTTTAGGTAAAAGTTGCATTCTACAATGGATTCCTGCTCATGTAGGCATTGATCACAACGAAGCAGCTGATAAATTAGCAAAAGAGGCCAGAGAACTCAACCAAGAAACTCATATGATAACTCTTGCTGATGCCAATGCACTAGCAAAAGCTAAACTAATTCCATTGAAATCAGTGATACAACATCAAATTCCCGAGATCAATGCTGACAGAAGGACCTCCACTACGATAGCAAGACTACGAACAGGACATTATAGAGGAATGAAGATCAATACAGATGATACGAGAACATATAGAAACTGCAACAACTGCCCCAATACGGAACTGACACCCACTCACATCTTTACCTGTCCAGCAATTACAGCAGCCTTGCAAGAAATAGATCCTAATCCTGAACAACAGCTCTATACAAACAAAATCACAGACATAGCCAAAGCAGTACGAGGAGCGCACGGAAACATCTAAGACTCTTCAAAGGACAAGACAACAACAACAACAGTAAAGCCTGGGTCACAAGAATAGAATTTAGAGACTGGATTCGCGAAGTGCTTGAACCAACTGTCAAAGCCTATCTTGAACAAAACAATCTGCCTCTAAAAGTCATTTTAATCTTGGATAATGCACCTGGCCATCCAATGGGCATACAAGAAGAGCTACCAGAGGAATTAGATTTTATCTGATTTTTCCTCGTCCCAAGACTACATCTCTGATTCAACCTATGGATCAGCTGATAATTGCAAATTTTAAAAAACTTTACACAAGGGCATTTTTTACCAGGTGGTTTGAAATGTGTGAGGCTACCAACATAACCCTAAGAAAATTTTGGAAGGAAGAATTCAACATTGTCATAGCAATTAGGCTAATTGTAAAGGCTTGGCAAGAAGTAACAATGAAATGTCTCAAAGCAGCATGGAGGAAACTGTGTACTTCCTTTGGTAATGAAGAAACTTCAGATAAAGGACACAAATTGGTAAAGGATATTGTGACAACTGCTCATGATCTTAACTTGTAAGTAGAGGAAGAAGATGTTGAAGAATTATTGGAGATGCATGACCAAGAACTAACTACTGACGAGCTAAAAGAACTTTTCAAGCAGCAATGTGAAGAAAAGGAAATGGAAATTTCATCTGAAGATGAGGATGGAGAGAAAGAACAAATTACGACTGCTGAAATCAAAAATATTTTGGCAAAGTGGGAGGAAGTTCAAAATGTTGCTATGAAATGGAATCCAAACAAATCAGGTTATCAGAACTGCAGATCTATTTAATGAAAAGTCCATGCAGTTTTTCAGAAACATTTTAAAAAAGAGACAGAAGCAAACAACCCTAGACATGTTTTACAGGTCCATTTGTCAAAAAACTCCGAAGTGAGCCCAATTGTCCTTCTGGTGATGATTGATAATTAAAAGCTGTTTTCATGAACAATTCATTTTATTAATGTTAATTTTTTTGTAGCAAATACATATACTGTATAATAAATAAATGATATTTACCATATTTTTATGACATTTTAAATTAGTTTTATCTGCATTTTTAATATGTACTATGGTTGTGGGGAGGAGCCGGAACAAATTAATCGATTTTCAAGTAAATATTATGGAGAATTGCGCCTTGGATAACGACGGTAATCCGTTTCAGGATTACCGTCGTTAACCAAGGCACCACTGTATATATAAAATATATATATATATATATATATATTATTTATAAATATGTATATTTATGTAATGCTGTTACAAGATGATTTGAATAATTTGGTATTTGGGGGCTGAAGAATAGGGGTTTCACTTCAATGTTGCTGAGTGTAAAGTCATGGAATAATATAATAAAATATTCTTTTTTGGGAGTTATAATCTGGGATTTTTGTTCTTAATCAGGCTGATATTCTGAACTCTTTATTCCTTAGAGTTGAGAGATTAAAAATAAGTATTGTGCAGATTAGAAAAGCAATATGACTCAAGTTCATAAAAAAGCAGACAAGTAGTAATGCAATTTCTATAAATCAATGAAAAATGCATGTTGGTTTATCTTTATAGTGAAATGGCCCAGTGAATCATCAAAGTGTAAAAACTTTTTAATGATTCACTGAACCATTTTGCTATAAAGCTTTTGTCATTTCTGATGAAATTTGAAAGATCTATATTTTCATGGACTTCTGTAGTTTGATTTCCATTTTATAAACTATCATTACTGTTTTTTCATTATCAATCAACATTTAATTACTGTTGGGTTCGTTGATATTAGCATCATAATAGTCAGCATAAGTAATATAATTGACTCTCACTATAGCAAACACTGCCTGCTGTAACAACTTATTCATGATAACTAACTGCTGAAAAGTCCTGCCCAAATTCCCATAGGCACAATGATAAAAGAAATTCATCTCATCAAGGTTGAGGTATTTGCCAATTCTTGCTTCACTGGTTTTTACATCTTGCAACTGTTCTTCCTCCCACTATGTTTTTATCTTTGGTCTGTATATTCACTTCTTTTGGTAGCTATCTTTTTATCCTATTTAAATGCTCTTTCTATTTCTCTCTGTATTCTTTGATCTTTTCATTTAAACTATAAATCCCTTAGCCATCTTGTAATTGTCTCATCTCATCTTCCTTTTACCCTCTTTTACCTTGTGGTGTCGAGGGTTTATTAATCATCGGACCTCAAATCGTTCATAGGATAAGGTGGTCAGCCCTGTGCCCCGGTGTAGCCTATGTCTTGTAGTGTTGAGTTCTCAAGGCCAGTTTGCCTGCTTTGTGGGATGAAAAACCCCAGGATAAACTGGGGGAAAAAACCTACTGTTCACGCCCAAGACCGTCTAACTTGGCTATGATTGAGGAAGATCCTTCAGCTCCTCACGTGACCGATGGGAATCGAACCTAGGACACGCTTTCCCCAGGCATATGATTGCGAAGTGCACAGCCACTAGGCTAACCATGCAGACCTTCATTTTCTATATGGCCTAATTTTGTTCATCCTTTAATTTTTCTTAAAAATCTCATTTCTGTTGTCTATATTTAACTTTGTTCTTTCTTTTTAATAGTTCCATATTTCTGAACATATAATACAATCTTTTCTGTGTTGTTTCGCGATATTAACTCATTTCCTTCCTCATCTGAACTTGAGGCTAATTGGCTTTCAGTGTCCTGTTTATTTCGTTTCATTTCTCCTTCTTCTTCCGGCGTGATGGGTCGTTTAGTTGTACTGGTGTTGATTTCCATTTCCTCTGTTTCTGTGCTGTCATTGTTGCCTTCCGATTTCTTAGTGTTCTACACATCCTTGCCCAGTCCTCAACAAAATTTATGATTTTCTGATGAAAATCCGTCAAAAATGTTATGTTTTGTTTTTCTTGTATTTGCATATATCACTTTATAAAATTTAAGATTTGGATTAGTTTTTTTTTCTTTTTCCCAGTGTCCTTGTAATTGTTCCACATAGTTTATGAAATCTTTATTTATTTTTCTATCTGTATCTTTGTCTTTTAAATATGTTATTTATTTTGGTGTTTTAGATATGTTATGCAGCCTACATAATTAAACTGAATTATGTGGTATAATTTTATCTTTTATGACTATTTTTGATCTGATATGATCTCTGCCTTTTGCCCTAAAATAAGTGCCCTGCTTTTTGTTTTCTTCTGTGAAATCTTTAGATTGTATTGTTGGCTTATTTTATTTCATTCAGAAACTAATTTTTGAAGGTTCTCTTCGTAATCAAAGTCAACCAGAAGAACTATTACCAATACAATGGTATTGGTAACAGCTCTCTCTCTCTCTCTCTCTCTCTCTCTCTCTCTCACACACACACACACACACACACACACACACACACACACACACACACACACACACACACACAAAGAGAGAGAGAGCAGTCCATAGTTTTTGGACAAAAATTATAAAAAAACACATGAGAAAAAGAAAAAAACATTCTTATTTGAAATACGATCACTTGGCATCTATTCAGTCTTTAGCATTGTCATACAGTTTTCAGAGAACCACAGAAATTCCACTTATTCAATTGTCTTTAATTCACTGATTATAGGTTTTTTGATGGCTAGAACATCCACAAATAGGTGTCCTTTCAGCTTCATTTCAACTTAGGAACAGTAAATAGTCCTGAAGGAATAAATCTGGTGATAAAGGGAAGGGATACTTTTCGTGTGTGTGTCAAAAAGTGACACACATTTACAGCTTTGTGAGAAGATGCATTATCATGTATCGGGGAAAAAAAAAAAACTTGACTGGAATGTGCCAGGACAGACACAGCGAATGTGCTTCAGGAGACGATCCATTCACTGTTCTCTCCTTTGGTACAAATTCTTTTTGCACTAGGCCTGGAGAATCAAAAAAAAAAATTATCAACATCTTTTTGGTGTGTTACCTTTGGAACCTCAATTTCTTTCTTCTGGGAGATGTCTCACCAACCCATTCAGAACTTGCTGCTTTGTTTCAGGATCGTAGGAGAAACACTAACTCTCATCTCCCATAATTTTGTCAAAGTTTTGTCTGCATCCACCGTTGCAATTATTGTCTTGACATGACGTATCGATCTTCTCTTCTCAGCTGTCAAGGCATGTGGGATAAATCATGCACACAACTTCCTCTTCTCAAATCTTCACTAAGAATCCGAAGAACAACATCTTAGGGATGTTTGAAGCCTCTATTATCATCTTTGATTTGATTCAATGACCATTCTTCATCATCTTAGCAACAGTGGCAATGTTTTCCTGAGTTCAAGTTGATGTTGCACGGCCATTTCTCTTATCATCTTCGTTTCCCTTCCACTACAAAATTATGAATACCACCTGAAGACATTAGATTGGTTCAGAGCCCCATTTCCATATGCCTTTTGTACCATTCCTAGGATTTCTGTAGCAGAAAGACCTGCTTTAAAACAAAATTTAATCACAATTCTGTGTTCACTTCCATATCCATGATGTACAAAGAAAAAGCACTCTACACCACACATTATAACTCACACACTACTGAAGAACATAAACTAACCTCATTTGTCCATCTGCTGATAGATCACTCCAGTACTATACATGCAGCAGATCAAGTTCTAAAACATATGGACTGCACTGTGTGTGTACACATTACACATATGCTATCTGATCAAAAATATTTGGAAACTCCTCTGTAGTAGTGGTTATCGCTATGGACATCACAGTCATGACTCATATAGGTATAAAAGGATGCACATGGTCTTGCAATTTTCACAGATAAACATTAACGGTAAATGGGCTCTACTGAAGAGCTCAGTGACTTTTGATGTAGCACTATCATAGGATACCACTTTTGCAACAACTCAGTTTGGGAAATTTCTGAGTTAACTATAAGTGATTTCAATGGGAAGTGGAAATGCCTAGGAGCAACAACTGCATAATCACAACCCGATAGGCCAGATAAAATCATAGAATGGAACTGCTGAGTGCTGAAGCATGTGGAGTGAAAAAATTGACTGTCCTCGATTGAAACACTCACTACTATTCCTTTGTTGATGTAAGTCTTGGGTGCATGTATCCAAGATTTACACCAACAAAAGCAATGCCAGGTGTCAGTTCAGGTCATGTAAAGCTTGCTGCTATTAGACTTTGGAGCAGTAGAAATACATTTCCAGAGTGATGAACCATACTTCACCATCTGGTAGTCCAATGGACAAGTCTGAGTTTGATAAATGCTAGGAGAATGCTACCAGCCCAAATGTGTTGTGCTTCTATGAACTTTGGTGGAGGAGGTATCATGGTCTGGGATTGTTTTTCATGATTTGGACTGAGTTCCCCTAGTTCGATGGGAGAATCTTAAGCTGTGGCCTATAATGACATTCTGGACAATTCTGGATTTCCAATTTTATAGTAATAGTTCGGTGAAGGTTCTTTCCTGTATCCTTGTCTACAAAGTGAGATCTGGGCAGAAATGGTTTGAAAATATGAGTGTTGATGAAAATGATTAGCTGCACAGAGCTCTGATCTTAAACCCCATCGAACACCTATGGGATTAATTGGAATGCCTATTGTGAGCCAGGCCAAATCACCTGACACTACTGATTGACCTCACCAATGCTTTACTGCATGAATGGAAGAGAATTCCCTGCAGCAACATACCAATACTAACTTCCATATTAATGCCTTTTATATTAGTTAAGATTGGGATGACAGGCATCTGTATATTTTTGATTAGAAAGAGAGAGTGTTGTGTGTGTTTGCACACATGTTTGTTTGTGTGTGTATGTATCGAATAGAGTTGGAGACAAACTACTTCCCTGTCCTGATAAATTTCAGTCTCTTATGTTAATTTATTACCTAACTATAACTTTTTGTAGTTTTATATAAACTTCTTATAGCTTGTACTAAATGTAATGAATAATCTTGTTTTTTCATTATACTCCATAATTTTTCTCTTTGTAAAACAGTTCACTATAGAAAACTATCTACTATAATAAGCTAGCACTGTCTGTGGTTCTTACAAAGTTTGCTTTAGTGAGAGCTGTGATTGTATTAGGTGTAGTCAAAAATGCACTTAATTGCATTTGTTTTTGATATGATCACATGTTATGTTCATGCTGTGATCACAGTAGTAGTAGTAGTCTAGTAGTCAGCATTGCTCACCACACCTATTCTCTCCACAAACCACAGCATAACATTAACTCACCAGAAGCAAAAAAAAAAATTTCTGTTATAATCTTGATGCCACTATATTGCACATATTTTAACTTCTGTATTCAAATAAATGTATAACTGTTTTGAAAAGTATTTGGATTGTTGTATTTTCCTTTTCATTTCTAAAATAAAGATATTGAGAATGACTCAGTTTTAGTATTTAAAATGCAATAAATTAAGGATATTTTTATATTTTTAAGGCAACTTAATACTACTCATCTACTATGTGATTGTAATATTGCATGGTTTCCATCTTGGCTGAAGACACATAGCTTTTTGTCTATTATCATTGCAAAATGTGGATATCCAGAATCTCTGAAAGATATATCTATCTTTGACATAATTTCTGAAAACTTAACTTGTGGTAAGTAAGTCTTCAAGATTAGTGCTTAGAAATAATTTATAGCATAAACATTTTATTCTAATGTGTGCAATCAGGAGAGTAAGTTTATTACATAATAATGAATAAATAATATTTTTCATTAAGTAAAAAAATTAAAAAATCCTACTTGATAGTACTACAGTACTTTTCAGTGTGTCAACAATAATAAAGAATATTAAAATGGAAATCAAAGTACATTCTACAGCTGGTGCCAGATGCCACATTTCATCTGTAATATATAATAGACTGATAGCAAAGCAGGTAAGGAAAATGGAAATACCAAGATACTTTTTAATTGTGAATTCAAGATAATTTTGAAATGTGTTTTTCAGGATTCCACATGCAAGGCTGTTATATAAACTCAGTAAGATGGTAGGCAGGATAAACATGTAACATAGATAAGTGAGTGTCTAGCTGATGGTATAGAAAGTGATGTATATGCTGTGTATAAGAAAAGGAGGTACCACTGGTACACCACTGAAGAACTCATTATGATGGGCAACATGGGTTTGTTAGGGGAATGTTATGTTTTAGTAATCTGCTTATGTGCTACAACAAAGTGACAAATTCATTGGATAAGGGAGTGCATAATACAGTGGTATGCTTGGATTTTTCAAAGGCCTTTGATGGATTGTCAGACAAGTTGGTAACAAAATCAAAATAAATGGGGTTGAATAAAAAACTAGTAATGTGGATAGGTAATTGGCTGTGAGATTGATATCGGCAGGTTGTATATAGAGGAATGGTATCTCAAAAGAGGAAGGTCACTAGCAGAGTTCTGCAAGAGTCTGTCTTGGCGGCCATTATTGTTTAACTTCTGTGTTAATGATATTAGGACAGGCTTAACTGGAGATATGCAGTTGTTTGCTGATGATGTAAAATTGAGAAGAACAATGAGGAGTAGAGCAGATGTTGTGGCTTTGTAGGAGAATCTCAATAGATTGTGTTAGTAGACAAGTGAGTGGAGCTGTCAGTTTAATGTTGCGAAGTGCAAGATCTTGAAATTTGATAAGCAGTTTTGGGATGCATAGTATGCAATTAATAGTGAAATATTGAAGAAGGTGAAAGGGGAGGGATCATTGACAGAAACTTAAAGTTTAATTAATTAAACATCATGGATTTTACTTACGTAATTTTTATTAGCATAGAATTTGACCTAGTGTCAAAGGCGTCTTTAGCATGACTTTCAAATTAAACAATTAGAACAGATTCAACAATGAAAACATGTGAACTACACGTACACGAGATAGAGTGCATGGTCTAAATACAGATCCTAATGTCATAATCAAATTCCATACATGTACCCTCAGGGAGCTTACAGGGTGTTATGATAGTACTGTATGAAAAAGGAACATCATTATTAATTTCTGTTAGTAACGATGTAACATCTGTTATCTGTCAAAACTCCAACACTGTTGAACCCAATCAAAGGATTTTTCCAAATCAAGAAGTGCAATAAACAGGCTTTTTCTAAATTCCAAGTATCTTTCCATCATTTCTCTTACAGCAGAAATCAGATCAATAGTTCATTGCTCTTTTCTAAAACCAAACTGCTCTTCTCATATACCTTGGGAAGGTATGGGGGGGGGGTGTAGTATAGGATATTATGATAATGCTACATGAAAAAGTTACATCGTTACTAACTTCCAATCAACAATTTTCCTCCAAATTAATCTGTTATCTGTTAAGACTCCAACTTCAGATATAATGTTTCTGTCTTATAAGGCACTTTTTTATTATATCAATCCACCTACATCTTGGTCTTCCTCTGAGTCTTTTTCCTTCCAACTTAGCAAAGAACACTTGTTCTTTGCTAATCTTTCCTTTCCCATTCTGTTTAAGTGACCATACCATCTGAGATTAGCTCTGCTAATATTTCTGAATGCTAACAAAGGCAAGTTCTTTCCTAATATCCTCATTTTTAATATGATACTGCCATGATGTCATCTGTTCACTTCACTAAGCTTTCTCAGGACTCTTTATGAGGTGCATGTGTGTGTGTGTGTGTGGAGGGAAAGCAACTGATATAACTACAAGAAAGAACATACAAGGATATAAGAACATAAATTACCTTCATAACTCTGCTACTAGTATGTTCTTTCTTGTGTTTATATAAGTTGCTTTAATATAATTTTTGTTCTATGTTTTAATCAGAACTTTCCAGTCTCCCCCCCCCCCCCTCCATATATCTGTGGTTTCCAGTCTTTGATTAAGTGTTTTATTTCTAACCCAGGTTTCAGCTCAAAAAGTTAAAATTGGTTTGAACACAGTCTTGTATCCAACTGATTTAGTGTTTTGATTAATTTTTTTCTTATTCCAAATAAATTTATTCAGCTGACTTACCATACTAGCTTGACTAATGCAGTTGTCTATTTCCATATTTAATTTACCATCTTCACTAAGAATTGTGCCTGAATAGCTGAAATGTTTTGCTTATTTTTATAGGTTTTCCATTCAGGATACGGTTGATGTTTTCAATGTTTCTGCTTGTTTTCATTATCTTTGTCTTTTTATTCCTGATTTTCATACCCAATTTATTACAATATTATTCAATTTAGTCAGGGAATCTTGCAGACCTGTATTGGATTTATTCAGAAGTATAACATCATCTGCATAAAGCAGAGAACTAAGATTAACATCACCAATTTTTATATCAGGTTTAATACCACTTTCCTTCATAATGCAGTCCATGTAGATAAATGAATAACAGTGGAGATAATGTGTACTCACACACCTGATAGAACATCAAGCCATCTTCTTGTACCTCCTTCAATTCCAACTGATGACTTACAACTTAAATAGAGACTATGTATTGCTCAATATAATGTTCTATTTACACCATATAACCTGTAGCATTTTAAAGAGCTACCCTCTTTATAATTTCTTTTCCAGATCTATGAAGCTTAAATAGAAATACTTGTTATATTCCCAAGATTTCTTCACTATTTTTCTTAAAAGTGAAAATACCTCTGTTTGGGCTAAATCCAGCTTGTTCTTCACCATATTTACTAAGAAAAATTCAAGTATACTTGCATAAATCTTACCTGAAACATTCAGTAGGGAAATAACTCTTTAATTCTCATGTTCAATGTTATTTACTTTTGTAAAACTTTTCAAATATCATCTATTCCACTTGCCTTTCCACATTTCAATTTTTTGATTACTTTTTCTACTTTCAATTATGAATATATATTCTTGACTGCAAACCTGTTGAATGTTTTCTATTATCATGTTGACACTGCTTGATTCATTACTAATCTTTCCAAGTAGTTACACAAGACATTCAATCATTGTTTTCTTCAGGGTTTGCCACTGAATCTCTAAGATTTGGGTCTTGTATTTTTTTCTTGAATGATGTTTGTGTATTCTAGTCTATAGTTCACCTCCAAAATCCACTCAACTTTGATTAATTTTAAAACGTTCTTACTCACTCTTCATTTCAGTATGAAATTCAGTTTTATCCTGCTCAAAACTAAATAGTGGTCACTTTCTGTTTTGAATCCTCTGTATATACTCTTGTGTCCTGAACCAGTGGTGAAACATCGCTAGCAGTAACGTAATCAGTGAGACTTTTTATTTCTTGCATTTTCTCTCCACATGAATTTTTGCACATTTTTATGTTGGAACATAGTTTTAGTAATAATTAGTCCATGTCCTAAACAGAAATCCAGCAGGTACTACTTACCATTATTATTAGCTGTGCTCTTTTATCCAAATTTTTCCAGAACATTTCTACATCTTGTAATCATTTCCTCTTCTGCAAGGACCAACTTTTCCTTGATTTGATTAGTCATATGCCTTATCTAATGCCTTGAAATTTCTCCATTTTATCTTTAGTAGGACATTCTGTGGGACCATAAGCACAAATAAGTCTCATTGTCCAGTTCCCCATTCTGATATTTGCTCATATCACTTACTTGATATTGCCTGCCATTCAAGAAGATTATTCTTGTATTTAGTGTCGAATGTTATAGCTACTCTTTTTCCCTGATTGTTATCGCCTGAATATAACATTTTGTATTTGTTGCTTAGAAAGATCTCGCCTGTTTTTGTCTTCTGTATTTCAGTCACAACTATTATGTTGATCTGACACTTATCTAATTCTTCTGCTAGTTCTATTTCTTTTTTTTTTATTGATGCTTCTTACATTAATAGCACCAATCTTGAACTCTGTTGAAGTTGATTTGGGATGTGTTTCAGGATTTAGTTATTTAATTATTAGGACCTTTCAAATCCTGGAAGGTGCTAATAAAACAGGTTTCACAAGAGATCATTAGTTAATTAAAAATGTAATTAACTTTGCAAATCATGGAGAAGTACTGCTTCTTATAAAAGGGGATAACTTCAGTCTATCATTCTTGTTTAGATTTGTATAATGCAGCAAGTTTTCAGAACTTTCTTTATATAAGCATTCTATGAGATAATTGGTTTTATGGGGAATCTTAATCTTCTTTCAAACGAATCTGTGTTTGTGGAGATTGTGTATTCTTCAAGTCTTGACTACAGTTTGGCCAGAATATGATAACTCATACTGGCAAGATATTTGATAGACTCCAGAGTGGGCCAAAGGCAGAAGTTTTTATTGTGCAGAGCCTAGAATTCTTCAGACTCTGCACAATAAAAACTTCTGCCTTTTCTTCAGACTAGAACCTTGTTAGAAATAATTACGTTAATTTCCCAACATTTTGACCTTCATATTAAAGTCATCATCTGGAATCATTATGGCCCGAGGATGCAGTTAAAAAACTACTTCCACACTACGCTCATTCCCTGAGAATTTATGGTTTTCCCATGATTCACAAGCAGGATGTACGTTCTGGCTGATAGTTGAAGAAATCGACAGTCCCCCACTTATCATCTAGCCAAGAAACTAGCATCAATACTCAAGGAGCTAGTAGGCCATTCCCCCTCCTATATTAAAAACACGCAACACTTTGTAAACTAAATTAAAGACATCACACTGAAAAAAAAGTGATTTGTTAGTCAATTTTGACATCTCTACCCTTTTCACAAATTCCTGCCTGATATCACAGTGCTCTTTGCACATGTACTACATTCTGGCTTTTGTGTGGCAAAACACTTTCTACCTACAAAAATAAGACGCACAGCTATGGGCTCACTGTTATCCCCCCCCCCCACCACCACCACCCAATTGCTAATTTTTATATGGAAGCATTGGAGCAACATGCTGTAGATTCCTATACTTTAAAACCCAAAGTCTGGCTTAGGTACATTGATGATGTTAGCCTGTTTCCAGGTTGAAAAACTTAAATTTCAGGGTTCATAAAACCCTGCCTTTCAGACCACTAACTTACCTGCAGTTGGAACGCAATTAACAAAATATCCCAAACGGGATTTGGGATTTTATGTTTATTTGTATGTACATGCAAAGTTTGGATCTTGAAGATTTTAGATATTTATCTTAGATTAAATGCTCTTATGAACATTTCACATATATACAAGTGATAAAATGTCATTTGTTTGCAATTCTCTCTCTTTTTTTTTTTTCTTATAGATACTTATCCAAAACCAGTAATTATTCAAGAACCACAAACTCAGATAGCTTTAAAGGGAGAAAACATAACATTATCTTGCAAAGCAACAAGCATTATGAATACATCACCCCGTGCTGTAGATTCCTATACTTTAAAACCCAAAGTCTGGCTTAGGTACATTGACGATGTTAGCCTGTTTCCAGGTTGAAAAACTTAAATTTCAGGGTTCATAAAACCCTGCCTTTCAGACCAGCTAACTTACCTGCAGTTGAAACGCAATTAACAAAATATCCCAAACGGGATTTGGGATTTTATGTTTATTTGTATGTACATGCAATGTGGGTGGGTGTGTGTGCATAAGTGCACAAACACATACACAGAATAGACCGTTGAAACATACAATCCAAAGTGTCAAATAAGATGTAAAGTTTGGATCTTGAAGATTTTAGATATTTATCTTAGATTAAATGCTCTTATGAACATTTCACATATATACAAGTGATAAAATGTCATTTGTTTGCAATTCTCTCTCTTTTTTTTTTCTTATAGATACTTATCCAAAACCAGTAATTATTCAAGAACCACAAACTCAGATAGCTTTAAAGGGAGAAAACATAACATTATCTTGCAAAGCAACAAGCATTATGAATACATCACCTCCTGTCTTTTACTGGAGAAAAGATAACAAGGTAAATTGAAAAATTTTTAATCTGAAAGAAAGCATTACTAGTGAGAGAGTAACCTTTTATTTTATCCTCTATCATTATGTGATTTCTTATAAGTGTTAGAGTATAATTACTGAATGCTTTAATGATTTTGTTATTGACTATCTTGGCAGTTTAGTATTATTTTCTTAAACAAGTACTACTGAGCAACAGGTGATAGTAGAAATGATGATAGTAGTAATGGAATATAAAATTTGAAATATAAAGCTGAATGTGAGAATTGCAGAGAATTTGTTTACTGAGTGTTCCTGGTAAGATTTAGGAAAGCATACTTAAAAATTGGCTAAGAAAAAATTGTGGAAATGAAGCTTGGAGAAGAACAAGTTGAGTTCTACTTGATCATCCTGATAACCTCTGATAGAAGTTGTCAGGATCAGGTTTTCCCTTGTCATATTCATAAGAATATAACAATGGTCTGTATTTAAGCTTTATTGACCTGAAAAAGGCATATGACTGGTGCCAAAAAAAAAATCTTTTCAAAGCACTGCAGTTATATGGTGTAAATGGGACATGAAGCAGTGCATAGTTTGTATATATAAGTTGTTAGTCAATAGTTAGAATTGAAGGAAATTTTATTGCATATTATCTCCACTGTTATTCTTCATCCATATGGATCACATTATGAGTGAAAGTGGTAGTAAATGTGATATCAAAATTGGAGATGTTAATATCATCTCTTTACTCCATGCAGGTGATGTTATAGTTTTAAATAAATCCAGTATAAGTCTACATTTCCTAACTAAATTGAATAACTGCTGTAATAAATTTGGTTTGAAGGTCAGCTATAAAAAAGACAAAGACATTGAAAATAGGTTGAAATATTGAAAAAATCAGCTGCATCCTGAATAGAAAACCTATAAAAAATAAGTAAATTGTTTCAGCTATTTAGCACAGTTCTTTGTGAAGATGGCAAATTAAATATGGAAATTGACAACAGAATTAGCAAAACTAGTATGGTAGGAAGTCAGTTGAATAAATTTATATGGAATGGAACCCACAAAACTTTCATCCAATTACACTACTAAGCTGTGCATATAAGCTACTGGAAAGACTATTGTACAACTGCATAAGCAATACCATCCTTGAACATGTTCTGATAGAACAGGCAGGCTTTAGGCTCAATCATAGTTGTTGACCAAGTTCTGGCACTTACGTCCTATATAGAAGCGGGCTTTCAACTAAATTTAAAAACTTCTGTAGTTTTCCTTGATCTAACTACTGCATACGACACTATCTGGAGAGAGGGCATGCTGTATAAATTAATGAAAGCACTACCGTGCTGAAGAACAATACAGCTTGTTAATAATATGCTCAGCAATAGATATTTCCTTGTTGTTCTTGGAGAAAATATCAGTAAGAAGAAACTTAACAATGGCCTACCACAGGGCTCAGAACTGGCCCCTCTCTTATGTAGCTTATACATAACTGACCTGCCAGATTCTGTATGTGGATGACATAGCGTTAGCCACCAGGAATAGAGAATTAAGACGGACAGAGGAAATTCTCACAAACAACCTTGCCTCTATGCATACATACTTTAAAAATTAGAGACTGCAACCAAGCCAGAGTAAAACTGAAGTGGCAACTTTCCATCTCAACAATAAACTGACACATGACGAGCTGAACATCCCATTTGGAAATTCAGTCCTACGCCATAACAAATATCCTAAATACCTAGGAGTTACATTTGATCGTACCCTATCATATAAGAAACATGCTGAAAACATAGCTGGAAAAATAAGAACTAAAAACAACATTATCCAGAAATTATGTGGCACTTCTTGGGGTGCATCAGCAAATGCATTGACATCTGCACCCGGATTGGTTTTTTTGGTGACAGAGTACTGTGCTCCAGTTTGGCTCAACAGCTGCCACACTAAACTAATTGATCGTCAGCTTAATACCCCAATGCGACTTATCTCTGGAACCATGAAAACAACTCCTGTCTATTGGCTCCTAATTCTGAGTAACATAATACCACAAACCTAAAAAGACGTGACGCTCTGCTATGAGAATATGATAAAATACTCAGAAATACTGAATTGCCTATACACAACAACATACTAGAGCTCAACAGACTGGAATCAAGAAAGCCTCCTCTCCATGAAGCTAAACATCTGAGAATGACCAACTATAATATCAAAGAACAATGGAAACGGGAATGGAACACAAATACTAATGCCCAACTTGAAACTTGGTTTGATAGGCATTGTCTCAGCATCCCAGGTATGGAATTGGGCCGAAAGATATGGATAACACTAAACAGGATTTGTACCAGCCATGGAAGATGTGCAAGCTTTCTGTAGAAGTGGGGAAAAATTTCCTCACTGGAGTGTGACTGTGAGCATCTGAATCAATTAATCCACCATATTTCCACTGAGTGCAGTCTTCATGCATATACGGGTCAAAGAAACATCTTCCTGGAGGTGACAACACCTGCTGTAGATCAGAGAACTTATAAGTGTTTTGCTCATTGAAAGTGTAATTGTCTTTTGTTTTACTCCAACTGTTTGTCACTTACTTTTTACATACTTATATTGATTTTTGTGTACATGCACCTTTATAACTGCTGTAGATTGCCATATGCTAAATAAATAATAAATATGGAATAAGAGAGGAAATTAGTCCAAACATTAAACTAGTCATATACAAGACAGTGTTCAAACCAATTTTAACTTATGTATCTTAGAGCTGAGTTAGAAATAAAATACTTCATCAAAGACTGGAGGGTACAAATATGAGAGTTTGAGAAAGATTAGGGGTGGACAGATAGCATCAGTGATAGTATTGTATTAAAAATGAGGATATTATGATTGAATTTGATATTGTTAACATTCGGGAATGTGTTAACGGAGCTAATCTTGGATGATATGGTCACTTAAACAGAATGGGGGGCGGGTAAGGAAAACAAGTGTTCTTTGTTAGGATGGCAGGAAATAAGACCAAGAAGAAGAAGAAGACCAAGCCCTTGGTGGAATGATGCAGTAAAAAGTATCTTAGAAGACAAAAATATAAGATCTGATAGTATGCCATCTAATAGAATGTGAATCTTGACAAATAAACAGGCTAATTTTGAGAAAAATCTATTCAGAAAGTTAATGATTGTAACTTTTTCATGTACTACTATCATAATATCCTGTGCTTACCCCCCCCTCCCCACATATATGTTAGGAATAAATATGATGATGATATAATATTAGGCAGATTTTTCTTTTTATTAATTCTCTTATTTTGACAAGTATAAGTGATTCTTTGAAAGCATTGATAAACTGATAGTAATTTATGTTGAGAGCAAGTGATACAAATATTGGATTGAGAAGTGTACCATCACTTAAGCATAAAATTACAAAACCAGAACCATTTGAGTATGATGTGGAACCAGAAAGGATATCTTAAAAATATTGCATTATTTTTCTCCCAAAACATTTGTCAGTTCTTGCTGATTAAACAAATTCTAAAATATCTGTTATAGGCTTTGTGTTTGGAAGAGAAATAGCAAATCAATAAGTTCACTTTAGTGTTCTAGAAACTAGCTAGTTTAATCAGTCTTGCCATCTAATAGAATGTGAATACCCAGGAAGTATGTACCACTCCATTATAAATCTCTCAGAAATTTTTGCTATTGAAATTAGTCACTTGTCACTAGTGATTATTTCTAGCAGGCCAAAAGGAATGGATTTAAAGGCAAAATGCATTACTTATGAGATCCTGGTTACGAGGTGGTATCAAAAAATTTCGAGACTAGCTCTGTTTACGAGAAATTACTTTATTTATCTACGTTTACACACAATCATCTTCAAAATAGTTCCCCTACATGGAAATACAGGTCTCCCAACATTCCTGCCACTCGTGGAATGTGTCCTGGAAGTCTTCTTTTCGAAGTGTGTTGAGCACCTTCTGCGATTTGCGCTGGATCTCCACAGTGGTGTCAAAACGGCGACCTTTGAGTTGGATCATCATCTTTGGGAAGAGGGCAAAGTCCACAGGAGCCAAATCTGGTGAGTAGGGCGGGTGCGTAAGTGAAATCATATTGTTTTTGGCTAGAAACTCGCATGTGAGGAGAGCTCGGTGACAGGGTGCATTGTTGTCGTGGAGCATCCAGTTTTTCGTGCGCCACAGATCGGTCACTTTCGCCGAATGTCCTGCCTCAGACATCTTAAAACCTGGCAGTAGAACTTGCTATTGATGGTCTGTCCCCTGGGAACGAATTCTCGATGCACAATGCTGAAAATGTCGAAAAATACGATGAGCATGCACTTGGTCGAGATGCGGACCTGCCTTGCCTTTTTCGGTCATGGAGATGATGGGTTCTTCCACTGTGAAGGCTGTTGCTTCGTCTCAGGGTCATACCCGTATACCCAAGTTTCTTCACTGGTAATGATCCTTGACATGAAGGACGGGTCATCCACGGCACACTGATGGAGTTTTTGGCAGACTTCGGTGCGGTGTTCCTTCTGCTCCTAAGTCAGCAGCCTGGGGACACATTTGGTAGCAGCATGGTGCATGTTCAAATCACACGTGAGGATTGCCTGGACTGTTCCATATGACACACTGACAATGGCAGCAATGTTGTGGAGTGTTCTCCAACGATCCTCATGTACAAGTTGCCGAATGGTTTGACATTTTCGGGTTTGAGCTCGTTGAAGGTCTTCCAGTGATGTTCTTCCACTCTTGAAGCACGCTTGCCACTCAAAACACCTTGAACGACTCATTGTGGCATCACCGTAAACTTGCCGAATCATGTCAAACATCTCTGTTGCAGATTTGCCCAGTTTCACACAGAATTTCATGTTCGCTCTTTGTTCTAACTTGCTGTTCATGATGAAAATCGCAGATGTGGTAACACACGTGGTCAGAATAGCACCAGTTGCACAGCTTCCAATGTACACAGGATGATGTCTTTTAGCACACTGACTTATGAAGATCGGTGCTCCCTGTGATTGTGCGTGCAGCCTTGTACTGCCATCTGTTGGCATGTTACAAAACTAGTCTTGAAACTTTTTGATACCACCTCATATGTGCAATAAATGTGCATGAGTATGCTTATGTATTTACAGAAAGTATGAATAACATGCCAAACCATACAAATGATGCATTTTTCTATACTGCTGCTTATGCATATTGAGACATCACTAATTTTGCAAATGGGCATTGCCCGGAGGGGCTGGGGGGGGGAAGAGAGAGAGAGAGAGAGAGAGAGAGAAGCAGTTTATACTGAATGGCTTGAATCCCTGGCATTTTGGAACTGTTTAGACAGTACTAAGTGTTCATAACTCACATTGAATTCTGTGTACACTTTGTACTGCTATTCTGATAGACAAGTGGGTGGTTGTAGTGGACAGCTGGAAAATGCTTGTGCCCTAAGGCTATGAAGTCAGTGTATTGTATATGTAAAAACTGTGTGTATTCTTCTGGCTGGTTTGCCTGTTTTGCAGAATGAAAAACCCAATTACAGGCAATTCCTCTGACTTAGTGATATCTTCATTCTGGTTCGAGATACCAGATTATATAGAGGATCATCACTTAGTTGTAAGTAGGATAAAAATGAATATCACATTGAAAAGAATAATATGTAAGAAAGTTTTAAAAAGAATTCAAGTTGAACAGCTTTTACAGGTAAACTGTAGATGCAACTATCCAAACAGTATTCAGGAAAAAACAAATAGTTTGAAACAGAAACCAAACTTTGGAATCTCAGTGGCAGACTGTGAAGAAAACATTGATTGATTCAATGAAGGCAGTATGTGGTGAATAATAAGTGTCAAAAATATTTACAGTAAGAAAACTTTAGCTCCACAGTCACATAAAGTCAAAATTATTAAATTGATGTGTAAAGCTTGTAGATGCTTATGAAATGGATTCATTTATCTATCTATGTTTTAATGCCATTAAAGAACACAAAAACAAATAATAACATATTCATTGCATAGCTACTTGTTTATTAAACAAAAGACACAATTTAATAATGAACAAATATATATAATTCACAAAAATAAAATAAAATAAAGAAAATAGTAAGAAAAGAAATTATATTTTGAAGAACAGTAATATTAAAGGAAAATTTTAACAGGACAACTTTTAGAGTTCTGCTTTCATAATAGCTCTTTTCATGCATAACTCTTAATAAGTTATTTTTTTGTTCTCAATTGCTAGTTCAGTTGCTGCACAATTGACACTGTTTAATATTTAACAGGATTTTAATATTTAATAAGATACATTGCTGTATGCACACAACTAATAGTATTGTTTCTGTCATTTTGGTTTGTTTTCTTTTTCTCAACAAGTTGGGTCATGTGACTATGTGAAAAATGGTTATAAAAGAGCAACATTTATGTGTTACACTTTTATAACCAAAATACAAACACTCATATTGTCTGAAAAATTATTACTCCAACACATTATAAAGACAAGAGTTTATCTCCATAATGTGCCGGAGACAAACTTTACTGTAACTTTTATATAATGAATGGTGATCACCATGTAAATAATGAAAGAAAGAAATCTCTACTGCAGTTACATTTGATTCATCTACAGCAGTCTTCCTCAATCTTTTTACCCTGGAGGAACCCTTGAAATAATTTTCAGGTTTCAGGGATTACCTGCATAAAAATTATATTTTATATATATACAGGGTGTTCGGGATAAATTTGACATATTTATAATTAATTATATTTTTCCGTAAGTTACATGTATTAACACACACTTCTCTTCATTTAAAAGTTTGGACCCTTCTTCATTCATATACAAGATGTCAGAAAGGATGGATAGCTGGAACCCACCTGAATCATGGAAGAGAATAACTTGTATCATGATGATTCGTGCCCGCCATCAAAATAAGGATATTACGACTGCTGCCCAATGCTCCCTGAATACAGTAAAAACAATCAGGCATGAACTAGAGACTTGCAATGGTGACTACGAGGATGTAACAAGAAGAAAGATCCCTAGCAGACGATCTGATTGCGTTCGTACAGCAGAATTCCTCGCAAATCTGCAGGAACAGGTGTTGAAGAACCCTGGCATTGGAATTCGGGCTTTGTTCGTGGAGTTGCTAACTGTAGTCAAGCCCTGGATAACAAGGGTAGCCAATGGTAGGCCGTATGTATGGCAGCAGGATTCGGCCCCTTGCCACACCTCTGGGAAAAGTCAAAAATGGTTGTCTGAAAATTTCTACGACTTCACCAGTCCAAATGTTTGGCCTCCAAACTCCCCAGACCTTAACCCCATGGATTATTTTGTATGGGGCGCAGTTGAAAAAGACACCAATCGCACTTCCAGTAATACAAAAGCCCAGTTAATGGATAAAATTAAAACAGTTTTTGCGGCCCTTCCCAGGGAGACTGTAGCATCAGCTTGTTCGAGGTTCCGAAGCAGAATTGAAGCTGTGATCGATGCTAATGGTGGTTATTTTGAGTAAATCTTGTTGATAGTATTGTAATTAACTCTGCCTGTAATGTTTTTTTGTCAATTCATTAAATTTAATAGATACAAAGAAGATTTTCTTTTTCCTTACGAAACTGTCAAATTTATCCCGAACACCCTGTATATATATATATATATATATATATATATATATATATATATATATATATATATACATATATATACATATATATACATATATATATATATATATATATGACTCAACATGGGAGACCCACATTAACATTTATACACACAAAACACATCATACCTATCCTTAAACTCATTCACTGTCAGGACACTCGCAACTAATTCTGGTAACATTCCACTTATTCACCACTCTCCATGCAAAAAATCTGGTCTGCACATCTTACTAACTTACTTACACTCATACACAACTTCCATGGATGACCCCTGGCTCTATTTGTCATACATTGAAAAATTTCCTTTGCATCACTTTTATAAAACTCCTTTAATATCTTATAAGTTTTCTAGAATCTGTCTATTAACCAAACTTTGCAATCCACACACCTTAAACCTATCCTCATAAGGAGCATTCCACAGACCTGTCTCGAGCTTAGTCACTCATCTCTGAATCCTCTCTACCACCTCCTGATTCCCAAGAAATTCAGGTGACTAAAGCTGTGCACAGTAGTCAAGATGTGGCCAAATCATAGCCTTATAAAGAGGGATAATAATTTCCCTATCTTTACTTCAACATCCAAGTAATCCTTGAAGCTGTTTCACTAACTTTTGTAATATGCCCTCTGAACTTCAACTCTCTGTCCGCCATTATCTCCACATTTCTAGCCTTATCAATTTCCTGCAATCCAGTACTTAATGTGATACACAGTATGTTACCTTTTTAACCCAAAGCGTATAACATTACTTTGCAACATTAAATTGACAATCATTATCCTTTGCCCAAATGCCAATTTAATCAAATCATCCTGCAGGATATCTACATCACCTTTATCAATTATTGTCCTCTGCAGTTTCACATCATCAGCAAACAACTGAATATCTCCCCTTAAATTTTTCCCTATATCATTGATATATAAATTAAAGAGTAGTGGCCCTAGTACAGAACCCTGAGGTACTCCACTAGTTGCGTGCATTCTCTTAGATTCTGCTCCACCATATACTACTATCCGGTGTCTGTCTGTCTGTCAGTCATCCACCTATGCATGCTATAAGCATCATATCCATTTCCATTTGCTCCAACTTTTGTGATAGTTTTCCATGTAGTATTCTGTCAAATGCTTTTGCAAAGTCAAGCAGTACCTTGGTGTAGCCATTTCCTTTATCAAAGTCCACTGTCACTTTGTTATAAAATGTCAATAAATATCAGGCAGGACCTACCCTTTATAAAGCCATGCACTCCAGTGTAGAGTATCATATCCCTATCCACCTACTATTGGATTTTACCTTTAACCAACTTTTCCAATACTTGGACAACCATTCCTAATATATTAATGAAACTATCTTACCCTCTTTGCACTCCCTTGGAACCTTGCCAGAGCTGAGACTTAAATTGAAGAACTTTCTTAAAGGGGAACCAGGACACACATTACCAATAAGAAAAGAAGACTGTAAATGACACATCAGATTTCTTAATAATGGAAAATGAGTCCTTTAAACTGGCCACAGAATTTGAGTGGAAAGGCAGACTTTCCATCATACCAAAACATAAATTAAAACAGAAATTTGGTGAAGCCTGTGAAACAGTAATCCCTAACCCTAACAACAATAAGCCCCATGGATATGGATAGCTTACCCAAATAACATCAAGTGACAAGGATAATAAAATATCAGGACTGCAGTACCCAATAATTCCAAAAAACCAAGCATAGAATAACCAGATAATGGATACAGAAACCACCATGAATAAATTGTAGGAAGTATTTGTTACAAAGTAAATTATAGTGGTCAAGAAATAATATTCTTGGTTCAGTCTGTTATCCAAGCTTAAGCAAAATCTTCACCGCTAAGTTACTTGTATATAGAGACTATTGACTTCACATCAATTGCCTCAGTATCCTATAATGCAGCACACATCCTTTTGGATGTGTATCTTTTTATGCATTATGGGAATGATTATTATTCACAGTGGTAGGTGGCAGCTTTCAAACTCTATCGAAGTCTTATCAGCAGCAGATAGATCCAGAAAAATGCAGAGGATAAATCAATGCAGAAAGTCATGTATTTTCCATATACAAGCAATAAAATAGTGTTTCACCATACTGTTAAAATACTCTGTATCAGAGATGTTTCAGAAAATTTTTTTGCTTGTTTAAAAAAAGTAAATTATAATAGGCACGAAATTACAATCTTGTTTTAATCCTTTACCCAAATGTAAGCAACCATAGTTTGTGAAGGAAGTATTATCATTCATATTTGAAATTATGGATTCTACAACCACGTTAAAATAACTCTTTTTATTATCCCGATGTTTCGATCTTCATATCAAGATCATCATCTGGAGCATACATAAATATACAAGACAAGCTGCATTACATTTCAAACCGTAAGCTAGAGAAACAATGATTTGATCACATGCTACTCAGTGGCATGACCTCTAGTAGGGAAAAAAAAACAAAAAAAAAAACAAGTTAGATTTAATTTATGATTACATGAATAAACATTTATAAATTATAAGTTACAAAGTAAATTATAATTTACTTTGTAACCAAGCAATAAAACTTTTTACAACTATTTCTTATCCAGAGTATTTTATAATATGATGATACACCATTTTCCTACTTCTATATGAAAATACATGTCTGAATATACTTAATCTCCGTATATTCCTGGGTTCTAGCACCCCTTCCCCCACTGTGGTTTTCTGTTGAGGATGTCTTTTGATCAGGACCCTTTGGTGTGTGTGTGTGTGTGCGCGCTTGCCTTAGGAGATGAGTGGCTCTGCTTGGTGGTAAGTTTTTTCTGCTTGTCACTAAGTGGCACCACTACTGGGTATTTGGGACTATCACCACTACTGGGTATCTTGATGAGTTTAGTGATCTTGTGGTTGATTATGACAGGAAGTTAAATTTTAGAGGCCACACTGAATATAGAACAAAGAAATTGTTCTTCAACATTATATAAGGCTCTGATAAGACAACATCTTGACTTCTCTGGACTGATATTATCATCTGGTTTCACAGGAGAATGAGATGTTGAAAAGATTACTTGTCAGGTAACCAACATAATATCTTGCCTATGGAGTTATGCATAAGAGGATGGACTGAAGGAAAATGTGGTCTTCAGAGTTTGAATAGGTGGATGAAAGGAATGATATCATAGAATGTACAAGTTGGTAAGAGGAATCTTACAGTATAGATACAGGGGAAATTTTGCAGTTCATGGCAACTTAGGAGAAAACTTGGGACTATCCCTGGAAGCTGAATTGTCTCATGGCATGTGGTTAGTTAGTGAATGGAAGAAAGTGGCAGTTGGTGTTGAGTGCTTCAGTAAATGTTATCACGGAGGGAGGTATGATAAGTATTTAGGTGGTGTGTGACCTTCAAAGGATACACCCTTAATGAATTCCTGATACTTCACCCTGTCTCCTCTTCATGATATACTGCAGCTTTTCCCTAACTTTTTTTAGTCATGGAACATTTTTCATCTCACAATATATTTATGGAACATTTACAAGGGTGGTCTGAAAAGTTCTCGGCCTAACAATGAAAAAACGAATTTATGATGTCAAAATTATTTTTATTTTTCTACATAATCTTCCTTAAGACTAATATATTTATTCCAGCGATGCTCCTGCACCATTATTCTGTCCCTACAGTGGTGGTTCTCAGTAAGATCTGCAAAATACCCCTTTACAGCCTGCAATCACCTATTGATTCAAAGATTCTGACCAAAAGCTGAGGAAGAGTTTGTTTTGGGAAGAGATAGAAGTCAGAGGGAGCCAAATCAGGGGAACACGGTGGATGGTCCAGCAATTCATAGTGCAGATCCCTTAATTTTCTCATTGGCAAAACACCTTTATGGGCAGGTGCATTGTCATGATGAAAGATGGTTTTTTCCTTTGCAAACTGGTGAATTTTTTTGTCTAGTCTGTTTAAAAGATTGGAATAATATTCCCTGGTTATTGTTTTACCCTTTTCAACATAATTAATAAACAAAATGCCTTTAGCATCCTAAAACACCAATACCATGACCTTTCCTGCTGATGGAACCGATTTTGCTTTCTTTGGTACTGAACAACCGTCTTCTGTCCACTGTTTTCACTGCTGTTTCGATTCTGGTGTGTAATGGTGAATCCAAGTCTCATCCATAGTAATAAATTGATGCACAAAATCAGTTTTATTCCTGTTAAAATGCTCCAAGCACTGTTCAGAGATTTTCATGCGAGTGCGTTTTTGATCTGCTATGAGCAAGTGCAGCACCTATCTTACACAAAGCTTTTTCATTTGCAATTCTTCATGCAAAATGTATCCTACATGTTCTTTTGAAATGCCTATAGTCTCAGCAATTTCATGCACTTTGACTTGCCGGTCATCCAATACCATATTATGCACTGGATCAGTGATTTCTAGTGTTGTTACCCTTTTTGGACGTCCTTCACGTGGATCATCTTTAAGGCTGGTACGGCCACATTTAAACTCGGCAGCCCATTTCTTAATTGTTGAAAAAAGGAGAAGAATGTTTGTAATCTTTTGTGAACTTTGAATGAATTTCTTTTGGCATTCAACCTTCTTTTACAAAGAATTTTATAACTGCACGATACTCAATTTTATCCATTTCAAGGGATACAGACAGCACTTTTGCTTCAGACAGCTGTATAAACAAACTACTTGATAGAATGACTTGCAATTTCACATGGATGCTTATGACAGATGTATCAACTTAGAAAAAAAAATCTTGCCAATAGTGTTGCCATCTATGGTTGAGGCTGAGAACATTTCAGACCACCCTCGTATATTCACTATAGAATACATTTATTTTTATAGGACACTTATATTCACTACAGAACACATTTATATTTATGGAGCACTTATAATTAATGCTCAAATGCATTTATTTTTGAAAGCAGAAATAATAATATACATGTATAAATGATAAAATTAAAATTAAATTTAATTAAAATTAAAATTTTACATAAGAAAAGTTATATCCATACATACATACATACCAAAACAATACAAATTAAAAGGAAAAAATAATTGCATTTTAATGAGATTGGTGTTTCTGAGTTTTTGAATTATAAATAGGTATTACCTATTATACATGGGTAATATTAAGTATAATATTAATATTTTATTATTTTAATAGTTCAATATTAATGGTATATTCTGGTAATTGGACCACATTTTTTTAATAAGCTATATAAAACACAATGAATTAATAAAAGATCCGACAAGTTTCGTAAGTCGTTTGACTTACATCTTCAGGGGTGAAAGGTAACTGAAAGTTAAAACAACAAAAAAGAGATTAACAATTCATACCGGTAATTGGACCACGTTTTTTTAATAATTCATTAATTTTTATTAATTCATTGTGTTTTATATAGCTTATTAAAAAAAAATGTGGTCCAATTACCAATATGAACTGTTAATCTCTTTTTTGTTGTTTTAACTTTCAGTTACCTTTTATCCATGAAGATGTAAGTCAAACGACTTACGAACTTTGTCGGGTCTTTTATTAATTCATTGTGTTTTATATAGCTTATTAAAAAAATGTGGTCCAGTTACCGGAATATACCATGTGAACTTCTAAACCACAGAAACCTCTCATTACAGATAATATAATGTTAATAGATAATATTTAGATATAATGCTTTCCAACATTATACCTAATAATATTTTATTTTTTTAATTAATAATTACAAATTTTCATGGAACACTTGTTCACATTTCACAGAATATTAGCATTCTGCAGAACACAGTTTGGGAAACACTGGTATAATGTATGTTTCCACACAAGTAGCAGATTTATTCTTTCCAGAAACTCAAATTTTCAAAACCACACAGCCAGTTTATTTAACTGTCTGAAGAATACATTCCATTGATAGACATCGACCTGTGGAGATAGGTGTAACTATCTTTTCCTAGCATAATTTAATTTATCACAGCCAAATTACTTGGCCATAACAGGCTGTTGGGCTTAATGCATTATTTGAAGATGTGATTTGAAGATATATGTACTGGAGTTTCATTTAGAAATTATTTCTCTTTCTTCTTCTTTTTTTTGTACTGTATATTTCTAATTACTATCCCTTATCTGAGCTGAGCTTTGGTTTTCCAACAAATGTAACAAAACAGTCCAGGCTAAAAATGCAGCATTTGTTCAGGTTGCTCAAGTTCTTGCTTCCTGCTTCAATGGCAGTTGAGCTTCTGGTCCCTTGCCAAGGTTGTTGGGCAAAACTTCTGCCCTACTATGTTTCCACTTTCCCCTCATCCCAATGGAACAGTAGTAACATCACGTAAAGATGAGGCAGACCTTTTGGCATCAGTCCTCCAACTCTTGTTTAGTCAACCAAGGTCAAGGCATATCATCTTACTATACCACAAGCTGCCCACAACATGTTTTCTGTAATCTTTCATCAGTAGGATAATTTCTCTGGCCCAGTTAGTGTCCCTCTCCCTCTAGTTGTAATAAGAGTTTGTGCTCCAGACTAATGCCCATCCTATGGCCTTTACAAGCTGACATACTCATCTGACATGTTGGATGATCCTACCTCCAATCTGATTTTTCCATCAATGTGCTGGCATATCCTGAGGTTCTGTGCTTTCATCTACATGCTTTCTCTTTATACATCAATGATCTTCTCTTACTAATGTCCAATCCTATTCGATTTGCTGATGATAGTGCACTCCATTCCTTTGTGTCATTTATAAAACCTCAGACAACTCAAACCTCAAGATCATCTATGGCCAGTGCCTTAGACATTAATCATCTAGCCATTTTGATAATATTTTTTTGATCACATTTGATAACATTCTGCTCACCATTCAAAATCTGCCCCCACCAGGTTGGCTTTTACGTCTAACCTATTCTAGAATAAATATGTTATGCCCAAAGAGTAGTAAAGCAAATCCACCCAATCTTAGAATGTTATTCTCATATTTGGGATGAAAAACCACTTTGGAATGTTGAACATATCCAGAAGAGATGCTGGTCCACTGCAGTGGCCATCACCATTTCACCATTTTTTCCCTCTCTCCTCTAATCATGTGAACTTGGGCAGCTGCTGGTCAACAACCATATATTCATCTTCAAGCTTGTTGAACCAACTTCTCATTCTCTTCCATATACTTCTGTCCTAAAGGATAGAGCAGTCTTCTCCATACTCTTTTCAACAATGAATATAACCCAACTCTTCAAGAAACTTATTACAGATTCCTTTCTTCTCTCTAATCACTTAGCCACACATGGCACCATTAAGACTTATAACATAATGGGTGCCATGTGTGTGGAAACATTAAAAAAAGAATTAAAAAGAAGGCAGGAGTTATGTTATGCTGAAAACTTTGTCCTTCATTTTGTTCATTTATTAGAAAGATACAGTAATAATGTGTTGCATAAGTGTTTATATATTAAAAAATATGAATTAATAACTTGCTTTTAAAATTAAAGATAGCTAATTATTTTATAATTCTCTTGAGACAGTTTACCACCAACAGCTAGAAGGAATATCAAAAGATTACTAAAATGATTATATTTTGTGGCATATATTCTATGATAATGTTATAGTAATGGCTCTGTCAAAATCAAGAAAGTTGTAATAAATATTTTTAAGTGGTGTCACTTATATTGCTTTTTAGAAGGAAATTGGAATTAGATGAAATTTAATTCATTCATATATAGAGAGAGGTTCATAAATTAATGTTTATGAAAATTGCTTTTCCCGATCATATATGTGTTTCTGTTGGTTTTTCTTCAGCTTATCAGCTGGACCCATATACAGATGTTAGTCGATCAAGAAAGAGATGTTAGAATACATACCAGCTTATTACATATACTAAACATACAGGATGGAGATGAAGGAAGATATCAGTGCATTGTTTTAAATCAATTTGGAGCAGTGTACTCGACTCGAGCACTTATAACTGTACATGGTAATTTTAACTTCTTTTAATATCTGGCTCCTTTAAATTTATATAATACTATATCAGAAGCATGCATATATATATTCAAGATACCACGTAATTTTATATAAATCTGGTTTTTAATCCTATTTCCGAAGTAAGCAAACAGACAAGTAAGTCAAGTTTGTTCCTGCACGTAGTGCAAATCTGAGGCAACTCGTGGTAGTGCTAGTCTGAGGCAACTTGTGATAAAGGTGGATTAAGCTCTGATCACTTCCCTTAATATAAAGCACATCCCCTTGTGGAGATGTATGATGCTATGCATTAAAGACAATGGTCACTACCCATACTGGTTTTGACCTTTATTGAGGTCTCATCAATGGGAGACAGACCTAACAATGCTAAGGTTGAAGTAATGCAGAGCTTATGAATTTTACTTACACTAGTTACCACAAGGTGCTTTGACCTTATTAAATAAAATCTCAGGATGAGAGATAGATGTAGAAAGTTTTTTAACTTGGGTATATTATGTATTCAAGATACCAAGTAATTTTATATAAACTTGGTTTTTAATCCTATTTCCCAAGTAAGCAAACAGATAAGTAAGTCAAGTTTGCGCCTGCACATAGTGCACAAGTTGCCTCAGACTTGCACTACGTACAGGCACAAACTTGACTTACTTATCTGTTTGCTTACTTGGGAAATAGGATTAAAAACCAAGTTTATATAAAATTACCTGGTATCTTGAATACATAATAAACCCAAGTTAAAAAATTTTCTACACACACACACACACACACACACACACACATATATATATATATATATATATATATATATATTACACTGCTAGTGTGTACCAGACAGTAGTTGCTTAGTTAAATTATTATTATTAGCTAGGCCTCCATGGAGTCAAAAGACTCATCGTGGGAGGTCGTTTTTAGGAAACACAAAGTTTATCATACCACTCATTGACCATTCCTGCTCTCACCACACAAAGAAACCACTCGTCGCCCTCATGCTCATAGCTTCCTTTCGTAACGTTCAGGGATGGAAGTTATGAAAGGAAGTATCATTGCCCTTATCATTGCTCCTTCCTGCCATTTCATCAAGTGAAAAACTCCCCTATGTCTACCCTGTAACTGTCTCTCAACAGTTTAAAAGCCTTGATCACATCACCTCTCCTTCTTCTATCCACCAAACTCTGCAGTCCACATTCCCTCAGTTGATCCTCGTAACTGACATTGCATAGTCCTGAAACTATCTTTGTTATTCGCCTCTGTATCCTTTCCACAGTTAATTTATCCCCTTCAAATCCTGAAGACCAAATCTGAGAACAATAGTTAAGGTGTGGTCTGATCATGGTCTTATACAAAGGAATAACTCTTTTATCTCTGCAGGTCATCGTTCTTCTCAGTATTGCAACAATCCTCTGGGTTACCTTCATCACATTTGCAATATGCTCCCTGAACTTCAGTTTTCTATCGATCATCACCCCCAGATCTCGTCTCCCCTGCTTCCTCCAGTATAGCTCCTCCAATCGAGTATGCATCCTCATCGATGGATCCCAAACTTCCAGACTTGACATTTTGCTGCATTAAACTGAAACCCCCCTTCATTTGCCCATCTGTCTAGTTTATTCAAATCCTCTTGCAGGGCTGCCACATCTGCACTATTACTGATAACCCATCCCAGCTTCACATCATCCCCCAAACAACTGAATATCCCCTTGCAATCCATTGACAATGTCATTGATATAAAGGTTGAACAATACAGGTCCCAGTACTGAGTCATGTGGAACCCCACTTGTAACCTTCTGCTTCCTTGATATTGCCCCAGCATACACAACTCTCTGTGATATCTATCAGACAGCCAATCCTGAATCCATTTGACTAACCCAACATTTAAGCCCATGTGCTGCAATTTAAATATCAGCTTATCATGTGGCACCCTGTCAAACACCTTTGCAAAATCCAAAAAAAATGGCAGTATATGCCTTTTCCTCATCAGCTGCTCTTGTCACTTTATTATAAAAGGCAATCATATTACTAAAGCAAGAGCACCCCTTAACAAATCCATGTTGATTCTCACAGATAACATTACCCCCATCTGCCCAATGCTGTATATAGTTTCTCACTAATTTCTCCAAGACCTTAACAACTACTGGTGACACACAAACTGGCCTATAATTAGACACTGCCAGTCTGCTACCGCCCTTGTGCAGCTGCACTATCTTACCTTCCTTCCATTCCTTGGGTACCTTTCCCATAGCCAGACTTTTATTGAAGAGCCAGGTCAACGGAGTTGTCAGTTCTTTGGCACATTCTTCCAAAACCCATGGTGAGTCCCACAGCTTTACTGGTATCCAGAGTACTCAGTATTTGGAACACACTCTCCTCTTGCACCTCTAAACCCTGAACCTGCCCTATCCCTCTAGTATTAAAACCTTCTTCTCCAGGATGAAATATTCCATTAAAGTGCTCATTGAACAACTCCACTATGTCCTCTGCATCAGTCACTCTATTCCCATTTTTATCCCCCAGTGGCATTCTTCCACAATCATTTCTCCTACTACTGGCCACACAGCTAAAAAATTCCTTAGGATTTTCTTTGGATCTTAGTGCCAATCTCCTCTCATATTCCAGTTTTGCCTTCCTCACCATGCTGGTCACTCTCCTGGCCTGCATTTATATTCTTCGTGTATCTGCCATCCACTCCTCTCCTTATATCTCTTACATAATCTCTTTTTCACTGCAGTTCCTGTTTGATATTGTTTGTCATCCACTTTACACCAAATTGTGTCCGCTTCTTCACTCGTGGAATACAGCTTACTATTGCTGCTAACAAATATTCCTTCACAATTTTCCAAGCACTAATGATATCCTGGCCTTCCAATTCTGCCCTCCATGGAACTGTCCCTAGTTGGAAATGAGTATTATACATTTAATAAACACAGTGTTGTTAGGTTTCTTACTTTGTTATTTTATTTTTTTAAATAATGAAATATTTTATGTTTTTATTATTAATATTATTATTTTTTTTGCTTGAAATAAAATTTGAAAAACAGGTTTCAGAATGCTGAGTTTGAAAGGTTTGCAAGTTCTTATTCCAAATTTTTAACCCCAGGTGATTTTTAAAAACAAAGCCAGTGTTTTCCTTTGAAATAAACCAAAACTTTTTAAATACTGAAAAAATTCTTCTCCCTCCTTTTTTTTTAAATTTTTTTTGCAACTAAATAGTTGTACTGCTCATATAAAGAAATTCTCTATACTACTGTATTTTTTGCCTATATCAGCTGTCTCACGTCCTCTTTATTATTACTGTTATTATACGAGACCTCCAAGGAGGCAAGGACTCATCGAAGGAGGCCATAGATCACCCACCAGTTGTCATACCTTCTTTTAAACTCCTTCACACTGGATGCGCTCACTACCTCGATAGGCAAACTGTTCCATTCACTGCTTTGTGATAGAAAAATCTAGCTATCACCCTTTTTTAACAGCACACAAACTTAACTTCCATGGATGCCTTTTTGTTTTTGCCTCACTTTCTATATAACAAAAAAATTTCATTAGTCAACCTATAAACCCTTTCAGAAGTTTATACATCCCTATCATATCATCCCCTCTTTCTTCTATTTACCATTACCTGCAGTCTGTATACTCTCAATCTGTCCTTATAATCTATATTCCACAATCCCAATATTATCTTTGTAACTCATTCTACAGCTTCTTTATCCCCTTGGAACCCAGGAGATCAAATCTGTACATAGCAGTCCAGGTTCCTACCTTATCCTTCATTTCGGTGTTCATTTACTATTTATGCTATATGACCTTTAAACTTCAACTTTAAACTTCAACTTATCCACCATAACTTCCAGATCCCTAGCTTCATTGGTTTCTTGTAACATAATCTCATCAATATAACATGACATTGGAAATTTCATCATGTGCATTCCAACATTGAATTAACAGTCATTTGCCCATGTTCCAACTTATTCAAAGCATTCTGTAAATGCTTAATATCAGTAGCATCCCTTATTGCCCTTCCTGTCTTTAATCATCAGTGCACAGTTGAAATCTGCCATCAGGTCCTTCCCAATATCATTAATGTATATATTGAACAACATTGGTTCAAGAACTAATCCCTGGGGTACACCACTGGTCACCTGAAATCTGGTAGGACTCCCCGCCCTTATACAGATCACTTTCTGATATCTGTCCCATCAGCCAACCACTTATAGCACAATAGATTATCTAATTCAGCTGTAATATAAAATATGAGCAAACAAATAAAACATGAACTCATAACTATTCTGCCTTAAACTCATTGTTCATGCACCCATAATTTTTGTCTTTGGACAGTGACTTTTGGCTCACTTGTAATTCATTCCACCTTATAATAATTTAATGTAACACCCAAATATAGAAATTTTCCTAATTATTTTTCAGCTTGAAAATTTTTTCAGTTCGTTCAGTATTCAAACAGGAAATAAGACAATTTCTTGTTATGTTTCATGAACAGTTATAAGCAAAAACAATCCTTCCCTACCCACTGTTCACTATATTAATTACTTGCAAAGAACTGTGGTTTCCTTTTACTTTTCGTTAGTCCTATACTTTTCAATGTGTGAATTCCTACAGACCATCATTTTTTGTAAATGCTATCAGAATAGTTTTTAACTGTGCGTTCATCTGCAGATATGTTTAGAATTTTTGTAATAGTGACAGCTTTGTTTGTAGGAACACTATGATAAAATAAAAATAATAAAAAATGAATGCCACGAATATATTATTCTGGGATTGTTATTGCAAATTCTTGCTTTGAATGCGGAGAACCGACCAGGGCTTCTGACCTAATGTCCAATCCTCACCTTCTCGTGGTGAGGTATCTACTTCGATACTGAACGAACGAGGATGGGCTGGCAATTTGGGATTTAGCCGACCAAATTGTATTCTTATTTGTTAATCCAAAATTAAAAATGATGGTACGACATGACAAATTTCATGCCAGCTGGGGCGTCGCCGGTCAAACAAGGCCCCCGCTGTTTTCGCCAGGGAACCAGGTCGAACAGCAAAAAGTCAGCTACTGGAACAAATCTGAAAACAAACCCCAACTCAATATCACCAGAGTTAAAAACCAGTATTATCAACGTAAGAAGCCTGGATAGCAAAGAAATGGAGCTAGCTGAGGAATTAGATAAGTACCAGATCGACATAATCGGTGTCACTGAAACAAAAAAGACCAAAACTGGTGAGATCTTTCTGAGCAATAAATACAAAATGTTATATTCAGGCAATGACAATCAAGGAAAAGAAGGAGTAGCCATAGTATTCAACACAAAATACGAGGCTAATCTTCTTGAATGGCAGTCAGTCTCAAGTAGAGTAATGTGGACAAATATGAGAATGGGGAACTGGACAATGAGACTTATTTGTGCCTATGGTCCCACAGAAGGTTCTACTAAGGTAGAAGTGGAGGAATTTTTTGAGGCTTTAGAAAAAGCCACTGACACAATGAAAAAGGAAAAGTGTGTCCTTGGTGGGGATCTAAATAGCAAAGTAGGAAATGATTGTGAGACATGCAAAAATATTTTGGGAAAATTTGGAGAAAAGAGCAAAGCTAATAATAATGGCAAATATCTGTTGGATTTCTGCTCAGGACATGGACTGGTTATTACTAACACCATGTTCCAACATAAAAATGTGCACAAATTCACATGGAGAGAAGAGGCTAGGAATAAGAAAAGTCTCATTGACTATGTTATTGTTGATAGTGATGTTTGCAGGACACCAGAGTGTACAGAGGATTTGAAATTGGAAGTGATCACTATCTAGTCTTGAGCAAGATAAAATTGAATTTCATATCGAAAAGAATAACATTTAAGAAAGTTTTAAAGCGAATAAAAGTTGAGCAGCTCTCAGATGTGAACTGTAGACTAAAATACACAAAGATTATTGAAGAAAAAATGAAAGAGTTTGAGAACAGGAATCAAACCTTGGAGATTCAGTGGCATACTCTGAAGAAAACATTGATTGATTCTGCCAGAGAGGCATGTGGTGAGGTTGTCTGTAAGGATAAAAAAATCAGAACTCCCTGGTGGACACAGGAAGTTAAAGAGGCAGTGAAGGACAAGAAGAAAGCATATCAAAAGTTCCTGTCAAATAAGTCAGCTTGTGCTCTTAGAGAATATAGAGACAAATGCAAGAATGCTAAACAGTGTGTAAAACTAGCTAAACAAAATTCATGGGAGGACTTTGGCAAGAATATAGAAAATAAATATCAAGAAGGTGGCAAAATATTCTGGAGGTTGTTGAAGAAGCTTAGGAATGGAGGAAAGTGTGCTGTAAAAGGAGTTAGAGATGATAAAGGTGACATGAAAACGGGAGAAAAAGATATCCTTGAAGTATGGAGTAATTACTTCGAAAAACTTCTAAATGAAACAAGCAAATAAGCAGTGATGACAGCACATTGCTAAAAAACACTGACCAGGCATGCAGTCAGGAATACATATCCATACTTGAAGTAGAAAAAGCCATCAAAGGCTGGAAATGTGGAAAGGCAGCAGGAGTAGATGATATTCGACCAGAAATGCTGAAGTATGGTGGTATAAGAGTCTTACAGTGGCTCCACTGCATAGTTCAGAAGGCCTGGACAGAGGGACGAATTCCTGATGATTGGAGTAGAGCTCTCATAGTACCCATATATAAAAAGGGAAATAAAACTGCATGTGAGAATTACAGAGGTATTTCCCTACTGAGTGTTCCTGGCAAGATCTATGCAAGTATACTTGAGAAACGGTTGAGAAGAATTGTGGAAGAAAAGCTTGGTGAAGAACAAGCTGGATTCAGGCCAAATAGAGGCTGTCAGGATCAGATCTTCACATTATGACAAATAGTCAAGAAAGCATGGGAATATAACAAAGATCTGTATTTAAGTTTCGTCGATTTGGAAAAGGCATATGACAAGGTGCCAAGAGAGAAGCTATTCAATACGCTGCAGTTATATGGTGTCAATGGGGCATTATATCAAGCAATACTTAGTCTTTATTTGAGTTGTAAGTCAGCAGTTAGAATTGAAGGAAGCACAGGAAGATGGTTTAATGTTAAATTTGGTGTGAAACAAGGATGTACATTATCCCCCTCTGTTATTCATTATCTATATGGATCACATTATAAAAGAAAGTGGTATTAAACATGATATCAAAATTGGAGATGTTAATGTCAGCTCTTTGCTTTATCCGAATGATGTTATACTTCTAAATAAATCCGCTACAAGTCTGCAAGATTCTCTGACTAAATTGAATAGCTGTTGTAATAGATATGGTATGAAGGTCAGCAATAAAAAGACAGACAATGAAAATAGGCAGAATCATTGAAAATGTCAACTGTGTTGTGAATGGAGAACCTGTGGAACAAGTAAAACATTTCAGCTATTTAGGCACGATTTTTACTGAAGATAGTAAATTAAATATAGAAATAGACAACAGAATCAGCAAAGCTGGTATGGTGGGAAGTCAATTGAATAAATTCATATGGAATAAGAGAGAAATTAGTCGGAACACTAAATTAGCTGTATACAAGACAGTGTTCAAACCAGTTTTAACTTATGGATCTGAGAGCTGGATCAGAAGTAAAACACTTGACCAAAGACTAGAGACCACAGATATGAGAGTCCTGAGAAAGATTATAGGCATGAACAGATGGCATCAATGGCAATATCATATTAAAAACGAGGATATTAGGAAAGAACTTGACATTGTCAGCATCCAGGAATGCGTTAGGAGAGCTAATCTCAGGTGGTATGGTCACTTAAACAGAATGGGTGAGGAAATATTAGCAAAACAAGTGTTCTCTGCCAGGTTGGCAGCAAAACGACCCAGAGGAAGACCAAGATATAGGTGGATTGATACGGTACAAAGTGCCTTAGACGATAGAAATATAAGATCTGATAATGTTGGAGTCTTGACAAGTAACAGACTGATTTGGAGGAAAATTGTAGATAGGAAATTAATAATGATGTAAATTTTTCATGTAGTACTACCATATCCTGTACACCCCTTGAGGGTACATAGCATTAATTTGATGATGATGATTAATTAATCACAGTGAGATATATATATATATATATATACAGTCATACCCCGACTTACGCGAATCCGGAGTTACGTGGTTTCTTATATGTACGTATTCCCGTCCCACTTCATGCCTCACCACTATTCGTATCTTTCCGGTGCCGGCCGCATTCACCAGTGTCGCACATGCTGTGAACAAGCACTGATGTGTTTTGTGAGGTCTCCATTCATACACGATTTTTATAGTCTACGAACCTTGTGATTGTTTAATGTTATGCTCTCAATAAAAATTTAATCACATAAAAAATAATAATGTCGTCCAAAAGAAGCAAGCCCAATTCTTCTACAGCTAGCAAGAAAAGAAAAACATTGACTTTGGAAACAAAACTCAACATTATTAAGGATTTTGAAGGCGGAATGAAAATTTGTGAGCTAGCAAAGAAGTTTGATCTACAGGAATTCACAGTAAGAATAATCATAAAAGAAAGGTTTACAGATTTTGGAGGACATAGATTCTAACGAGGAACGAACTGTAGCACAAGGCAAGGAATAAAAAAATCATTAGCTTGCTATGAAGAAAATTTGCGGGCAAGAAAAAGACATTATGCCATCAGACGAATCTATTAGATTTTATGAAACCATTGACATGAAATAACTTTTTTTTTTTTATGTATGAAAAACTACAATTATGATTATATTTCTTAAAAAAATATAGATGTTTTGTAAACCTTTGGTCCCAATTAACTAATATTTTGTATGTTTGTATATGTAAATTACATGGAAAATTATACCCCGAGTTACACGAATTCGACCTGCGCGCTTTTTATTGGTCCCACCTACTGCGTAACTTCGGGGTATGACTGTATATATATATGTGTATACAGTGGCTGCACTGCATAGTTCAGAAAGCCTGGACAGAGGGACGAATTCCCGATGATTGGAGTAGAGCTCTCATAGTACCCATATATAAAAAGGGAAATAAAACTGAATGTGAGAATTACAGAGGTATTTCCCTACTGAGTGTTCCTGGCAAGATCTATGCAAGTATACTTGAGAAACGGTTGAGAAGAATTGTGGAAGAAAAGCTTGGTGAAGAACAAGCTGGATTCAGGCCAAATAGAGGCTGTCAGGATCAGATCTTCACTTTACGACAAATAGTCGAGAAAGCATGGGAATATAACAAAGATCTGTATTTAAGTTTTGTCGATTTGGAAAAGGCATATGACAAGGTGCCAAGAGAGAAGCTATTCAATACGCTGCAGTTATATGGCGTCAATGGGGCATTATATCAAGCAATACTTAGTCTTTATTTGAGTTGTGAGTCAGCAGTTAGAATTGAAGGAAGTACAGGAAGATGGTTTAATGTTAAATCTGGTGTGAGACAAGGATGTACATTATCCCCTCTGTTATTCATTATCTATATGGATCACATTATGAAGGAATGTGGTATTAAACCTGATATCAAAATTGGAGATGTTAATGTCAGCTCTTTGCTTTATGCAGATGATGTTATACTTCTAAATAAATCCGCTACAAGTCTGCAAGATTCTCTGACTAAATTGAATAGCTGTTGTAATAGATATGGTATGAAGGTCAGCAATAAAAAGACAAAGACAATGAAAATAGGCAGAATCATTGAAAATGTCAACTGTGTTGTGAATGGAGAACCTGTGGAACAAGTAAAACATTTCAGCTACTTAGGCACAATTTTTACTGAAGATGGTAAACTAAATATAGAAATAGACAACAGAATCAGCAAAGCTGGTATCGTGGGAAGTCAATTGAATAAATTCATATGGAATAAGAAAGAAATTAGTCGGAACACTAAATTAGCTGTATACAAGACTGTGTTCAAACCAATTTTAACTTATGGATCTGAGAGCTGGGTCAGAAGTAAAACACTTGACCAAAGACTAGAGACCGCAGATATGAGAGTCCTGAGAAAAATTAGAGGCGTGAACAGATGGCATCAATGGCAATATCATATTAAAAATGAGGATATTAGGAAAGAACTTGACATTGTCAGCATCCAGGAATGTGTTAGCAGAGCTAATCTCAGATGGTATGGTCACTTAAATAGAATGGGAGAGGAAAGATTAGCAAAACAAGTGTTCTCTGCCAGGTTTGCAGGAAAACGACCCAGAGGAAGACCAAGATATAGGTGGATTGATATGGTACAAAGTGCCTTAGACGATAGAAATATAAGATCTGATAATGTTGGAGTCTTGACAAGTAACAGACTGATTTGGAGGAAAATTGTAGATAGGAAGTTAGTAATGATGTAATTTTTTCATGTAGTACTGTCATATCCTGTACACCCCTTGAGGGTACATGGCAGGAATTTGATGATGATGATGATGATATATATATAATCATCTTTTGGATAGCTAATATCTAAACTGTATAAAGAAGGTGTGAATAGGGGAGTGAGAAGCAGGTTTTTTTCATGCACAGTTGTGAATGATTGGAATGCCTCGCCTAAGAGTGTGGGGTGTCTGCAGAGAATTTGAGTGTGTTTATAGCACGTTATGATGAGCTGTGTGAATGATAAAAGGACCTCCCAGATGAGTCTTTAACTCCATGGGGTCTTGGGTAATAATAATAATTCCCAAAAATAAGAAATAGAAACTGGATTAGTCTGAGATTTGGTTTATGTAAAAAAAGTCCTCATATGATTCTTTAAATAACTATTTATAAAGATGTGATGTAAAAGGGTCATATGATTTAATTTAGCAATATGTATTACTGCCATGAACTCCTAGTCCATACTTACCAAGTTCATGAAGGTAGATGTAATTCATATGTTCTTCACACCTAACCTCTACAAAATGAACTCTTCTGCCCTCAAATACTTGGAGTTACATAATTATGGAGTGCTTTACAGCAATTGCAGTGACCATGGACATACTTTGACTTTTGTGGGGGAAGGAAACAAAAAGGCAAGTTGTTTAAATGGAAAAAGGAGACAGACAACCGGAATTTCTCTAAAATATGAGTACCTTTTCCAAATGATCTTTAATGTATGGAACCCATTGTGATTTTCATCAAAATGCTCTTTAAGTTGATAATTATTAAGTACTTTGTTAATAGTAGATATTTTGTAGCCATTAAAACTGAGATATCTTTAATATGATTAAATTTCATGTATAAGCAATTCATCATCAGATCAAATAATATGTGCATGATTGGCTAGGATTTTGATGACACTGAACTTCTGACCAGTTGGATAATTTGTGTCATCCTGTGTGCATCTGCCAGTGAATAGCCATTCTGTAGACAGATATCCTTACCCATCAGTAAGGGTAATATATAAGGCAGTCAAGAAAATATGAATTATCAAGTTTCATGGTGAATTTTATGCATAGATGGTTATTGTTGCTCTTATAAAAGAAATTCTGTAGATCATTCTGAGAGCCAGGCTAAATGGCAGAAACATCATCCACAAACTGGTACTAAACACCCCAATTGAGAAAACATGATTCTAAAGACCTGGTGCTCAGAATAAATCATATAAAAAGTCTGTAAATTGACTAGGTATGATGAAATAGAGCTTCCAATGGCTACCTGATTTCATAACAAATTCAGTAAGTTATATAATTTGAGGAAGAAATTTATTTCTTAGAAGTTGGAAAGGTATCTTTTAAAAGGTGTTTTGATGAACAGAGAGTTGGCATCAGAACTCCTCATTAAGCCATCCATAGTCAATTTAATTCTTACTTTCTGAAATAAAGTCAGAAGTATTTTTTTATGCAAGAAGGATATATGCCATTAACAGACAATATTAAATTTGACAAGAATTTTGCAATTTTTCACATAGGAGACCAATACATTTGACTGTTCAATGTATGGGAAATTTCAGTTGTAGGAATTTTTGGCAGTCTGTAATTCTAGGTAATCTGCTATGAAAAATGCAATTTAATACCAGTTTCATCATCAATTAAAGTTGTCTAAGAGATTATTCAGCTTTGTAGCTCTTGGGATGATCTTCAGAATTTCCTTTAAAATTAACAATGTCCATTAGTGCATAAAATTCACCAGGGGAACTTGAAAGTGATAACTTATTTTTGCTTGATAGTCATATACTTCATCTTCCTGATGGTCTTTCAAATATTTCTGTCTAGAGAAAGACCATGTTCACTAGCAGATGCACACATTCACATCATCCAACTAGTCAGAAGTTTGGTGTCATCAAAGCACGTGCTAATTGCATTGTATTATTTGTTCTGATAAAAAAAAAATTGCTTAAACATGAAATTAATCATATTAAAAAAAATCTCTATTTTAATGCTTCAATATATCTGCTATTGGCAAAGTAAGTGCTCCATAATTATCAACCTAAGCAATTTTTCTGTTGAAAATCATAATGGGATTATTCTGTACATTAAAGATTGGTCAGAAAAAGTTTCGTATTTGAAAGTTACTAGAATTTTTCCTCCTTGTTACCTTATGCCTTTGGTCTCTTCCATTGTTTATAACATTCCATGTTCATTTGGTACAGTAATCTCTAATTGTCTAATTTTCAAATAACAAACTTTCAGTTATCTGATCCTTATGTTTGTTAATTCATTCATTTGGTCTGTTCCATTGTATACAACATTCCATGTTCATGTGCTCTCAAGTATAGTAATCTCTAAATTATCTAACCTTCAAATAACAAACTTTCAGTTATCTGATCCTTATGTTTAGTGTTTTGCTAATTCATTCAAGGTTCAGATAATTAAATAACAGGGCCGAATTTAAAATTGTTGTAGCCCGAAGCTATAACTCTTAAGAACCCATCCCTCTCAGTAAGTAAATTTTATGTTATCTCTACTGAGGCAGAGTCTCCTTGTATGTGAGCTGTAGCTCTTCAATTATCTGACCAGCAAACTGATTTCCCACTGCATTCAAATAATTGAGGGGTTACTATATTATGGTCAGACAAGTTTCCTTGTTGAGATTCGGTTCATTTTTGAAAATTATGGAGAGAACTACTGCATTATAGTAAAACTTCAGTTAATCCTATCCTATCCTTCTCTTCCCTCCCTTAGGATGGGTTGAGTCCCACCTTAACGAGGGCTTACGACAGATTAATGCTGCCAGCTCATCGCTCCTCTGCTGCATCTCTTAAGGGCAAGTATTCACGACTAGATCTGTGTGAGTGAGTGTGTGTGTGTTCGTTCATGGGGCCAGTTTGCCTGTTGTGGGGGATGAAAAACCTGAGTTTCTGGGCGGGAAATAATCCCTACCTCCATATGAGATGGGCTAACTCCCCTTTCATCAAAAGAGACCAGATAAAGGTTCCTTACATCACTGACAGGAATCAAACCCCTTTCCAACCAAAGGTCTTCAGCTATGGAGGCTCTCTTCAGTTAATATAAAACCAAAATAATCATTCTACATTTCGACCTTCATATCAAGTTCATCATCTGGAGTTCATGTACACACACACACACACACACACACACACACACACACACACACACACACACACACACACACACACAAAGAAATAAGCTGAGTCATAATCCACATAGTATGCTAAAGTCACACTAATTTGGTCAGCCATTAACATTACTGGCTTGACCTCTGGTGGGAGAAGGAAAAAAAAAAAAAACCTTACTATATCAAAGCTAGAGTCCTGTTATCTGTTTGGTTAGAAATTACTAAGATATAAATTAAGCTAGAAGTTACTGACAGATAAATTAAAACAAAAATAGTATTGGTGGTGGCCAATAGATGAATTAAGGGCTAAAATTGTTACTTAGTCCTAAAGGGAAGGTTGGCTGGAGAACTTGAAAGAAATTATCCCTATTCTTGGAAATTTTACACCACCGTTATTATTTAGATTAGGATGGTTGATCAAAAGTTCACAGGCCTCTTTAAATTTGTGTTCATACCAGATTTTTTTTAATGTAAGGAACAGGTAGGTACCTTTCCAATCAATTTGGTCTGAGGTGTTAAGAGCCTTAAGGATACTGTGTCATCATTATATGCTAAGTTTGCTACCTGTTCTGTAACCTATTCTAATTTCTTTCTTCAGCTCATCTGGTGATGTCTGTATGATCAGGAAAGATGATGAACAGGTGGAAAGAGAGAGTAAGCATCCGTATTGACATCAGTCCATTCAGTTAACTATCGGCTTCTTGATGTGTTGAGGAAAGCCCATTTATTTCATCACTCCCACAATTTCACATGCTGAACACAGCCAAAATTTGAGTAATCTAGAAAGTACATGATTAAAGGAACTTTAAAACTCACTATATTTCTTGATAATCTGTCTGAGGCAAGGTATCTGATCTCTGACTTTCCTGTCCTATCTGAAAGTTCCTCAGGGCCAGCCTAAACTTTGGCTTCCCCTTGCCTTGAGAATAATCTCTAGTAGAATCTATGAGATATTGTCTAGTTCAGATTGCTCAACATTAGTTTACTAATGTGTAATGTGTGTGTTTTTATAGTAGAAGCTGAAAACATTAAAAATCTGGAACACAGATAAGAAAATGCAATAAAAGAAAAACAAATGGCATGCAAATCACTCCTTCAAAAACATACAAAGGAAACAGAAGAAATATACAAAAACAAAAGAAATATAGCTAAAACCATAGCACAGATAGTTCAGAAAGAATATTCTTGGGACAGGTTTATTAATAAAATAGAAGAAGACATACATAGCCTACAAAATATTAAGGAAATTAACCAATGGAGAAAGAGACACAGCACAAAACAATGGATGGAATATTATAAGAATTTGTGGTATGACCCAAATTTAATAACAGAAAATAATAACGAAGAAATCAGCAATGATATAGAACCAATAAAATTGGAAGAACTAAAAGAAGCAATAAAGGTATCAAACAATAGAAAATCAACCGGATTAGATGACATAAATACAGAGCTTTAGAAATGTGGCAGAGAATATTTACATCACAGATTCTTAAAATGAATAATTGTTGGTGGAATTGTGAGGATCCATCAGATTGGTTTATATCTATGTTTAAGAAAGGAGACAGAGATGATTGTGAAAGTTACAAAGGAATAAGTTTATTAAATACAAGTTACAAAATTTACAGTAAAATCCTGAATAAAAGACTTAGAAATATTGCAAAAAATCTACTCTCAGAAGAACAAAATGGTTTCAGACATGGAAGATCATGTATAGACAATATTTATGTGCTAAAACAAATTATTGAAAAGATGACAAGAATTTAATTTTGAGACTCATATGGCCTTTATAGATTATGAGAAAGCTTTTGATAAAATACACAGAGAAAAACTGTGAAATATAATGAAAAAACAAATGTAGATATCCATTTACATTTGGTACAAGCTATTAAAGATTACATAATTACAGTTTGGTAATAAATTAACAGAAGAGATTAAAATTAATCAGGGTGTCAGACAGGGATGTAGCTTATCTCCAACTCTATTCAATACATATATATATATATACTGATCAGATTATTAAAATATGGAAAACAACAATAAAACAAGTTATCCAGTTAACCAGAACTGTTTTTAATACAGTGCTGTATGCAGATGATCAGACTACACCAATGCCAAGTTGGAATTTTGTCAAGCAAACTGGAACAGCTTTTCATCTGACCTAGATAAAAACGTGCACTGGATTCTGCTCACAACCTTGTAACTACTGAAGATTTATGAAAATAGTAATTTCTATCGCCAAAAAACATATCTCTAGAGGTGCTAGAAAAGAATACATACCAGGTTGAAGCAAAACCAGCGAAACACTTTATAATGACTTTCTGAATAGCGGACATGTAGATGTTGCAGATGATCTTATTGACAGCTTAAATGAAGCTAGAAAGAACAAATGGATTGACACTATCGAAAGGCTGAACTTTAAGCATTCAAGCAGGAAAGCATGGAGCCTTCTTCTCATTCCAATTGCCCCAGTGCAAAAGCTGCTGTTAGTGCCAACTGTATTGAAAATCAGATAGTGGATTTGTCCAGAGCTAAATCAGAAAAATCCCACACTAAAATAATCAGGAAGGAATTGACCAGACTTAAAGAAGATTGTTCTGAAGCGACCAATCTATCGAATCCATTCACTAAAGAACTTCTTGCTGCACTCCAGGGAGTGAACACTGATAAAGCGCCTGGATTTGATAATATTCACCCTGAATTTTTAAAAAACTCTGGACCAAATACAGTGGTGTGGCTGACAAAATTCTTTTCTAATATTCTACAGAGTGGTAGATTACCAGAAGAATTTAAAAAATGAAAAATAATAGCCAGTCTGGAAAACCTGCTGATAAACCTGAAAGTTATAGACCTATAGCACTGCTCAGTGTCTGTCTTAAGTTATTAGAAATATTTCTTTACAATAGAATTAGTACTATTATTATTGACACTCTCCCTCATGAACTGGCCGGTTTCAGGCCTGGGTGCAGTCTGTATAGACTTGACGGTTGCATATGACACCGTATGGAGGAACAGCATGATCTACAAATTCCTTAAAATACTGAAATGTAAAAAAATGGCTCATCTGATCAATGCTATTCTGCCTAATAGAACAATACAGGTAATTATAGATAATGATATGAGCAAGCCAAGAATACTTAATAATGGACTCCCACAAGGGTCAGTTCTGCCCCCCCCCAACTTCCATTCAATTTGTATACTTCTGACCTTCCAAGGACAACGTCTAGAAAATTCGCATATGCTGATGATCTATGCATCACATTCCAACACCAGAACTTCTGTATTATACAGCACATACTAACTAGTAACCTAGAGGAGCTAAACCACTTGTTTTAGAAGTAGTGTTTTATTCAGAGCACTACCAAGACTGAAATATGCTGTTTTCATTTGAACAATAGCATGGCATGAGACATCTTAAGAGTGCCACTAAATAGGAACCTACTACTACACAATTTTAATCCAAAGTATCTGGGTGTAATCCTGGACAGAACCCTCTCAAATATTGCTGCCAAACTCAGAACTAGAAATACCATACTGCATAACTTGCCGGAACAACCTGGAGGGCTTGTGCTCCCACATTAAGGACATCTGCCCTTGGCCTTGTTTACTCAACTGCCTAAATACTGCTCAACTGTCTGGCTGAACAGTGCACACATTAAATTAATTCATACTGTGTTGAATCAGATCAGACAGTGCATATCATTTCTGGAACAATAAAGACTACTCCATCATATTGGCTACCAGTTCTGAGCCACATACAACCGCCACAACTACGATGGCAAGACAACCTGATTCGTAAATATAACAAAATTTGCCAGAATCCACTCCTTCCTATACACTCTGATACTGACAGCTTTACATCACAGAGGCTTAAGCCAAGACACCCGATGGAAAGATGGAAATTAAGAATTATAAACACGTTAACACAAGAATATTTTAATGTTTGCCAAATATTTCAGTCTGAAACTAACAGACTATCCTCAGTGGCTTGATGGGAACAGTTTTTACAAGGTGGAATACAAACAATTGATCACTCAAAAGTAGAATGAGCAGCGTGATGTTACATTGCTAAGCATTAAAGAGAGATAAATTTCATCAGAGTGATTAGTAAATTATAGGTATTAATTCACAATTTCATATAACAATCTTAATTTATAAATTCAATTAAAGATAACATTAGACTAATGTAAGAATTAAAGGTCTCAATTTAAAAAAAATTTTTTTTTAGTGTGTTATCCGGATTAAACTTCCCTTATTTTTGACAAGGATATACAATCATTTCGATTCAAGTTAGGGTGTTGAAGTAAGGCCTCAGCGCTCTCTTTGAATAGGCGTTCAAATTTATAGCGACATCTGTGTAGAAGGCGAGTCTTGGACCAGAGAATGTTGTGGCTTGTCTCTATCCTGTGCTGTGCCAATCCAGACTTATTGGATTTGTTGTGAAGAATATATGATTCATGTTCTTGTATTCTTTTTTCTATAGAGCATCCAGTTTGTCCAAAGTATGACAGATTGCAGTTACAAGGAACTTGATATATACACCAGGCCAGGGCGGCTCGTGCATAGGCACTGTGGAACTGCAGCACCTCCAATTTTTCTCGATATATAAATATATTTATTAATTTATTTATATTTATTTATAATATTTAACTAATTATATGAAGAGGCAAAGGCTTCGATTCGGTGACGTGAAATTATTTAAGTTAAGGGATATTACATTACATCCCATATTGTTTCATAGCCGAATAAGAAACTCAAAGAGTTTCATGCCGAACATAGAAACTATATAAAGTTCGGCGAGTCCAAGCATAAGCAAATACCTGGATAGTGTAACACCTAACCAGTTTGGTAGTGCAACACTGAGGCATCTCATATTAAGGGTGGAGCAAGCTCTGTTCACTATTCTTGGTATTTACCCATAATGTGAAACCCAGTTCCTAGGAGCTGTATTGCTGTTCTACATTATGAGAGAAGGTCACTACCCAGACTGGTTTCTACCTTTATTGAGGTCTCATCAGTGAGTAGGTAGACCTAGTTAATACCAAGTTTGTAGCGAACAGAACTTACATACCCTACTATAAGAATTGCCAAGAAGGTGTCCTAATAAATTACTAATTATATGAAGAGCCAAAGGCTTCAATTCAGCGACGTGAAATTATTTAAGTTAAGAGATATTACATCCCATATTGTTTCATAGCCGAATAAGAAACTCAAAGAGTTTCATGCCGAATATAGAAACTATATAAAGTTCGGCGAGTCCAAGCGTAAGCAAATACCTGGATAGTGCAACACCTAACCCATTTGGTAGTGCAACACTGAGGCAACTCATAGTAAGGGTGGAGCAAGCTCCGTTCACTATGCTTGGTATTTACCCATAATGTGAAACCCAACTTCTAGGAGCTGGGTCTCACTGATGAGACCTCAATAAAGGTTGAAACTGGTCTGGGTAGTGACCTTCTCTAATAATGCAGAACAGGAATACAGCTCCTAGGAGCTGGGTTTCACATTATGGGTAAAAACCAAGAATAGTGAATGGAGCTTGCTCCACCCTTACTGTGAGTTGCCTCAGTGTTGCACTACCAAATGGGTTAGGTGTTGCACTATCCAGATATTTGCTTATGCTTGGACTCGCCGAACTTTATATAATTTCTATATTCGGCATGAAACTCTTAGTTTCTTATTCAGCTATGAAACAATATGGGATGTAATATCCCTTAACTTATATAATATTTAATTATATTTAATCATCAACAATCCTATACAATTCTCTTATTTTGTATAAAAAAAATAATAAAAATCCATCTTGTAGCACTTAGGAGGGCGAAGGAATCTAGCAGCACTGTGTTTACCACAGTGTCATATTGCTACGCGTGCATGCATATGCACATCATAGTGAGATGCGAGCTATTAGCGTAATGCGGCATTATCCATCACTCAGTCCACTGTTGTTTATATGCAGTTTGCGCCAGTAGTAGAGAGTGTTTGTAGTGCTTATCGTGTTTACTCCATCTCTTTAAATATTTGGACATTACAATTAAAGACATAACATTTGTTATAGTTTTGATTTTAGAATATTATTGGGGTTATGATAATGGATTTTATTTTTAAGAAATTTTGAATTATACTAAACTGTATAATTTTATTGATAATAAACAATAGTTTTTCATGAAACAAAACAAGAAGAATATATTTTATTTGTAAATAATTTTGAATTATACCAAACTGTATAATTTTATCGATAATAAACAATATTGTTTCATGTTTAATTTTTTTTTTAATTTTTACCATATTTTGATATTTTATCTAAACACTTATAGTGTGTATGTATATTTTGAATGTTGCAGCACCCCCCACAATTTCAAGCCACGAGCTGCCACTGCACCAGGCAGAGACATAGTTGAGTGTTTAGCTTTAGAAGAGGGGAAATAGGTGGATATTTTGTTAATAGGGATATAAGTGGCTGTTAAATCATATTTCTTCAGAATTCTTGAAATTGGTTCTGAAATCCTGGAAATATATGGAATTGGAACTCGTCGTATTGATTCTTTGTTGTTCTGGATTGGATTGTAGGAATCGAACAGATGTTGTGTAGTATTTTCGGAGAAACCATTTAATTTCATGTGATGTTTGATAGTTGAAAGTTCTTTCTGTAATTCATAGGGAGAGTTAAGCAATTAGTTCTAGCTCGTCGAATTAAACATTTTATGATTCCTGTTTTTTGATAAGTATGATGGCAGATTGTTTGAGAATGCAACGTCCAGTAAAAGTGGGTTTTCTGTAAACTGTTGTTGTCAGAATACCTGAAGGTGAGCGGATGAGGAGGATGTCTAAAAAGGATAACTTGTCTTTTTCAATCTCCATGGTAAACTTAATACGAGAATGTAAGGAATTGATTTTGGCTAAAAAGGAAGGTAAGGAATCTCTGTTGTGAGGCCACATTGATAAGATGTCGTCTAGATATCTAACCCAAAAGGATGGTTGGGGGAATATAGATGAAAACAGGACGTCTTCTAGATGTTCCAAATAAAAGTTGGCTAAAGCAGGCAAAAGTGGACTTTCCATAGCCGTTCTTTAAACCCACTTTTACTGGACGATACATTCTCAAGCAATCTGCCCATCATCCTTATCAAAAAACAGGAATCATAAAATGTTTAATTCAACGAGCTAGAACTAATTGCTTAACTCTCCCCATGAATTACAGAAAGAACTTGCAACTATCAAACATCACATGAAATTAAATGGTTCTGAATATCCGAAAAAACTACACAACATCTGTTCGATTCCTACAATCCAATTCAGAACAACAAAGAATCAATACATCGAGTTCCAATTCCATATATTTCCGGGATTTCAGAACCAATTTCAAGAATTCTGAAGAAATATGATTTAACAACCACTTATATCCCTATTAACAAATATCCATCTATTTCCCCCTCTTCTAAAGATAAACGTTCAACTATGTCTCTGCCTGGTGTATATCAAGTTCCGTGTAACTACAGTCTGTTGTACTTTGGGCAAACCGGACACTCTATAGAAAAAAGAATACAAGAACATCAATCATACATTCTTCACAACAAATCCGAAAAGTCTGGATTGGCACAGCACGGGATAGAGACAAGCCAGAACATTCTCTGGTCCAAGACTCGCCTTCTACACAGATGTCGCTATAAATTCAAATACTTATTCAAAGAGAGTGCTGAGGCCTTACTTCAACTCCCTAACTTGAATCAAAATGATTGTATATCCTTGTCAAAAATATGGGAAAGTTTAATCCGGATAACACACTAAAAAAAATTTTTTTTAATTCATCATCATCATCATCATCATCAAATTCCTGCCATGTACCCTCAAGGGGTGTACAGGATATGACAGTACTACATGAAAAAATTACATCATTACTAACTTCCTATCTACAATTTTCCTCCAAATCAGTCTGTTACTTGTCAAGACTCCAACATTATCAGATCTTATATTTCTATCGTCTAAGGCACTTTGTACCGTATCAATCCACCTATATCTTGGTCTTCCTCTGGGTCGTTTTCCTGCCAACCTGGCAGAGAACACTTGTTTTGCTAATCTTTCCTCTCCCATTCTATTTAAGTGACCATACCATCTGAGATTAGCTCTGCTAACACATTCCTGGATGCTGACAATGTCAAGTTCTTTCCTAATATCCTCATTTTTAATATGATATTGCCATTGATGCCATCTGTTCACGCCTCTAATCTTTCTCAGGACTCTCATATCTGCGGTCTCTAGTCTTTGGTCAAGTGTTTTACTTCTGACCCAGCTCTCAGATCCATAAGTTAAAATTGGTTTGAACACAGTCTTGTATACAGCTAATTTAGTGTTCCGACTAATTTCTTTCTTATTCCATATGAATTTATTCAATTGACTTCCCACGATACCAGCTTTGCTGATTCTGTTGTCTATTTCTATATTTAGTTTACCATCTTCAGTAAAAATTGTGCCTAAGTAGCTGAAATGTTTTACTTGTTCCACAGGTTCTCCATTCACAACACAGTTGACATTTTCAATGATTCTGCCTATTTTCATTGTCTTTGTCTTTTTATTGCTGACCTTCATACCATATCTATTACAACAGCTATTCAATTTAGTCAGAGAATCTTGCAGACTTGTAGCAGATTTATTTAGAAGTATAACATCATCCACATAAAGCAAAGAGCTGACATTAACATCTCCAATTTTGATATCAGGTTTAATACCACATTCCTTCATAATGTGATCCATATAGATAATGAATAACAGAGGGGATAATGTACATCCTTGTCTCACACCAGATTTAACATTAAACCATCTTCCTGTACTTCCTTCAATTCTAACTGCTGACTCACAACTCAGATAAAGACTAAGTATTGCTTGATATAATGCCCCATTGACACCATATAACTGCAGCGTATTGAATAGCTTCTCTCTTGGCACCTTGTCATATGCCTTTTCCAAATCGACAAAACTTAAATACAGATCTTTGTTATATTCCCATGCTTTCTCGACTATTTGTCGTAAAGTGAAGATCTGATCCTGGCAGCCTCTATTTGGCCTGAATCCAGCTTGTTCTTCACCAAGCTTTTCTTCCACAATTCTTCTCAACCGTTTCTCAAGTATACTTGCATAGATCTTGCCAGGAACACTCAGTAGGGAAATACCTCTGTAATTCTCACATTCAGTTTTATTTCCCTTTTTATATATGGGTACTATGAGAGCTCTACTCCAATCATCGGGAATTCGTCTCTCTGTCCAGGCTTTCTGAACTATGCAGTGCAGCCACTGTAAGACTCTTATACCACCATACTTCAGCATTTCTGGTCGAATATCATCTACTCCTGCTGCCTTTCCACATTTCAAGCCTTTGATGGCTTTTTCTACTTCAAGTATGGATATGTATTCCTGACTGCATGCCTGGTCAGTGTTTTTTATCACTGTGCTGTCATCACTGCTTGTTTCATTTAGCAGTTTTTCAAAGTAATTACTCCATACTTCAAGGATATCTTTTTCTCCTGTTTTCATTTCACCTTTATCATCTCTAATTCCTTTTACAGCACTCTTTCCTCCATTCCTAAGCTTCTTCAACAACCTCCAGAATATTTTGCCACCTTCTTGATATTTATTTTCTATATTCTTGCCAAAGTCCTCCCATGACTTTTGTTTAGCTAGTTTTACACACTGTTTAGCTTTCTTACATTTGTCTCTGTATTCTGTAAGAGTAAAAGCTGACTTATTTGCCAGGAACTTTTGATATGCTTTCTTCTTTTCCTTCACTGCCTCTTTAACTTCCTGTGTCCACCAGGGAGTTCTGATTTTTTTATCTTTGCACACAACCTCACCACATGCCTCTCTGGCAGAATCAATCAATGTTTCCTTCAGAGTTTGCCACTGAATCTCCAAGGTTTGATTCCTGTTCTCAAACTCTTTCATTTTCTTTTCAATAATATTTCTGTATTTTAGTCTACAGTTTACATCTGAGAGCTGCTCAACTTTTATTCGCTTTAAAACTTTCTTACATGTTATTCTTTTCAATATGAAATTCAATTTTATCCTGCTCAAGACTAAATAGTGATCACTTCCAATTTCAAATCCTCTGTACACTCTGGTGTCCTGCACCAGGGAGAAAACATCACTATCAACAATAACATAGTCAATGAGACTTTTCTTATTCCTAGCCTCTTCTCTCCATGTGAATTTGTGCACATTTTTATGTTGGAACATGGTGTTAGTAATAACCAGTCCATGTCCTGAGCAGAAATCCAACAGATATTTGCCATTATTATTAGCTTTGCTCTTTTCTCCAAATTTTCCCAAAATATTTTTGTATGTCTCACAATCATTTCCTACTCTACTATTTAGATCCCCAACAAGGACCAACTTTTCCTTTTTCATTGTGTCAGTTGCTTTTTCTAAAGCCTCAAAAAATTCCTCCACTTCTACCTATGAAATTGTGAATTAATACCTATAATTTACTCATCACTCTGATGAAATTTACCTCTCTTTAATGCTTAGCAATGTAACATCACGCTGCTCGTTCTACTTTTGAGTGATCAATTGTTTGTATTCCACCTTGTAAAAACTGTTCCTATCAAGCCACTGAGGATAGTCTGTTAGTTTCAGACTGAAATATTTGGCAAACATTAAAATATTCTTGTGTTAACGTGTTTATAATTCTTAATTTAATGTCACAAGTGTCTCTCAAGAATAGGAAAGATGGAAAGATATTGTCTACCAAAAGAGGTGGATAGATATAGACCAAAGGGAAAGAGAGAGAGAGAGAGAGAGGGTGGGGGAAGACCAGCAACAAGATGGAAAGACCAGTGAAGCTGGAACAGGCATATGCCTAATCCTTGAAAAGAAGAAAGAAGCCAAAGATTGACAGCAGTCCCTGAGTACTTTTTATATGCCTTTACATAAAAAGGCATACATTTCAGATATATGTAAAAGCACTCATGCACGCGTGCGCACTTGAAATGTATTTTATCTATGCCTTTACATTTTATATAAAGGCATACCTTTCATAAAAAGTTAGCAGCTGATTCATCATTAGCTAATTGACAATTTCATGCAAATTAACTAATGAATCAGCTATTAACTTTTTATATGAGAAGAAGTAAGGATGCCGACTGCTCCTCTATTTTTCCAGTTCCAAGAAACAAGAAGAGAAATCTCACATGGTCGTGCACTTTCCTAATGGATCATTTTACGACAGGCTGTGAAATCCAGCAGATAACCATAGATATAAAAATCATTATCTGCACTGTCTACTTTGCGAGTTGTTGCTGTTTTTATAAAAGTCCTTTCTATAAAAAGCATGAAGTCTATTTTAATAAATTGTCTCCTGTAATTTTTCAAATGAAACTGATAATTCAGCCTCATTTCAGATATTCATCATTTTGCTATAAGAGAAAAAAAATTATTTTTTGGAATATTAATGACAACTTGCTTAAAGTTACTTGTAATTCCTTATTCACGTTAGTTCTAGTTCGGCATTAACCCCTCAACCGGCCACGACGCCTATAGACTTCGAGATAAATCTGGATACGAAGCTCTAAAACCCATTGAATAACATGGATAAGAAGTGCAGTTTGGTATCACTATTTCATCCACGTTGGCCGGTAGGGAGGTTAATAAGAGGATTAAGTTGAGAAGTTCAAAATTCTGATTTTCTTAGAGTTTTGAGCTTAGTTGGGAAAGACGTTCGCTGGACAAAAATGTAATACAGTACTCAAAATTTGTTTCATATATTTTCTTAGGAATTTCTTATATTGAAACTCAGTGGGAATTGCCATTCTAAGTGCTATAAATTCCTGGATACTTTCTTGGATTTGTAGATATAGCAACAAAAATGCTAACCAACAGAATGGCTATTAATAACCAATCAACAGCATGTTGTTTATTATATTGCGACTGCAAAAAGACTGAAATGAATACCCAGATTACTATTTCTTAGATAATCTTGTATGGATGCTTTGACATTGATTATTATCACTAATGTTGTTCAATGGAAAAACAGATGTCTAAAGCTAATAAATTAAATAAATTTATTTAGCTAATTAGATCATTGTCATCATTGAAAAACAGATGTCTGAAGCTAATAAATTTATTTAGCTAATTAGATCATCATCATTATTGAATTCCTGACATATGTTGAAAATATCATACACAGAGAAAATGAAAAATGAAGATGTTTTAAAGAAAGCAAAAATGAAAAGAACATTAATGAAAATAATTAAAGAATGACAACTTAAATATTTTGGACATCTAACTAGACGAGAAGGCAATTCAGAAATTAATATTAGAAGGGAAACTGGATGGAAAAAAAAGGAGAGGTAGACCCAGGAGAATGTGGTTTGAAGACATTAAAGATTGGACTGGCTTGAATTACCATAAATGTTATTACAGAGCAGCAAAAGAAAGAAAAAAATTCCGTGACACGGTTGTCAACCTCCTTCTAGGGGATGACACTTGAAGAAGACATATACTCTCAAGGACGTGTACAGGATATTATGATAGTACTACATGAAACTTCCTATTAACAATTTTCCTCCAAATCAATCTGTTATCTGTCAAGACTTCAACATTATTAGATCTTACATTTCTGTCTTCTAAGGCATTTTTTACTGTATCAATCCACCTATATCTTGGTCTTCCTCTGGATCTTAGCAAAACAAGTGTTCCTCTGGAACACTTGTTTTGCTAATCTTTCATCTCCCATGTGACCATACAGGTGGTATGGTCCCATGTAAGTGACCATACCACCTGAGATTAGCCCTGCTAACACATTCCTGGTTGTTAACAATGTCAAGTTCTTTTCTAATATCCTTGTTTTTAATATATTGCCATTGATGCCATCTGTTCACGTCCCTAATCTTTCTCAGGACCCTCATATCTGTGGTCTCTAGTCTTTGATCAAGTGTTTTTGGTGGAATTGGTTTGAACACTATCTTGTATACAATTAATTTAATGTTTTAACTAATTTCTCTTTTATTCCATATAAATTTATTCTGTTGACTTCCTACCATACTGGCTTTGTTGATTCTGTTGTTATTTCCATATTTAATTTACTTCTTCACTAAAAATTGTCCCTAAGTAGCCAAAATGTTTTACTTGTTCTATAGGTTCTCCGTTTGTGATGCAGTTATATTTTCAATGTTTCTGCTTATTTTTGTCTTTGTCTTGTTATTGCTGATTTTCATACCAAATTTATTACAACAGTTATTCAGTTTAGTCAGGGAATCTTGCAGACTTGTACTGGATTTATTTAAAAGTATAACATCATCTGCATGGAGTAAAGAGATGAGATTAACATCTCCAATTTTGATATCAGATTTGATACCATTTTCACTCATAATGTGATCCATATAGATGAAGAATAACAGTGGAGATAATATGCAATAAAATATCCTTCAATTCCAACTACTAAGCTAGCTCTACACAGCATTTAGCTTTCTTACATTTGTCTCTTTATTCTCTAAGAGCACAAGCTGACATATTTGACCGGAACTTGTGATATACCTTCTTCTTTTCCTTCACTTCCTCTATCCACCATGGAGTTTTGATTTTTCTATCCTTGAAGACAACCTCACCACATGCCTCTCTGGCTGAATCAATCAGTGTTTTCTTCAGGGCTTGCTACTGAATCTCCAAGGTTTGGTTCCTGTTTTCAAACTCTTTCATTTTTTCTTGAAATATGTTTGTGTATTTTAATCTACAGTTCACATCTGATCGCTGCTGAACTTTTATTCACTTTAAAAATTTCTTATATGTTATTCTTTTCAATATGAAATTCAATTTTATCTTGCTCAAGACTTGAATGGCGATCACTTCCAATTTCAAATCCTCTGTACACTCTAGTGTGTGTCCTGGACCAGTGAGAAAACATCACTATCAGCAATAACATAGCCAGTGAGACTTTTCTTATTCCTTGCCTCTTCTCTCCATGTGAATTTATTGTGCACATTTTTATGTTGGAACATTGTCCATGTTCAAAACAGAAATCCAACATGCATTTACCATTATTAATAGCTTTGCTCTTTTCTACAAATTTTCCTGAAATATTTCTGTATATCTGACAATCATTTCCTACTCTGCTATTTAGATCATCCCCAGCAAGTCTGTTGCTTTCTCTAAAGCCTCAAAAAATTCCTTCACTTCTACATTAGTAGAACCTTCTGTGGGACCGTAGGCACAAATAAGTCTGATTGTCCTCTTCCCCATTCTGATATTTGCTATTCCTTCTTTTCCCCCGATTACTATTTCCTGAATAGAATATTTTGTATTTATTGCTTAGAAAGATCTCACCAGTTTTTTTTTTTTTTTTTTTCCAGTCGCCTGTATTATTTCAATCTGGTACTTATCCAGTTCTTCTAGTTCAGTGGTCTTCAAACTTTTCGCCATGAGGGCTACATTGGGTACTTCAGCACTCTTCTGCAGGTCATAGTAAAAAAAAAAACTCTAGAACTAGATATGAGTTTTATTGAAAGCAGATAAAAACTGATTAAGGAGTATGTGAGATTAAATTATCGTATATTAATTACAGCGAACACTGTCAGCCAATTCTCATATTTTTATCACAAATTATAATAAAACCATTAATGTGAATGATGTAACTGTGTTTGTGTTTTTAAAATCTATTAAACTCAGGTTCAAATTTTGAAGTGCTAATTACAAGTAGTGATTTCAAATTTTCATCAGATAAATTTGCCCTGTATTTTTACTTGATATATTTCATTCGGGAAAAAGTTTTTCACAAAGATACGTTGTCCCAAAAATAGAGATAAATTTAATAGCAAATTTCTTCAAATTTGCTTGTAAAATTCTGTAAAATTCAAGTTTTTTTTCTTTGTTAGTCCATTTTAACAGACCTTTTACGGTCAGAAAGACCGTAGCATGGATTACTATTACTTTTTGCTATTCGGGAATATATTTTGAACACAATTTTAATTAATGCATTTGAAATCTATCAACATCCCGATTCTTATTGAAAAATTAGTCCAATTGGCGGGCTGGATAAAATCATATCGCAGGCTGCATCTGACCTGTGGGCCGTAGTTTGGAGATCCCTGTTCTAGTTAATTAGGTTAATATATCAATATTTTGCCTTGGCTACTAAAGCATCTTCATCGACACAAAGAAATATGTTGAGTGTGTTTACACAGGCACTAATAGGAAGGCAAACACGGTCTGATTGTCAAAGCATGCTCCTACAGTCCTAACTGCACCCTCTATGGGTTCAGTAATGGACACTTGATGACAGTCTCAAAATGGTGATCTCCCAGATTTTTTTGCAGTGTGATGCAGCTAAATTTGTTCAGGTTTGTGGAATGTTGTAGTGCTGTGGCTGATTACAGAAATAGTGTTTTTTCCTCTCTGATTTTAATGTCTTTTTGAATAGGAAGGACGTTTTCTTCCATTAGATCTGGTGATCTGTATCCATTGACATGGTTTACCAACCTGGAATAACTGTAGTTTAGATGAAGGATGTATTTTCTGTGTTCTTTTTGATGGAAGAACTGCCAATATCTATTTAAAATCTTGCAGGAGCAAGAGATACGGTAGATCCCAGGATAGTCCACATGGTGGAGAGGATCTTTAAGTCAGCAGATAAGGGTAGCTAATTTTTGGTAAGGCGTGATGGAAACCTCTCTTCTTAGTTATTGTATGCTTACTGTCAGGTAACATGGTCATTAATAAGCATATATCTAAAAATGTTACTTAATAGTAATTTCAGGATTAGTTATACAATCAACTCTCACCATAGAAAACTAGCAAAATCACAGCTATAATCACTTTCTTTAGTCAGTTTGTTTTAACATAGCATTGTAGGGACTTGAATCAGAACTTTTCAGTAGTTTGCAATAGTGAGCTAATTTGCTGTGGTGGTTTTTGCTATAGCTGGAGCCAATCTTTAACTGAAGCATATACAAGGATTAACCTACTTCTTTTACAGTATTCTTGTGTTATTCTATTAATCTTTATAATCTTCTGCTTAAATTATACTCAACAAAATTATATTCTTGTTTTCATCCTTACCAAGCATAAGCAAATAAAAGTTTGTCCAAGCAGTCATGAAGATAATTCTTTCTTTTAGGATTACACAGTGAAAAATTTCTTTTAGGATTCATAGTGAAGAATTTATGGAGACAAAAACCGATGTGTAGGAATAATGGCTTTACTTATAATTAAGAAAATAACACTCAATGTTTCGAAAGGTTATCATCAGGAAAACATACATTTGCACAGGACACAAAAGTAAGATAAATCTAAATGCTTTGTTAATTGTTTGTCCTAGCCTGACCTCTGGTGGGAAAAATTATAATAAAAATAAATATTTAAATAAATGCCTACTCCCTGTATATACAGGAATAAAAAGGTGTTAGCTGATTTTTTTTCTTTTCTGATGTTTACATTAAAATTTTTTTTTAAATTTTACATCTCTAAATAAATAAAAATAAAGTTTTATAGTGGAACTACATTAAACGCATCTCTACAGTCCTCTTATGGTTTTATTGTGTTGTGTTGATTTCTGCCATCATGTTGGATGCTCTATTAGTTTCAAATGAATTACTAATCTGTCATTCTTGTTTAGATTTAGATGATGTTTCAGCATCTCACAGAATTCTTTAAACTTTCTTTTGAACCAGGTTTTGAACCAAAACCTGGTTCAGTGTAGGGACTTGGTGTCTTTCCAGTTGATTCTATGACATGTTTGGAGTGCATGGTCTGACAGGCCTGTTTTGCCATAGTGGAGGAATTTAATCTGCCATTTATGTTTGTCTTTTCTTATTGGGATGGTGCACCCTGTTTTCCCTATGTATGGTAAGTTGCAGGTGCACTGAATTTTGTAAACTCCTTAGTGGGCAAGGTAGAGATGGGAATCTTTGGATGAGCTGAGTATATTTCTTAATTTTGCAAAAAGTCTGAAAGTTGCCTTATTGTTGTATTTATATAGTGTTCTATCTATTTTTTCTGATATTCCCCTAATGCAGCATTTCCTAAATTTTTCCTATGACGGAACACTTCACAAATCATGAAATTTTTAACGGAACACCTTGGTTAGAGTCACAGCATTTAAAACCATTCCATGCTCATATTAATATTAATTTTGATAATTTTTCACGGAACACTTATTCACGTTCCTCAGAACACTGGTGTTCCACGGAACACAATTTGGGAAACCCTGCCCTAATGTATGGTATGGCTATGGCATTCTTGTAATCTTTTTTTTGCCTTTAATGGTATTGTGGGAGGATCTTGTGTATTGTTTTTTTGTTATAGCCATTTTTTATAAACACTTGGCTAATAATTTCATATTTCTTTGTTCAGCACCTGCTCATTGGAGCAAGTTGTTAGGCCTCTATGTTTGAGGGTGACAAGAATGTCTAGAAAAGGAAGTGAGTTATTATTTTCAATCTCAATGGTAAATTGCATATGTTTGTGTTGGTTGCTCAGGTGGCTTAGGAATGTATTTAATGTTTCATGGCTTAGGGGCCAAATGGCAAAGATATCAACATATCTGAGGAGCTAGACTTACTTTGGGCTTTAGGCTTGCTGAATCTAGAGCTTGTTGCTCAAAGTCTTCCATGTAAAAGTTAACTATGGGAGTGGGAGGTGGGGAGATCAGCCCATGGCTTTTTTTTATTTTATTTATTTTTTTTTTTTTTAAGATAAAAATTATTTTGCTACATGAAATACCTGGAGTGAAGTATGTGTGTAAAAAGGGTTGTGAAATATGTTTTGTATGATAAGAATAGTATCATTGATCAGGACTGTGAAAAGGGTAGTTATGTCAAAGCTGAATAATAAATCTTCGTCATTGATTGTGATGGTCTTAATTTTGTTTATGTAGTGTTGTGTATTTTTTATATAGGAGGGGAAATGACCTATCAACTCCTTGAGTGTAGCTGCTAATTTCTTTATTTTTTAATTTTATTTTTTATATATATATATATATATATATTTTTTTTTTTTTTTTTACCAGAGGTCAAGCTACGATAAATAATTGAAAGTGCATTTAGATTTATCTTACTTTTGTGTATTGTCACGTAGCTTGTGTCCTGTGCATATGTATGTTTTCCTGATGATGACCTTGATATTAGAGGTTGAAACATTGAGTGTTATTTTCTTAATTATAAGTAAACTAATTATTCCAACAAGTGGTTTATTGTCTCCATAAATTCTTTACTATGAAGTCATGAAGATACTTAACTATAAATTCACACGTGTGGCACAGTAATTAACTTTTTAATATGTAAATATTTTGTCTTAAGTATCATAAGACATCATCAGTACAGTTATAAACAACAATAGGAATTATTGTTGTTTATAACTGTATGTGTTTGTTGTTAAAAACACATTGTTTATAACTAATGTGTTTTTTTGAATTATTCAAAAAAACACATTAGTGCAATGCTTACATTGGAATCCCTCTATGTATACAGTTGCATGTTTAAGGACTAAATGTTATTGGACTGTAATTAAATTAAAACTGATAAATTTACTAAAATAAAGAGCCAAAAGGCTTTAGTTCGGCAATGCAAAATTATATTAAATCCAGCATTATTTCAAAGCCGAATGTAGAAACTATGAAAGTTTTGTATGAAATTTGACCAGAGAGCTTACAGGAATACATTTGCCAGCATTTACAAGTTGTCTAATGCGCGGACCTTATAGGAGACATGATCGCTTGCCTAAGCATTCATATATTCAGCTTCTATTGGTCCATTTTGATAAGGTTTCACTTATCAAAATGGATGATCGCCTAATTTTTAGAGAGGGCTTTACTTAAATAATTGCCTTGTCTCTGAGGAGAACCAGTCAGTTCGAAACAGCTGTCAGGCTAGTGAAACCTTATCAAAATGGACCAATAGAAGGCGATTATATGGACACTTGTGCAAGCGATCATGTCTCCTATAAAGTCAATGCTGGCAAGTATATTCCTGTAAGCTCTCCGGTCAAATTTCGTACAAAACTTTCATAGTTTCTACATTCGGCTTTGAAATAATGCTGGATTTAATATCTACTTGATTTATATAACTGATAAATTTATTTTATACAGTTGAGGATAACAATTTCCCAAACTTTTGGGATAGTGAGACAGTCATTACTGTTAAGATTGAGTTTGTGCTGTAAGGCTTCAGCACTTTCTTTATACAAATGCTCATGTTTATATAGGGATCGATGTAGTAGCTTGGTATATTGCCATCGTATCCTGTGGTTGGCATTTTCAACTGCATGTTGTGGGAGACCAGATTTGTGAGGTTTGATAAGATGGATGTTGTCTTGATGTTCAGAGATGTGTTCATTTACAGATCTTCCTGTTTGTCCATAGTAAGAGTTTGTGTTTTGGAGAAGATAACAAATTGTGAATTTGGTTTATTTGTTTATAGTTAGCAGTGAGTATGTATTCAAAATTTTTGACAAATGTTCAGATGCCTTTGATATATGGTATAGAAGTCCTGTGGGCTTCTTCTTGTCTAGATTGTTTTGAAGGATGGCTAATTATTTTTTGTGTTGTTATTGGATTAAATCCATTTAATGAGGCTGTATCTTTAATAATTTTTAATTCTTGTTTTAAAGATTCTTCAGAGGAACAAAATTTGTGTGCTCTGGATACCAAAGATTTTATGATGCCATATTTTTGAGATGGATGGTGAGCCGATGTGTTGTGGATATAACGACCTGAAAAAGTTGGTTTTCGATAGACCAAAGTGGAAATGGAACCGTCTTGATTACGTTGGATGTGTACATCGAGGAAGTTAATACCTTTCAATGATTCCTTTTGTAGTGTGAATTTGATGCGAGGATGTAGGTTGTTGATATTATTTAGAAATGAGTCAAGTTCTTGTTCTATATGACTCCAGACTGCAAAAATGGCATCAGCATATCATAGCCATATTGCTGGTTTTTTGGGTCAAGAGTGAAAATTCTTTCTTCTAAGTGTTCAAGATAAAAGTTGGCTAAGTTACGTGATAAGGGTGAGCCCATTGCTGTTCCTTCCTCTTGTGAAGTAACCTGATGTGATTGCAAATTTGAATAATTTCACAATATTAGATGGAAATTTTTTGGGTTAACAATTCCGTTGTCTCTTTCTGAGGGATATTAGTGAAGAGAGAGACAATGTTGAAGCTTATTGTCTGTATCTGAATCTTATTATCTGTATCTGACTGACTCTTATTATCTGTAACTGACATGTCTGTATCTGATGTATCTGACTTTTTTAATGTCTTTTATTTTTGTGTGAAATTCTGTGGAATTTTTAGCGATGAAGCTGAATGGTCTATGAGGGGACAAAGAAAGACAAAAAGTTTGATATTTTATACAGGAGGCTGCTTATAGAATCCACGGTAGAGGTCTAAACGGACAGTTGCTTTTATGTAATTTAGGTGAACCATATATTCTAGGAGGCCTTGAATGGTATGTTTTAAGTCTTTTGATGGTTTCCTTATCTATGGATGTTGTTTCATCTAGTAACTTGTTGAGTTTTTTGAGCTGCCTTTTGGTAGGATCATAATTAAGCTGAGAGTGTGTATTGTGATCTCGAAGCAATAAATTCATTTTTCGATCATATGAATTAGTATCTAAAACTACAGTGGTATTCCCCTTGTCTGCTTTTGTGATAATTATGTTGCTATTACGTTTTAAGAGTTCAGTGCTTTTAATTTTGAAGGTGGGATATTCAATTCTTATGGTTTGGCATCATAGATCACTTTGGCTATTTCAAAACATAGTCTATTGGCTTCAAGACTAGACAGATGACTGGTGTTCCTTTCAATATTATGTATGAAATCTAGATAAGGAATACATTTGGATGAAATAGCAAACTTAGGACTTCATACTAATACATTCAATTCATCTTCAGTTAAAGGATGGCCAGATAAGTTAACAACCCATTTCTCAGCAGGTAATTTGCTTGTATTTTTCTTAGATCATTCTAGTAATGTTAGGTATTTTTTATCGAGATTTACGTTGCTTGTTTCAAATGTTTTGATGCCTGCATTTTTTGAAATATTAATAACCATGTGTAGCAAGTCTTGATTTAATGTATTTGATAAATCAGCTTCCAATTCTGTTATTTTTGTGATATTTATTGCCAGTTCCTTTTTTGAAACTCGTAACTGATTAAGCAACAAGGAATGGCTAGCTTTTTGATAAATTTTATGAGCACTTTGCGATTTGATAACTTCCTTTAGCTTAGCAAAAGTGGGAATAAGGTTATTGCATCTGTGTTTCTTTAAAAATGAGATTCTCGCATGCAGCTTACTCAGTTTCAATTGAAGCTTTCCTAGTGAGTTGCTCTTCTGTGCTGTCAGTTCTCCATGAAGGAATAAGACTTTCTTATATAGAGAAACCTGTGGATTATTCATAGCTCTAAATTCATATGTATGCAAAAGTAATTAACTTTTTAATTTTGTTTCTCTGAAGAATCTTTAAAACAAGAATTGGAAATTATTAAAGGCCTCACTAAATGAATTCAATCCAATAACTCAAAAAATTATTGTTCACCCTTCGAAACATCAACTTAGACAAGAAGAAGCCCACAGTACTCCAATACCATATATCAAAGGCATCTCTGAACATTTGTCAAAAATTTTGAAGAAATACAAACTCGCTGCTATTCTATAAACCAATAAACCAAATTCACAATTTGTTACCTCGAGAAGACAAACTCTCACCTCTGATGCTACCTGGCATATATGAAGTGCCACGTTCTTATAACTTGTTTTACTATGGACAAACAGGAAGATCTGTAAATAAACACATCTCTGAACATCAAGACAACATCCGTCTTATCAAACCTCACAAATCTGGTCTCGCACAACATGGAGTTGAAAATGCCAACCACAGGATACAATGGCCACACACCAAGCTACTACATCGATCCATATATAAACATGAGTGTTTGTATAAAGAAAGTGCTGAAGCCTTAAGGCACAAACCCAATCTTAACTGTAACTATCCCAAAAGTTTGGGAAATTGTTATCCTCAACTGTATGAAATAAATGTATCAGTTTTAATTTAATTTAACTGCAGCCCAGTAGTATTTAGTCCTTAAATATGCTACTCTACATAGAGGAATTCCAATGTAAGCATGTGCACTAATGTGTTTTTTGAATGTAATTCCTATTGTTGTTGTTTATAACTGTACTGATGATGTCTTATGATACTTAAGGTGAAATATTTACATATTATTAAAAAGTTAATTACTGTGGTTTACATGTGAATTTATACCATAGGTTTCTCTATATAAGAAAGTGAAGATACTTAATATGCACATTCATGTTTGTTCATTGTTGGTTAACGAATGAAAACAAGAATATAATTTCCTTTTGTAATTTACTTATGAACAAGAGGGAGGGGCAAAAATTGATGCAGTTGTCTCTCAATTGGAATATTTCAATAATATGTTGGTACACCATTTTGATGTTTGTGTGTGTGAAAACATTATTTCTGCCAGTGATTTAGCTCTCTGTATCTGTGGTTGTAACACCCACTCAGGAGACTCGGTAAAAGTGAAAACTAGTCTGGGTGTGATCCTTCCCATAATGTATTGCTGTATACACATCTGAAATGAAATGTGCTGTGAATAATGGGATACTAGAGCAATCTGCTGAAGTCACTGCCCCTATATACAAGTAATGTGCAAAGTTTTGTTTGCTTACTGTTGGATAAAGAATAAAAACATGAATGTAATTTCTTGTCAGTTTGCTTTCTGAGCCAGCAAAAAAAAAACTTGCTGTGATGTGCTTTTAGGTTCAGAATCTTATTTTGAAACTCATTTTTCTCTCCAATAATATTTGTATATTTGATGTATAGTTCCACTGGAAGTTATTCTACTTTGATTCTATTTAAAACTTTCACACATGTGCTTCTTTTCAGTATATTTACTTGTGCTTTTTTTGAAAATAAATGGTGATCATTTCATGTCTCAAATTATCTGTGTACTCTTGTTTTCTGAATTACTGTGAAGATATCACACAACTTAGTTATCACTCAAGAAGTTTTCTTATTTCTTGTTCTTTTGTTGTGAATTGTGAATTTATACATGTTCTTAGATTGGTGCATGGTGTTTGTAATGACTAGTTCATATCCTGATCAGAAATTGAGGAAGCACTTGCCATTATTATTATGCTTGTCCTTTTCTTCAAATTTTCTCAATATGTTTCTATATTTCTATTTTTTATGTCCTGCTCTGCTGTGGTTAGATCTTCTACAAGAATTTTTTTTTTTTTTTCTTTATGTGAACTGAATAGGGGAATCTTGTTTTAAGCCATAGGCAAATAACTCTCATTGCTCAAAAACTCATTTTGAAATTTGCTCATATGACTTTATTTCCTTCCCTTCAAGAAGTTTCTGTTTAATGTTAATTGCTATAGTTTCCCCTTCCTTTCTTTAATTACTATTGCCTGAATATAACATATTTATTATTTATCAGTATCTCACCTGTTTTAATCCTCTTTGTTTTGTTAACATCAATTATATTGATATGATACTCCTCTCTGGATTTCACTTCTTTTCCAGTGATCATTTACACTTATTGGTGCCTATCTTCAATTCTGTTACTGAGGATGAGTTTGTTACAGCAACTGACTTTTCATTGTTTACCTGTTTCTCTAAGAACAATGTCATCCTTTTTTAACTGTGGGACATCCCCAGCCAGCATGACATTTTAGCGAATTTTAAATTCATTTTAACCATTACTGAATAAAATTTAGTTGGTTGGCTAAGTCCAAAATTGCCAGCCTACCTTCGTTTTTCGTGTCTTTGTAGATACCTAATATCAGAACATCATGAGAAGAGGAGGTTTGAACATTGTGTTTGAAGAATGTGTCTCCACATTCCTGACAAGCTGTGTGGAAGTTTCATCCTTGTTATATAGCTGTGATTCATAAATGACCCCAGATTTAGGTAAATGTTTAGATATGACCATTTTCTCTAACAGTCATTCAGCAGCCTAATATATTGAGATGAGTGAAACCATAGAAATGTTTCAGTTTTGGTATCCTATCATGCCACTCAAATTGTAAATTATCCTTATTATTCAAAACTGAAATTTAAAAATTAAAAAAAAAAAAAAAATCTTTTATTTTATAAGAAATAAAGAAGTTATGAACAACCTGTAACTTAACAATATGTATTAAAAATATTTTTTTGGGGCAGGGGGGGATTTTACTTGTTCATTCTTTGATCTCCAGAGAAGCATTTCTGGATTATCTGGTCTTTAGCAACATACTAATGTATAATAGGTTTATAACTTTTCATGGACGGGATTCTCATTACAAAAAATATATAAATAAATAAAAACGCCCTACCAGATTGTGTATTTTATTCAAGATTTTTAATTTCAGGAGAAAAAAAAAATCTGGAAAATGATTTAAGCAATTATTACTTCTGGAACATTTTACAGGATTTATGTGATCACATTAGTGTCCTACAAGGGACTTTTTGTTGAAGTAAAGAAGAACGTTGAAATTCATTAGCAAATTGTCCTCGCACATCTGTTACCAGCATCCTGTTCAGACTGTAAAGATTATGCACCTACTGACCTATATATAATTTAGCACATCTTTCTTTTGCATATGGTAATAAATATAAATAATAATTATAATAATCCAAGGTACTTTAATAAATAATAATAATAATCCAAGATATAGGCCCTTAAGGCCCACAACTTGCCAAATTGGCTTTTGTAATCATAATTTTAGAACAAGGTGATTAGCCTTATGCCTATATGTATATATATATTATATTTATAAAATTAAAATTTAACTGTCTAGAACCCGAGAAAGTATAACAAAAACCTTTAATAAATCACGACTACTTTCATCGGTGTTCCGACTTCTTCAGGTGAGTAAGAATAAGAAATAACATAAGACTTATAAAAATAACAAGGTAAAAAACATAGACTTTCCAGCTTAATAAAAAGAAGCAGAATAGCAACAGTCATATTTGAATAGGTGACCGCGTGCTACTGTTGGCATGAGTTGAATGTGTGTGACAGCTAATTTTAGAGCGCTAGTATTGGATTACTGCGCTATGGGAATCAGGCAAATTGTAGCTTAGATTGTTGTTCAAGTGTGAAGGGTCCAGAACGATTTCTTTTGATTCTATAATTCATCTTTCAAATTCATCCTTGCATATATATAAATTGGTTGTGTGGTCCCAATCAACTTGGTGTGGCCGTTCTTCGAGGTTAGAGTTTGCAAAGAAGAGAACATGACTGGAAAGGGTGCTCGCTTATGTTCTATTGTAGGAGATGTCATGTCTATGTTCCTCAAGACGAATTGAAACAGATTTATCTGTCTGGCCAAAATAAGGTCGACCACAGTCGCACATAACTTTATAAACACCAGGAAAATGCAGTTGGTTGTGTTTTGGTCAACTTAGAAAAGAACGAAGTTTTGGCAGAGTAGTATAGTCGGTCTTTATGTTGAATTTCTTCATAATCCTAGATAGTTTTGGGGTAAGAGAGCTGATAATGGTAACTGTATATGAGTGATAGGGTTGGATTCATCTTCTTGTCGAAGTTGTTGGCATGGTCTCAAACGTTTAGTGATGTTACGAGATGAATATCCATTATTTAAGAAGGTGTCTTTCGGGAAGTTAAGCTCTCGTTGAAGGTCTTCTTCTGTGGAAGTGAAACCTTCTATAGCTACTTTAAAACCTAAATTGTGGTTATGCTACATTGACGACGTCGTCCTTATCTGGGAACATGGTTTAGAGGAACTTCAAACTTCCTAAACCATTTAAATAATCAACATCAGAACATTAAATTCACATGAGAACTAGAGATTAGCAGCGTTCTCCCCTTCTTGGATCTAAAGATCAGTAGATTATCTGACTGTCTTAAATTTTCAATTTTTCGATAAACCACCCACACTGATAGATATTTGCATGGCTCTTCTCATCACTTCCCTCCTCAGAAACTGGCCATCATCTCCACCCTTGCCTATCGAGCAAGATGTCTCACTTCCACAGAAGAAGACCTTCAAACAGAGCTTACTTCCTTATATATATATATATATAAATTTTATATGTTCTTGCCAGTTTCTAGGTTAAATATCTCAAATTTCTGGGGAAAAAACCCATGCTACTACCATGTGAGACTGTTAAACTCACTTTCAGTTGAAAAACCATAAGGTTCTTCATATTCTAGGTTGGATTTGAATGCAGATCTTTCCAACCAAAGGCTCCATTAAAACTGGCTGGACTATGGAGGATCTTTGCATAGAGTAAGTAGCAAAATGTATAACATAAATATGGCAAAATTGGAATCATAAAGAATAATGCTGTCCGATGAGTTCAGAAAAAAGGTTATTTTAAGTTATAATTATTATTACAACATTCAGGATCACTTTTGAGAAGACAGCTGAAACCATATCTACTACTTTCAAAATTGTCATCAGAAATATGTCTAAGTTTGAAGAATAAGTGTTTTTAAAACTGACTGCTCACTGTGTCTTTCAAAAAAAAAGAAATCTTTCACATCACATAGATTATTTCACCTAAGGCTTCATCAAAGGGTAGTAAGAATGGATTTTCTTTTTCTTTGAAGCCCTTCCTGTATTTCTGTGTGCACACTCGTGCTCATGTACTGATAATTAAAAGCTTTATACATTAATCACAAGAGTGATTAATAGTATTTTTTATTCAGTAATGAAGATTCCAAAATGGGAAGTAAATATGTTGCATAGCTATGATATTAATCATCATTAATTAATCAATAAAGGTATTTTGGAATAAGATCATACTTTGATGCTGTTATTTCTTTTTAGTTATTCGCTTTATTTATTTATTTTTCAGTGTTTCCATTGTTTACGAAGATACCACTTAACATCACTGTAAAGGCTGGAAATACAGCAAGACTAGAATGTGGTGCAAGAGGTCAACCTAATCCTGAAGTAGCTTGGCAGAAGGATGGTGGAGATGATTTTCCAGCTGCTAGGGAAAGAAGAATGCATGTCATGCCAACAGATGATGTTTTTTTTATTGTTAATGTAAAAGCAAATGATATGGGTGTTTATAGTTGTACTGCAAAAAATGCAGCAGGAGTTATAGTTGCTAATGCTACAGTTACTGTATTGGGTAAGTAACATGCCATACTGTTCTATTTTTATTGGTATATTATTGTTTAAAAAACAGTAATATAGAAAAATTTACATTGCTTTTTTTTGACATATAATTGCTGCTTAGATAAAAAGGAAATGGTGACATGACTTTGTCTATCCCACAATCAAAGGCAAAACTGAACATTCACTTTCACTCTGTTTAGCAAATAGAGGATGTAATTAATGAATGCTATGGAGTCAATTGATTTTGCAATTTAGTATCATAATGGTAATTAGTGGACGTTACTGAGAGTTAGTGACATTATTATACTAATTTATAAATCCTCTGGAATTCGTATCATGACTCCATTATAGAACTAATAAATTATCATCATCGTCATTAAATTCCTGCCATCTACCTTCGGGGGGGGGGGGGGGGGGGGCAGGATATGATGGTACTACATGAAAAATTTACATCATTACTAACTTCCTATCCACAATTTTCCTCCAAATCAGTCTGTTACCTATTAAGACTCCAACATTATCAGATCTATTATATTCTAAAGCACTTTTTACTGTATCAATCCACCCATATCTTGGTCTTCCTTTGGGTCTTTTTCCTGCCATCCTGGCAGAGATCACTTGTTTTGCTAATCTTTCCTCTACTATTCTATATAAGTGACCATACCACCTGAGCTCTGTAATGCATTCCTGGATGCTGACAAGTTCAAGTTTTTTCCTAATATCCTCGTTTTTTAATATGATAGTGCCATTGATGCCATTTGTTCATGCCCTTAATCTTTCTCAGGACTCTCATATCTGCAGTCTCTAGTTTTTGGTCAACTGTTTTACTTCTGACCTGACTCTCAGATCCATAAGTTAAAATTTATTTGAACACTGTCTTGTATATACAGCTAATTTAGTGTTTTGACTAATTTCTCTCTTATTTGTTATAAATTTATTCATTTGACTTCCTACCATACCAACTTTGTTGATTCTGTTGTCTATTTCCATATTTAATTTACCATATTCACTAAAAATCATGCCTAAGTAGCTGAAATGTTTTACTTGTTTTATAGGTTCTCCATTCACAATGCAGTTGATATTTTCAATGCTTCTGCCTATTTTCATTGTTTTGTTATTGCTGACCTTCATACCATATCTATTATAGCAGTTATTCAATTTGGTCAGGGAATCTTTCAGACTTGCAGCGGATTTATTTAGAAGTATAACATCGTCTGCATAAAGCAAAGAGCTGACATTAACATCTCCAATTTTGATATCAGGTTTAATACCACTTTCATTCATAATGTGATCCATGTAGATAATGAATAACAGAGGGGGTAATGTACCTTCTTGTCTGATACCAGATTTAACATTAAACCACCTTCCTCTACTTCTTTCAATTCTAACTGCTGACTTACAACTCAAATAAAGACTAAGTATTTCTTGATATAATGCCCCATAGACACCATATAACTGTAGCGTATTGAATAGCTTCTCTCTTGGCACCTTATCTACAAAACTTAAATACAGATCTTTGTTATATTCCCATGATTTCTGAACTATTTGTTGTAAAGTAAAAATCTGATCCTGACAGCACATCCTATATTTGGCCTGAATCCAGCTTGTTCATCGCCAAGCTTTTCTTCCACAATCCTTCTCAACCATTTCTCAAGTATACTTGCATAAATCATACCAGGCACACTCAGTAGAGAAATACCTTTGTAATTCTCACATTCAGTTTTATTTCCCTTTTTATATATGGGTACTATGAGAGCTCTACTACAATCATCTGGAATTTGTCCCTCTGTTCAGGCCTTCTGAACTATGCAGTGCAGCCACTATAAGACTTTTATACCTCCATACTTGGGCATTTCTGTTCGAATATATCTACTCCTGCTTCTTTTCCACATTTTAGGCCTTTGATGGCTTTTTTCTACTTCAAGTATGGATATGTATTCCTGACTGTATGCATGTTGAGTGTTTTTTACCACTGTGCTATCACTGCTTGTTTCATTTAGCAATTTTTCGAAATAATTACTCCATACTTCAAGGATATCTTTTTCTCCTGTTTTCATGTCACCTTTATCATCTCTAACTCCTTTTACAGCACTCTTTCCTCCATTTCTAAGCTTCTTCAACAACTTCCAGAATATCTTGCCACCTTCTTGATATTTATTTTCTACGTTCTTGCCAAAGTCCTCCCATGACTTTTGTTTAGCTAGTTTTACACACTGTTTAGTTCATTGTTTAGGGCCATGTCATTAGAACAGATTAGTTTAGCCCTGTTGTATAGTGTTTTTAGTGTATAGTGTTTAGCGAACTAAATCACATCCTCAACACTTTCTCAGCCAATGGCTACCCCCCAAAAAAATCCAAAAAATATTAAAACCTACAAATCAGAGCCCCCCCCCCCCCTTCCAAACAAGGATTACTCTAAATCCATCACCATTCCCTACATCCGAGGCACCTCGGAAAAAATTACCAAAATCTTAAAAAAACATGACCTGACCTCCTGTTACAGGCCGCTCCACTAAAGAGCAACCACTTCCCCTAGACCTACCTGGTCCCTTGCAGCTGTAAACTGTCTTACTTTGGCCAAACAGCGAATATCAGAATTTCTGAACACAAGGACTACATCTGTTTTCACAAGTACAGCCATTCTGGTCTTACAGATCATGCTCTGGATACACGCCACAGAATATGGTGGAAGAAAGCTACAGTAATACATCGTAGCAAATACAAATTCGAAAGACTATTTATGGAATCAGCCTCAGCCCTAAGAAACTCTCCAAACCTCAACAAATTTGGTTGTATGCGACTGCACCAAATTTGGGAGGCTTACATCAGCAGACCTTCAGCCCAACGGCCAAGAACACCTACTTAGCCCGCTAGAGGGCACCATCAGGACTTTTAGGAGAACAATAGCTTCATCACTTCTTTCTCAGTTACTGTGTTGTAGTGCCTATGTGCACGTGCCTTTTTTTGTAAGTTCCTTTTGAAGATGGCAATGTGGCGTTGCCGAAATATTGGAAATATTTATTAAAGTGTAATTTAATTTATATTCATATCTACGTTGTTCAATTCCTTAAGTGATTTAGTAATGTATTAATAATACAGTGCAGTTTTATCTGAAAAACAGTGTTAAGATCCATGAATATATTGGTTTCTGTTCTTGTTGCTTAATTTGAAAGTCAGACTGAAGATATCCTTGATACTAGGGGAAAAATTTTATACTAATAAAAACATATGTAAGGTAAATCCATTTTATGTTATTTATTAGTATAGTGTTACATTCTTATATATCATGTTATCCAACAAATAATACAACCATGCAAATTAATTTTTTCCTGCTGTGTGTTCAAGAATATATTAATTCATTTTGTAACTGTTTCTGGTAAATAAGTGAAAGAACACAGAAATAATGCTTTGAGAGTGAAAGGATACATCTAGAAAGTAGACTGAAAAGTCCTAAAAAATTTTGAAATTAAATTTGTTTGGTAGAAAAAATTATTTTAGAAATTATGGCAGTATTAATGATGCCATGGATGTTTATTGCATTCATATCAAAATCATAAAAATAAATAAAAGAGAATGAGAAACATACACAGTAATGCTTGCTCTAAATATGCATAAAACTGGCATACTAAGAAGGCGCAAACACATTTTCAGATGAAGTAAATGAGTCACATTATGTCTTGACTTTCAAAGATTTTTAAGATAGCATGATTTACACACAAAGTAGCATCTGTGAAAAATGGAACATTGGCATATTTTATTTTCAAGCCAAAACTTTACCATACTCAAAACAACAGAATAGTATTACTAAAAAACATTGTAAGAATATATGCCACTCCTATGTAAGCAATATTTTGCCACCTCTAAATTTACAGATATACCTTGAAAAAATGGTGTTTTTATGGTTGAGATACAATTTATTTTAACATTTAAAAATATGAATGCAATATACAGTTTTTACAGATATGAACACAATGTAGTTTTTAATAATTAAGTAAAATGTAAGCATAATAAAATTAAAAAAACCCATCAAAATAATACACATAGCTTGGAAGAACCTTCTGTCTGAATATATCCTCCATCATTACCCATTGCCAAACAAGTAACTGGCAATCAGAATATCATTTTGCTTACATATGTTTAAATTATAATGTTTGCTTTATTAAACTAATTTAAATATTTCAAATAAATTCATTTTTCAGCATTTCAATTTTTTTCCACCTTTTAAACTTGCTGCTCTTGGGCATTGTCTTAGTTGTTTAGTGGGTTTACTGTGGTTCCAAGTATTACATTTAATATAAAAAAGTATAAATTAAATTAAAAAATACTTTACATGTCTTCATGCCTTTAAATTTGTTGCAATATTCTTTAACGGGAAAATTTCTATTAAAGGGAGAGAAATTAAAAACAGATTATGTTAAAAAAAAAAGAAGCGAAAGATTCTACATACACAAAATGAGGAAATCATAACCTATATTAGAGCATAATGCCTGTGGTGCCAAAAATCGAAACTTTGTTGCTCTGAAATTTGCATATTGAAGTTAAAATTTCAGATAATACAAAGTTCACTGTATATGTATACCTATGATTTTTTTTTTCTTTGGTAAATCATTCTTCTTCTTCTCCCATAGTCCTAAATGAACCGTTGGGTCATTCATGGCTGGTAGGTGATACTCTTTGCTAGCCTCCTCCAGTCATTTCGGTCTCTTGTTCTTGATATCAGTTGAGAAAGGGAGGAATTTGTCCATTTTTTGATGTTACCAGTCCATTTTAATCGAGTTCGGTCCCTAACTCTTGATCCCAGAACGATTCCTTCTAGGGTTTGCTTTGGAATGCCATTAGTCCTCTCCACATGTCCGAACGATTCCTTCTAGGGTTTGCTTTGGAATGCCATTAGCCCTCTCCACATGTCCGAACCATTTCATCTGTCTTCTGAGAACTGTCAGAATATTTTCTCTTTTTCTCCTATCTATTGAGTCAATCAGTTTTTGGACATTTTCATTGGTTTCGTGAGCGGTATAGGGAATTCTCAAAAGTCTTCTGTAAGTTTTCGTTTCGAAAGACAGAAGTCTCCTCTCATCTTCCTTCAATAAAGTCCAGGCCTCACAACCATACAAAAGGACAGAATTCACCAAGGTATCAATTAGTCTTAGTCTGGTTGTGATTGCTATTCTGTTATCTCCCCACAATGGTTTTAACTTCTGTAGGGCCATGGTTGCCTTAGCAATTCGGTATTTAATGTCGGTTTTTGAACGACCATCTTGACTCAACGTGCTTCCTAGATAAGTGAACTTCTTTACATTCTCAATTTGCTTATTGCCAATTTGTATCTTTAAGAATTCAATGTCTGATTTTGAGGTTATCGTTGTTTTTGTTTTTTGTAGGTTTATGTATAATCCATATTTTTTTAATGTTCCGAAAACACGGCTGGTTATCTCTTGTAATTCTTCTTCACTTTCTGCCAGAATATCGATATCGTCAGTGAAATGCAAGTTATTTATTCTTAGTCCACCAACTACTATTCCAGTGTCATATTCATAAAGAGCTTCATCTATGACATATTCCAGAAAACAATTAAAAAGAAGAGGGGACAAGATTCATCTCTGTCTTACCTCCTGTTCTGCCCAGAACAGTTCACTGCTGTAATTTTTAATTTCAATTCTCATATCAGATGAGGAATAAAGAGATTTAAATAATCCTAATGATTTTGTTGTCAATACCATAATGTTCTAAAATTTTCCATAATGCCTCGTGCCATATTGAGTCAAAAGCTTTTTGAAGGTCTAAGAAGTTGTGACAGATTATTTTGTTATGTTCTATGTATTTTTCACCTAGTATGTGTATTGTAAAAATATGGTCGATTGTACTTCTGGACTTCCGGAAACTTGCTCGTTCCTCTGATAGTCTGCTTTCTATTTTCTTTTCGATTCTTGACAATAGTATTTTTAACAGGATTTTGCTTGGATGACTAATAAGGCTTATTGTTCTATAGTTGCTACATTTATTGCTGTTTCCCTTTTTAGGGATAGGTACAAGGACAGAAGTCCGCCAATCAGAAGGCCAAGTCTCTGTGTTCCATACGTCCTGGAATAAATTTAGCAAGGTGCTATGATGATGTCACCTCCCTCGCGTATCAGTTCCACTGTGACACCATCACTTCCCGGTGATTTTCCAATTTTTGAGGAGCTAACTGCTACAATAACTTCTTTTAATATCGGGTAATCTCCTTCCTCCGAACCTCCTGGCAAAATTCCGTCCAAAATATCATTGGTCAGTTGAGGGTCCTTTTGAAAAAGCTTAGTTGCGTAACATTTCCATCTATCAATTATTTTCTGGTTATCCATGATAGGAGTTCCATCTTCATCTTCTATGCTCCAATTAATTGCAGTAAAAGGTTTGGTTAGCTTATTGATAATTTGAAAAGCACTTTTAGAATTATTTTTATTTAAGTCCTCTTCTATATTTTTGCATTCATCCAATATCCATAAGTTTCTAGCATGTTTGATTTCTGTTTTAATAATCTTAGTAATATTTTTATACTGTTCTCTATTATCACCACTATTAATATGAGATTTCAAATATCTTCTTTCGTTTCATAGGTCCAAAATATTGTTGGTTATCCATGGTTTATTTATTTTCCTTTTATATCCAAGGATTTCTTCATCTGTCTCAGTTATCTTTTGTGAGCAGTATTTGGTTTTAGATTCGATACTATTATGTTTCTTGAAGCTTATGTCAAAAATTTGTTTTAATTTGTATTTATATAGTGTATTTATTTTGGGGATCTTTTAATTTTTCTATATTATATCTTTTACGAGTTGATTTTGTAGGTAATCTTTCCCTCATTTTCATATTCACAGTTGCGATGACCATATTGTGGTCACTGCCAATGTCGGCTCCAGGAAATAATCTGGTTCTTGTGAGGTTGATGGAGTTTTTAAATCTTGTGCTTACAAGGATAAAATCAATTTGGTTGTGTGTTTTACCATCAGGGGAAGTCCATGTCCATCTTCTGGAAGGTTTATGGGGAAATAGAGTGTTAGTAATGGTAAGTTCATTTTGTGAGGCAAAATTGATCAATTCAAAACCTCTTTCATTTGTCTCCCCATAGCCATATGGTCCGAAAAATGGGAGATAATCCTTGCCGATGTCTGTTCCAATTTTGGCATTCCAATTGCCCTGTACAATCAAAAGGTCTTTTCTATTCACTCTGGTAATTGTTGCATTAAGTTGACCATAAAACTCCTCTACTTCGGAGCCCTTGTGATCTGTGGTTGGGGCATAGACCTGTATGATGGTGATATTGAGTGGTTTTCCTCTCAGGTGGACTAGAGCAATTCTGCTATTGATAGGGTTGAATTCCGTGACAGAATTTCGTGATGATTTGTGTATCAAAAACCTGACACCTTCCTTTCCGCTGCAGTCACATCCAGAGGAAAAAAGCAAATGTCCTTCATCTGTTGTTAGCTCTCCTGTTTTGGGCCATCGAATTTCACAAAGTCCCATAACAGTCCATTTATATCTTTTTAGTTCATGTTGTAGTAATTTGAGTTGACCTGATTGTAGTAGAGTCCTAATATTCCAAGTTCCGATCATTCAATGGTTGCGGAGTCTGAATCTGGATCCAGTTTTTCCATTATTTTTGTCAGTGATAGTGGTAGCGCTAGTCGCTAACTTCGCATTGCCACCCCTGGAGCTGCTACCAAATGGCAACGCAGACCTTGTTGAACCGGGCAACGTCCGTGCTGGCATGGTGTGCTGTGTTAAATCCTTTGCCATGAATGTCTAATGGACAGTAAATTAAGACAGATGGTGCCATTCTTCTCTTCTGTCTTCACCTGCTAGCATTTAGTTGGGCATAGTGGGATGGCCTTCACGCCTTGGGAGGCCCTGCCAGGAGTAATGATACTCCCGACGTGCTTTGCCCATCCCCCCCCCCATGGTGAGGCAGCATAGCAGGACTTGGGGGGGGGTAAATCATTACCATTTGATAATGTAAGATATTAATGAATGGTCTCTTCATCCTGTGTTATGTCATTAGGTTATTTGTACCTTCTGGCAGTATTTTCTCCTCTGGCTGATATTATATTCATACACATTCTTAAAATTATCCTTAAGGAACTGGTTGTGTTTAATTCCTTTGTATTATCCTTCTCCTTTTTACACACCTTTAAAAGCTTTTAAGATTTATCTTTTGTATTCCTAGCTTACCGTAATTCAAATTTGTCTTTATAGTCATGTGAACATCAAAATGGAGACTTGAATAATGAGAACTAATTGTGCCTATGTCCCACAGAGGGTTCTAGTAAGAAAAAAAAATGTTGAGTTATTAGAAAAGGCAGCTGACAAAAAGATAAAGGATAAGTTGGTCCTTGTTGGAGACCTTAATAGCAGAGTAGGAAATGAATGCCAGACATATAGAAATGTTTTGGGAAAATTTGAAGAGAGAGCAAAGCTAATAATAATGACAAATGCCTGCTTTCTGTTTAGAATATACACTATTCATTACTAATGTGATGTTCTAACATAAAGGTTTACACAAATTCACGTGGAGAGAAGACACAAGAAATAAGAACAATTCTGTTGATTATGTTAACAATGTCTCCAAAGGTTTTGCAGAACAAATTGGGGCACAAAGCCAAAAATTCTCAAAACTACTTACACTACACTAATAAGGCTAATAATGGAATATGCAGTACCTATCTGGTCACCTTCGGCTTTGTTGGTAAAGGAGAAATTAGACAAAGTACAAGCAAAAGCATCCAAGATTATCATTAGTGCAGTCTCATCCACTAACAACATCAGACCCTAACAGGAAAATGTGGGCTTGACCTGCTGGAGGACAGATGGAAATTTGCCACCATAAAGTTCAATAATAATATCAGAAGCTACCAAAGAGATCATTAAAAACTTATGAACATTGGAATCAAAAATGCAGACTTCACAGATCATCAACTTTACAATATGATGACACTATCAGAAAGGAAATAGGTCTTGATCATCTAAATGCCCACATAAGTAAAGAACCTCTATTTTCCAGTCCTTTACCTTCAAATACCTCTTCCATAAATCTTAATCTTACCAAATTCTGTACAAAAAAAGAAACAAAAGAAATGCTCAACCTTCTTTCATCCTCCAAACAAGTTATTTGTTATACCAATGGATCGTCAGACACCAGTATGATTAATTGAGGTGCTGGTGCTCTCATTCTACTCCCGAAAGGTGAAAAACTTGCAATAAAAGTTGGATCTGGGAGAATTGCTTCCAATTTTATCAGCGAACTCTATGCAATAAATAAAGCACTCGAAGCTTATTTAAAATTATTATCATCTCAACAAGCAGAGGGAATTATAATATACAGTGACTCAAGATCAGCTATGGAGGCAATCAAAAATGGCAATACCAAGCTCACACAAGACATCCATAAACTCTTAAACCAACTAAAGTGTTTAGGAAAAAGTTACATTTTACAGTGGATTCCTGCTCATGTAGACTGATTACAATGAGGCAGTTGATAAATTATCAAAAGAGGCCAGAGAACTCAACCAAGAAACTGACATGATAACTCTTGTTGATGCTAATGCACTAGCAAAATCTAAACTAATTCCACTAAAATCAGAGATACACCACCAAATTCCTGAAATCAGTGTTGACAGAAAGACCTCCACTATGATAGCAAGACTCCCAACAGGATACTTTAGAGGAATGAATATCAATTTGGATGATACGAGAACATATAAAAACTGCAATAACTCCCCTAATACCGAACTGACCCCCACTCACATTTTTATCTGTCCAGCAATTACAACAGCCTTGCAAGCAAACATTAGCTCTATATGAACAAAATCATTGACATAGCCAAAGCAGTTCAAGGAGCACATGGAAATATCTAAGACTCTGCAAAGGACAAGACAACAACATCTCTTGCTGATTCAGTACACAAGGGTATACAGCAGATTTAAAATAAGAAATAGTCATTCAGTTTTGAGCAGGAGAAATATGCATATCATACTGAAAAGAAAAGCATTTAAGATAGTTTTAAAATTAATCAAACCAGCTATTATTGGTGAAAGAGTTTGAGAACAATAATCAAACCATGAGATTCATTGGCTGACTCTGAGGAGAATATTGATTAATTCAGCCAGAGAGCATGCAGTGAAGTTTTTTACAAAGCAAAAAGAAAAAAACAGGAAGAAGTCAGAATTTTATGGTAGACTCTGGAAGTTAAAGAAGCAGTTCTGGAAAAGAAGAAAGTGTATTGAAGGGCCCTGACAAGTAAGTCAGCATGTGCTTTGAGAGAATACAGAGAAAAATGAAGCTGTGTGTAAAAGCAGATAAACAAAATATCATTGTCTAGGCTTCTGTGGAGTGAGGACCTGCTAGAAGTAAAATTTTTGGTATTCCATAAAAGTAAAGTATCACAGAATAAGAAACCATTATTATTAATTTCTCAACTAGTTTCATGAAATTCTTTTAATGGGAATTAATAATTTCAATAATGGGAATATAACAAGAATCTGTTATCTGGAAAAGGCATATGACAATGTGCCAAGAGAAAAGTTGTTCAAGACACTACAATGATATGGTGTAAATGGGACATTATATCAAGTAATATGTAGTCTATATTTTAAATTGTAAGTGAGCAGTTAGTATCGAAGAAGATACAGAAAGGTGGTTTAATATAAAATTAGGCATAAGACAAGGGTGCACACTATCTCAGCTGTTATTCATCATTTACGTGGATCATGTTATGGTGGAAATGGCATTAAATCTGATATCAAAATTGGAAACATTGATCTTAGCTCTTTACTTTGTGCAGACAAGATGCTATAATCCTAAATAAATCCAGTAGAATTCTGCTGGATTCCTTAATTAAATTGAATAACTGCTATAACATATTTTTCATGAGAGCTGCAGTAAAAGACAAAGACTATGAAAATAGGCAGGAACACTGAAAACATCAGCTGCATCCTGATTGGAGACCCTATAGAACAAGTAAACATTTCAGTGCTTAGTTACAGTTTTTAGCAAAGATGGCAAATTATATGGACATAAACAATAGAATAACCACAGCTGGTATAGTGTTGAGCCAATTAAATAAGTTTATATGGAATAAGAGAGAAATTAGATCAGTGTCCACACGATATGAAAAACGAAGATATTAGCAAGGGACTTGGCATTGTTTAGCTTTCAGGAATCTGTGTGAGCAAAGCTAATCTAAAGTGGTATAATCACTTAAACAGAATGAGAGAAAAAAGGTTATATCTAAGTTGCCATCAAAGCATGTTTGCTATGATGGCAAGAAAAAAAAAAAAGACTATGATCTAGGTGGATTGATGCAGTTAGAAGAGTGAAATATAACATCTGACAATGTTGGAGTCCTGCAATTGCAGACTGATTTGGAGGAAAATTGTTAATAGAAGGTTAGCAATAATGTAAATTTTAATGTAGTGCTATCATAGTATTTTGTATACCCCTGTGGATACATATCAGGAATTTGATGATGATGAGAGAAATTCTGTATGCAGATAAAGCAGTAATGTATGAATGAAGTCAGTAACTTATTAAAATGTTTCTCAAGAGCATAGTCCAGAGAATCATTCTATATGTTATTTTATTATTACCTTAACTGTTTCTGTGTTTATTCATTAAAGGATTGTTTTTTATTATTATTATTTTTTTTTTATTCATAGAAACTCCATCTTTTGTGAAACCAATGAAAGATAAAGAAACTCATGCTGGAGAAACAGCAGTACTGGAATGTATGGCATCTGGTAGTCCAAAACCTTCACTTATTTGGACTAAGGATAATGGTCCATTAGTAGCCACAGAAAGGCATTTTTTTACAGCAGATAATCAACTACTAATCATTGTTCAGGCCCAGGCTTCAGATAGTGGTGAATATTTTTGTGAGATGACTAATTTATTAGGCACTGATAGAGATTCTTGCCTGCTCACAGTTCTGCCGGGTATGGATTCTTTAATTTTATTGATTTTATTTGTCCCAGTGTATCCAAAAAAGGTCCCCAATTTTCAGGTGCTGTGTTGTGAGCAAATTCCTTATAAGTTGTGATTGCTTGGCATGCAGTAAACTAATTTTTAGTTTGAATAAAAGAAGAAAAGAAGCTAAAAAGCTACTTCAGCTTGGCTGTGACCCTTTTAAAGGGAAGTATAACATCCTTCCTTCCCTTTAAAGAAAAGAGGAAGGATGTTATTTGCCTACTTCCTATTGAAGAAGTAGGCAACTAGCATTTGCATTTCGAACATTAAAAGTTTTGAAAGTTGAGAGCTTGCAAAATTACAAACCTTTGGCATGAGTTAGTTGCCTTGGTATTGCAGTTCTTATTTAGTGCAGTTGGAGGGCAATATGTCATTCAGTTGGAAAGACCTCAGTCCAAATCCTGTTGAGGATATTTGGAGCCTTTATAGGGATTTTCACTTGAAGGTGAATTAGCCAATCAGTTGAAGGTGAAAAGCACTGACACTGGGTGGCAGGACTTTTTTTTATCCTAAAACTCAAGTTTTTATCCTCACAAAACAGACCTATTCAAAGAAAACAACCAAAGAACTCATCTAATTAACAGACCTAATATACTGGTCTCATATTTCTTAGATGTATTGGCCATACTTCTGGCCAATCCTAAACTTTGGTGTTGTATTGCTTAAAAGAAAAAATCCACCTGAAGAGTCTAAGTCACTTTTTTATTAGTGCTTTTGGCCTTGACTAAGATGAATTACTGATTCTTCAGGTAAGTCTTGTCTTTTAAGTAGTGCAACATCAGCACATTCTAATGCCTGAAGTTTGTAATTTGCACACTCACTTTTTAAGAAGCTTTTAAAGTTTCAAAGTTCAAATGTTGTTTGCCTTCTTTGTATATAAAATAACAACAAATGGATATTTGCTATCCTGCCTTTTAACATTTTCACATGCTGCAAAAATTTTTTAACCGATTCATTAAATATAAAATTATTTTAGTGATAGATTGAGCACTAAGTCACAGAAATTAAAATAAATAAATAAATAAATAACAATTGGGCCTTTTTTTCATATACTAGGAAATACATTGTTATATTCTTTTGATCTATTTTCATGGAAAGTTTAATGTGTACATTAGCTTACATTGCATGCCTACTTGCAATTTTGATTTTTCAAAATTTAACCAGAAATTTATTTTGACATTGAAACTTTTCTTTATCCTTTATTTGTAATTTTTCAGTAAATCATACTTCATTAACTGGTCTGGTTAAAGTGAATAGTATCTCTACTTTCTATCCAGCAGCTGTGGATTTGAATCCCATCATGGTGTGGACTTCCATGTTTGGTTTGGTTTCCATAGCAGAGTTTTTAGATTATTTAACTTCCGGCTCACCCTAGATTACTAAATGTACTTTAAATTTACAACCTATTGTGGTTGAGATCACATTAAAAAAGGATACTTTTTATTATTTTTTTTTCTGTAATAAACAGTTTTATAATGCAATGAACAACATGAGTTTACTAAGGGAAGGTTGTGTTTGAGTAACTTGCTCACATTTTATAATCATGTGACTGTTGATACATTTGCACTTTGCTAAAGCTTTTGAAAGGATTCAACATGGAAGGCTGCTGCATAATTTGGAAGATATGTGATTGATTATAAAATATTAGCATGTATAAGAGAATGGTTGACTGGTAGATATCAAAAAGTGGTATATGAAGGATGTGTCTGCAGAGATTTAAGGTGACCAGTGATATACCAGGGATCAGTCCTTAGTCTGTTGTTATTGATTCTTTACATTAGTGACATTGAGAAGGATTTGAAAGGTGGCATAGAGCTGTTTGCTGATAATGATAAGCAGGGTAATCCAGAATGCAACTGACATGTACACAGTACTTGCAGAAATATTTGAATAAGTTGGAATTGTGGGCATGGGAAAATTGCTGTCCGTTTAGTATTAGGAAGTGTAAAGTTATGCACTTTGTGTAATGTGATATATAATGGCATATTATACTAATGGGATTATGCTAGAAGAAACTGACCAGGCTAAGGATCTTAAGAGTTTTAGTAGACAGGAGCCATATAGCAAAGATTGAGTACAACTTGGAGGATAATTGCAATGCTGAAATGAACACTGACTTGTAAGAATAAGAATTATCATTAATCATAGATTATCATTAATGCTAGATGATAATTAATGCTATGATAGGACAGTTAATCCTATTTACGTATTGTGCTGTGTTATCTGTTAATTGTATTTTCTGTCTCATTTGTCTTTTCTAAATCACTTAGGGAATTGATCATTTGTCTGTTTTGCAGGATGGTAAAATTGAATTCCTGATAAAAGTCATGTCACCTCTCTCTATGAGACCGGCTCACTCATTATCAGTTGAAAAGCCCTTATAAAGGTAATCTACATTGTAGATTGGATTCAAACTCAATTCTTTCCAACCAAAGGTCATCATCATTATTGACTGTGCTATGGAAGTTCTGACTGTAAAAACTGAAATATACAAATATTGAAATAAAACTGAAATGTTTGAAAAGAAGAACCAAGTTGTTGATATCCTGTTGCACAATCTGAAGAAGGCATTGATTGATTCAGACAGGGAAATGTGAAATTTAAAACTGAATGGTGGACGCAAGATGTTAGAGGCAGTTCTAAAAAAAAAGAATCATGATGTAGGAAGTTTTTCCACTTGGTTATGCTATAAATTAAAGATGCCAAGAAATTATATACTTGGTTTAATTCTTTATCCAAGTGTAAGGAAACAGTTAGTTCTGTCGGTAGTAACTAAGGGTTACTACCGACACACAAGGGTCTGGGTAGTGACCCTTCCCATAATGCATAGCATTATACATACCCATAAGGATATGTGCTTTGCATTATGGGATATTAAGGCAAGTGATGTGAAGTCATAAACTTCTATATACGAGTTGCCTCAGTCCTGAAAATAGCTCAGGTGCAAACTTGTTTGCTTACACTTGGATAAAGGATTAAACCAAGTATATAATTTCATGATATCTTTAATTTAAAGAATCATGTTGAAAGTTCCTAGTAAGTAAGTCTGCAGGTGCATTGAGAGAATATAGAGAAAAACATAAGAAAGCTAATCTGTGTAAAAGTAGTTAAAGCAAAAATCATGGGAAGACTGGTAAGAAGATAATGATAAATATCATGAAGGTAGCAAAATGTTTTGGTGGCTGTTAAGGAATCTTAGAAATGGAGGGAAGATGAACTGTAAAAAAAATCATAAATGATAAAGGTGACATAAATGAAGATAAGGATATTTTGAAGATCTGGAGTAATTATTTTTAAAGAATATGAGATGAGCAATGACAGAAGAGCATGCTAGAAAATGTTCAGAAAGATTATAATCAGGAGTATATATTAGTACTTGAGATAGGAAAAGCCATCAGAAACCTGTAATTGCAAAGGTAGCTTTGGAATGGAGTTATATGGAGTAATAAAAGTTTTTTATAGTTAAGCTATACTGCACAGTTCAGAAGAATTGCTTAGAAGGTCAAATTCTAAATTATTGGACAAGAGTAATTTCTCTACTGAATCTAAGTAGGATTTATGCAAACATACTTGAGAAGAAAATTAAACTTGCCAAGAAATTATGTTCATGTTTAATCCTTTATCCAAGTGTAAGCAAACAAAGTATCTTCACTACTAGGTAATGACTTCACATCAATTGCCTTGGTATCCCATAATGCAAAACATGCATCATTTCAGATGTACATTATGCTGTGCATTATGGGAAGATAGAGCCTCCATAGCTCAGTCGGTATAGACAAGCCCTTTGGTCGGAAAGACCGGGGTTCGATTCCTGTCCATGACATAAATTTCACCTTTATCCCGTCTCTTTTGACTACAGGTGAGTTAACTGTTCTCATACAGAGGTGGGGGGGGGGGGGGGTTCACCTGGAAACTCAGGTTGTTCGTTACTCAGAACAGGCAAACTGGCCTCGTGAACACAGGGATCTACAGAAATACATTCCTAATCCCTCATTAGGAGGGCTCAAACCATCCTAAGCGATGGAGGAGGAAAGGGGGAAATCCCATACGAAGTAAATTATGGGAAGAGCCACTACCCAGACCAGTTTCGATCTTTATTGAGGTCTCATCAGTAGGAACGAGGCCCAGAAGAGTTGCGAAGGTTGAAGTAATACAGATTTTTTTTGTTGTTGTTGTGTTTTATGTGTGGCACCCACTAATGAAAGGTTATTATAAACCTATAGTACATTTTGTTCTGTGGGTGAACTAAGGATTTTTTTTTCTTTTTTGCTATTTTCTGTTCTCTCTCTCTCTCTCTCTTTTTTTACATAGTCCAGAAACTCTGCTCTAGAGGCCGAACATAGAACTTTTTAAAGCCACAGACAATGAAATTCATCTCCCACTTAAAGACAATCACAAACATCCATGCCTACAGTGGGATTCGAACTCACAATCTGTTGGTTGGAGAGTGGGTACACTAACCACTCAGCAAACCAGGCTGGTAATATATTTCCCATACACAAATAGTAAAAGATGTGTATCACATTATTAAAATACTCATCATTATCATCATCAAATTTCTACCAAGTACCCTCAAGGGGTGTACAGGATATGATAGTACTACATGAAAATAATTACATCATTACTAACTTCCTATCTACAATTTTCCTCCAAATCAGTCTATTACTTGTCAAGACTCCAACATTATCAGATCTTATATTTCTATCGTCTAAGGCACTTTGTACCGTATCAATCCACCTATATCTTGGTCTTCCTCTGGGTCTTTTTCCTGCCAATTGACAGAGAACATTCCTTTTGCTAATCTTTCCTCTCCCATTCTGTTTAAGTGACCATACAACCTGACATTAGCTCTACTAACAAATTCCTCCTGGATGCTAAGAATGTCAAGTTCTTTCCTAATATCCTTGTTTTTAATATGATATTGCCATTGATGCTATCTGTTCACGCCTATAATCTTTCTCAGGACTCTCATATCTGTGGTCTCTAGTCTTTGGTAAGTGTTTTACTTCTGACCCACCTCTCAGATCCATAAGTTAAAACCGGTTTGAACACTCTTGTATACAGCTAATTTAGTGTTCTGACTAATTTCTCTCTTATTCCATATGAATTTATTCAATTGACTTCCCACCATACCAGCTTTGCTGATTCTGTTGTCTATTTCTATATTTAATTTACCATCTTCAGTAAAAATTGTGCCTAAGTAGCTGAAATGTTTTACTTGTTCCACAGGTTCTCCATTCACAACACAGTTGACATTTTCAATGATTCTGCCTATTTTCATTGTCTTTGTCTTTTTATTGCTGACTTTCATACCATATCTATTACAACAGCTATTCAATTTAGTCAGAGAATCTTGCAGACTTGTAGCAGATTTATTTAGAAGTATAACATCATCCGCATAAAGCAAAGAGCTGACATTAACATCTCCAATTTTGATATCATGTTTAATACCACTTTCCTTCATAATGTGATCCATATAGATAATGAATAACAGAGGGGATGTACATCCTTGTCTCACACCAGATTTAACATTAAACCATCTTCCTGTACTTCCTTCAATTCTAACTGCTGACTTACAACTCAAATAAAGACTACGTATTGCTTGATATAATGCCTCATTGACACCATATAACTGCAGCATATTGAATAGCTTCTCTCTTGGCACCTTGTCATATGCCTTTTCCAAATCGACAAAACTTAAATACAAATCTTTGTTATATTCCCATGCTTTCTCGACTATTTGTCGTAAAGTGAAGATCTGATCCTGACAGCCTCTATTTGGCCTGAATCCAGCTTGTTCTTCACAAAGCTTTTCTTCCACAATTCTTCTCAACCGTTTCTCAGTATACTTGCATAGATCTTGCCAGGAACACTCAGTAGGGAAATACCTTTGTAATTCTCACATTCCGTTTTATTTCCCTTTTTATATATGGGTACTATGAGAGCTCTGCTCCAATCATCGGTAATTCGTCCCTCTGTCCTGCTTTCTTTACTATGCAGTGCAGCCACTGTAAGACTCTTATACCACCATACTTCAGCATTTCTCGTCGAATATCATCTACTCCTGCTGCCTTTTCACATTTCAAGCCTTTGATGGCTTTTTCTACTTCAAGTATGGATATGTATTCCTGACTGCATGCCTGGTCAGTGTTTTTTACCACTGTGCTGTCATCACTGCTTGTTTCATTTAGCAGTTTTTCAAAGTAATTACTCCATACTTCAAGGATATCTTTTTCTCCTGTTTTCATGTCACCTTTATCATCTCTAACTCCTTTTACAGCACTCTTTCCTCCATTCCTAAGCTTCTTCAACAACCTCCAGAATATTTTGCCACCTTCTTGATATTTATTTTCTATATTCTTGCGAAAGTCCTCCCATGACTTTTGTTTAGCTAGTTTTACACACTGTTTAGCATTCTTGCATTTGTCTCTATATTCTCTAAGTGGATGTCAGGGCCCTCTTTGCAAAAATTAAAATATTTCACGGCCCCCCTTGAAAAAAATCGTAATAAAGAGATATATTATTATATTTATTGTATTTATATTCAATACAAAACATACACAGCGAATATTGCAAAAATCAAATGTATATATTACATTTTTTGCCTCTTACCGTTTGGTTCTGAAGACGATGCGGGCTGTTCTGGTAAAATATGAAATACTGTCTTTTTTTTGAGTCTGTTTCTGCTTATTCTCATTGTTCGCGGGAATTTTGTTTTATTTTTTAGCAGCCACTTATCCATCTCAGGGTTAAATTTTTTAACGTAGAATAGATCAAATAATATCACCACTTACACATGAAATTAGTGAATATTACCTGAATAAGGGAATCCCCGGACCAGGAAATTTTTCTCTTTTGTGACTTTTCTCCCTTTAAGATAATTAAGCCGTTAGGCTTAATTATCTTAAAGGGAGAGAAACAGACAGCAAAGGCAGGTTATTAAAGCATGCATATGATTGGTTCGGTATTAACAAAAGATCGTGCAACCGAAAGATAAAAGCATAGCTGACAATTGAGTTGAAATGCTAACTCTCTTCAACCGAATTCCATATGCGAAACTGCCATAACATTCATTACATATATATATATATATATATATATATTACTTAGTTTTAACACTTTTACAAAGTTTAACACGTTTGGTTGAATTTTATTGCTGCCTTGGGAAATCGAACTCACACACACATCTAATTAATAACAATAGTTTTTAGTTTGCCTATGCAACATATGGTTTTGTTTCAGTCTATACAGCATAGTTTCTGTATGAGGGGACATGTGATTCATTAATTAGTGTGTTTTTATCCCAGTTGTCTCTAATTGCACTGTTTCTTGAGAAATATATTACACAGACTCCTAATACCTTATTCACTGGCATAATAAAAGTACTTGTTTTTATTGTCTCTGCAGTATAGTGACTGTTATGGAGGGCATGTTGTTTACCACTGCAAGCGAGTTACTATCTCCCAACATGAACTTGTTTAAGCTTTTTTTCATGTGTGAAGTATATGCTAAACTTTTATTGGTAACAGAAAACTAGCTCGGATGACAGTGATAATATAAAACGAGTTTTGATATGTATATAAAGTCAATATCAACAGTCACTGATTACGAATGCATGATGAAAGGGATAGGAAGATTTAGAGCTTCCCTGGAGAGCATTCGAAGTAAATACAATTAACCACTGCTTTGAAATGAAACATATGAATAAGCAATATTTACTAATATTCATTAAGCGACGAAATACACAGGAAGCAAAGTTTGTGAACCAGCACCAATGTTTGATTTTTCCATTAAAATATAAAAAATAACAAAAAAGAAATAATAAATAATAAAAACATAAATACGTTTCTTTTAAAAGAAAAAATCTACTTAGTCTTAAAACATTTTAAATTTGTTTTTATTATTTCACGGTCCCCCTCAACAATACCTATGACTCCCAAGGGGACCGCGGCCCACAGTTTGGGAAGCACTGCTCTAAGAGCACAAGCTGACTTGTTTGACAGGAACTTTTGATATGCTTTCTTCTTTTCCTTCACTGCCTCTTTAACTTCCTGTGTCCACCTGGGAGTTCTGATTTTTTTATCCTTGCAGACAACCTCACCACATGCCTCTCTGGCAGAATCAATCAATGTTTTCTTCAGTTTGCCACTGAATCTCCAAGATTTGATTCCTGTTCTCAAACTCTTTCATTTTTTCTTCAATAATCTTTGTGTATTTTAGTCTACAGTTCACATCTGAGAGCCGCTCAACTTTTTTAAAATAACAAAACCTGTGGTGCGTTCATAATTAGAAGAAACACACGTATAAACCACAGTGAAAATTATTTAATTGTAAATATTTCATCCTAAGTATCTTAGGACATCATCAGTACAGTATTTAAACAAAAATAAGGAATAACATACAGTTAGGGCGCATGATTACAATAGAATCTCATGAAAATGTGCATAACGTGCTAAAGTAGTACCAAAAAAAAAAAAAAAACGTTAATTATTTAACACAGTTTTTTATGATAATTTCCCATACTTTAGGAATAGTAAGAACGTCGTTGCGGTTTAGGTTTGGTCTGTGTAGTAGGGCTTCAGAACTTTCTTTGTATAAACGTTCATGTTTAAATAAAGATCTATATAAAAGTTTAGCCTTTTCCCAATGGATCCTATGGTTTGGATTTTCAATTCCGTGTTGAGAGAGGCCAGATTTCTGCGGTTTAAGAAGACGAATGTGGTCTTGCTGTTCCGAGATGCATTTCTGAACAGACCTACCTGTCTATCCAAAGTAAGATAATTTGCATGAGCATGGAATCTCATAAACACCAGGTAACATCAAGGGTGAGAATTTGTCCTTAGGAGAAGGTAATAATTTTTTTTTTTTTTTTTTTTTTATTATTATTTGACACCTCCAGGGAGTCCAAAGACTCATCGAGGGAGAGTGTGCCAACAGCATCGAACGATTGATCTCCTTCCAACTACTAACCGCGCTCAAACTTACTTAACTGAGCCATTAGTATCAGAGGCTCTACCCATCGATAAGTTGTAAATTTGGTTGATAGGTTTGTAAGTAGTGGCAAAATTGTATTTCTTCATAATTTTAGAAAGACGTTCTGAGATGCCTTTAACGTAAGGTATGGGAATCCTATGCAGTTCTTCCTGTCTGGTTTGATGTATGCAGAAGTGACTGATGATTTTTTGAGTTGTTTTGGGATTATATTCATTTAGGATGGCTGTATTTTTGATAACTTCTAATTCCTGGTTTAAAGATTCTACAGAGGAGCAGAATTTGTGTGCTCTGGAAACTAGTGATTTAATAATGCCAGATTTCTGAGATGGATGATGAGCAGAAGAATTGTGAATGTAGCGACCTGAGAATGTAGGCTTGCGAAAGACAGAAGTGGCGATGGAACCGTCTTCTTTTCTTTTGATGTGTAAATCCAAAAAAGAGATACCCTGTGGAGATTCTTTTTCTAACGTCATCCCGAACCTGAATTACAACTGTTTCTAGATAAAATTAACCTCCTTCATCATCGCATCAACTTTACGTTAGAAAAAGAATCTCCACAGGGTATCTCTTTTTTGGATTTACACATCAAAAGAAAAGAAGACGGTTCCATCGCCACTTCCGTCTTTCGCAAGCCTACATTCTCAGGTCGCTACATTCACAATTCTTCTGCTCATCATCCATCTCAGAAATCTGGCATTATTAAATCACTAGTTTCCAGAGCACACAAATTCTGCTCCTCTGTAGAATCTTTAAACCAGGAATTAGAAGTTATCAAAAATACAGCCATCCTAAATGGATATAATCCCAAAACAACTCAAAAAATCATCAGTCACTTCTGCATACATCAAACCAGACAGGAAGAAGTGCATAGGATTCCCATACCTTACGTTAAAGGCATCTCAGAACGTCTTTCTAAAATTATGGAGAAATACAATTTTGCCACTACTTACAAACCTATCAACCAAATTTACAACTTATTACCTTCTCCTAAGGACAAATTCTCACCCTTGATGTTACCTGGTGTTTATGAGATTCCATGCTCATTCAGATTATCTTACTTTGGACAGACAGGTAGATCTGTTCAGAAACGCATCTCGGAACATCAAGACCACATTCGTCTTCTTAAACTGCAGAAATCTGGCCTCTCTCAACATGGAATTGAAAATTCAAACCATAGGATCCATTGGGAAAAGGCTAAACTTTTACATAGATCTTTATTTAAACATGAACGTTTATACAAAGAAAGTTCTGAAGCCCTACTACACAGACCAAACCTAAACCGCAACGACGTTCTTACTATTCCTAAAGTATGGGAAATTATCATACAAAACTGTGTTAAATAATTAAGTTTTTTTTTTTTTTTGGTACTACTTTAGCACGTTATGCACGTTTTCATGAGATTCTATTGTAATCATGCGCCCTAACTGTATGTTATTCCTAATTTTTGTTTAAATACTGTACTGATGATGTCCTAAGATACTTAGGATGAAATATTTACAATTAAATAATTTTCACTGTGGTTTATACGTGCGTTTCTTCTAATTATGCTCAACTTTTATTCGCTTTAAAACTTTCTTACTTGTTATTCTTTTCAATATGAAATTCAATTTTATCCTGCTCAAGACTAAATAGTGATCACTTCCAATTTCAAATCCTCTGTACACTCTGGTGTCCTGCAAACATCACTATCAACAATAACATAGTCAATGAGACTTTTCTTATTCCTAGCCTCTTCTCTCCATGTGAATTTGTGCACATTTTTATGTTGGAACATGGTGTTAGTAATAACCAGTTCATGTCCTGAGTAGAAATCCAACAGATATTTGCCATTATTATTAGCTTTGCTCTTTTCTCCAAATTTTCCCAAAATATTTTTGTATGTCTCACAATCATTTCCTACTCTGCTATTTAGATCCCTAACAAGGACCAACTTTTCCTTTTTCATTGTGTCAGTTGCTTTTTCTAAAGCCTCAAAAAATTCCTCCACTTCTACCTTAGTAGAACCTTCTGTGGGACCATAGGCACAAATAAGTCTCATTGTCTAGTTCCCAATTCTTATATTTGCCCACATTACTCTACTTGAGACTGACTGCCATTCAAGAAGATTAGCCTCGTATTTTGTGTTGAATACTATGGCTACTCCTTCTTTTCCTTGATTGTCATTGCCTGAATATAACATTTTGTATTTATTGCAAAAATATTAAAATACTCTGGATCAGAAATAGTTGTAGAAAGTTTTTTTTTTTTTTCCCCACTTGGTTATAAATTAAATGAAAATTGCCAGGAAATTATATTCTTGTTTAATCCTTTATCCAAGATAAAAGATACTTGAGAAGAAGCTAACAAAAATTTGATGAGAAACTTCCAAAATAATAAGCTAGGCTGTTTGGTTTTATTTTAAGAGAAAGAATAGAAATCATGGGAATATAACAAAGATGTGTATTTAAGTTCTGTAGATCTAAAAAACTCAAAGAAAGAAACAAACAAAAAAAAAACCCAGCAATCTACAACAGCAAAAGAAGATGGGCAGGACATTTTGCCAGAATGAGAGACAACAGATGGACAGTCAGAGTTACAAACTGGTATCCAAGAGATACCAAAAGGAAACCTGGAATACCAGCCTTAAGGTGGGAAGACCCAATGATTAAGAAAGTTGGAAGAAAATGGAAAAGAAAGGACCAAGATAGGAATAGCTGGACTCTTTACGACCTGCAGTCATGGAGAAATCCTGACTGAAATCACAGGTCCATCAAGGTAAGATCTTAAAAAAAAAAAAAAAAAATGTGATTAAAATGGCAGCAAATAAGTTGTACCTAAGTTGTAAATCAGTTAAAATTGAAAGATGTCAAGGAAGATGGATTGATATAAAAATTAGATGTAAGACAAGTGTACATGTTATTTCTGCTGTTTATATATCATATTGTATATACGTATATGGATTATATTATGGAGAAAAGTGACATTAAACTTTATGTCAAAACTGGCAGTAATAAACTTGGATCTTCATTTTATACAGCTGATGTTATACTCCTGAATGAATTTGTTAAGTAAATTGAATAACTGCTTCAATAAATTTTATGGGAAAATCAGCAATATAAAGGCAAAAACTGTGAAAATGCAAGAACATGGAAAACTTGAATTGCATTCTCAATGGAGATCCTATAGAAAGATAAAATATTTAGGCACAATTTTTAGTATAGGTGGCAAATTAGATTTGGAAATGGATAACAGAATAAGCAAAGCTGGTATGGTGAGAAGCCAGTTGATTAAATCTATATGGCATAAATGCGAAATTAGTCAAAACACTAAGTAGCTCTATAATAGACAGTGTCTATAATAAAGCAATTTTTACTTTTTGATCAGGGAATTGGATTAAAAATCAAGCAGTTGATTTCTGCTTGATTATATGTGGTCTTTAGTCTCAAAGACTAGAGATCACATAAATGGAAGTTTTTAATGAAAATTAGAATAGTAAGCTAATAGCATCATTGCCAATGGACTAGTCATAGGGAAAATGAAGATATTAGGAAGGAAGGAAGGAACTTGACATTGTTAGCAATCAAGAATGTGTAAGCAGAGCTAATTAAAGTGATATGATCACTTAAAACAGAATTATACAGTAAAAGTTAGTAAAACAAATGTTGGATTAGGAAAAGGAAGTCTAATATCTAGGTGGAGATTTGACAGTATTGGAGGTGGTACATATAGAAATTATGAATATTGTACTTTGTATGTCCAGTGTTATCATGGAACATAATTCCACAATATTAGTTGAAAAGGATTTTTCTATAATATCGGAATAGAAAAAAGATTAAAAAAAAACAAACAAGAAGCTAAATAGAAGAAATAATTTGAAATTCATTAGAAAAGGGTACTCGTGTTATGACAATTATTAAAAAGAGCAAAAATCCGAAAGTATTTCTCTTTCCATGTTTCAGTACATTATGTAATTAGTGCAGTGTTACTGAATAATACATGTCTGTTTATATATCATCCACATTGAGCAACCTGATGTCAGTACTATTTGTTGGTACAGCAGTGTTATACTAATCATAAATCTGAAACTAGTTATAGTGAGAGGTCATGTTTTTTAATATATTATCAAATACTGAGAATGTGATATTTTGAGAACATGACTTTTTGCGGTAGTACCTAGTTTCAGATTTATGATTTTATTTTACTTGAAATCATCTTCAGACATACAAAAACTTGTTTCATTAGACATTAAAGACTATTCAGTATGTGGTGGGGGGGGTTGAAAAGAAGATGTTGTGGAGGAGGTACAAGACAGTTCATAGTGACAGAAGCATGAGTAATGTCAATTGCAGTCCAGAAGGTGGCAAGCATGATAAAAAAAAAAAAGAAAACATAGAATATGAGGATTTGTTGGTCAGGTCAAAGATATTCCAAGGGTATTTTTCTACTATGTTGCAAGCATGAGTAAGAATAATTATGAGAGGGTAGCACTGGTGGATAGTTAGGATAATGAAGTGACCATAGCAAAGGATATAGTGAAGTTATTTAATGAGCACTTCATCAGTGCATATCATGCTAATGTAAATGATGCTTCAAAACATGCAAAGCATCATTTACATCAGTATGATATAAGGGAATCAAATATTAGAGGAATCAGAGGTGAAAGAATCAGAAGTGTATCAAGTGTTTCTTGGTTTAGATCAGTGGTTCTTAACCTGGTCAGTAGCACCCCTGGGGTGCTATGAATGCTGGGGGGTGGTAAACGTTATAATACTACTAATATAATAAAAGCAAAAAATTCCATTTTTAATATAGCATCCCTATTTATATTGCATATATTGTATGTGTTAGCAACACTGTTCAGAATGTTACATGTCTGGCAATACTGTTCAAATTTATTCGCTACTTATTTTTTAGAATTTTTACATTGAAAGTTAAGTAATTGGGCTCCTTTTTGGTCTGAATTTTCTACATTGAAAATAATTAATTTGGGCTATTTTTAGCAGAATCCAGTACTTTTTGTAAGCTTTATTTGCTCCTTTTCCTAACGCTTATCAGACAATCCTGGATTGCAGTTTACATCTAGCCTGTGGTATCATGTGGCGTGCACTTTGTTGATATTGTGTAGCACTGTAGCCCATTAAAATGAGTGAAAAAAGAAAGTGTCATCAATATTCAAGTGAATATTTAAAATATGGTGTTATTCTGTCTATAAATAATGAGCAGTTATCAATGTGTTTAATATGTGGAAAAACTTTCTCGAATGAAGCCTTCAAGAATGATTGAGCATTTAAGAACAAAGCATTCAAATAAAGCAAAAAGGATGGGGAATACTTTGATAAATTAAAGACTAAATTTAAAAATCGTCCTGGACTTTTAAAGGGTTGGTTGTAAAGCAAAGTAACCAACAAGAGAAGGGACTTGTTGTGTTTTACAAACTTTCCAAATTAATTGCCAAATGTGGAAAGCCACATACTATTGGCAAAACTCTCATCTTGCTGGCTATAAATGAAGTTTTAGATACGATGATTGGCCCAGGTAAAAGTAATATGACATCGTCAGTTCCTCTCAGCAATAGTACAGTATCAACAAGAGTTGATGAAATGGCAAAGGACATTGAAAAAAACTTTATTATGATTTAAAAGCCATAGAATTTTCTTTGCAACTCGATGAGACAACTTTACATGACAATGAAGCTTTGTTAATGGCCTACATGCATTATATAAATACTAATGAAGAAATTATTAAAGAGTTTCTATTTGCTGAACAACTGAAAATTGACACAAAAGGTTCTACAATTTTTAAAATTGTTAAAGACTTTATAATGCTAAAAACATTCCTCTCACAAATATTATTGCACATGCAACTGATGGAGCACCAGCTATGATTGGTCATCACCGTGGATTTATAGCATATTTAAAAGAAGCAGTTCCAAATATCTGTACAATTCACTGCATTCTTCCTAGACAGCACTTAATTGCAAAACATCTTAGCGGTAGACTATGTAATACTTTGGATGATGTTATTAAAGCAGTGAATAAAATAAAAGCTCAGTCATTGAATACCCATATTTTTCAGGAACTTTGCCATGAAAATGAAGAATTTGAGTGGCTTTTGCTTCACACTGAAGTTAGATGGCTCTCAATGCGATGCTTTAATGGTCTCTATGATACTGTTTTAGAATTTCTTAATTCACATGATGAGAACATGTGTAATGTTCTAAAAAAAGGAAAAGTTTGACATCGCATATCTTTCTGATATTTTTATCAAATTAAATGAGGTTAACATCAAATTGCAGGGAAACAACATGAATCTTATTAAAGCAAAGGGAATTATAAATGATTTTATCAGCAAATTAACATTCTATAAGCAGAGCATTGCAAGACGAGATTTTCTGAAGTTCCCAAGTCTACAAATAATAGGTGATTATTTGTGTCTTGCTTGTTCTCTCATTCTCTACGCTCATACTACCCACTAATTCATTCATTCATTCATAAGAACCACTTCAATCTCTCATTCCTTGCTTTCCTCCTTTTTCACATCGCTTCTTACTTGCTCAGATTCATTTTGAGCAAGTAAGAAGTACTCTCCCTTCCAGCAGCAGTCTTTCCAAATGACTCACACCAAAATTAAATGCAGTCCATTACCCTTATACAGTCCAATTTGTTATTCAACCTCATTTCACACATTAACAAATTGCACTCCTATCTCTTTACACATTTCTGCTAATATATCATTCATAATTCTTACTCTCCACCTCATCTTGTCACTGTCATACCTGGGCAACACACTGACTACCTTTTCTATCACACTATTATTTTTTATCCTTTTTATTTTATTTGTTGTTATTATTATTTTTTATCAACACCCTCCTGATATCCAATCTTACATTCTCCTTATTCCCAGTCAAGTCATTTGTCCTACTACCATTACGGACTCCTTTGCTTGCTTTCTCCTCATATCCAACGCCTCAATCACTCTATTCATTTACCTCTCAGAAAACAAACTTTGTGCATCTTCTCATTTACCATACCTCTAATAATCGAATTGCCATACAATGCCACCTGCATGTCTTTTGTTACATTTTTCATACTGACATAATTTGTTTTCATCTTTTTCACTCTTCCATGTATATTTCCAATTCTCTCCATTTCACTCCACATCTACCTCATCTCATGCCTCATCTTCACCAGTTCAGCTTTCAAATCTTGCATTTTTTTTTTTTTGCTATTATTCACTCTCCATTTTATCTCCAGTCACACACACACACACACTTGTTTGCTGTCAACCCTGCTCTGGCTTCCCTTCCAGCTTGATCATTTGCTATCAGTTCACAACACAAACTCCATCATCATCATCATCATCATCATCAAATTCCTGCCATGTACCCTCAAGGGGTGTACAGGATATGACAGTACTACATGAAAAAATTACATCATTACTAACTTCCTATCTACAATTTTCCTCCAAATCAGTCTGTTACTTGTCAAGACTCCAACATTATCAGATCTTATATTTCTATCGTCTAAGGCACTTTGTACCGTATCAATCCACCTATATCTTGGTCTTCCTCTGGGTCGTTTTCCTGCCAACCTGGCAGAGAACACTTGTTTTGCTAATCTTTCCTCTCCCATTCTATTTAAGTGACCATACCATCTGAGATTAGCTCTGCTAAAGCATTCCTGGATGCTGACAATGTCAAGTTCTTTCCTAATATCCTCATTTTTAATATGATATTGCCATTGATGCCATCTGTTCACGCCTCTAATCTTTCTCAGGACTCTCATATCTGCGGTCTCTAGTCTTTGGTCAAGTGTTTTACTTCTGACCCAGCTCTCAGATCCATAAGTTAAAATTGGTTTGAACACAGTCTTGTATACAGCTAATTTAGTGTTCCGACTAATTTCTTTCTTATTCCATATGAATTTATTCAATTGACTTCCCACGATACCAGCTTTGCTGATTCTGTTGTCTATTTCTATATTTAGTTTACCATCTTCAGTAAAAATTGTGCCTAAGTAGCTGAAATGTTTTACTCGTTCCACAGGTTCTCCATTCACAACACAGTTGACATTTTCAATGATTCTGCCTATTTTCATTGTCTTTGTCTTTTTATTGCTGACCTTCATACCATATCTATTACAACAGCTATTCAATTTAGTCAGAGAATCTTGCAGACTTGTAGCGGATTTATTTAGAAGTATAACATCATCCGCATAAAGCAAAGAGCTGACATTCTGCATATTATTATTATTATTTGACACCTCCAGGGAGTCCAAAGACTCATCGAGGGAGAGTGTGCCAATAGCATCGAACGATTGAGCCCCTTCCAACTACTAACCGCGCTCAAACTTGTTTAACTTTTTGCGAGCCATTAGTAGCAGAGGCTCTACCAATCGACCAACCTTTGCTGGTCCACTTAAAAGTATTTGCTTGTGAATACAGAGCAAATATTTAAAGTTTTCATTATTCACTGTTTCACTAAACTGTCAGTTTAGACTTCATGACATTTATTTGCGGCGAGAAAATTTGCCACAATACGGATAATGATTGTAAATGTTATAAAAGATAAGTTATTTTTGATGTTTTCAAGGCTGTTGTTCAGGATACATATAGGTGGCATTAATTTTTTTTTTTTTTTAAATCAGCGGGAAGCAAGAAAATGGGAGAAAGAAGTATGCCAGTCAAGCAAGATTAAGGAACGAACTAACTTCATAATTCTTCATAAATGACTTTTTCCCTAGCAAGTATTAGAATCGGACTGATTAGAATTACGGACATGTAACTAACCGTGAGGCCAGTAGAATTTTACTCATTGCGTTCATTCTCTGGTCTGTTCTGCGAGGAGACGGGGTGGAACCTGCCACATTCCTATGAGATCAGATTGCCTCATAGATGGTATTTAAACCTAGGTCTTTTCAGCTAAAGAAAAATGGCGCTCAATTTCACGAACGAGCTAGAATACGCAAATTTATGGCAGCAGTATCATTTCAGACAAAGGGCACGTGTCGAAGGCTTGCGTCTATTTAAAGTTTTCATTGTGCGATGCGAATCTAACCATTACTTCTTAGGATTCGAAATATAAATCCAGCATGAACTTAATCTATAACAAACATAATGCATGGATGCATTTATCACTACCCTCATCATTTTCTGGTGTGGCATAACAAATACTATGATCATCTAACATACGTTATGAGGAGGTCTCTTCCCCTTTATTTCGACTCTAAAAATACAGCATGGTATCAGCTGTGGAAGAAAACAATGCGTGTCAATCAATATATCAGCCATTCACCCATTAGTGCTGACTAATTTTTCCGAAATGACAAACGTTACAAGAACAAAAGACCGGAGCGCAGTTTTGAGACCAGTTAAATAAACGATTTCGATCTATAAATACCAACAAGAAATCTATTTAAGCAGCCAAGTGTTGAATGCAGTAAAAAGATTAGAAAGCTGCACTTATGAAAACTAGTCCTACGGGCACGTACCCAATATGCTGACAAAAAATATCCGTTACATCTTTTCGATTCACAGGGTGTCAAATGCACCAAGAGATAGGTCTAACTCCTAGAAGTAAATATTTGCTAATAATCCGTTTTCTGTATTATTCGAAACAATAGGTTTGTTATAAATATTTAGTGCTTTCGATTTTTAATAAGAACAAGTACCTGATGATTTCATCAACTAATGTAATAAGGTAGTACTGCAAACCGAATTAGGGGAAAAAAAAAAAAAAAAAAAAAAAAAAAAACTGTCCATACCAAAAAAGAGAATTATATTTTTGATATTATTTAACACGCGCAAGAAATGGATTAATGAAAAAAAAAAAAAAAAGAAGGGGGGGGGGTAATAATGTTTAAATTACTATACGTCAAGTTGATTTTCTTTGGACTCGCGACAATGCTATTGGACCAAAAACTGAAATGCATTTTCTTTAGATTCTCTGCCACCATCTCCTCTCACATCAATAAAATAAGCCAAATGAAACTATTACACTTCTCTTAACACGAAACTCCACTTTTTTTTTTCTTTTTTTTTTATTCCTCGAAGCTGTCGATCTTCGGTTTGTCTTCAGAAAGGTTCTCCTAGCCTTTCTCTTCTCTTCTGACAGACTACATCACCAATGATTTCATCTAGCGTGCTCGCAAGTACCCCCCCCCCCACACACACACACATCTCTCTCTCCCGGACCAACGCTGTAATCCTCCATTGAACATCCGATAATATCGAGGAAGAAAAAAACCGAATATCTAGTAATCAATACCAACTTCAATCCTATCTTTAGAACGAAAGAAAACTACTGATGATTTCGGTGCGACAACGACCCGTTTTTCCTTTAACGAAATATGTGAATATCCTCCCTTTGCTTTTGCATTATCTTCGTTTCTTCTTTGGTTCGGAAACGAGAAAAACCCATCTGTCATAAAACACCAAAGAACCAGTAATAAAATACGTGTTAAAATCGAAAGGAAGAAAATCTTGGAATAGGATCGCGTTTGTGGAAAGCTAATTTTGTCTCCCTTTCAAATGCGAAGTTCCTTGACCCTAGAAGAAGAAGAAGAAAAGTCAGAAATGCAGTCAATTAAGCCAACTTGATTACTTTAAAAAAAAAATAATAATAAAATGCGTTAATGTTGCAAGGGTACGAATATCGCTACGGTATCCTACCACTAATGATTATCAGAGTACCATTAATTACAATAAGCAGAATGCCAAATGCCAACTTAAGATACTAATTACAGTGTTATTGTGTACGTTTCCTGACCATGGCAGAAATCAATAATTTGCCTTATTCAATGATTCTCTCACTTTTCTGTTAACACAAACTGGCTCACCAATTTGTGTTATGAATGTTAGTCTCCTAAGAAAATAATTACACAATTTGGGTAATTTGACTGTATGAAATCAACTTTTAGAGATAAGTAATCAAAAAAGGGCATGATGATTGTCTGAAGTCATCATGAAGTCATCTGAAGAGAGATGAGGTGAAACATATCATGCAAGATGTAGGTTGAATAGCTGAGGTAGACTGTGGTTGTGGAAGATACCAGTTGAGTGCAGTTAAGAATAGCAGACTAGATTTTGGATGCCCGTAAACATTAGTGTATATCATTAATGTTTGTGATGATGTGCCAAATAGTGGTGAAATGGAATGGAAGTGTTTTAACTGGATGAAATTTTGAGTTTTTTTTTTTTGGGGGGGGGATATAATTTTGTTGTATTTTTGTTTTTGATTCTTTTTTATTAGTTTTTTTACATCTGCAATGATGTTAGCATTTATTTGGCTGTCTTTCATGGTAGACTGGTGTGGAAACTTAGAGTAGAGGCATGCAGCTGAGGTGAGGGACTTGTGTAGACAACTCCCACATTGGGAGTTGTCCTCAGACTCCAATCCATGTGTAGCCTCAACATTGACTCCTGAATTGAATGGTACTATGTTTGGACCCCCATCTAGGCACCACCTAGCAGAGTAAACAGTAGCATGATTATTCACCAGCTGATCAGGAAGCCTCCAGCAGATGCATTCATTACCAAGTTAAAACAAGGACACCTACTTTGAACACTCATAGACAAACTCTGAAGAAAACATTTATTTGGCTGTCTTTCATGGTAGACTGGTGTTGAAACTTAAAGAGTAGAGGCATGCAGCTGAGGTGAGGGACTTGTGTGGACAACTCCCAAAGTGGGAGTTGTCCTCAGACTCCAATCCATGTGTAGCCTCAACACTGACTCCTGAATTGAATGGTGCTATGCTTGGACCCCATCTAGGCACCACCTAGCAGAGTAAGCAGTAGCATGATTATTCACCAGCTGATCAGGAAGCCTCCAGCAGATGCATTCATTACTAAGTTAAAACAAGGACACCCACTTTGAACACTCATAGACAAACTCTGAAGAAAACATTCAGGTGAGCGGCATGTGGTGAAGTTTTTTTTTTTTTTTTTTTTTTTTTGACTGGACAAGAATTTGTCTTCACTGAATACTGGCAAAAAAATGTAAGAAAGAAATTTAAGAAATGTAACTGAAGTCATGAGAACACTTTGATCAGATGATAGAAAATAAATGTCACAGAGGTGGCAAAATGTTCTGGACGGCTATTGAAGGAAAGAGTACTGTAAAAAAAAAGAATAAGAGATAAAATCTGGAGATAAAGATATTCTGAATGTCAGAAGTAATTATTTTGACAGACTATTAAATAAGAGTTGCAAAACATTCAAGAATATATATATCATATAAGTATTTGAAGTAGAAAAGCCTTCAGAAACCTGAAATGTAGAAAGACAAAGTAACAGATATTCAATCAGAAATGCCCACATATGGAGTTATACCTGAGTGAAGAGATTATGTAAAAGAACAAACCAGTTTTGAGTCAAGTAGTTATCAGGATGAAATTTTTACTTTAAGACAAATAGTTGAGAGATCATGGGAATGTAACATGGACCTATATTTAAGTTTTGTAGATCTTGAAACCTAGAACATGGAGCTGACCGAAACAGACCAAACTGGGGTCATTATAGCATTATATTTTATTAGATAGGTGAAAATACAAAAAGAGTAGAACAATAATGAATTTTTAATGAGCGATTCCCCCCCCCCGAAAGTCGCTGTATTTTAGATGAGGAGTGGACCATGGGTCTTTTATGAATCTTGTAAAACTTTGGGTCTTCTGAGATTACTCCCTTCATTGGTTGTGTGAATAAAGTGACATTGGTAGTTGCAGAATCTTATCTTGTCTGCATTTTCCAAACAATATATGCAGCAGCTGACTGCACACATATCTTGTGAAGCATACTGTGAATGACTAAATAATAAATATTAGTGATAATGCAGCAATGACTCTTCTCAGAAATTATTAGAGTTCTGTAAAAAAACAGAACTAAATGGAGCAGTGGTGTTAAGCAGGCTATTACTGTGTAGCTGTTTCCAAAAGGTGCTAATAATAGTTTAGAATACTGTAATGAAGGTGGAAAGAATAATTACAAGTGAAAGAGACACCATAAATTGCAAAAATTAGCAATATATTTAACAGTTTTTTACATCATGCTTAAGAGAGGAGAAATAATAAAAACCAAATACATAAAAAAATATTTTCTTATATTTGACTAATTTTATTTTATTGCTTATTTTTGCTCATACAGCAATTCCTCGATTAATGTGCCTAATGCGTTCTTTAAAACAGGCGCATTAAGAGAAAAACGCACTAATCAAATACAATAACCTATGGGAATATGTATAATTCATTCCTTAGATTTCTTTTTTGATCCTTAATTTTTTTTATAAAAGAATTAGGGTATGTATCAGGGCCTAGTTAAAAGAAAACCATGAAGCTGAAGGACAATAAAACATATTCAGAATATAAATTTATTATTCTGCTTCTTAACAAAGAATTAAGCTAACGTAGTTTGGCAGGCATTCTGTTCCTTTTTTTCATACAGCTGATGGCATGGCCTTATTGCCCCTTCTGTAAATTTTACTGGTTTTCTCTCTTCACCAGGGTCAGTCTCTCAGCATTGCTGCTTAAAAACTTTGATTGTATGAAAACTATTTTCAAATTGTTTCTGTGAAACCTCTTTGGGCTTGTCAGTGATTAAATTTTCTTCATATTCTTCAGGATCTTCCTGCTGTGCATCTAAATTTAGCAGGTCGGAATTCCTCAACTTCTCAGAATGAGATTTAATTAACTTAGATTCATTTCAAAAGCCTCTAAAATCATTTGTACAATGTGGAAGAATGTGTTTTCAAATGGCTCGCATATTTCTAGCAGTAATTTCATTCGACTTGGTGACTTTATAACCATGCTGAGATTTCTCTAATTTTGCTAGAAAAGTCTTGTAAGGCATTCGCTTCCAAAAAAAGGCCGGTTTCATCGACATTAAATATTTGTTGATCACAATAGTCCCCTTCTTACACAATTTTCTTCAAAAGCTCTGGATATCTCCTTATCTGCATTTGCAGCTTCGCCTGTGATTAGAACATTATGTAGGCTATTTCACTTTTTGAAATGTTCAAATCACCCAGCACTAATGTGGAATTCTTCTTCTTTTCCATCATTGATAGCCCTTTCTTTCCAGGTTACAAAGAGACAATGCTTTCGATTTAATAAGGCCAGTGTTTAGTGTTTTTTTTACTTCTTTTTACATGGATCGAAATCTTCGATCCATGTAAAAAGAAGTCTCTCTAATTCAAACATTATAATACTTTGATTTCGAGTGCATGCATGATAAACTTGAAGCAGCCTTACCTTTCTCTTTGTATTCAGCAGTTGATTCACCCATTTTTGTGTTCTTGTCCTATCTTCGCTCTGGACTCGCCTTGTTCATTTTTCTTTATTATTTCAAGTTTTGCTTCTAATCAGGATTACTTTTCGAATCATTTTCACACTTCTATTTATTGCTCACTAATTCTTTTACTCATAATTAAACGTTAGGAAAATAATTTAAAATAAAAAAGTAAGGTAAACAATTGCACGAGATATGATCAGCAAAATGCTATGTAAAGCAGACGACATAAATTTTGGTGGTAAATTTGGAACATAGTGTACATGGAAATAGTGTAGTATGCCATTAAAAAATAACTTTGTAAAATGTTTCAAATCGGTAACTAAATCACTTCATCCTGGTGAGTGATTTTTTAAACTAGTTAGCCATAAAAAATGTATAGATCGAAAATTTTTAAAATCTGTAACATTTATTTTTAAGATGTATATAGGCACACTAAGTACATTTCATTTTAAATGTCTGAGTGCAACAATTTTTTTTTTTTTTTTTATATTAATGCAGTTTTTTCAACTCATGTCCAAGAGAGTTATTAGGATAAAGTAAACTGGTGATAACAGGTTATAAAACAAATTTCTAGTTATTAATTATGTATTTCACAAACAGTTTATATTGGAATCTTCAGAGCAAAAACAAGGAGCAAATGGCCAGTTTATACATGTGCATGCACATATATTGTTTTCTGCTGTGTATCTTCAAGGAGTGTGCTATGATATTATTGCACAAATAAGTTTATACACTGGTGTCCAAAACTTAAGAATGAACACAATTTCTGAATATTACAACCACAAATGCAGATGAATCAGCTTGTGACAATTTGTATAACTGATGATTTCGAGTAGAAAACGGGTACCATTCAAAATTTCGAATCGCATGCAAAAGGGATCACACAGTGGCTCAGCGGATATAAGGCTGCACTAAACAAATTGTGTTTGTAGGAAGCTTTTTTTTCATGAAGGAATAAAGTTGCAAACTTGGATGTCTTGTAATGTCTCAAAGACATCATCTAGATGATTTCACGCAGGGAAAAATTATTAGAAAGCTTGAAGAAAGCCGCAGAATTACTGATATTGTCATAGAGTTTAGAATCTCACTTGGTGTTATATCCAGGCTCTGGGAAACATTTCAAATAAATGGAATGTGTTCCAGACATTGGATAAGAGGTGTCTCTCATTCTACCATGGAGCATGAAGTTTTTGGTTATAACAGCGAAACGTAATTGATGTACCATGGCAGGTCAGATTGCAAGGCAGCTATATTCAAGCACAGGCACACAGATATCTTGATAAACTGTGGCAAGACATCTGCAACAAGTAGGCCTATAGTCTGCATCCTTTAATGAATAGCTCATTGTTGAGTAGGTTTTCAGTGGTGTTGTATTCATAAAAATTGGACAAGATGCCAATGGTCTAATGTACTCTTTACAGATGAGAGTCATTTTAGTCTTTAGTCATTTTAATCTAGATGACACCTGATCTGGTGTAAAAGTGGTACTGCTTACCATCGCAAGAATGTTCTTGAAAGGGATAGATATGGCAGTGTGGGGAGGCATTACATTTAATGGATGCACCAATCTACAAGTGCTTGGGGAAAAAAGGGACTATGACTGGTGTACGACATTGTAACAAAATTTGCATGGATGATGATGTCACACCACATTGTACATAAGCAGTGGAGATACTTCTGTAGACCGAGGATATTAATCGAGTGACAGCATGCTACCCAGATCTCAACCCGTAGAACACGTTTGGGACACAGTAGAGAGAGAGAGAGAGAGAGAGAGAGAGATCTTTTTTGTAGCACTGTACATTAATTCCTCAACTACATCCTTAGGAAATTTATAACTTTTGATAAAAACATATTGCAATTTAATTTGTATGAAATTTATAACACATTTTTTGTTTAATATAATTTATTAGTATGCTGGCAATAAATATGTCCACATTTGGCTGTAGTCTTGAAAATTTTTTCATATCCAGGTAAAAATGTAGTTTGTCCTTAGCTTTTGGACACCAATATATTATTACTTTTTTTTTTCCTATCAGCAGTTTTCTTCCAATTTAAATCTGGTATTTGTCATTTGGTATTTGGTCTTTCTTTGGTCTTTTCCTTCCATCTGGGCATCAAATACCTGTTTTGCTACTATTCTGTTTTAATGACCATACTACTTTACATTAGCTCTTCTCGCCAGCAATGCCATCTATTCAGTATCCTGATTTTCCTTAGAAAGCTCATATCTAATCTGCAGTATAATAAATTTAGTTTAATCCTTTATCCAAGTGTGAGCAAACAAAGTTTGCGCCTGAAAGTATCTTCAGGACTGGGGTAAGGTGGTGCAACTCGTTGCAAAGGTGGAGGGAGCTAACATCACTCCTATCTCAGTATCTCCCATAATGCAAAACGCATCTCCTTGCAGATATGTATAATGTTATGCATTAAGGGAAGGGCCACTACCCAGACTAGTTTCGACCTTTATTGAGGTCTCTTCAGTGGGAGCCAGGCCCAAGTGGAGATACCAGGCAGAAGCATTAGCAAGGTCATCTCTACCTATAGGAGTTGCCAAACGGTGTGCCACCTTTTTATTAAATTACTCTGGATTTCGAGAAAGATGTTGAAAGTTTATTTTTCACTTGGTTAGACTATAATAAATTTAGTTTAATCCTTTATCCAAGTGTGAGCAAACAAAGTTTGCGCCTGAAAGTATCTGGCAACTCCTATAGGTAGAGATGACCTTGCTAATGCTTCTGCCTGGTATCTCCACTTGGGCTAGGCTCCCACTGAAGAGACCTCAATAAAGGTCGAAACTAGTCTGGGTAGTGGCCCTTCCCTTAATGCATAACATTATACATATCCGCAAGGAGATGTGTTTTGCATTATGGGAGATACTGAGATAGGAGTGATGTCAGCTTGCTCCACCTTTGCAACGAGTTGCCTGGTGTTGTACCACCTTACCCCAGTCCTGAAGATACTTTCAGGTGCAAACTTTGCTCACACTTGGATAAAGGATTAAACTAAATGTATTATAGTCTAACCAAGTGAAAAATAAACTTTCTAATCTGCAGTATTTTTTTCAATTGTTATATGTTTAACAGAACTTTTAAATTTATAAGTTGAAATTAGCTTGAATATTGTTTGGATCATGCTAATTGGGTGATCTGGCTATCTCAGTTAATCCATATAAAGTTATTTCCGATCCTGCCAGTTTTGGATATTTTGTTATCGATATCGATGTAATTATCGATATCGATAACAAAATATTAGAAAAATAAACTTTCTAATCTGCAGTATTTTTTTCAATTGTTATATGTTTAACAGAACTTTTAAATTTATAAGTTGAAATTAGCTTGAATATTGTTTGGATCATGCTAATTGGGTGATCTGGCTATCTCAGTTAATCCATATAAAGTTATTTCCGATCCTGCCAGTTTTGGATATTTTGTTATCGATATCGATGTAATTATCAATAAGCAATCCTTAGCAGGATTGCTTATTGATGATGAATCCTACACACACCACCACCTTAAAAGCGTCCCTAAACAGTTACAGCAACAGACTAAAACTCACCATAGAAACTGAACAGAACAAATCCATCAATTTCTTAAACTTGACATTAACCAGAACACACAACAAAATAGCCATGAAACTTACCACAAACCCTCACATATTGGAAACTACCTCCATTTCCACTCATACTATCCATATTCCGTTAAAAAATCAGTCATCTTATCACAATTCATAAATGTGTACAAATTTTCAACCAATCAGAGTAATCTAAACACAAATAAAAAAACTAACACAGATCTTCAAAAATCGCAACTATCCTACACAACTAATAAATTACGCAAACAAGATGGCCAAAAACCGCCAAAACAATCCTAGTACCAAAAACAAACTTCCTAACACAAAAAATTATGAAACTACCATACACCCAAAACACATACAAAGCCTATAAATATATCTTCAAACATGCTGACTACAAACTGGTATTCACCACAAACCAAAAATTAGCAAATCTCCTAAAACCCACTAAATCTCACACACAAAAAGAAATATTTGAACACCACAACGTAGTCTATAAATTTCCCTGCCAAAAAAACTGTGATATCACCTACATAGGTTCCACCATCAGGTCTGTATGGACAAGACTACAAGAACACTTCCGCGATTGTAACATCGCTAATCCAGAACATTTAAACACTAAAAAACACAACATCAAAAAGAAAAATCGAATTCAAAGCACAGGAAAAATGGAAATAGCTGTTCACGCCACTGAAAAAAAACATACCCCGCAGATCGACAAGGCCATGATAGTAGACAGACAAGACAATGAAACAATGCTTAGAATATCGGAAACAATAGCCATAAAATGTGATACGAACTCTATCAACGTACACAGGCCCTACATAATCTCCGAGGTTTGGAAGCTTCACAACATAAAATTGAGATCACAATCCTGACCAATAGGCGATAACACAAACACTTCAAAAGCAGAAGCACCTACCTGACCTGACATAGCATCCACTTCCTCCATGTTTTCAGACGACAGACCGCACCCCGTCAACCCCCCTTTCCCCCCCCCCCCCCCCCTAAAAATCAGTTGCTGTTTTCAACCCCTTTCACCCTATATAAATATAAAAAAATGCTCTGGCCATCCCTTATAATATATATGTATATATATATATATTATTAAAAAAAATCCGTTTTTTTTCCATTTCTATTTTAATTCTCCCACATTGCCTCCCCCCCCCCCCCAACACACACACAGTAGTTTGGACATCACTGAAAGAAGAAAAGCCACAGCACCCAGAAAAAGGTATGTGCAAATTTCTCTTCCTTTATGCTACATATATTTATTGGTAAATATACATCTACAATGCCCTAATAATCCGTGAGTAAAAAGCCAATGACATTTAAACAGGGGCAATCCTAAACAGAAGAAGGCAAAATAGCCATAAATGTAATAATAATAATAAAGGTTATTTTGTTTGTTACTGAAAATCTTTGCATATTATTATAATGAATAAAAGTGATAGATATTTATTCTTTTATAGCCATTCCACCAGGAGGAGTCAGTTTTGAAGACAGCACATCAACTGGTATTATAATTATTGCTGTTGTTTGTTGTGTAGTAGGAACATCTCTTGTTTGGGTTATAATTATTTACCATACTAGGAAACAGAACAAAGAATATTCTCCACCTGTAATTGATGAAAGACTCCATGCTGATTTAACATCTTACAATCATTTTCCACCAGTTTGTGAAGAAGAGCTAAGAATATCAGCTTCTCATTTATATGTTGAAACACATTCTGGTAAGTTCTATAATAAATTATTGCTTTTAATGAATAACTTGATTTCTGCTCTTTTTTTCATAAAAATAAATTTTTCATTTTTGTTCTTTTTTATTAAAACAAATTCTGAAATCTACTTGTTTCTTGAACATGTGCTAAGGATTGAATGCACATAAAATATTTGCATAAAATGTTTAAAATGCTTAGAAGATGGGTTTTGTAATCGCATAATGACACTTAGGTTTTTAACATAAGGAATGGAGCAGTAGCAACAGTATTCAACATTTCTAACCAAACACAGAGATAAACTTCTAGATTGAATGGTAGTTTCAAGTAGAGTTATGTGGGCAAACTTCAAAATGATGAAAATGGACAACAAAATTTATTTGTGTCTATAGTCCCACAGAAACTTCTAAGGAAGAAGTGGAGCAATTTTTTCACTCATTAGGGCAGGCAGCTAACATATAGAAAATGGAAAAAGTGATCCTTATTGGAGATCTAAACAGCAAAGTGGGAAAGGAATCCTTTCAGGCATATAGAAATGCTTTGGGAAAATTTGGAGAAAAGAGCAAGGCTAATAATAATGGTTAATATCTGCTGGATTTCTGCCCATGATACAAACTAATCATTATGAACACCATTTTCCAACATAACGATATCCACTAGTTCACATGGAGAGAAGACACAAGAAATAAATAAAGCCACATTGACTATGTCATTGTGGATGTCATTTTCATGCTGATTCAGGATACAAGAGTATAAATTAAAGATACTAAGAAATTATATACAGTTGATTCCGCTTAAATGGGACATGTTGGGACTAATCCATTTTGACCCAATTAAGCAGCTGCCCCAATTAAATGAACTAATAATAAATTCTAAAATAAAATATGTAATATGCAGGTAAATGAATAAGTAGGTAAAAAAAATAATAATTAGGTACCTATTTTAATGGTTTGTTAAACCAAAATACAGAAAATATTTGAACTATAAATTGTGCAGAAAAAATAATGCATACATGATAACTTTTACAATTTCAAATTTTAATTCTGCAAAAATGCATCAAGTGTAGTCAGTCTTTTGCGTTTGAAATTTTGCAGTTCTACAAAATCAGCGCAGATTTTGTAGAACTTGAGAAAATTTCAGTGCAGATGTAGGGCTTCTTTCATTAGCTTCCTGCATAAAATAACGCTGTAACCAGACTATAAATTTTTTGGCCTCACGATTAGTTACAAGCACAGGTGGGTCATCATCCTCATCATCGCATTCTTTGTCAAAATTTGACGTTTGAATTTAATGACTTCAACAATTGCATCTTCAAAGTTTTCATCGTAACATGGTAAATTGTCATCTATTGTTGAAAATTCTTCATTATTCATGACAGGAGCTTGCAGTATGTCTTCATTTTCATCACTACTCAAAATTTCAAGAATATTGTGCTGCTTTTTATAACTCACCAACTGTCAGAGACAAACTGTATTGCTTGCAAAATGGAAATTTTTGCACTGATCTCTCTCTTGCTGTTGATGAACTTGTTAATAGTTTTCATCAATGGATTCCAGTATGTAATTAACCAAGTTTCCTCGATACAACGTCTTTAAATTTTTTATTATCCCCATGTCCATTGGTTGCACTAAGGATGTTGTATTAGGAGGAAGAAATTCTAGCCTTATATTTTTTAGATTATCTAAATGAGGGTGTGCAGCACAATTATTGAGAAGCAACAAAATTTTCCTCTGCTTACGTTGTAATTCTACGTCCCAACTCGTAAGCCAATTCCAAAAAATTTTAGAAGTCATCCACGCATTACTATTGGCATGGTACTCTACTGGTAAACTCTCTATTCTTAACTTCTTAAAGCATCGAGACTTAGCATTTTTTTCCTACAATTAGTAGTTTTCGTTTGTCCATACCCGACATTTTTGCACAGCATAACACAGTAATGCGGTCCATTGCCCTTTTATACCCTGACAGTGCAATGTGCTTATAACACAGGGAGCCATCTGGCATAGCTCGATAATAGAGGCCAGTTTCATCGGCGTTGTAAATATCATCTGAACAGAAATTCTCTAAAAAAGTAAGGATTTTAGTATTTTGCCATTGTTCAGCACTTACATTGTCTGCACTGCCCTTTTTGCCGTGCGCTTTTTTAAATTTGATATTGTGTCTCGCTTTCCATCGAGACAACCAACCAGCAGTTGCTTTAAAATCGTTGTGGTCCAGCTTTTTAGTGATCTCCTCTGACTTTGCCTTCAACACTGGGCCGCTGATATTCATGCCTCGCCTGCTAACTATAGAAAACCATTGATCTAATGCTTCTTCGACTTCTGGATCCTTTCCATCACGCTTTCTTTTGGATGTTCCTGGAATTTCTTTCTGTTATGTCCACTCTTCATGCAGTTGATTTTCTTGTTGTAGGAGACTCGCTATGGTAGATTTTGGTACACCAGTTATATCAGCACGTCTATGATGGCTTGTATTTAATGGCTGGCTTTTAATTTTATCCAGCAAAACAATTTTACTTGAAAGTGTAAAATCATTTCTTGGTATCTTGGCAAAGATTTAAAAATTTTAAATAAAACTGATACAATAAATCGATATCGCTAGGTACAGTATATAGTAAGGGTAGATTCTTAAGCAGACGCGTACTTGCCAGACGCACGACGAAAGATAACTTATTTGCATCACGCTAGTGTTGCCAAATATTAGTGTACGTAGTGTTGCCATATTTTCGAAAAATTCATAAAATATATCAAAAATTGCTAAATTCCTTTTCAGCTACTGTCCCAAGTAAGCATTTGAATTATGTATTAATATGTTGGTTTGGTTTCCGTTCTTTGAGATTTGGCCCAAAAAAGCGGCTGCCCCAATTAACCAGTGGCCCAATTAAATGAAATCGACTGTACTTGGTTTAATCCTTTATCCAAGTGTAAGCAAACACACTTTGCACTTGAAGTATTTTCAGGACTGGGGCAACTCATGGTAAAGGTGGTATGATTTCACATCACTTGCCTTAGTATCCCATAATGCAAAGCACATCTCCTTGAGGACATGTATAATGCTATGCATTATGTGAAGGGTCATTACCCAGACCGGTTTTGCCCTTTATTGAGGTCTCATCAATGAAGTCATACCACCTTGACCACGAGTTTCCCCAGTCTTGAAAATACTTCGGGTGCAAACTGTGTTTGCTTACACTTGGATAAAGGATTAAACAAAGTATATAATTTCTTGGTATCTTTAATTTATAGTATAACCAAGTGGAAAAACTTTCGACAACTAGCTATCTCTAATTCAGAGTATTATAATAATAAGGTGTGGCACCTTTTAAAGCAACTTGTATATGAAAATATGACTTTTGCATTACTTCATCCTTGGTATCACCTCTGGGTCTGGCTCCCACTGATGAGACTTCAATGAAGGTCAAAACTGGTCTGGGTAGTGACCCTTCTCATAATGCATAGCATTATACATGTCTGCAAGTGATGTGAAGTCATGCCACCTTTACCACAAGTTGTCCCAGTCCTGAAAATACTTCAGGCACGCAAACTGTATTTGCTTATACTTGGATAAAGGATTAAACCAAGTATCTAATTTCTTGGTGTCTTTAATGTATAGTATAACCAAGTGGAAAAACTTTCAACAACCAGGATACAAGAGTATCCTGCATCAGCATTCTCTATAAACATCATTAAAGAAAAAAAAATTAAACAGTTTTAAAATAAGAACCAAACCTTGAATTCTCAATGGCAAGCTCTAAAGAAAACATTGATTAATTTAGCTAGGGAGGCATGTGGTAAAGTTGTCTTCCAGGATAGAAAAACAGGAACACCATGGTGGAGACACAAGAAGTTGAAGAAGCAGGTCTGGGAAAAGAAGAAAGCATCCCAAAAGTTCCTAGCAAATAAGTTGACAAATGCCCTAAAAGAATACAGAGCAAAATGCGAGCACTAAGTTATGTGTAAAAGTGGCTAAATAAATGTCATGGGAAAATTTCAGTAGAAATATAGAGGGTGAATATCAAGAAGATGACAAAATGTTCTGGAGGCTATTGAAGAAGCTTAGAAATGGAGGGAAGGAGTACCATAAAAGAAATCAAAAATGATTAAGGTGAATTGTAAACTGAAGATAAGAATATCCTAGATGGCTGGAGTAATTACTTTGAAAGACTGTTAAAAGAAACAAGTAGTGACAGAGCAGTAGTAGAAAATATTGAAGAGGAGTATAAACTGGAGTACATATATATACTTGAGGTCGAAAAGCTATCAAGAGCTTGAAAGAGGGAAAAGCAGCTGGAGTCGATAATATTTGGCCAGAAGTGCTCAAATATTGAATGCAGAAGTTTTGTAGTAGCTACCTGCATAATTCAGAGGGCTTGGTCAGAAGGTTGAATTTCAGAAGATTGGAGTAGAGCTCTTATAGTTTCCATCTTATTATATTCCCATCATAGGAATATGACAAGGATCTGTACTTAAGTTTTGTAGATCTAAAAAAAGGCATACAACAAGCCACCCAAAGAAAAGATTTTCAAAACACTTTTATTTTCAAAAACAGTTTTATTTTGAAAACAGATTTTCAAAACAGTTATATTGGGTAAATGGAACATTATACAGACAATACATTGTCTATATTCAAATTGTCACTCAGTAGTTAGAATTAAAGGGAATACAGGAAGATGATTTGATGTAAAATCAGGTATAAGACAATGATGCACATTATCTCCACTCTTATCCATCATTTATATGGATTGCACTATGATAGAAAGTGGTATTAAACCTGATATTGGATTGGAGATGAGATGTCAAACTTAAGTCTTTGCTTTATGCAGATGATGATGTACTTCTAAATACATCTAGTGCAAGTCTCCAGTGTTCTCTGGCTAAATTGAATAACAGCTGTAACAAATTTGGCATGAAAATCAGCAATAAAAAGACCAAAACTATGGAAATAGTTTTGATGGGAACATAAAAACTCAATTGTATTCCCAATGGAGAGCTTGTAGAACAAGTAAAATATTTCACTATTTAAGCACAAGTTTTAGTAAAGATGGGAAATTAAATTTGGCAATAGAGAACAGAATATGTAAAACTAGAGCCACGTGAATACAATTATATGGTATGAGATAAAAATTAACCAAAACACCAAACTAGCAGTATACAAGACAGTGGTTGAAACCAGTTTTAAGTTATGGATCTGAGAGTTGGCTTAGAAGTAAAGGACTTCATCAAAGACTAGAGACCACAGATATGAGGGTGGTCCAAAAAGTTCTAGGTGTCGACCATAGATGGCAACACTATCAGCAAGATTTTTGTTTTCTAAGTTGGCATTTATAGCCATGTGAAATTGTAAGTCATTCTATCAAGTAGTTTGTTTTATACAGCTGTCTGAAGCAAAAGTGTCCTTGAAATTGATAAAATTGAGTATCGTAGTATCGTGCGGTTGTAAAATAATTTATAAAAGAAGGTTTAACAGCAAAAGATAATTAGAAGTTCATGAAAGTTTATGGGCGTTCTTCTCCTTCGTTTTCGACAATTAGGAAATGTGCTGCCGAGTTTAAACATACCAGCCTGGAAGATGATCCACATGAAGGATGTCCAAAAAACTGTAACAACACCAGAAATCATTTATGAAGTGCACGATATAGTATTGGATGACTGGCCAGTCAAAGTGCATGAAATTGCCGAAACTACAGGCATTTCAAAAGAACGTGTAGGATATATTTTGCATGAAGAATTGCAAATGAAAAAGCTTTATGCAAGATGGGTGCCATGCTTGCTCACAGCAGATCAAAAACGTACTCGCATGAAAATCTCTGAGCAGTGCTTGGAGCGTTTTAACAAGAATAAAACTGATTTTGTGCATCGATTTATCACTATGGATGAGACTTGGATTCACCATTACACAGCAGAATCCAAACAGCAGTCAAAACAGTGTATAGAAGCCGGTTGTTCAGTGCCAAAGAAGACAAAGTCGGTTCCATCAGCAGGAAAGGTCATGGCATCAGTGTTTTGGGATGCTAAACGCATTTTGTTTATTAATTATCTTGAAATGGGTAAAACAATAACTGGGGAATATTATTCTGATCTTTTAACCAGACTAGAGGAAAATAATTCGTGCGTGAGAAAAGATCCAGCTTGCAGAAGAAAAAAATCATCTTTCATCAGGACAATGCACCTGCCCACAATGGTGTTTTCACAGTGGGGAAAATTAAGGGATATGCACTGTGAATTGTTGGAACATCCACCCTATTCCCCAGATTTGGCATCCTCTGACTTCTATCTCTTCCCCAAACTAAAACTCTACCTAACTGGTCAGCGTTTTTCTTCGAATCAATAGGTGATTGCAGCTGTAGAGGGGTATTTTGCAGATCTTACTGAGAACCACTACAGGGATGGGATGGTGTTGGAGCATCGCTGGAATAAATGTATTAGTCTTAAGGGAGATTACGTTGAAAAATAAAAATAATTTTGAAATTATAAATTCGTTTTTTCATTGTTAGGCCGAGAACTTTTCAAACCACCCTCGTATGTTAACGCATTTTCAGCTTCAAAGTGTACTGCTACTAAACATGCTTTTTTTTGTTATACCTGTAGTAGTTTGTATTAGCAACTAAAATTTTGTGTGGAAATATTGATTTGCTCTTTTTATATGAATTCTACACATGAAAGGTGGTAGACCTAGAAACCAAGCCACTTCATTCTTTCAATAAGAAGAGTGATTGCTTCACTGTAGATAATGAAATTCATTTACAACTGTGAAAGGCATTCACAAACGTTTATACCTATGGTATTTGAATTCATGGCTTATTGTTTGGACAGAAGCACACCCACACATCTAAGCCAGCATTTGAGTATATGAGAATATTCAGGTTCTGTCTAAGTTGTCATCTATCATAGATACCACATTAAGGTAATGAAGATAGTTATTAATAGGCAACTTTATTGTCATCTCCAGGTGATGACAAAGTTAATCAATAATCACCCGTGCATTCTGTAATGCTATATTCAGAATAGAACCTCTGTTCTACATCATCTACCTCTGGTGACATTCCATGGAAGGGTTTGGAGAAACTTGTGCCATTTCTCTTAACATTTCCATGACTGCCACTAGAGTCCGGGTACTTCAGGATTCAAACCCAAAATCTGTTGGTTGATTAATGTCCACCACTATGACTGGCTCCCTTTTTTCCATTTTACCGACCAAGCTGGAAGAGAAACAGAGATATTTGTTTTAAGCAATGACCCAAAACAAGTTGTTCTTGTTTATCTCCCAACCAGAATTTCTAACAATCCTCTCCACTCATCCAACGCACAGGATCTTTTCTTAAGTTATCCTTCCAGATAGTACACTCAAGGTGACCACACCTCTTGGTAATTCAGATTACAATCTCATCCAAGTTTTATCTCTTGTGAAACTTCCTCCTCTTAAGTATTCATAACCTTGTGTACTTTTGGCATTACAATGATGCCAAGTAGGAAGATTTCTGAGATTTTTACTCCTCCTTTCCAGAGTCAGAAAACACTTTCCATTCTCCAAATCTAGTATATGAAGGCTATCATTCCCGACTTTGTTCAGAATTCTCATCCTATTATCCATGTTATGCCAGGATTTTCCAAAAAGTATGCCTGGACAGTCCGAGAATATCATAAATGGTTTGATTTAAAAGCTTCATTCACGGGCCTGCAACACTTGGAAATCCATCATTAACTGGGATAAGTATGAAACTTTTGAAAGGGCAAAATTCTGTAAATTTGCTACCTGTGCGAATTGCCTTCTGGTCTCTTGCAAAAGCTGTTGGGTACATCTTTTGTCCTTTCTGTGCTTCCACCTCTTTCTCACTCTAATGACAATATTGCAACATCATCTGAAAACAAAACTGATTGCCTAGCATCATTATTCTTATCCAATCCAAAATAGATAGCAAGGCAAATCACTTCCTTCTTTACCTATAACATTGCATCACATATCTCCTGTGAACTTTATGCTAGAGACTGGAAAGAGTTGAAGAATCTTGAAGAACCCAGATACCAAAAAAAAAAAAAACTATTTTATAAAATGATGTTTTATTAACTGCTTATATTTTGCTGAATTTCGAATCTGCATCATCCGAGCACAACACAGCATGTATACGCAACAGGGAGTAAATGAAACAAATAAGTGAAAAAGTTTTGTGGTCTTGATAGAATTCCTCCATTTTTGCTCAAGAGATGTGTGCTTCTGAACTAACCTGTTCTTTATCATCTATACACTATATTGTATTCAACTGGCATTCTCCTACATGGAAGCAAACCCATATACAGCCAATTCCAAAACGAGTGATAAGTGTCTGTATTGCTCTTACCCCAGTGTTTTCTAATGGCGAAAGTCATTAATGGTGACCTTCGTCAACACCTGGAGAACTGTCAGCTAATTAGTGACTATAGGAAAATCCATAAAAAGATTTGGAGAAAGCTTCGCTATTGCACTTAACATTTCCAAGGTATTTGATACAGTTTGGCACTGAGGGCTTCTCAGTGCCAAATGCTTCTTATGATCCACCTACCCTCCTCCCTTTGACAGTTTTCTCTGAAGTTATTCACTACATATAGTGATAGAAGGTGTTCTTTCTTCAAATTTTCCTATTAATGCAGGTTTCTTCGGAGCTCTGTTATTTCATCTGTCCTTTTCCTCATATACTTAAACATCCTTTTCCCACTGACCTCATACTCCATCCACAGTTTGTTGATAACATTCATACAACACTCACTGTTCTCAAACATTGAAATGCTTGAAGCTTCAAGGTCTTCTACATTAAGTGCCCTAAACATTGATCTCCACGCCATCTTGCAATGGAGCAGTAACAACCTAATCACTTTCAATGTGTCTAAAACAGTTTGTCTTTTTTTCTTGCAAAATACCTTAGTTCTTCACACCTTACCCTTGACAATGCTCAACTTAACAGTCCAGATCATATCTCGCTTCTCAAACTGTTTTAGATTTTCAAATTAGATTTTCAATTTAGATTTTCAAATACAATTTGAAAGAAATCAGTGTGGTCAGTTAATAACACCTCTCTCACATGCTCTCCTATAGAGCATTGTTCAGCACATTCTGTCAAATTCTACTTTGCTCTTGACCTCAGCCTACAGATGCATTAAATAAATGCTACTATAAGAGGTCTTGTAGCCTCTATTGTGTGGAAGTCCATTTTATTCAAATTATGTCAGTTTAATTGTGTATCCCATATTTCTTAAAATATTTATTGTGTTATAATATCAGTTAGCCCTGATATAGGCTGAATGGAGCTACTTTATCTGATTAGCATTGTTGCTGATCCTGCACTCATATTTATAGTTCCTGAGAAATGGACATTATTAATATATTCCATATTCCTGAAGAAGGCAAAACTTGTGACCTGGCAGTCTTATTTCTGTGTTTTGACGTAACATATGTGCTCGGCTTGGTTGCTTATGTGGTTATCATGTGTGCTCCCCCCCGTAACACTACTGCCCTGCTTATTGGAGGTCTAAAGTGGCGTAAAGAGTTATATTATTATTATTACGTAACACCTCCAATGAGTCCAAAGACTCATCGAGGGAGGACTCCTGCTCTGCAACTCTCCGTTTGCACCACTTTATCCACCAACTACAGCGAACTACCATCATCATCTATACTAATGCCATCTGCTGCCCACCACCACCACTAGTATTTTTTGGCTGTAAATTGCATGTATTCTCAAGGCTGATTTGGCCAATAAGTTTAGCTTCTAGAGCAGGAATTCTGAATTATTAAAAATTAATAAATAAATTAAAAAATATATAAAATTATTAAAAATAGAACATAAAACCTATCCCTCCCATGGTACTAATGTACTGTACTGCAGGTTTACAATCTTTCATGAGTTTGGAAGTTACATAAAAAAGACACTGTCGATAAAACAAGATATTAGTAGCATTTGAAAATTAACGTGGTTTGAATGTGCATTATGTTCACTGTGTTGCTTTTGGCTAGTCATATCACAACACTGATCATGTATGAATATTTTAAATATATTAATGGTTTCTATTTCTCTTTAAATGTAAATGAGATTTGCTCAGCACTAAAACCATCAACACAATGTCAGACAAACAAGAAATTCTTGAAACACATAATTGGTAATAAATGGCAGTTGCTACAATTAATGTTACCCATTCTCAGTGCCGGCAGTAGGGTCTTTGCTGCCCACATGCAATTTCTATTTAAGCGCCCCTGTAACGATCCTGGCATGTGTGGTTCTTTTACGATAATAAAAATTTAACTTATTTGAAATTTCTTAAATAAATTTTGACAGAACAGCCACATGTTGGTTCGCTAAATGTAACGAACCGGGGTTGTTGACTAGGCAGGATAATCATTAAAAACCCGAATATTCAAAAAAATCTCAAAAGTTAAAGCAAATTTTGATAAAGCCACTTCACTTTAATCGTTGAATATAATGATACAGAAATTATAGCCTTCTCACCAACCTGAATCGCTAACAAAATTAAAATGAATTTTAATTAAAGTTAAAATTTATTTGAACTAAAGTTTAAAAAATTCTTGCATTTTACAAGTTACTAAATTCTTAGTAACTTGTAAAAAAATTTTAATAATTTTTATAAGTGGAACTATCTTTTAGGAAAATAAAAGAAACTTAAGATAGATGAGAAAATAAGAAAAGAATTCAGGAATAATTAGAACATTTAATATAAGTATTCAAAAAATAACATCTTTACAGAAAATAAATTAAATTACATAAATATACTTGAATTTTTTTTTTTTTTAAATTTTAAGGTTCTTGATTTTATATTCACAAAATTAGAAATAATGGTCTTAACGTCTAATTCCGCACATACATTATTTTCAATAGCTATTAACACCAAACTAACAAGCCTTTTTTTGTGACATACTTGTTCTTAAGTGGGTTTTAATCAATTTTAACTTGGAACATTCACCTCTCGCTACAGTAACAGGTAAGGTTAATAGTATTCTTAAAGCAATTGAAAAGTTAGGGAAAGATAAATTATTGGACACAATAAAATTAAGAATATTGAAAGGGTTTTGAATATTTAAATTATCCTTCTGAAAAATTTCGTGTGTAGAGGCTTAAGTGCTGTGAGGACATCATGTTGGAGGCTTAATGGATTTTTTACAACACTCAAAAAGAATTAAAATAGAATTTAATACTTCCTATATTTCGTCCTAGTCACTAGGACATCTACGGGGATTACAAAAACAATTAATGTAACATGCACACAAATATCATACAATACTAAGCCCAACCACGTGGGTGACACTAAAGTCCTATCTAGGTGGAGCGCCCTCTAAGGGCGGTAGTAGGTGGCCTGGAATGTAAGGTGGGACCTCTGGTGATGAGTGTTTCCCAAATCTTTGGAAGCTTAACGCAACCGTATTTATTAAGATTTGGTTGGTTTTTGAGAGCTGCTGCTGCTTCTAAGAAAAGTCTCTCTTTCTTGAATTTGCTGTGGTAGAGCATGGTGGTTTTCTTCCATGATACCCTGTGGGTGGTGTCCAAAACATGGTCAGCCAAGCCTGAATAGCCATAGTTGTGTTTACAGATGTAAGACTTGTGTTCCTCCAGGCAGATGGATGCTGATCTGCCTGTCTGTCCAAAGTTCAAATTGGTGGCCCACTCAGGCCTATAGTAGATGCCACCAATGCACCTTGCTACAGACTGTCTAAACAGCTGGCCAACTCTCTGACCCCCCCCCCTCACCGGAAGGTCCACTTCCTATATAAAAAACTCGACCCACTTTAAAGCCCTCACAGAAAATTTAACCTTGAATAATGCAGACATATTGGTAAGCTTTGATATCTCTTCTTTGCTTACCAATATTCCCTTAACTGACACCTTATCTCTCTTAGAAAAAATTTTTCCCTCTGACATCTTAGATCTCTTTTCCTTTGCCGTTAACTCTGGGTATTTCTCTTGGAAGAACAAAATCTACAAGCAAATAGAGGGAACCGCCATGGGTTCCCCCCCTTTCACCCCCCCCTGGCAATTTCTATATGGAAGGTTTCAAAAAACGAGCCATAGACTCAGCCCCACTCAGACCTTCTATCTGGCTGAGATATGTAGATGATGTGTTTTCTATTTGGCCTCATGGCCCAGATACGTTAGACTCCTTCCTTGGTCATCTCAATAGCCTACATCCAAGAATCCAGTTTACTATGGAAAAGGAAAAGAACAATTGTTTACCCTTCCTAGACACCTTAGTCACACGCCTGCCTGATGATACACTTGCCTTCACTGTATACAGAAAACCCACACACACACACACACACACACACACACACACAGGCAGATACATTCACAAACTCTCCCACCACCACCCCTCTCAACAATATGGCATTATTAAAACTCTTACCAAGAGAGCCCACAATCTTTGTTCCAGTGGAACCGCCCTCACTACTGAGCTTAACCATATACACAGCACTTTCCTCTCCAATGGCTACAGCGAACACAGTATCAAAAAAATAGTCAGTTCCTCCCCCATTCCCCGTCCTTCTCATCAACAAGATTGTAAAAATGCCATCACCATACCCTACATCCATGGCACATCCGAAAAAATAGCCAAGATTCTAAAAAAGTACAACCTACACACAGCATATAAGCCCCACCGCAAACTTGCTACCCTTATCCGTTCTACGAAAGATCAGCTCCCTCCTCCCTCTCTGCCTGGAGTTTACAAAGTGCCCTGTTCCTGTAAGCTGGCGTACTTTGGACAGACAGGCAGATCAGCATCCATCCGCCTGGAGGAACACAAGTCTTACATCTGTAAACACAACTATGGCCATTCAAGCTTGGCTGACCATGTTTTGGACACCACCCACAGGGTATCATGGAAGAAAACCACCATGTTCCACCACAGCAAATTCAAGAAAGAGCGACTTTTCTTAGAAGCAGCAGCAGCTCTCAAAAACCAACCAAATCTTAATAAATACGGTTGCGTTAAGCTTCCAAAGATTTGGGAAACACTTACATTCCAGGCCACCTACTACCGCCCTTAGAGGGCGCTCCACCTAGATAGGACTTTAGTGTCACCCACGTGGTTGGGCTTAGTATTGTATGATATTTGTGTGCATGTTACATTAATTGTTTTTGTAATCCCCGTAGATGTCCTAGTGACTAGGACGAAATATAGGAAGTATTAAATTCTATTTTAATTTTTTTGAGCATTGTAAAAAATCCATTAAGCCTCCAACATGATTCCGAAAAATATCCCGGAAAGCACATAACTCATCATATAGTTCTATTGCATTTACGTCTTTATTGTCGCCATCCTTCAAGAGAATCTCTAAATCGTCACAATTTTTTCATAAATCCTCATTATTCATTTGTAGTAATTTATACAAGAAATTGAAATTATCATAATATGTTTTTAGTTGTTCAAAACGTTCTATTAATGAACACATCGCAACGTCTAGAAGTGTATAAAACACATTCACTCTAAATTTATCTTCTGGCGATTGTCGCGTTGCGTCATGATGCTCGTAGTCAAATTGTTGTGTCTTCTTTTGTCATCGAACTTCCATTCCAGTTTTAAATTCTTGTTCTCCATCCACCTCTTCACTCAGTTCATTTGCCGTTTTTAGAACTTTTTTAAAATTTGTATCTGATCGATACTCTTGTAAGAATATTTTTAAGTTTTCGATAGATTTTAAAGCAAGTGTAATGTTGATATTTTTGTCTTGATGCATTTTACTCACAGGGTTTATTCTGTTAAGTAAATCATGCCATGTTATAAGAGAGCAAATGAATTTGTAGTCCTTTGTTTTAACACATAATGTTTGTGCTTCATGCTGAGTTACTTTATTAAAATTTTAATTATTTAAAATTTCAAAAAGTGCAAATTTCTCCTAACTGATATCGTGATATCGTAGAGGGGGGATTGCATTAATTTTACTTTCCCATCGCGTTTCTGATGGCTGTTTCAATGTTAAATTTTTTACAAACTTTAAAAGGATTATATAAAATTTTTAAAAATTTTTATTCAGTGTATTTGGCCTTGTTTATTTTAATATTGATCATTCTAAGAATTTTTTGTTTTTATGATAAAAATTTTGTTTCTTAAAAATGAACTTATGAATCATGCCCCGCGGCGGAGGCCCCATGGTTCCCGCATGCTCTGAATGCCCTCTTCTGCCGGCCCTGCCTGTTCTGCTAGTTATGGATTTTCTGTTAATTTAATTAAATGTAAACTCTTCTTATAACTGATATATCAATAAAATGTTATGCATTTCCTTGATATGATATTTACTACATGTGTGATACTTGTTTTTTACATATATATATATATTTTTACTTATGGTTGTTTATTTTTAGATTACTGTAATAACCAAAACAGTATAACAGATGAATGTGAGCCTGAACTTAATTTGCTGAGTAGTACTCAGAAAGAATTAAGAAGACCCCACTCTTCTTTACTCCCAGGTATTATGGTTTTACTATAGTTGTTTTCAGATCGTTATGCAATCTAAAATATGTTGCTTGTTATCTCTTTATTTCTTTCTCATTCTTATATATATATATATATATATAGTCAACTTTAACTATAGCAGACACCACCATTATAAACTAATTCCCTATAACAGACTACTAAAACTCTATAGGTATGATGCTGCTAAAAGAAGTTCACTATAGTAAACCCCTCTACTATAACAAACCATTTCTGTTGTTCCTATGAGTGTGCTGTAGTGAGCATCAACTGTGTGTGTGTCTTTTATTTACAGCAGTTATGCTCAACTTTTTCTTATATGGAAAATTTATGAAATTTATTTTGGAAGAGAGTATCAATTATGCTTTGTTGCATAGAAATAACATTTCTGAAACTAGTCTTTTCCATTTAGTAAAAACTTCTTTTGAAAAAAATCATCATAGAACTATTTTGGCAATGAGATATTTGTGTTGGTGAGTAATTATGATAAGATGAAATAATATTTCAAATGTCTGGGAGTCAAAAATAATAATAAAATGGATTCATTTCCCAATTCCATCATATTTCGAGAGCATCTTTCATATTCAAGGAAATAAAAAATCTTAAATTTGTATATTGTTGCAGTTTATATTTCCTCTTGTTATTACTCTTTAATGTTTTTGATTATGAATAGAAATTCTGGATATTAAAATGAGAGATATACAAATCCAACTTTAAAAAAAAAAAAAAAAGTGTTCATTGCAAGTAAAGAAAGAATTTAATTTATTTTTTTCACTTGTAAATGCTAAATTTAACTTAATTTTGTTTCTTCTGGTAGAGAGGCTTATATGCTAGTTATTCATAACTATTATTTTTTCAGAAATAACGATGTATACTAAAATAATAATTATAAAAACTTTAATTAATACTTTCCTATATATTGGCAATGTTACGTTGCCATCATCAGGGATCACAAAAAACAATGATTAGTTTTATTAATCCAAAGCATTAATTCTCAGATCTTGGCTGAAGAGCTGAGGATTAATGCTTCCCAAATGTGAGGTAGGCTCATACACCCAAATTAGTTAAAACTTTCCAAACCTCAAATATACTTACATCCTCAGTCTGCTTTACTCAGTTGGGCTACTTTCTTTTTTGCCTATCCCCATACACACTAAAAACATGCAAATCCAATGTATGCATTGGATTCGCATCACATTTATAAACGTGTTCATTGTTATCATGCCATTATCATATTTACACATTCTCATGATAAATTGGTTTTCCTGACTCTTTACATTAGGTACTCCAATAAATAATTTCTCCATTTCTCTGCTGCCATATCTATTCAGGTAAAGGCCTTCCCTCTTATACAGTTTCTTTCTACCATAAAACTTGCATCAGTTTTGGGGACTTTGAAAGACCTAAACGAACCAAGCAGTGACAGAACCATACTAGAAAATTTTCAAGAGGAATGTACCTTTGCATGAACTTATTTACAACTGCAACCCCCCCCTCCCCTTCTTAACTTATACTATCCTATCTTAGCAATACTCTAACAATTTTTGTTCTCTTATTCTTTCTTACCTCTTTAGCAATCCTTTTATATTTTCTCTTATACTGTATTTATTTCATTTCATCATCAATTTCCTGATATGTACCCATAAGGGGTACTATGACAGCAATACATGATAAAATTTATATTATTGTTAATCTCCTATCAACAATTTTCTTCCAAATCAGTCTGTTACTTGTGAGACCTCCAATATTGTCATATCTAACATTTTATGCTTCTAAGACACTTCTGGCTGAATCAATCCACCTAGACCTTGGTCTTCCTCTGGGTCTCTTTCTTGCCATCTTGGCATATATATTAAGTGGCTATACTATCTTAGATTAGCTCTGCTGACACATTCTTGAATGCTAATAATGTCAAATTCCTTTCTAATATCTTCATTTTTAATGTGATTCTACCATTGTTGCCATCAGTTCAGTCCCCTAATTTTTCTCAGAACCCTGTGGTTTCTAGTCTTTAATCGAGTGCATTATTTCTAACCCAACCTCAGATCCATAACTTAAAAAAAAGTTTGAACACTGTCTTGTATACTGCTGGTTTAGTGTTTTGGTTAATTTCATTCTTATTCCATATAAATTTATTCAACTGGCTACCCACCATACCAGCTTTGCTTATTCTGCTGTCTATTTCCAGATTTAATCAATCTTCACTACAAACTGTGTCTAAATAGCTGAAATATTTTACTTGTTCTCCATTCAGGATTCTCCATTCAGAATGCAGCTGAAGTTTTCTATATTCCTACCTATTTTCATAGTTTTGGTCTTTTTATTGCTAATTTTCATTCCAAATTTGTTACAGCTGTTATTCAATTTAGTTCGACATTCCATTCGAGACTTTCCCTAGATTGTTTAGGAGTACAACATCATCTGTATAAAGCAAAGAACTAAGTTTGACATGTCTTCTAATATCAGACCTAATGTCACTTTCTTTCATAATGTGATCCATATAGATTGAATAAGAGTGGAGATAATATGCATCCTTGTCTTACCCCTGATTTTACATCAAACCATCTTCCTGTATTTCCTTCAATTCTAACAGCTGACTGACAACTTAAATATAAACTATGTATCTCTGTATAATGTTCCATTCATTCCATATAATTGTAGTGTTTTTGAAAAGCTTTTCTCTGGGGGCACCTTTTTGTATGCCTTTTCCAGATCTCCAACACTTAAGTAGTGATCCTTATCAAATTCCTAATATATCTCAACTATTTGTCTTAAAGTGAAAATCTGATCTTGAAACTTTTATTTGGCCTGAACCCAGCTTGTTCTTCTCCAAATTTCTCTTCCACGATCTTTCTCAACCTCTTTTCAACTATGCTTGCATAAATCTTACCTGGAACACTTAGTAGAAAAATTCTTTTGCAATTATCACATTCAGCTTCATTCCCTTTTTCATAGATGGGTACTATGAGAGCTCTACTCCAGTCATCGTGAATTCAACTTTCTCACCAGGCCCTCTGAATTATGTAGTGTAGCCACTGCAAACATTTTATGCCTCCATACTTAAACATTTCTGATCACATTTCATATACTCTAGCTGCCTTTCCACATTTCAAGTTTTTGACAGCTTTTTCTACCTCAAGTATTGATATATACTCTTGCATTCCTTTTGAAAATTTTCTAGTATGGTTCTGTCACTGCTTGGTTCATTTAGGGCATTCAAAGTAATTACTCCAGACATCTTGGATATCCTTATGCCACCTAAACCACCTAAACCACCATGCCACCTAAACTTCTTCAATAGCCTCCAGAATATTTTGCTACCTTCCTGATATTTATTTTCCATACTCTTACAGAAGTCTTCCCATGATTTTTGCTTAGCTACTTTTACACATAGCTTAGCTCTCTTACATTTTTCTCTATATTTTTTTAGGATATCTGTCAACTTATTTCCTAGGAAGTATTGGTGTGCTTTCTTCTTTTTTTAGGACTGCTTCTTTAACTTCTTGTGTCCACCACGGTGTTCTTATTTTTCTATCTTTACGGACAATTTTACCGTATAACTTCCTAGCTGAATCAATCAGTCTTCTTCAGTGTTTGCCACTGATACTCCAAGGTTTGGTTCTTGTTTTCAATTTGTTACATTTTTTCTTCAATAATGTTTGTATAGTTGAGTTTACAATTAATCTGTAAAAGCTACTCAACTTCAATTCTTTTCAAAACTTTCTTACTGTTTTTTCAATGTGATATCCATTTTTATCCTGCTTAATACTAAGTAATGGTCACTTGCAGTTTCAAATCCTCTATACACTCTTATATCCTGAACCAGCATGACGATGTCACTATCAACAATGATGTAGTTAATGAGGCTTTTCTTATTTCTTCTGTCTTCTCTCCATGTAAACTTGTGTACATCTTTATGTTGAAACATGATGTTAGTAATGACTAGTCTGTGTTGTTTCTGAGCAGAAATCCAGTAAATATTTACCATTATTATTAGCTTTGCACTTATTTACAAATTTTCTCTTGGTTCTTGTTCAATAGCCTTCGAGACTTTCAAGCATTTTGATATTTGTCAAGCACAAATATCAAAATGTTCCTATATGCATGATGGGATTTATTTCCTACTCTGCTTTTCAGATCTCCAACAAGGAGATCTGAAAAGCAGATCTCCTTGTTGGAGATCTGCTTTTCTTCGGCTGCCTGTTCTAATGATTCAAAAAATTCCTCCACTTCTTCCTTAGAAGAACCTTCTCTGTTAACCATAGGCATAAATAACTTTCATTGTCCATCTCTCCATTTTGATGTTTGCCCACATAACTACATGAAACTGCCTTCCAGTCAAGAAGTTGATCTTCATGATTGGGCTTTTGTTTGTTGTGATGAGCACTACCATCCCTTATACTTTTCTTTTCTATTTCTGAGTTGCATTTATCTTATGCTTGATTTTTACTACTGAAAAGCTTCGAATAGTGACTGGCTGTTGTCAAGCACAAATTGAATGAGTGAATCGCTGTACATTATCACATCCTTTTTTTACCCTCCACTTGACTTGTTATTTTTATTACTCATTGACATATTACTAATTTTCTTCTTATCTTGTGTTTTTCTAGATTTTTTCTCAATTTTTTCTAATTCTTGCATTGATTGTCTAATCTGTTTTAATCTAGAAATTTCACATCAAATTATTTTTTATATCTTTATTGGTGTTATTAGTATTGATGTCATATTTTTGTTCAGTGGGGCAATCGTTTTCATCATCAGCAGTAACATTAACTTTTGCTTTTGATGCCACATATATACTGAAAAGCACAATATACTAGAATGCACTGATTAATCTAAAAAGAATATTCAGTGAACAAAAAATTACTCTACAGGAACATTAAACAATCTGTCCTTATTAAATAAAGTCTGAACCCCAAATGCTCTTATGTAATTTTTTTTTCATTAACACCTGAATCTCTTGAATAAAATTGGGCATGTTATACATGCACATTTGTGTTCCTATCGTTTAGTAATTTACAAATTCTGCCAGTTACAAAATTACACACCAGATTGATCACAACTGTTAGTGACATAGGTCTTCGTTTCTATGCGTCTTTCTCTGAGTTTCACATATCTTGTAGCTGATGGGTGAAGACTCAGTTCTTGAGTAAACTATACAAGAGAAATACCACTTTATGATGATAGGAATGCTGTGTGGTATGTTCTCTTAGGTTAATTAGTTCTGTGTTCCTTGAGAAAACTTGGGACCATATTTTTTAGAAAACAGAATGCACAGTAATATATGCACATGTGTGAAAAATGAATTTTGTCTTGCTTTTGGACAAAGCATTTAAATTTTTCATTTAAGTATAAATTTGTGCAGATAGGGCAACATCTCTTACATACACACTGACAAGATTATCTTAAATTTCATCATGAGACATTTCAGAACAGCATAAATTCACATATATCTTCAAGTGTGCCATTGTGGGCATTTATAGTCACCTTGCAGCTTTGATTTAGACCCTTGTGATTTTACTCAGAGGAAAGAACTATTGCAATGTACATTGCCAATGAAGAACTTTTTTGTGAATTGTTACCCATTTTATGTGTTGTATCATATACTAATGGTACAGGAATTCAAAGGTGGATATATTGAACATGTTTTTCATGCCAAACCTTATTTGGCGTATTAAAATATTAGAAAATGCTATTTCCAAGCATATTGAATAAATTTATAATTTTGAAGCCATAAAAACAAAATATTTTATCATTTTGCAGCATACAATGAAAGATATTGAATATACGATTTATTCAATATCTTTCATTGTATATGAAGAGAGTAATAAATGTATCGAAATATGCTAAAAAAACACTTAAATTATAAATATTATTTTTGAAAGGCATATACATTCCTATTGGATAATACTTTTAATTTATTTTACAGATATCAGCTCTGAAAATTTCAAAGAAATATGCAGACTAAAAGGCAACTTTAATAAGTTAAGTAAAGCTCATTCTTTAAGTGTCAACCTTCCTAAGGAATGTATTCCACTGCTGCCAGTATTTCATTCCAGCCACTCTAGTCTACCTCAGTGGCAGAAATTTCTGTCTATGCATGACTCTTATCCTTCAGCTAACCAAACTGTTAGCTTTATAAATCCTCAGATACATTCTGAGGGAATTAATAGGTGGTCTGTCATGCCACTAAGTCGTTCTTTATCTGCAGAACATATTTTATACAATAAAAAACTAAGCGATAGAAATTATGCTGAAATAAACAGGTGTGATCAGCTTCCCGAAGATATAAGTGCAGGAATAAATGATTGTGACAGTGTTGAAATAGACTCAGGTTTTGCTACTTTTCCTCGCAGTTTAACTCCTGCTTCCACATGCAGTTGGAATACAGAGTCACCAAAGCTATTTAGGATTGCAAAAGGTATTATAAATATTATCTTGTTATACATTGATAGTAATGAGAAATAAAGTGAAAAACAGTTGATGTTAAATTAAGTTTCTGACTTTAAATTAAATTAAATTCCTGTTTCAGATTTTGTTTGCAAATTTTTAAAATAATTTTTATGGTATTTTTCATCCACAAAAGCTTAAAAATCTATAGCTCATTTAGTATCATGAATGGCTTGAAGATTAGATAATCCTGGAACCCTGTAAATTATATTGCTGTGTATCATGGGAAAAGTCACTACTAAGATGTGTTTTGACCTTTACTGATGCTCTATATACAAGTAGTCTAGTTGTGAGAATACTTCACATGCAAACAAAGTTTGCATGTGAAGTAACCAGGTGAAAAAACTTCCTACAACTAGTTATAATCCAGAAAAATTTAATAATAAGATGATACACCTGTTAACTACTTGTATGAAGGAAATATATGATGTCTGCATTAATTCAACCTTAGTATTTTCTTAGATCTGTCTCCCACTGATGAGACCTTAATGAATGTTAAATAAACGTGCATTCATTTTAGAAATTATGGCCTTTACAACCGTGTTATGAATAACTATTTCAATTTCCTGTCGTTTTGACCTTCATATTAAGGTCATCATCTGGAGTGTATATACAAGGACAAGCTGAGTTACATTTCACACAGTAAACTAAAGAAATAATGATTTGATCATCGGTTATTCTACTCTCATGACCTCTAGTGAAAATATATATATATATATATATTTTTTTTTTAATTTTTAAAATTTAATTTTTTTTAATTAAATTTTAAAAAAATTTAATTAAATTTTAAAAAAATTTAATTAAATTTTTAATTTTTTAAATTTTTAATTTTATCTGTGCATATATATATATATATATATATGCACAGATAAAATAAAAATTAATTAAATATTTAGAAACTACATCAAAGCTAAATTCTATTTAAGATAACATGGGAGAAACATTCTTTCATATAGATAGTTTTCTTACAGTAACAATGATGTCCTATTTTTCACCATGACAATTGTTATATTATATTTAAGATTCTGGATTATCTACAGTCCTGTTTATAGTTAGCTCTTAGGGAGAAAGGTTCCGTAGGTATAATATGTGCCTTCCATATGCTTGGGATTTTTAGACCATCGTTATTGTTCAGATTGAGGTGGTTGATAAGAATCTCACAGGCTTCCTTAAATTTGCATTCATACCATATTTTGGTGTGATATAAACAACTAGTGCTTTTCCAATCAATTCTATGTAATTCTATGTACATACTTAGGTACTGACAACAACAACACTTAACTGTGTAAGTTTATTCCAAACAAGGTTAAAGATTTTTTTATACCAAATTCTACTTGTATTAATGGAAAGATCATCAATGCCAGAATGTTGTAGTATTCAGGCACAATCTCAGCTTTTGGATCTTTAGAATCATTTACTCCAAACAGGAGAAAATTAAAACTCAGATAGTATCGGAGAAAGTCTGCACATATGTGAATGGTCTGCAACATTTTATGGATCTTTGAAGCAATACAATAAGTTATGAAATTCCAAGGATGCCCTAACAGGAGCGAACCTAGCTTGGAGAATTACATATGGTCGCCTTCCAGTCAATACCATCAAACAGAGCATATGTCACCATCTGTAACATATGCCAATCATGTTACAGATGGTGGCATATGCTACTGATTGGAAACAATAAAGCATGCATTCTACAGCTACCCTCTTGCCCTGCGTATTTGGAAACAGATTATGTAATGTTTTGGACATTCCATTACTTACAATAAAACAGGTTCTTTTTTTTTACAGTACCCACCACCTGTAAGCAATGGGAAGAGAATTTCGATTTTTATAATTAATGAATTAAAATATCATTTCTGGAAGGTTAGGAAGAAATATGGATTTGAAAAGCAATACGATATACAAATGCTTTACAGTATTGCATTGTGGAAATTTTATTGTTCAGCCAGATGATTTTTGTATTTAGAAAGAAGTATTTTAGGAGATATTGATTTCACCAGGTGGCATCTGTGAATAAGCTACTTTGAACTTGTGCTCCCGCATTTTATCATTAATGTAAGTGTTTTTCATTCCAATTAATCATTAAACGGAAATCTCAACAGCAGGTACTAACGAGTCGATCACTTCTGCACAACCTATAAGTACTTATAGTGCATCAAATCAATTATCTTTTTGGTTAAAAATCAGCCATGTGTAAGCGCTCGCTATGCCTACCATGTGAAGCAAAGATGGCGACAACAAAAGCCAATGATGAAAGAGCACCTTGTGTGTCGCAAGTGCAGCACCGTTGATTACCGGCAACTCACGAAGTGCTACAGCTGTAAAATTGATGTCACTGGAAAAAAAAAGGAAGGGTATATTGTGCGAGCTCTATTGCCATTGGCTATACATTTACTGTGCAAAAATAGATGAATTGGTGCAAAAGCTATTTATCGACCTTAACAACCCTTTTTCTGTTTGCTGTGCCTCCCTTCTGTTAAACAGCTCCTGAACTTAGGCAAATGAATCAAAAACCTCGAATAGCATCTCAGTACTATGAATGAAACTTTTTTCTCCAAAATATGAGCGCTGGAGGCTAAGCTTGAGCTAATTGACGATCAGCACCGCAACGCAAGTTCACCCTTCCCCGAAAATGAACGCCTTGTCCTAATCACATCAATGGTACATGAGTTGATGTAGGCCAAAAACAAAAAAATCCAATGTCATTATTTTGAACTTTCCACCAGAAAATGGAAAATCACTAAAAGAAGACATCATCAAATTAGCAGAAAAATGCAACTTCGATATTCTAAAAATTGTCAAGTGCCATTGTTTCAGATCCGTAAATAAAAGAAAGGAAGGAATGAACTTTCCACGCCTTGTAAAAGTGACTTGTGACATGCCGACAAGTACATCTAAATTAATAACAGTGATCAACAACAAGTTCAAGGACACTTGCCCCAATCACACATACGTTCTCGACCAGACCTAACATTTTCCCAGAGAGAGAGGAACAAAGTCATCACCTTTGAAAACAACTAGAAGAAAAATGCCAAAATGGAGAAAAGTTGGATCATATAGAGTACAAAAGCAAATTAGTGCAAAAATTAAGTAACATCACTAGTAGCCACCATGGAAACCAGTATGTAGGCACTGCATAGGAAATGTGCAAGACCCTTGATGTAAAATATATGCCTCACAGAACCTTGCATATCCACTTCGCCAACATGTGTGGCCTCAACCCCAACCTTAATGTTGCCCACTACCATATTCAGTCTATCAAACCCCAGCACTATTCATCTCAACTTTCCAAACTTCATACTCTTTAACTCCTTTCCACCCAAGGGTGGCATCTGCATACATCTGCTCTGACATACCCTGCCAGAGAGCATCCAACCTAGAATTGCCCAACTTTGACCTTCTTTGGTCAAAAATATCCCTTCCTCACTCAGTCAAATTCATTTGCTATCTCTATCGCTCCCCTAATGCCACCAAACACTCTGAGCTCTTTAATTTCCTCTCCTTAAAAATTGATTTTTTTCAGTCCCACTTTCCTCAACAGCGAAATCATCCTCCAGTTGCACAGATCTTGCAGGCAGAGATGCTGAAATATTTGCCATTACCATTGACCTTACATAACTTGTTCACATGCCAACCAGAATATCAGATAACCCAAACCACTCCCCAAAAAACCCTAGATCTCTTTCTCACCGATGACCCTTCTAAATAAACAGTGAACGTTGTGGGCTCTAGGTAATTCTGACCACAATCTAGTGCTTATCTCTTTCCCTAACTAAACCCTGGTTCTCAAAAAGATGTGCCAAGGCTGTACAAATGAAAAATCAAGCATACCATAACTGGCTCAAATCAAGAACTCCATCCTCCTTTAGGTCTTATACTCAAGCCTGAAATAATCTCTTGTCCCTTCTGCAATTTTTCAGTTTTGCACTTTGTCCCATGAAGGATAACATTCAAGTGCACTATTTCTTTATTAATGTCTATTTCGTTCTCTATTTTCACAGCTGCACATTTAACATTAAAAACATCATTTTCCATCCTACCATCAGTACTGTGCACTCTACTGACATTTGCTGTGGTGTCATCACCTAATAGGTACTCACTTTTGAGACATTTTAATGCGCACACACACACACTCTGTCTTTCTAGTTTCAATTTCCTTCTATATATTCTTTAAATTTCTCGACAAATACGTTTCATACACACACACTGCATAAAATCGCAAATTGAAATCACGCATCAAGGTGGTCTTTACTGCCATTGCTCTACCACACATTGGCACCATACTGTATATCGTAAGATTGTACTTAAACATACACACACACACAAAAAGCAAGGTTTACTTACAAACTAAATAGCTCATTCAATCACACACTCATTTGAAACAAAAACTACAATAAATTAACATAATATTATCGATTAAAATACAAAAAAATTACTTATCCTTCAGGAGCAATAAATCCACTCTACGCACACAATACACCACCTAATGGCAAACCCACTCTCCCATAGTGCATGCATAGTCTGAGACTGGAAACTTGTGCATAAAATGTTTTTCACTTGCAAATAGACTGAATTAGATGGAACATTCTAGATGCAAATATCTTAATTAAGTTTAGTGGTTAATTTAAATTTAGTAATATTCTTTGTTAAACCTACTGTGCCATACAGTTTTACATCTTGTGTTAATGACTATGTTCTTGGTATTCACATGTCCTAATAGTGCTGCGCAACTGTCTGGAGAGTGGCAAAATACAGACATCTTGTAAACTTTGTTCAGTTCTAACAGGTACAATAGTATTACAAATCAGATATATGTTGTTTTGTTGGCAGGCTTCAAAGCATTTGTAGTTTGTAGGAACACCAGTTGATTCCATAAAATATGCAGAAACAATTTTTTTCCTGGCAGCTGAACCTCTGCTTCCCTGCCCCATTCTTACAAATCTTTTTTTGTCCTGTTTTTCCTCAGCTTATTTTTGCTTCTCAAATAGGGCCTGCTGCCCATGTTATATGGTTGAATTATCTGTTTTAGTAAATCCACTATTCTTGTCCTTTCAGATTCATTCCTTGTTGATAAACTGTATACCACTTAAAAATCAACTGTTGTACTGGTGTGTGTGTGTGTGTGTGTGTGTGTGTGTGTGTGTGTGTGTGTGTGTGTGTGTGTGTGTGTGTGTGTGTGTGTGTGTGTGTGTGTGTGTGTGTGTGAGTGAGTGAGTGAGTGAGGGGGGAGGAATGGGTTTTTATGATAATGAGTCAGGATCAGCTGTAGTGTGCTGTTGGTTGATTGTGTTTTATGATAGAAGAGCACACAAGTGGTGCCCATGATTTTTCCTCATGGACACCATTCTTATGATTACTGCAACACTTGTTGAATTTAGTAAAGTATCTCTATATTTTACCATTTTTTAATAATTATATGTCATGTATAGAAAGTTGTTAATATTTAAAGTTGTGTTATTTATTTGGACTCTTATGTGTGTGGAGGTTCCAGTTGAAAAACCTGTGGTGATAAATTCAACCAGTCTGTGTATCTGTTGTGTGGTGCTATGGTTTTTTCTAAATCTGAACTGTTCATTAGGGATAATGCCTAGTGATTGGTGAATTGGAGTTTTTTTGTCAAGCATGACACTGAGGTATTTGACTTCACTCTGCCATGGGATCTTGACACCTAGCAGGTGTATGTCTTCCTTGATCTGAAACTTATTTTTGGTGAACAGGATAGCTGAACTCTTCAGTGGGTTTACTTGGATCCTCCAGTCCATCAGCCATTTTTCCAATCTATGAATACTGTCTTGGAGTCTTTTGATAGCTAGTTTAGGACTGAGAGATCTAGATAATAAAGCGGTATCATCTGCATATAATGCTGTGATTGTTGAACTTGGATTTTGAGGAATATCAGGTATATAGATAGATAGAAAACAGCAGGGGAGCCAGAAGAGAACCCTGTGACACACCCACCAGGATCTTGCTTCTGGTTGATACAGTTTCATTTATTTTTACTTGCATGAATCTGTCTTTAAAGTAACTATCTATGATTTTTATTAGATTAGTTGGCATGTTAAATTTGATGAGTTTGTAGAGGAGACCCTGATGCCACACCTTATTAAAAGCCTTCGTAGCATCTATAAAGACCGCAGCAGTGTGGAGGTTCCAGTTGAAACCTGTGGTGATAAATTCAACCAGTCTGTGTATCTGTTGTGTGGTGCTATGATTTTTTCTGAATCTGAACTGCTCATTAGGGATAATGCCTAGTTTATCTGTTGCTGATTGAAGCCTTGTAAGGATGACTTTTTCTGCCACCTTACCTAGGCTGGACAGTAGACTGATAGGTCTGTAGCTTTCGGGAAGTTGAGGGTTTTTTCCAATCTTTTTGATTGGTGTGATGTCAGCCGTTTTCCATGTTAAGGGAAAATATTTAAATCTGAGGATAGCATTTATATTGACTAGATGCACAATGGCTTTTCTGGGGAGTAGTTTGATTGTTCTGTTTGTGATTCCGTCTGGACCTGGAGCCTTATTGTTATTCAAATGGGTTACGATATTCATAACTTCTGCTGGAGAGGTGAGTGTGATGGGTTCTGCATTCTCCCCTTGTTGTGTTATGATCTGCTTGACTCTGCGGTGAATCTTGTAGATTAGATTAATGTTTAGATTCTCGTAGAGGGGTTACATTGGGTTTCCAATTTGTCAACCAGAGAGTCTGCTTTTTCTTGGTCTGAATTGGGGGTATGAGTTGCCTTTTAGTGCAGAGGGTTCTCAGGAATTTCCAGATGGAGTTATCTTCTGGGTTCATGTTGTTCAGTTTGGTTTCCCATTCTTGATTTCGATATTTTTGTAGATCTTCCCGGACTTGTCTGTTTAGGTTATTCAGAGTTATTTTATCTTGTGGGGCTTTTGTGTTATGGTACCTCTTTCTTGCTCTGTTTTTCAGTCTGATCAGGTCCATAATTTTCTCGGGGATCCGACCACTGGAGTGAAAAGCTGTGGTTTGTGTAACTGAAGTTAGTGCTTTTTTAATTTGGTTAGTGAGGTTGTTGACAGCCATATCTATCTCCTCTTTGTTATGGATAATGGGTGCTGAGTTAATGTGGTCTGAGAGAGTTTTGGAGAGCTTTTCCCAAGATATAAAGGAGTGCGGAGGAGAGAATTGTTCTTGTGTACTTGAGCTTGAGCAGAATGGGGGTTGTGATCAGATGATAATTCGTTTAGCATTTCCAGTTGGTATTGGTATCTGATTATTAAAAACAACACATAAGTCCACAGTAATAACTTTAATTAAAATAAGGTAGATATTTCGTACTAAAACTAATAGTACATCTTCAATGTTACAAACAGATAGAAATAGAATAAGTAATGAACATTTGGTGGATCACCTATTAAAATACAATGTGTTGCGAGCTAGGAAATGAAAGAAATTAATAAATAATTAATATTTAAGACAATTAGTATTTTAATGATTACAACCGTGCGGTTAGCCTAGTGGCTTTGCGCTTCGCAACCATATGCCTGGGGAAGGAGTGTCCCAGGTTCGATTCCCGTTGTAGACGTGAGGAATTTGAGGATCTTCCTCAGGCTTAGCCAAGTTAGCCGGTCTTGGGCGCGGTCAGTAGGGTTTTTTCCGCCAGTTTATCTGGCGTTTTTCATCCCGCAAACCGGCCCCGTGAACATACGCCTCTACAGTCAAAAATATATCCCCCCAGCGGCAGACCAGGCGACGGGTCGGTTGGGAGTAGTACTAACAAGAAGTCGCATCTAAAGACCCTGCATAGGAAGCGGGAATAACGCGTAGAAGAAGAAGAAGAAGAAGAAGAGTATTTTAATGATTACATAAAATAAAAGTCTCCCAGATCTTCGAGAGAGAGAGAGATGGGGCAATCATTTCGATTTAAATTCGGTCGGTGTAAAAAAGCTTCACAACTTTCTTTAAAGAGGCGTTCATATTTGAACCTGCATCTATGAAGGAGAATAGCTTTATCCCACTGGATATTATGGGTAGTGGTAATACTGTGTTGTGCTAGACCAGACTTCTAAGGTTTGTTGTAATCAATATAATACTGATGTTCTTTAATTCTTTTTTTCCACAGAACGGCCAGTTTGTCCAAAATAAGAAACATCGCATTCACAAGGAATTTGGTAAACGCCAGCCAAAGACAGAGATGACAGTTTATCTTTTGTAGAAGGCAATAAGAAAGAAATTTTGTTGATAGGAATATAAGTGGGAATCAGTTGGTACTTTTTTAAAATTCTACCTATAGGTTCTGAGATTCCTGGAATATAGGGGATTGGAACTCTGCGAACTATTGAAGAAACCTTAGGTATTGGAACATAAGATTCAGTTATCTGTTGGATTTGATTAGGGTGGTAATTATTAGATTCCATTTATTTTTTAATGGTGGAAAGTTCTTGTTGTAAGATTTCTGGAGAAGAGCAAACTTTATGTGCCCTATTAATTAGAGATTTAAGAATACCAAATTTTTGAGATGTATGGTGAGCGGACTTTTTATGAATGTATCTGCCAGTAAATGTGGGCTTTCGAAAGAAGCTTGTACATAAGGTACCAAAAGAAGTTCGAGTAAGCAGGATGTCCAAAAATGATAAAGTACCAGAATTTTCCTTTTCCATGGTGAATTGGATACAAGAATGAAGGCTATTTATCTGTTGTAGAAAGCTCATCTTCAGTATGTGGCCAAATGGCAAAAACATCATCGACATAACGATACCAAAGAGTTGGTTGAGGGTGAATGGATGAAAACATAGTCTCTTCGAATTGTTTCAAAAAATAGTTAGCCAAAGGTGGAGACAAAGGACTATCCATGGCAGTACCTTCAACTTGTTTGTAGAACTTGTTTTTCCAACTAAAATAACCTGAATGAATAACAAATTCGAAAATCTTTGCGATATCTGGAGGGTAATCTTCATATAATAAATTGACTGTGTCAGCTAATGGGATATTGGTGAACAGAGATACAATGTCGAAACTGACTAACAACTCAGACTCTTTGATTTTTAAATCCTTGATTTTTTCCAGGAAATCTGTTGAATTTTTTATGTAGGATCTGGAATGTCCAGTGAGAGCACTTAAAGAACGAGACAAGACTTTTGCAATTCGGTAAGTAGGAGAATCAATGCAATTCACGATTGGTTGTACTGGATAGCCTTCTTTATGGATTTTTGGGAGACCATATAGACGAGGAGATCTTCCAAAGTAGGTGCGTAATTTATCCACATAATTTGGGTCCCAACTGATGACTTCAAGTAATTTATTTAATTGTTTAATCTGTGAATTTGTAGGATTATGCGTGATCTCTTTGTAGGTAGAGGTGTCTTCTAAAAGACTGGATACTTTTGTCTCATAGTCAGTCTTATTCATGATTACTCTGATTAAATCATCTCTGTCTTTGGCTGGCATTTACCAAATTCTTTGTGAATGCGATGTTTCTTATTTTGGACAAACTGGCCGTTCTGTGGAAAAAAGAATTAAAGAACATCAATATTATATTGATTACAACAAAGCTCAGAAGTCTGGTCTAGCACAGCACAGTATTACCACTACCCATAATATCCAGTGAGATAAAGCTATTCTTCATAGATGCAGGTTCAAATATGAACGCCTCTTTAAAGAAAGTTGTGAAGCTTTTTTACACCGGCCGAATTTAAATCGAAATGATTGCCTCTCTCTCTCGAAGATCTGGGAGACTTTTATTTTATGTAATCATTAAAAAACTAATTATCTTAAATATTAATTATTTATTAATTTCTTTCATTTCCTAGCTCGCAACAACATTGTATTTTAAGAGGTGATCCACGGAATGTTCGTTACTTGTATTCTATTCCAATCTGTTTGTAACACTGAAGATGTACTATTAGTTTTAGTATACAAAATATCTACCTTATTTATTAATTAAAGTTATTACTGTGGACTTATGTGTTGTTTTTAATAATTATATTATGCCACAGATTCCTCTAAAAATTGGTATCTGATGTGTTCTGAGAATTGCGATGTTCAGTACGTCTGAGCTTCCATTTGGACTGTGATGAGTGGGCTCTGTGGGTCTGGCTATAACAATAGAATTTTGCATTGAGTAATGGTTTAGGGTGCGGCCTTTGTCATTGATTATGGAGCTATACCAAACTGTATGCTTGGCATTAAAATCTCCAGCCATGATGATGATGGAGTCTGTGGAGCCGAGAATGGAGTCCAAATCAGATACCAGTAATGGATTGCTGGGTGGGTTGTATACAGCATAGATTTTGATACTGCCAGCATTGTTTGTATGAACTTCAACGCCTATTATCTCTAAGTTCTTGGGTTTGTGGATTGGTCAGGACGTTGTGGCTTATGTGATTTTTAATGAATATGGCTGTGCCTCCTCCACTGGTAGTGAGTCTGTCTGTTTTGTTTTGGATGTCTCGAAGACATCCAAAGCAATCGCTCAGCTCTACCCCATGATCAACAGAAGAAGTAAACTGGATACCCGGAACAAACTACTCATATACAAGATAGTAATACGCCCAGTCATCACTTATGCATCTCCTGCATGGAGCCACACCTCAAATACAAATATTCAAAAACTGCAGAGGATAGAATAAATGCCTGAGAATGATTCTGGATGTCCCATGGTTTATCAGAAATGCCCAGATTCACAGAGAAGTCAACATTCCCTACATCCCATCCCTCCTCCATGATCTAGCAGCAAAGTTCTTCACCAAGGCAAACAATCATCCAAACCCACTGATCAAGCCAGCTTCAGACTACAATGAAACAGAATTCTACAAATACAAAAGACCCAAGTCAATTTTATGCTCAGCTGACCACAGCTAATCTCACTGCCCTTCCAGGGCGAGCTTAACGCTCAATAACTCTCCACTCAAAGAACTCTCCCTCAGACAAAGGGGAATATGAAAAGCATTTATGCTTCACCCATCAAGTCAGCAACGTTCTACGTTATTTGGACTGTATAGAACTGCATATTTTTTAGATTGTTTAATTAGCATTATCTGTGTTTGAAATGGTTTAAAATAATGGGAATTATTTTCACAGCTGTACATATCATATCGGAAAATAAAAATATCATTATTTGATGCAGCTGAAGTATTTAACTAAATTTATATATCAAGTTTATTTAAAATTTTACTTTTATTTAGTTATTTTTAAAACTTTTGAAACTTAATCCAGTGGGAATATGAGCCAGGCAGTAGAAAAGGAACATATGTGCAATATCAGCTTTGAAGACCTCAGTATCTACGAAGAGAAGTACAGATCTTTATATTGGTTAAATTCATCTATCTGTTCTTCTTTCTTCCAGATATTCCTCATGACAGTGGTAGTTTCTCCATTGCCAGTGAAGAAACTCGCTCAATGAGAACAGTACAAAAGTGCCATTCTTCAGCTACCCTTCATAGTGGAAAAGACTCTTGTTCATCAGTTATACGGCCACAAAGTAGGAGTTTAGCTGTAAATTGCCATAATATTGGAATTTTATAGTAAAGATTCGAATACTGGTGTAAATGTGCACATTCGTGTGTGTGTGTATGTAGTTGCTGTGATCAAGAAGTGTAAATAATTTTTGAAGCACTATACATCTGGAATGATTCCTTAAACAAGGAATGTGTTATGAACAAACAGATAGAGCAAAACTTCTAGATTCTTGTCTAGATATTTAATTTACAACTCAACTTAAGGAAAAAACAAAGGCAATGAGAAGAAGGATCAATTTTGCAGGAAAAAAAAGAAAGAAAAACTCTTGATACCCCTAAGTCATAGAGATACCGTTATATAATTTTGTTATATGCTTTATTTATTATTGTATACAGATTATGGATTTTTTTTTTTTCATATTATTAGATTTAGATGACTTCTCCAGTTAATCGTGAATTGTATATAAATTGACTTATTTATGTACATACCTTGCATATAATTAAATTGTGATGTAAAAAATTGGAAATCATCCTGTAAATGAGATACCATCCTTTGTTTTGTTATTCTTTTCAACCTGTCACTTATAGCATTGTGCATTTTGATTTCAGTACTGTTAACCTGTATGACTGCAACAAATCTGAATGTCTAAAGGAATGATATTAATACAAAAGTATGCCATTTTTTCTCATTAATTTCATTAAAAAGATATAGCAAAGAAGTGCAGTTCAGTATAAAGCCTCTAGGCTAGTAAATAAAATTTTTTTAGTGATACAATATGTATTGTTTCCAAATTTTGATGTTCTGCTTGTTTAAGGCTGAGCATCTAGTAAACCATGATTATTTTCCTATATAGATTTGGCTTGGCTTTTGTCTCATATGCATTTATCTGAAAATCACGTACTTTACATATGGTAGTTCATTTTCTAGGTTTAAACAGCCATCAAGTTTGCAATTGACGGTATCTGCTAATAAGATTAAAATAGCCAAACAGATAAGATGGTTTGTACACATATACTCTTCTTGGTTTTTGTTCTGGTTCACTATAAACCAGATGTTGAGAGTTGTTGTTGAGAGTTCATAGGTGATATAAGTAAATCTGATGTTTTTTATTTCATGAATTTGAGCAAATCTAATTCCAAAAACTCCTCTTATATTCTGTGATCATTTAATAGGTGCTCTAATTATTACACTTGGTTATCAAAAAGGTTCCAGCTGTTGATAATGAACAAGAGTTTAGTCATTTTTTAAGGAGTAGCTTCAAAGCATATGATTCTTGGACATATATCTAACTTGTAGTACTCTTAGCATTGACTCAAGACGTGTTTACATATCTTAAGAAACAAACTAACAGATCACAGTTTCACTGAATCCAATCAGTTATATCTGACTAGGAAATCTGAGAATCACTATGCTAAAACTAGTCATAATTATAGTATTCCCTAGTGAAATAACTTTTTAATATAATATCTTGAATAAACTGTTAAATATACCTTTATTTTGAGTAATGCTTGCTACACTTGAGCACTTCTGCTGCTATGTTCTGATAACTACACATATACTACATTAATCTTAGGACCAAAAGTAAGTTTTTCAGCAAATAAATGCATCCCTCCAAACACATGTGCTCTCTCACTGTTTTTTCACTTTACCCAAAATAAATAAAGATATACTTATCAACTTTTCTAGATTTTTACAGTTCCAGGAATCCTGTACAGAATAATACACCAGATTCTAAAATTGCACAATAGCTGGCTGCAGCTGAAGATCTAGTATGCACATGGACTTCATAATGCAGAAGATGATAGACTTTTTTCCACTTTTCTCAGCATGTCTTGAAACTGTATATATTTGCCCTTCTGAATTGAACCTGAGAACACTACTCAGATATTAGTGGATTTCAGTTACATCTCACATGCAATATCAAAACTTTCTGCTTATGTTATGTTAAGCCATCAAGCTGTATATAAATGCCTTACCTCAGACCAGTGATTGTATATGTTGCTGTGGCACATGCAAATAGGTGCTGATATTTTCTTGAAAATTCAAAGAATTGCACTGTACTTTGTGCAAAACTACACAAAATCATTAAGCTCAAGTTTTTCAGCATGATGCTTAACAAAAACAAGAAAAAACAATCTTTTTTATATATAAACATTTCATGCAATTAATTTCATAACTTATTAAACCAAATTATATAAATATCTTTCTAAGACTTCTTGTTTTAGAAAACATACAAATCGTTATGAACATAAATAAACTAATAAAACATAAAATTAACCTGAATTACTCAACTATATTTATTTTAGTGTATAATTATTTTTATTATTATTATTATATGGGTATCTCCATAGAGGCAGATGACTCATCACGAGAGACCTGCACTATCCTTTATACACACAATGCCTATCATGCCTTTTCTTAAACGTATTCACTAACAGGGTACTCACAACTACTTCTGGTGATTTATTCCACTCGTTCACCACTCTCCAATCAAAAAAGTCTAGTCCACATACCCTTACTAACTACACTCTTACACAACTTCCATGGGTTATCCCTAGTTTTCTCTCTCTACTCATCATATATTGAAAAAATGTGTCGATCTTATAGAACCTGTTTAATATCTTATAAGTTTCTATCATGTCCTCTCTTTTCTGCCTATTAACTAAACTCTGTGACTCACACACCTTCAGTCTATCCTCATAGAGCACATTCCACAGCCCTGTCACCATCTTAGTTTAGTCACTCATTTTTGAATCCTCTCCACCACCTCCTGATCCCCAAGAAACTCGGGTGACCAAATTTATGCACATTAGTCAATAATCATAGCCTTATGAAGCACGATAATGACCTCCCTATCTTTACTTGTTGGTGTATTTTTCAACAATCAAGTAATTATTTGAGCTATTTTGACATTTGTAATATGCCCTCTGAAATTCAACTCTCTGTCCACCATTATCCCCAAGTCCCTAGCATCATCAATTTCTTGTAATTCAGTGCTATCATTATGATATACAGGATATAATTTTTTCACACCAAAGTGTATAACCTTATATTTTGTAACATTAAATAAATAACAGTTATTCTTCACTCACAATGCCAATTGATTTAAATTATCTGGATATCTATATCAGCTTTATCAGTTATGTCCTCTCCAGTTTTGCATTATCAGCAAACAACTGAACATATTCCTTAAATCATTCCCTATATATTATTAATAAACAAATGAAAGAGTAGTGGTCCTAGTATAGAACCCTGTGACACTCCACTAGTCAATCTCATTTTCTTAGATTCTACTCCTCTACTATATACTACTCTCTTGTCTGTCAGCTACCCCCAATCCATGCCACCTACTTCATATCCATTCCCATTTATTCCAAGTTTTGTAATAATTTTTCCATGCAATATTCTGCTGTGCAAAGTCTATTAGTATCATGGTGTAGCCATTTGCCTTATCCAGTTCTGCTGTCACTTTGTTATAAAATGTGAATAAATTACTAAGACAAGATCTACCATTTACAAAGCCATATTACCTATAATAGAGTATTATATTCTTATTTACTTGTTGCTGGATTTTACCTATAACCAACTTTTACAGTACTTTAACTACTCCTGAGATATTGGTCTGTAATTTGCTGCTTCAGTCTTGGAGCCACCACCATTATGTAATGGAACTACCTTACCCTTTTTCCACTCCCTTGGAACCTTTCCAGAGACTTAAATTAATCAACTTTCAGAAGCACTGCTTGCTATTTCTTTAGCACATTTGTGTAGTACACAAGCCTACATGCCATATGGTCTAGTTTTCTCTCATTTCTTGAAATAAATGCTTATATATATATATATATATATATATATATATATATATATATATATATATATATATATATATATATATATATATATATATAATGCTTTTTAGTCAAAATTTTAAGATTTTCAAACTTTTTTGCCTGTGCGTGTGTGCATGCACACACACACACATACTATATAAGTTAACTTCTCAAAGATTGGCTGATTTTAATCTAATATTCTTGTTGCTGATTTCTCTTAAGTCTTGGAGCCACCACCATTATGTAATGGAACTACCTTACCCTCTTTCCACTCCCTTGGAACCTTTCCAGAGACTTAAATTAATCAACTTTCAGAAGCACTGCTTGCTATTTCTTTAGCACATTTGTGTAGTACACAAGCCTACATGCCATATGGTCTAGTTTTCTCTCATTCCTTGAAATAAATGCTTATATATATATATATATATATATATATATATATATATATATATATATATATATATATATATATATATAATGCTTTTTAATCAAAATTTTAAGATTTTCAAACTTTTTTGCCTGTGCGTGTGTGCATGCACACACACACACACACACATACTATATAAGTTAACTTCTCAAAGATTGGCTGATTTTAATCTAATATTCTTGTTGCTGATTTCTCTTAAGATATATTTTTTCAGATCCTAAGTATTTACATAATTGTTAATTTCTTGGTCAACATGTAATAAAATTGTTAACTCACAAATGATAGCTTCCCTTCATTTTCTTCATTTTCTTAAAATCATTGGATTTGTGAAATTATGTGCTTAGAATAGCATATGGAGTACAAAGCTATTAGAACATTTCTTATAGTAAAATGATTAAATTATTAAATCAGTGTTAGAACAACTGTTATATTTTAAATATATTAATACTGAAACATAATTTTACTTTAAGCTCTAATATCTCAGGATAGTTGTGTTTTTGAGATGTTATACTTTTATTATTGCAAAACTTTTATGAACCATATTATAATAAAGGATGTACTTAATCATATTTCCTGTTTCATATAATATATATTTATGATATATCTGATACCTTCTTTCAATAGGGATATCAATTATTATAGGTAAAAACATAGCTGTTTTGTATTAAAACATTATGTTTTAATACAAATATATTAAAATTCAACTGTTCTGCATTTTTTGCATCATTATCAGCTAATTTAATCATTAACTGTGGGTGGAAGAGAAAGATAGGTGGTGTTAAAACAACCACATTGCTGTTATTGTAGAAGTTATTCTTTTTAAAATGAACTTATTCATTTTCATTCATCAGATTATATTTTGATCTGAATTTAAAAATTTCTGAGAATTCATATTTGATGCTCTCAAGTACCTCTTTTATTTATATTAATTTGTGCCATGATTGTCAAATGAAATGAAATGCATTTTTCTCAGGGATCTGTGCATGCATGATGAAAGCAGGGAAAGTTTCCAAAAAATTGTACTACTGTATAATAAAATAACTAGTGTGTGTGGGGGGGGGTGTATATAGTTAAATTAATTTGCTATCTAAACAATTGTATACATAGTATAATTCACTAAATATTAATATTTTTGTCTTTATTAAATATCAGTGCAAGCTAAGCATCTATGGTATATTCAAAGTGTTGCTTATCTCGTTCTGAATTGTCATACTATGTGTATATACATAAGATATTTGTATATATACAGTCATTATAATAATGCTGACTCTTTCATAGCTGCTCTCTCTAATTGATTAGTTAGTTCTTGACTAACATTTTTTTTTAAATTTAATATAAAGTAGCCATTACTTTACATAAAATTCCAATCTGGAATTGGAATCATGCATCTTCTGTCACAAGTATAATGGACTCTACTTGATGTAATTGATTTAAAAAAAAAGGAAAAAAGAAACCTTGGCCTGAGATTTCTTATTTGGTTACTCTTTCATATTTTTGCCTTTATTAAAGATGTGTTATTGTCATTATTTCATTTAATGAATCTTATTCCACTTATATGTATTACTAAAAAAGTTCTTTACATTTCTATTATGTTTTCCACTATTACGTAATATATTCATGGAACCCAAAGTGTATTATGAATAGTTAATACTTTTTTATTTATCATAGTATTTTTCATCAGTATTTAAATTTAGCTCTCATTCCTGAAGTAGAGTTACCTGGAATGCTTAGTACTATCACAATGCTTCCTAACAGAAATATGATATGATTGAACGCTTTTATGCTAGGTTTGTCCCTTCTAGGATTATCTGTTTTAGGCTAATGTGGTGCTGAAGCACCACAGTAGCTTAAAAAATATATATATATATATATATATATACACATACAGTATATAAAAGATTATTTACAATTTTTTAGTTGTAACTAATATAACATTGTGTTAAGTCTCCTGTCTTATTTTCTTTACAGCTTGTGTGTTCATAAAGCAAAGAATTAGTGAAATGTTAACTCTAAAGAGAGAACAAATGTGTTTTTGTTCTCTCTTTAGAGTAAGTTGGTTTGTGTGGAAAAAAAAAAAACATGAAAGTTAGTAACATTGTATTAAACATTCCAAAAAGTCATCTTCATTATATGCCTGTTTGCTAAAAGTAAAATTTCACTTTTGATGTAAGCATTTTGTAAATATCAAATTGTTACTGCTACTTTAGTAGAAAACTTCAGTATGTTTTTTTTCAGGTTAATATATAGAGGAATTCCTGTTTTTTTGATATCATTGAAAGTATATAACTGAATTCATTATCTTCTTACAAAAAGTTATAAATATATTTTACCTTTTTTTCTTCTACTCCCTTTTCAGACCAAAAAAAAATTTCCATCTTACTGAAATCATCAGTTACTGATTAACTGCATCTGCTGTTTTGACTTTTCAAGTAATAAAGATCTTAAAATAGGAATTATTTTATATTTGCATGAAAATTAAAAGTTGAAAATAATTTTAATGACTAGTTCAGTGGAATGGAAACAGCAGATAGCTAGCAGTGCTTTGGTCACTTGAATGGAATACAAAGTAATATTTAAATTTTTTAGTCTAATTCAGAGATTTTCAAACTTTTTCAGCTATCTCCTTCTCTTCCTTACAGTGTTGTGCTAAGTTTCACATTCTCCTTTTCCCCTTAATAAATAAATAAATATATGAATAAAAATTATTGTAGGCTGCTAAAAGAGTTTTTGTCAGAACTGTAGTATAGTTTTCAGATACTGGTAAATATGACTTGTAACGTTCTCTTTCAAAAAAATGCATGCGGATCGGTAATTTCAAAACAAAATCATCAAATTCCTGTATGTACTCTCGAGAGATGTATAAGATACTATAATAGTACACAACATATCACCAATTTTTCCTTCAAATCAGTTCAGCGATTTCAGCACAGTAGCACTTATACTTTGGTCTTCTGGGGCATCTTTTGACTTCTCGGTCAACCTAGTTCTTGGTCTCTCTCTCTGAGTTTTTTTTTTTTTTTTTTCCTTGCCATCAAACACCTGTTTTGCTAAACTTTCCTTTCCTTTCCCATTCTGTTTAAGTAACAATTCCACAATAGATTAGCTCTATTCACTCATTCTTGGATGCTAACAATGTCGTGTTCCTTACCAATATCTTCATTTTTCATATAATTCTGTTATTGATGCCATCTATTTGCTGTCTTGATTTTTCTTAGAACTCTCATATTTGTGGTTTCTAGTCTTTGATCAGCTGTTTTATTTCTAACCCAACTCTAAGATCCACAAGTTAAAATTTGTTTCAACACTGTCTTGTATGTTTGACTTAGTGTTTTGTCTAATTTCTCTTATTCCATATAAATTTATTAATTTCTCTCCCTACCACACCAGCTTTGCTTTTTTTGTTGTCTCTTTCCATTATTTAATTTACCATCTGCACTTTAGGCACTGATTTAGGCATAAAAATTATGCTTAAACCGCTGAAATATTTTATATTTTATTACTTTTTTTGTAATTCTTCATCGAGAATTTTTTTTGAAGATTTTTGTGCCAAATTTGTTTAGTTATTTAGTGTAGTTAAAGAAACTTGGACTGTGTTGTTTTTAATTATAACAGTTTGATTGTTGTGATTTTGATATCAAGTTTAATGTCACATTTGTCTTGCACCTGATTTTACATCACACTATCTTCCTTCAGTTTTAACCTGCTGACTTGAACTTAATTAGTCTGTACAAACAATGCTTTATGTGTCTCATATAATTGTAGTATTTTGGAAAGCTTTTTTTCTGGGCAGATTGATATCTGCTTTTTTTCAAGCTTTACAAAACAAATACAGATCCTTGTTATATTCTTAACCCATTATTGATTTCTCAGCCATTTGGTATAAAGTGAAATCTGATTCTTACAACACATATTTGGCTGGACAACCCAAATTAACAACAGATCCTTGTTATATTCTTAACCCATTATTGATTTCTCAGCCATTTGGTATAAAGTGAAATCTGATTCTTACAATAACATATTTGGCTGGACAACCCTGTTCAAATTAAAATGTGTATATATATTATTTTTCATTTTATTTATACAATCAAAACATAGCCAGAACAAGAGATATTATTAGAATAGTTTGACCAGTGCTGCAGTTCAATTCAGATTCTGCCCGAGAACCTAAGAGAACTAGTAGTAGATACTTAGATGTTGATTATCGCTCATGCTAATGTTTAGTAGAGAAAACACATGTCTAGAGATAATAATTACTAATTAAATTTATTTAGCTATTAAATTAAAATGCCAATATCTCTCCTTTGTCACAAGGCATCTTCATGGGCATAAAGAAATATGCTAAGCCTATGTATGCAAGCAGGAAGGCAAACACAGACTGAGTATGAGATGCGGGATCCTGCAGTCTTGACTGATGTCCTCATTAAGTTGGATTAATGGAATCTTGCTGAAGATCACCCAGATCAACACAGAATCAATAGAACTCTGTTCATCTCTCATATGCAACCCCACCTCTTCACAAAAATTTCTATCCCCTACATCTGAGGTACCTCAGAAAAAGTATGTTAAAACTCATACTTCAGTTCTTGCTTGTCAGGCTTGATCCTCAAAGATAATACTATTGATATTATGGTCAGTTTTGATAAACAGCTTCTCTCTTCACTGATTATCCCTAAAAGGAATCTCAAAACTTATTCACTCCCCCCAACATAGCAGCCTTGTTCAGTTTTACCATATGGGATTATCTTCCCTCTCCTACTACACACACACACACACACACATCAATCTTTTTATGGAACATTTTCAATATATAGCCCTAAACTCTTCCCCTCTTAAGCCCACATTTGATCACTTGATCAAATGTAATTTGATTCCATTTGATCACTTTGCTGGGATATATTGAAAATGTTTTTAGCACACCTCAACAGCCAACACCTGAGGATCTGTTTTATCATTAATAAGGAAAACAATAACTGTCTGCTCTTCCTTGACATTTTGGTCACCTGACTAACCAATGGATCCTTTTCTGTCTACAGAAAACCTGGAGGATACATCCACCATTATCACATCACTATTCCTCCTCCCAGCAATATCAAAACCTTAGCAAATCAAGCTAGAACTATTTTCTCTGACCACACTTGTCTCTCAACAGAAATTAATCACATCTAGGACACTTTTAGCCAATGGCTTCCCTCCTCTACAAAATCGACAGAACTCAACTCTATTACTCCCCTTCCCCCTGCTATGACCACTACCATTCCTTGCATCCATAGCACCTCAAAAAAATGAATTTCACATGTTCTAAAAAAGGTACGATGTACAGACCTCATTCAAGCCATACTAAAAATTAGCTACCCTTATCTGCTCACCAAATGATCCTCCCCATCATCTAGACCAGGGGTCGCCAAACTTCTTTGACCATCGATCCTTCAAGAGTTTCTTGACTTTTTATCGACCCCCCCCCCCTCTATTTTTCTATTATGTAATTATAATAGGACAAGCAAAAAGACGCTTATGTGAGTTTTTAGATTGTTTATTTTATAGTTAGTGTTTATTGTATGTATAATATAGTATATATTATTATATTACTATTACTACTACTATTACTATCACTAGTAATATAACTGGTATTACTAGTGATATTAATATACTGGTATTAATAAACTACTGGTATTAATATCACTGGTATTACTACCAATCCTGCTCAACTCTTCAACATAGAGAAGTTTAGTTCGTGAATGAATAACGATTGAATTATAATATGTATGTTGATGAATTTTAGAACATTAACGCTCACTTGTATGTCGATGCGCAAAAAATAAGACTGGGATCGAATACATGTAAGTATAAGTAAATAAGAACTGCGCCGGCTGGGTGGGAACCACATCATCCATTTATTGGTAAATACATCTTTTTGGCCTACTTGATTGGCCTCCATAACTATTTTCATGACCTTGCTCCATCTTACAGGTCCTATTCATGACACTGATCCCACGATTCACTCTTAATTGCGTAGTTGTCATTCAGGATGGAGGTAATTCAAGTTAACCAAATTAAATATTACCCATACAATGATGTCTTATATTTTTCTGTCGACCCCTGAGGGTCGATATCGACCACTGATCTAGATCATCTGGATGTAGCATCCTTACCTCCTGCAAACTATTTTACTTTGGATAAATGGGAACAACAACTAATGTCCATGTGGAGAAACACAGAAACTATGTGCATTATCTGCACTACAGCTATTCTGGAGTAGCAGACCATGCTATGGTCATGGGATCTGGTGGTACAAAATCCACTACACCATTGCAACATTTGTGAAATCTGAACAAATTTGGCTTCCTCACTTGACTAAAAATCTGCAGCCATTATCTTGAAGCCTTCGGCAAGATTCCATTACTGCACTCATAGAGGATTAAGATCCTCCCTCTCACACTCAGGCTCTGTTTGCTTTCCTGCCTGTTTGCATGAGCTTAGCATATTCCTTTGTGCGCATGAAGATCTTGGTGATCAGGGCAAAATATTGGTGTAATAATTTATTAAATAAACAAACTTAGTAATTATTATCTCTAGACATAGGTTTTATCCTTTAAATATAAACATAAGTAAGAATTGTCAGTCAGGCACCATTGTAAAATATGGATGTTCCAAGTAATGCTGTTTTTTGCAAATTATATGCGATGTTTCTTTGGAATTGCACCAATAATAATAGGACTGATCTTGATCTGTTTCAGCTGTAACTGACCAATTTTGATTGAGAGTTTGTATTTTTTTTTTTTTTTTTCAAGTTTATTGTTGTCATGGTTCTGTGATATCAATAATCTAAACTCACCAATGTTTAATAACTGTAATATGACATTTTTTTATTTGCATAAATACCAATGAATTATCTTGGCCACCTGATCACAGCAGTATTTGTAATAAATTTGTGTGATTTTGCTGCAGCCACTGATCAAGTGCTCTACAGTTTCATTTTTCTTCTTGCATAATCAGCATTTATTATTACTGATGTTCTCAATTTTTCCTTGATTACATTAGTTTGTAATGCCTGTTCTTGAGTAGTTACAATAAAATCTTCATTTTCTTTTTTGAGATATCCCTACTGTTGCTATTATGCACATTTCTTCAGTATCTCACAAATGTTAACCATGTAAGAATTTATTTTACAGCATTCAGTTAGATCAGGGATTCTCAACCTATGGTACGCATACCACTGGTGATACGTGAGCCACTGCCTTATTGGTACATCTAATAATTTGAATTAAATATAGTGGTACGCCACTGGAAAAGGTTGAGAACCCCTGAGTTAGATTATTTTGCTGTTCTTTCTTGTAATGAAATTTATTTTCTGTTGCTTTTAGAAGACTTTCTTGTGAAACAGCTTGGAGCATTTGCTCAGTGCTATTGTCGATGCAATTTTTTAAACTATTTTCTTCTTCAACAATTTATCTCACTTGTAGTAGACTCTCTTTCCCAGTCTATTTTTCTTGATAGATACAGTTGGTCAAAATCACTTGCTAGATGTAATTTGATGCATAGTCATTAATTTTTGAGTTTTAAAGTCCAATTTGTTCAAGTCTTCTTTTGTTCTACTGTGCCAGCTATGTATCAGATAACTGCTATAGCTCAAGAGTTATTACTTAAATTGTCTTCAGTCCATTAAGTTTTGTTTTCAGATGATTCCTGACTTAATGTATTCAGTTGTTACTTGTTTAATGTTCAAGTGGAGAATATCACTGACTTCTAATATTCATAGGTGTTTATGGTATTTGTTGAAATTGCTTCTGTACATGTAAAAATTTTTATCACTGGGTTACAAAGTATATCATACTTGACAAGAAAGATATTCTTTAATCCTTTACCCAAGTGCAAGCAAACAAATTATGTGTGTGAAGTATCTTCATGACTAATCTATTTTGTATATAGGCTGTTGACTTCACATGAAATGCCTCGGCATCCCTTAATGCAAAACCATGTGGGAAGGGCTATTATTCAGATAGCTTCAACTTTTAATGAGGCCTCATCAGTGGAAGCCAGACCCAGGAACATAAAATTAAATCAATGCAGAAATCATATATTTTCTCTATCATCATCAAGTCTTTCCGTGCCTACTAAGGCCTCAATGCTGGTTTTCCATCTGCCCCTGTCCCTCGCAGCTGCTCTTGCTTCTGTCCAACTCGCCCATCTTGCCTCCTTCATTTCGGATTCAATCATTCTTATCCAAGTTAATTTTGGACGACCTCCAGAGTGTCTTCCTTCTGGAGCCCAACTCAGTGCTACTTGGGGAATTCTATTTATCCCCATGCGAAGAACATCATCATCTTCTTTTTACTGCTTATATATTTTCTCTATACAAGCAGTAAAATGGTGTATCAGCATATTATTAAAATATGTTGAATCATAGATAGTCGTAAGCATTTGAGGCATTCGATGTGAAGTCAACAGTCTATATATACAAAATATTTTAGTCATGATGATACTTCACACACAGACTTTGTTTGCTTGCACTTGGGTAAAAGTTTTAACCACTCGGTTACAAACTATATCATACTTCACAATAAGTTATATTCTTGTTTTAATTCTTTACCCCAGCATTAGCAAACAAAGTTTCCATGTGAAGTATCTTCACAACTAGTTGTTAGTACTAATCGTTACAGGATACTGAGGCAATTGACGTGAGGTCAATAATCTGTAAATACAAGTGTTCTCACTCAAAGAGCATTTATTAAAATATTTTATTTTTGAGCCAGTTAATTGTATACCAAAATAGAAATAAAATAAAAAAATAATTGATAAGTATATTTTTCATAACAGCCCAAAGTTATATTGATACATCTATAGTGCACTGGTACTGTGTATGAGCTAATTTAGTTAACTAAATTAATTTTAAATAAAAATTTTATTACAAGGTCTTTTTTTAAGGAGCATTTTTAGTATTTTTCAGTTGCTGTGAACTAAATGAAACTTTTAAATGTGCCAGATTGTCCCTCTGGTCATAGTATTATTCTTATTTTCATCCATTTTACTCTATAGGCATAAAACAATAAAAAATATGTATGTGAAGATATTTCCTGAAAAGTTTGTTGCCTTACATAGTGAGATCACTTCCTAGATTGGTTTCAGCCAGTAATGAGGTTTTTATTATATCTCATTCATAAGAAGATGCTATGGAGTAACTCAGTATTGTTACACAAAAATCAACAGAATGAAACATACTAATCAGTAGGCAGTTGAATTCAGAAGTGTATGTGTGTGTTCTGGAAGAAGCAGCTTTAAGTGGGAACGAGCTAAATTGGAATTATTTGTTCATCCAGGTTTGTTAAGGGACTCTATTCTACCTTATTATTTTCTTTAAGTCTCTATCTTATCTCTTTATATCTCTGTATCCACTCTATACAAAATTATGTTAATGTAATTATTATTATGTACTTCTAACTATTCTTCCTTATCACTCTTTGGTATCTCTTTAATACTGCCTTCTGCACTTGCTGCCTTATTCTTTGAACACCATGTGTCCAGTAGTTTTCCTATTACATTCAAATTACCCTCGATTAATTAATATCTCTGCAGTCGTGTCTACTATCTATCCTTTCTCTTGGGTTTCCGCTAATAGGCTCTAATATTTTTTCGGAACAGTGCATCGAGAAATTAAGTATCAGGCGACACTCTATTAATATTCAAACAACAAATTTAATTCACATAAAACATTTTACACTAAAGTTTGCAGTAATAAAACAAAACATCTCAATTCAGACCTATATAAATCAATTTGCTAAATTCCCCCATTCACTCCTATACAAATTATGTCATATAAATAACATTCTCTCATTATAACACAAATTATTATGCTGAGCAATGGTACATATTACATAACTGTTAACTCTTGATTATCATCCACATAGACCAAATCTTTTACACACACAAATGCTCCTTCCTTTCTATGCTGGGAATATTCTATAGGCAATTTTTTTTTTTAATCAGTTGGCAAACAGTTATACTCTGACTTATTACACATACAAATTCCTGACAATTATTTACTTTCTAATCTTCAACTGTTTTTTTTTTTTTTTGGTCATTGCCTATTTAGGTCAGCCTCTACTTTACTTTACAGTACACTAATAAAAGTTCTCCGAAAAACTCAAGAAAATTGGATAAACAGATACACTCACTTTGGTGGCGACTACTCTCTATGGATATGGCTTCACACTGGAGTTCTGCTCCTTTTTCTTCCGTGTCAGGTTTTCTTTCCCTCTTTACGCCGCTGATAGATTTACTGACGCTTCTTGGGATGCTGTACTCGCCGCACTTCGGACGAAGATTATCGGCTTGTGGAATGCTTGCATGCGCGTTGGACTAACGGAGCAATTTCTTCCCTCGGACAACAGCTCCCGGTGAAGATTCATCAATTCGTCATCAAATATCAGCCTTGCCTGGCGGATCGGCTCCCGTCATCTTTCTTTTAGATCACTGGCATGATTTCTCCTGAAGTCACGTTCCCGATGATGTACATCTGATGGATAACTGCCAACGACTGACCGATGACCTCTGGATCACTGATGAAAATTTCTGGAACCAATCCTCGATCTTTTCGCCAACGCCTTTTATTCACTCACGAATCCTTGCACTGAGATATGGGACCCCCGAACATTTCGGTGAAAACCCTTGATCTCTTTCTCTGACTGACCTTTCCATTGTTTTTCTCCAACATTCCCTAAATCCTATTCATTCTGGCAGCGGACATTTGTTTGAAGCTTTTGTCGGTCCACCTAGCACTGACCTTGAGCGTTTCCATGTAGAATACACACACACAAAATTTGATGTCCTTATAAGGAGCCAAAATTACACTGTTTACTGGTGGCAAGGTATTGTCTTAATCCTACACCTTCTAGAATATTCCCTTACTTGGTAGAGCGCATATACAATTCCCATAGGGATTATTTACATTTAACAAACATATGTACAGGTTACAATTCTTACTGGGCTTTACCTATGTAAAAATTTATGTAAAAATGCTTAGTCATTACGGAGCTACATAAATATTTTTACAACATCTAGCTTCAGTAACCTAGTGTGACAAATGTATTTAACAGAGATGATACTTATGAAGAATACTGCTACAAACTGCTGTTGAAATTGGAAAGGATAGTCATTTTGTAGTATGATTACAGGGATGGCTGAATGATGGGAACTAGTGAGCTGTGTATAGAGAATGTTTTGCAGTGGCTTGAAAGAAAAAAAAGTTAAGTAGAAATGACTGAGTGTTACTGTTGTTTAATTTGCATATTGCCTTTATATTACAGTTCATGGTTTGAGGAAAGGTATTCAGTTATTTGCTAAATTGGAAGAGAGTAATCTTACATTATAAGAGGATTGAATAGATTGCTTATTCAGGTAGATGAATGGGAATGTCAGCTCAGTGTTAAGAGTAAAGTCATGTACTTTTGGCCTGGGGAGATGCAATAAGGTCTATTGTAGTGGAGGAACTTCTCTCCTTGAGGTGAAGGAGATGAGAAAGTTGGAAGGACAAATTAGTTCTTATGTTTAGTTGAAACATTTTTAATGAATTAAAATTGTATAGATAAAAAAGCATGGAAATGAATTAAAATTTTGCTTATGCATAACATCAGCATCGTGTTTATTTACATTCTTAGTGAAGTACTATGATATTTATTATTATTAACAGATATCTGATTACACAAAAGATGCCAAGTTATGGAAAGCCACACTAATCATTATATATCCACTACCTATCAAAACTTCTTAAACTCATTCACTGATGATGCACTCATAACTACCTTTAACACTCCATTCTACTCATTTGCCATTCACCACACAAAAATATGTAGTCATCCTTAATAACATATTTTAAGACAAACTTTTAAAATGAATTAAAGCATGTGTTTTAACTAGTGTATCTGAGTTTCGGCTTTTTTCTGTTCCTGGGACTCGACGTTTTTCCAACTCCTAAGAATTCCTGGGACTATACATTAACATACCTTGGAGTATACCTGGAGTACTTCATGTTCTTATCTTCCTGACTTGAAGCACTTTCTTGAAACATTTTATTACTTATTTCTTGAAACCGAGATAATACATTGTTGGTAAGTTGTTTAGAATCATAAAACCAAACAACTGTAAAAGAATAAATTACAAGAGGATGTGAACCAAACTGTAAAATTAAAAGCGAAGATTAAAAATATGTGGCATGATTAAAACCGAAAAGGAATAAATGATCTGGTGACATAATGAAACCTCCAAGAAAGAATTAATGAATAAAATCAAAATGATGTTACATTTAGCATCATTAATGAGTAAAAATATTATGTCAAAATATTTTTACTTATTAAAATCACAGGAAAGTCGGTGCATTTAAATACAGGTGCTCTTTAAGAAAATAAGCATTGCTATGTTGTATTGATTATTTACTATATTTTTTATAAAATGTGCCAACAGCTGCTAAAATGAATGGGCATGATTAAGGCAGAATACATTTTCAGCAAAGTGTTTGTCTAAATTTCTGCATCCTCATTTCATATGTCATTATAACCACAATATGTGATTTCCCCCTCCCCCTCTCAAAGTTATTCTGAATTCTTGCATTTGTAAGTCTACAGTATTCTAAATGTCAATTGATGAACATTTTCTAGGTATGTGAACTAATCCTAAATTTAAAATTTTTGCATCATTTGAATGAACAATAATACTGAAATATCTTATTTCCACTACCGGTCCACTCATTCAAAGTAAGACTAAAATGATGATCCAATTCTGTTAATTCCTTAAGTTTTGGTATTTGCTCTTATTTTTTATGTTCATAGCAACATTAAATTTAAGATATCTGACTGGTTCATTAGTAATACAGAATTCTGCTTTGAAATTTATTCATGTATAAAAGAATTCACAATTAATTATTTGAATTGATATTCTGTCTTCAGCAGCCAGTCTAAGTACAGTATCACTTAATTTTCTTGTTTTACAAAATTTTAAAATTGACTGATCAGCCTTAATTCTTTTTGAGCTACTTGAAGGCTCATATCTTTCTCATCCCTTCTAAAATGTTGAGTAATGCAAACAACTGCTTTCTATATATAAGTAGCCTAATCATGAATGTATACCATGCAAGCATTTGTTTGCTTATCTTTGGGTAAAAGAAGGAAAACGAGTATAATTTCTTGTGAAATAAGTATAATGTGATTAGAAAAGTAATAAAAAAATTTTCTTTGAGCATTTTAAAATGTTTCTTATAATCTTAGAATAAAATTCAAATGCTTTTATAAATGCTACTAGTACTTGAAAAATATCAGATACAGATATCAGATTTCGAGCTGTTATATAAGCTTAAGTAATTTGGGACAGCCATATATATAATATGTGAAATATTTCATTTTGGTTTAGCTTCTTCAGACTGACTTCTTTTCCATTTAATTCATTAGAATTTTGAAATGAAATGCAGTTGACTCTAACAAACTATTCCTGTGATCACTACATGTTTGTATTAGCAAGAATCAGCTGTATAAGAGCTGCAGCATGAAGTTAAAATTACAAACGAGAATATCCCCTACTTAGAATTGCTGCATTTCAAAACTTTAATAATCAAGTTTTGAGATTAATATATATATATATATATATATATATATATGCAAGTTGCAAATTAACTTATGATGTCAATATCTTTCACAAATACCTAGTTATGAGTGCATTTGTAAATGTTTAGTCTGCATACATTGTTATATTTTATTATTGCTTCAAATTGTTATATTTTAAAATAAAATACACTCTTGAGCTAAAACATTAACTACCCAGTAGTGGCAGTATTGTGGTATGGGGATTGTTCTCATGAACACATCTTAACTGCTAATTCTTACCTGAGGATTGTTTCAGACCAGGTATTACCTTGCATGGTGACAATGTGGCACAATTGATCTTGACTCCTCCAGCAAGATTCCCTGTCTCATAAGGCTCACATTGCACAAGCATGTATTGAAGGGCATATCCAACCTGGGATGGTGCATCCACTGGCAAAAATGAGCACCTTGCTTTGTTGATGACTTCTGGGACATTATTCTGTATAGTTGATTCAGAATACCTGGACACCTTCCATTGTTTAGTGGAGTCAATTTCAAAATGAAAACAAATTACTTTTGTTTTCTCAGCCAAAAGATGTTGAAAATTTATTTATCACTAGGTTAGACTATAATAGATTTAGTTTAATCCTTTATCCCAGTGAGAGCAAACAAAGTTTGCGCCTGAAAATATCTTCAGGACTAAATATAGTGTTGTACTATCTTATCCAGTAAGTAGTGCAACACCAAGGCAACTCGTGGCAAAGGTGGAGCAAGCTACCAGGCACTTCTAACCCAGTATCTCCCATAATGCAAAACACATTTCCTATGTGGATATGTATACTGTTATGCATTAAAGGGATTGGCCATCTACCCAGACTAGTTTCGACCTTTATTGAGGTCTCTTCAGTGGGAGCCAGGCCCAGAGCTGGAGATACCAGGCAGAAGCAGTAGCAAGTCATCTGTGCCTATGGGAGTTGCCAAAAGGTTTATCACCTTTTTTTTTTTTATTATGGTGTTATTATATGGTGTTATTATATTATGGTGTTATTATATTATTATATGGTGTTGCACTACTTACTGGATAAGATAGTACAACACTATATTTAGTCCTGAAGATATTTTCAGGCGCAAACTTTGTTTGCTCTCACTGGGATAAAGGATTAAACTAAATCTATTATAGTCTAACCTAGTGATAAATAAATTTTCAACATCTTTCTCTAAATCCAGAGTAATTTTTAAAAAAAGGTGATAAACCTTTTGGCAACTCCCATAGGCACAGATGACTTGCTACTGCTTCTGCCTGGTATCTCCAGCTCTGGGCCTGGCTCCCACTGAAGAGACCTCAATAAAGGTCGAAACTAGTCTGGGTAGATGGCCAATCCCTTTAATGCATAACAGTATACATATCCACATAGGAAATGTGTTTTGCATTATGGGAGATACTGGGTTAGAAGTGCCTGGTAGCTTGCTCCACCTTTGCCACGAGTTGCCTTGGTGTTGCACTACTTACTGGATAAGATAGTACAACACTATATTTAGTCCTGAAGATATTTTCAGGCGCAAACTTTGTTTGCTCTCACTGGGATAAAGGATTAAACTAAATCTATTATCAGCCAAAAGATGCTCACCACGTTACTAAGTCAGTGGTCATAATGTTTTGGCTCTTGGGTGTATAACATATGACATTTTTGCCATATCACATCACTTGCTCAAAATAGTGCAGTAGAATAATATGAATTTTTATTGAATAGTTTATAACTATTTTATAATATGATTTAGAATATTTATAGAACTAATAGTTCATTTTTTCATGAAATTATTCCTTCAGTTAATTTCTTAAACTCAGGCCATTGGTTAATTACTTCATGAAAATAAGGTTTTCTTTTTAATCTGTTTAATTTGCTCTAGTGAATTTGATTTCAAACATTTAAAAGAGATTTTCTTATGTCTTCAGTTTTTAGTTACATTTTACTCACTGCTTAAGGACTTATGCAGTGAGAAAAAATGAAGTAATATACAGTCTTTACTAAAATTAGTTAAGTTATTTTAATACTGGTCTCAGAAGAGTAGATTAAACTAGAGAACAGGTTCCCTGGGTGTGAATTCTACCACTTTTTGTTTGTTGTTATTGTTCTTTGATTTTAATTGTTACATTTCTCTACTTATTATTACTATTTTTAAAAACTACATAAAATATTGTGAATAACTACCCAGAAATTGATTCATTTAAAAATAGGTTTAACATTACTTTACTAAAGAATCTGCATTAGCTGCAAATTCTTTAGAATCTGATGATCTTGAAATCACATAAAGTAAAAGATATTATTAGCAATAATCAAACTGTAAAAAAATTATATTCTTCTCTACAAAAGGATTTTATAATACAGGATTAGTTTTATTTAGTTAATTTATTTGAAAGATTAATGATGCCAGTGTGTCTCATGTCTTTGGTATATTATTATCATTATTATTACAATAATCTGCATGAAGTGAGAGAAGTAACTGTTTACACTCCCCCACATTCACAACACATTCTGGCAATGCATTCCACTTGCCTATCACTCTCCATGTAAAAAATCTACTCCTACCCTTCTTCATCACATCTTTACACAGCTTCTAAACATGGCCTCTTGTTATAATTCCCCCTCCCCTGTATAAATCTGGTAATATCCTCTCAATAACTTGTCTTAACGTCTCTATCATATCAGCTCTTTTCCTTCTATTCACCAAACCCTGCAATCTACATTTCCTCAACCTCTACATAATCATCATTCCAGTGTTCTGATATTACTTTCATCATTTGTCTCTGAACCCTCTATTGTTTCCACATCACAATGAAAACTAGGTGACAAATTTGGGCACAGTGGTCCATGTGTAGTCTGACAAATACCTTATACAGAGGTATCAGTGTTATCCTTATTTGTCAGTGTGTTTCTTATCATAGCAGTAGTATGGGCTTTGCAAAATAATATGCATTTGGAACTTGCATCAGTTTCAACCATCACTCCAAGATCCTGAATCTCGTTCACTTCCTGAAACACACTTCCATCAATACAGTACACATCTTATATCTCTGCACTCCAAAATGCAGAGATATAAGATGTGTATTGCATTGCATTCATTAATACTAAAACTACAGTCCCACTCATTTATGCAAGCTAAAAGTCTATTGAAATATCTTCCTAAAGGGAATTAACATCAGCAATAATGTTCCTTATAATTCTTCCCAACTCTCATTATAGGAAACAATTAAAGATCCCCATGAAATATCATTTAGAAATAAGTTAAACAGTAGAGGCTCAAAAACAGATTCCTTAAGCATTCCACTGGTCACCTTCCTCTTCTGAGACATTGCACGAACAGCTTGCTGGTATTAACAGAGCCATTCAGTCAATCTAACCAATCTGTTATCCAATCTCATCTTTTGCAGCTTATAATGAAATAACTTGTTGGGTAATCTACCAAATGCCTTTGTAAAATCCCTTATCCAACACATTCAGTACTTTATTATAATTAATATAAAATGCAGTGCTGAGTTCTTTAGGTTAAATAATTTGTTCATTTTCATGATTTGTTAGAAATTAAATGACAAATTTATCCTTAATTTAACTTAATAAATGACAGTTTATTATAAATACAACAATAAAATTATTGTATTTATAAGCTTGTCAGTTAATATGTTAAAATAACTGAACTACATGTTGAATTTTACTTACACTCCTGCTAATAAAACTTTAGATATACTTTTTTAGTACTACAAATAAAATCAGTTCATTAATCGTGGTTTTCCAACTGTCAACATTTTAACTTACTTTAATATAGAAAATATATAGCAGACACATATACATATACACTGTATGTTTTAAAATGGTTACCAACTATTTGGACACTTCCACATGTAGTGGTGGTGCTATTTTTATCTGAGTTACAAAGGGAACAACTTAATTTTAATTATATGAATTCTGATTTGTATAAGAAATTAATTTCAAATTACTTTGGACAGAGGTAGCTAGACCTATTTAAAACATTAAGAAAATTGCTTATTATGCACTTGAAATAAAATAAAAAAAAGTATGCGTTAATCAGTTGATAAACAAGTATACCATTCAAATATTTTGTCCATCGGTGTGAAATATTTCATGTTCCTTAAAATATTTCTGATGTTTCATTAACTCTGTAATTTTGTTTTAGTGCAGATTAAGTAATGATTTTTGTTTCATTAGTTTTTCAAAAAAAAAAAAAAACTGTTTGGCTTAATTATGAGGGAATCTGTGGATATTCAGAACCTTGAAGCAAAAGATATTTTGCTTATTTATTTATTTATTTTATCATCACAAACAATAGGCATTTGATTGATTTTAAGCTACATCAGCATTTTCCAATTAACTGTAAAAAGTTAAGCACTTGAATAAAACTTTTCAGTAGTTTTATTTTAGGAAAACATCATATTTTAAAGAACATGAATCTTAAAAATATGCTTTACTGTAATTAAATAAATATTTATGTTCATTATAAATAATTTGATGGAATCTGCAACTGTGTTTTGAGTAAATAATTTTTTAATCTTATTTGTTCAAAATTGAAAAATTAAATTTCTAAGAATCTTTTTTCCCACCTGAAAGTATGCAGAATAAGGTGCACATGTATCTAAGTGGAGCGATTATGAATAATTCAGATTAAGAAGGAATACAAACATCACATTTGATTTGAAAGCTATAAAAAATTATAGCTTTCACAGAATATAATGGAAAGTTTATTACATTATACACTTTTTACAAACAAAAGGTTAAAGAAACGTGTGGCCATTAGTCATCCTTAAGAGAAATGGTGACCTTAAAATCTCAAAGATTGGACTTGCTTACATTGGGACCTCATAATGCCTAGCTCCTTCTCTATAAATTTCATTTATACAAAACATTTTATTGGTACACTTCCTGTCATCATGCTGTCTGCTGGCGTTATTTGTGTTTTTACCTTAGTTTTGATATCTTCCCCTCCATCTCTCCCCCCCCCCTCTCTCTCTCTCTCCAGCTACTAACTTATAATTGAACTTTTAAAAAATGCCCTAATCTAGGCAGTTGCTTTGATTTCCAGCTGCAATTGTGAAATTGCAAGATTATGGATTGCCACATTTTCCCATTCCATTCACCTTGCATATTTCCTCTTCCAAATACACGAAGTATTTCACCTATCCACCTCCTAACATTGTCATGCAATCTGCAAGTAGTTTACAATAACCAGGAGGCAAGCTTGCCTTCTTGCAAAAAATGTTTTCACATGTATTTTACATTAGTATCATAACATAACCCTATTCTTCCTCTCTCACGCATGCACACACTCATCTATACTGCAATTTTATATTTCTACAATTTTTTTTGTCTAATATGTTACCTCATGGGAAACACAATTGGAACAACTTTAAGCTCCTCTGTGCTAAAGAAAATTGAATAATAGGATGCTAAACCAGGGAAAACAAATCCTGTTGACCTATCATTGTGAATATTATACATGATACATAAAGTAAGCATGCATTTACATTTATAACTTTATTTTAAAATTGCTCTCAGTTTGGTGTGCCAGTGTGCACTTTCTGCCATGAAAAATGCTCTGTTGTTTTTTTGTCTTTGTAGACAAGCATGCTAATAATTGTGCTTTGAAATTTATATTTGTATGTAATATGTAAATTAATTTTTATGAATTATTTAACAAACCATCAACAGATGTATCATTAATCCATTTGCTAACAGTTTTCTTTGATAGAAGAATTTTCAGAATTTCCTTTTTTCTCCTTCACTGGTTGTGAAATTGTCTATACTTTAATTTAGTAGTAGAACTTGTTACAAAAGTAACAAATTCTACTATTACCTAAGTCTTTTTGAACCTTTATTTAAAGGATTGTTTAACGAAACTAATGGTCAGTGATCTTGGGATACCAATAACCTTTTGAAATATTATATTTATTGCTTTCATTTTCTTTGAAGAAAATGTTTTGTCATACAGTAATATTTTGGCTTTCTAGGGACCATATACTTTTTTTTTTCCATCACAAGCAGTATAGGTGTAGAAAACAGTGCTCATTCCCATAAAGGGTAAATCTTAGAGCTATATATATATATATATAAAAGAATTATTGTAAGTACATTTTGTTTCTTATTTTTAATATTGGAGATTTTTCTAGTGACTTAGTTTGCTTTCATTTTCTTATTGTAATGGGTTCAGTTGTATTTTCTCCATATGCAACATCATTATATTGTAATTTTGGCTTTATCATTATAAACATTCTTTCCATTGCAGAATGAATGTTATTTTATTTTTTTTTGTTTTTGTAATGAAATATAAGTTGACATAATGAAAGAATTATAAAAACAGAGGAAAACTCACATAAAAAACTTGATTAACAAAGAATTTTTTGCATAAGTATCATAGGCATTGTCAGTGCAAGATCAAGAATGGCAATTAAACAATAACAGACGATTCTAAAAAAAAAAAAATGCCACCTAATTAGCTAATATAAGATAACTAAAAAAAAAAAGGTCCAGATTTTGACTATTCCTATCCTTAGTGAAAATAGTGAGTTTTAAAACTACAGAATATTTTTGTTGCCTTTTGCCCCATCAGAAAATCTCCATCTTTCTTGGTTCTCCTAAGGACAAGCTTAAGGATAGATAAATAAATAAAAGATACATAAAATAAATAAACAAATATATCACTGAACATCAAAACCATATCCACCTTATCAAACCTCACAAATCTAGTCTTTCACAACATGGAATCAAAAATGCTATCCTCAGGATCAAATGGCAAAATGCCAAGTTACTACATAGATCCACATATTAAACATGAACGGTTATATAAAGAAAGTGTTGAAGCTCTACTTCATATACCAAATCTTAATCGAAATGACTGTCTTACTATTCCAAAAGCGTGGGAAATTGTTATCCTCAATTGCATTCAATAATTTATCTGTTATTTTTTAATTTAATTTGAACATGTGAAACAGGAAGATCTGCTTTTATTTGCCCAGAAGAACACGTCTTATATTAAATATCATGAGCCTGAACAGTCTGGACTTGCAAAGCATGCTATTGACACTAAACATAAAGTTCATTGGAACAAGACAAGAGTCCTTTATAAAAGATGTTTCCTCATAGAACATCTTTATAAAGAAATGTGTGAAACTTTACTTCATTGTCCTAACTTAAACAGATCCAATGATTTACATCTATCCCCTTTGTGGGAGATAGTGCTTTTTAAATCTGCTAATCTTTCCTAACTTTATTTTGTGTGTGTGTGTGTATAATCCTATACCCAAGTGCATGGATTAATGTGAAGTAACTTCACAACTAGTCTACATATATTTATTTATTTATTTTTATCTTTTTTAGTTATCTCACATTAGCTACTCAGGTGTTGTTTTTTAGAATTGGCTTTTATTGTTTGATTGCCAATCTTGATCTTGTACTGATGATGCCTGTGATAATAGGTGATAATCTAGATGAATAAAGTTTTTGACATGCATTTTCCTCCATTTTTATAATTCTTTCATTTTTTTTTTTTTAAGTTTCATAAAATTTTAAAATGCTTCAAGCATTGATCAGCTGAATGATACTTGAAGGGAATTATTATTTGATGCCTACTAGCCTATAAGAGTATTTATATGACAGTAAATTCGTGTAAATGCACTAAACATGTTTCTCATAGATGGTGAGTGCACATATAATGAGTGATTTTGAGATATGTAGTATGATAGTTCAAATGGACATCCCACATTTTGTTTTGGCTGCAGTGAAATTTGGTAATAATAATAATTATAAAATGATTTATATAGTATTTCAGTCTTACAGTAATCTGTATCTGAACTTGCAAATTACTTCTCTTGACCATACCATGTAATCATGTCATTTGGTTTCCATTTCATGTGATAAGAAATATCCTGTATGTATGTTATATATTCTTAACTCAAACATGTATTTTGCATAATGAATATTGTTTTTTTTTAAATAGTCTTAAATTACAATGAAAGAACAGAATCTTGTTGCTGATGTGCCTATGAATTTTGTGATGGTTTTAGATAATGCCAATTTTTTTCTGTACAAACTGTATATTTGACATAAACTGTTGTTACTTCACTAGTTGAGTGTTTGTATATATACATTTGTTGTAATAAATTACTGATCAAATTGATAATTGCTTGTGTTTTGAATTATTAGTTTTTAAATCAACATCTGTAAATGTTTTTAAATTCTAAAATCCATTTACAATGAAAATTGCAACATGTGCATTTAGAAGTAATAACAACATTGCAGTTGATAAAATTCATTATCTCCCATCAATGGATTTTTCCATTAGGCAACGTTTCATAGATTCTCCTGTGATTTAGTCCTCTCGAAAGTTAAGTTGTTTGTTTTAAAAATCTAGCAATATTGTTTATAAATTGTATTAGATGTAGATTATTTTACCTTAAAATATAAGTTATGTTGTGTGGTATATTTAATATCATGGTACTAATGCAAACTAGAACAATGATGCCCAAAACATCTTTAATTATATATTGAATTTTATCGTTTATCCAAGTGTTAGCAAACAAAGTTTGCGCCTGAAGTACTTTCTGGACTTGGGGCAGCTCGTGGTAAAGGTGGTATAAGTTCTCATCACTTGTCTTAGTATCTCCCATAATGCAAAGCACATCTGCTTGCAGACATGTATAATGCTATGCATTAAGGGAAGGGCCACTCCCCAGCCCAGTTTCGAGCTTTATTGAGGTCTCATCAATGGGAGCCAGACCCAGAAGTGGTGATACTAAGGTGGAAGTAATGGAGAAGTCATATTTACCTATACGAGTTACCAAAGGATGTCACAGGGAGAACTTATACCACCTTTACCACGAGTTTCCCCAGTCCTGAAAGTATTCAGGTACAAACTGTTGCTAACACTTGGATAAAGGATAAAAACCCAATGTATAATTAGTAGCATAGCCAAGTGAAAAAACTCCATAAACTTATCTTGAATCCAGAGAATTTTAATAATAGGGTGTGACACCCTTTGGCAACTTGTATAGGTAAATATGACTTCTCCATTACTTTCCCTGAGATGTGAGGCTCTGCCTCGGAGTAGGTTTTTGCCTGTCTCTGAGTGGGGAGCCACTGCTGAGATTATGACTCGGCTTGGTGGTGGGGTGAGCTTGTCACTGAGTGGAACCACTGCTCAGTTGGACGGTCACTCGTAGGGAGTGGTCCAGGGAACCGCCTAATTTTTAGAGAGGTCTTTACTTAAATATCACCTCAATAAAGGTCGAAACCGGTCTGGGTAGTGGCCCTTCCCATAATGCATAGCATTATACATGTCTACAAGGAGATCTGATTTGCATTATGGGAGATACTAAGGTATACCACTTTTACCATGAGTTGCCCCAGTCCTGAAAGTACTTCAGGCCCAAACTTTGTTTGCTAACACTTGGATAAAGGATAAAACCTGATATATAATTAGTAGCATAGCCAAGTGAAAAAACTTCCATAAACCAAAACATCTTTATTCACAGGATTCAACCTCAGGGACTTTGTGTAGTGTAGTGTCGGTGATATGTATTCATTCCTCAAAGTGAATGGACTTTTCAAAGTTGAAAGTGGTGAGAGAGCGTGCCAAAATGTTATGAAAACAAGACTAGAAGTGTAGATTGAGTTAGATGTAATAGGGAATAAGTGTGATGAAGGATAGGATGGGGGGGGGGTAAAAGTTAGTCATAAGAAAAGTAGCATGAAAGGTGTAAATAATGAAGAGGTGGCCATAATGAGAAAGTGAGCATGCTTATGTTAAGTCCTTTGCAGGATGAAATAAGCTTGAGTGAATGCAGTCTAGCAAGTGGTACAGCTGAGAAAAGATATAAAGATGGGGTGTGAGAAAAGAGAAAGTGATGGTTGACTAAGCAAGAGGAAATGTAAGAAGTTTTATGCAGCTGATTCCACGATAACAAGAATGTTTAACAATGGTGTGATGAAATCATGTTTCTCTGAATGCAAAGATAAACAATGTTAGTGAGACTTAGGGTTCAGAAGGGGCAAAGTGGTTGATTGCAGGAATTAAAATGGTTTTGAACCAAAATAAAGTTCAATTCCTTTCAAATTCAAAAGGAACTTTTTTTTTTCCTAATCACATGAATTGATAATTCTGGATTGAAACAATATATTTGTTCCTCTGAAGATATATTTCCAGCTCAGAGGAAAAAAATTTCATTTCCAGAAAATAATGCTCCATCTGGGAAAAAAAAAAAAAAAACACCACTGATATATATATATATATATATATATATATCAGTGGTGTCACGTGTCCATTTCGGTTGGGTGTGCTGCAAAATTTTACTTCAATTTGACCAAATGCATGGGCATGTGGGCGTGCGTCAGCAGAAATTTGCCTGGTGGGGGGAAAAACTTGGAGACAATTATATCAATAAATTTTTATAATTATTGATTTAAATAATTACATTGATAAACGTCTTTTAGCTTTTTTTATGTAATTATTTGTCGATGTAAACTATAAATACATTATTTTCATTTTGCATAGATTTTAATGATCTTTAATTCTTGGGGGGGAAAAGGTATTCAGAAGTAATAGTTTTTAATACAATTTCATATATATAAAAAAATTGACCAGCATATTTTATTAAAAATCAACTAAAACTAATTAATTAATCCTAAATTAAATTATTTCAGTTTAAAAGCAAAAAAAAATCAAAACGAACAAGTAAAATAATATTACATACACTTACCTTTTAAAAATGGTATTTTTCTGTTTAAATTTGTCTCACTATAAATTTACAAAATCACACTTCACTCAGTGACTCACTAGACAGGGAAACTAACCAGTCAGTTCACAAATCAGAAAAAGTCTAAACATGAATAAGTGAATTTATGATGGCATAATTTAAAAAAAAAAACTTATGAAGAGAGAGAGAGTATTGCAGGAATAAATATGGTTTGATGGAGCAGCAAATCATCTCGTAAAATTTGTTCCACATGTTATTATGTGTATTTCTCTGCTTTGTGTATATTTCGCTCCGTTTTCCAGGAATTTTATTTACTGAGACTCAGTATACATAACATCCAATCATTATCGGAATTATCCACACTTTCAGGAATCCTAAATTCATTAGGTTTTTTTTTTTTTTTTTTTAGTATCAGTGGTTGTACTGTCTTATCAATCTCACATATGCTGGTATTTTGTTGTAGATCCAAGTCTTATAAAACTATTCATTTTTATTCAGGAATAGATATTTCTTGCTGTCTGTTGTTTCCGAAGGCTAGAATAAAAATGTCTATATACCGTTAAAAAACTTTGCAACTTCAACAGATGCATAAGCAAATGAAAAAACAATTAGCATTTTCTCCTAACATCCACTTTCAAATTTTCAGTTCTAGAAAATATACATAACAACTGTTTGTAATATACATTGGATATGAAAAGCACTCAACTCGTGGCAAGTGACAACGTTCAGTTGGATTGGTTGTGTCAACCAATCACTGGTGCTGAGTGAGCTCAAAATTTTAACTCACCCAGCCCTGCCTTCTCAGCGGTCTAAAAAAAATTAGAAAGCTAAGAATTTGACCCATTGTGTCCTCTTTACATCTTTTTGAAGGGCTGAAAGGTGTATGCATTTCGAAAGCACACCTGGGCTATTAACGCGAATGTGATGCAATGTTTACACGGTGAAAAGTGCCCTCTTCATGAAGCACTAATGCTTTATTACCCTCCTGAAGAGGACATTTGCATTAGTACAGTATATTGTGTTCAGTTTTAAGTCTTCAAACAATTGGGAGAATCTTTAACGGGAATAAATGCAAAAATATAATATCGGTGATACTGATATTTTGTGGATGAGCACCGCACACCTGGAATATTCGCCCCTGATATACACACACACACACAGTTGACCCTTGAGCAATGCAGTGGTTATGAGCACTGTTTCCCACAGGCAAAAATCCGTATATAACTTGACTCCCCAAAAACTTAACTACCAAAAAATGTCGTTGTGATCGGACTTATTCCTTTAGACTGCCGAGAAGCTCGCATTGCACTGGAACTAACACAGTTTGAAACCTACTATCAAACTGTGTTAGTTCCAGTGCAATGCGAGTGAGAGTGTTAGTTCCAGGGAGATAGTAGGTCTCAAACTAACACAGTTTGAGACCTACTATCTCCCCATCTATGAAATATGCAGAGGTTTGATGGCCGGCAGGCTTATGTGAAGCCAGATAATGGACTCTCCTTACGACGAGCTCAACTTCAAGCAGCTATTGGCAATTTTTAAACATGTAGGAGGTCTGCTGCAAAGGAAATGGCCAGGAAAGGTAGCAATCCACCAAATAGAGGAGGTTGAAACAGGACTATCAATCCCCTCCCCAGCACTTTTCAAGATACCACCAGAGAGATTATATCGCCGGTTAACGACCAGTCCCTAGTGGACTCAGATAACTCCACAGACTATCAGCTTGTCAGCAGAAAGAAGCACAAGAAGGGGTCGCCAGCTGCAAAACCCGAAATAATACCCCAACCATTGGAAAGAACAACTCCAATGGATTTAACAGCACAACCTAATGAAAGATTAGAGACAGACTCCAGGGCACAACCTAAAGAGAGGATTCCACCAGTAATATTAAGAACAAAAGAAAAATGGTCTTTAACAACAGAAATGATGAAGAATGCAAACATCAAATTTACATCAGCCAAAATTACAGTTCAAGGAATCCGGATTCAACCAGAAAGAATTTCGGACTACCACGAGCTCACCAAACTTATGGATGAACTGAAAGCCCATATCACACATTTCAGCTTAGAAGTGAAAAAAACTTAAAAGTGATCATCAGAGGTCTGGCTGAAACCATAGCAGCTAAAGAAATAGCTACTGACCTCAGATCACAAAGCCTAGAGCCAATTAAGATATCACGCATGTACTGAGCTGACAAGCGTCCCATGCCTCTGGTCTTTGTCGAGATCAGTAAAGACCGTAGAGAAATTTACGATCTTACAACTGTCTGCAGCTTAATCATTCAGACCGAACCACCCAGCCAATTACAAGGGATTTTCACTCCACCCATCCAACCTTCAGAAAGCTAGAGAGAGAGATTACTCCCGCCCAATCAGAAGCGAACTACACCAGAATTCAGAACGCGGACTGTTACTCCCGAGAAATCATACGCATCTGCGGTCTCTACTAGTAACAAACTGGCATCTAGCACCAAACCTCTGCAGCAATCCGAGCTGCTACTTGAGGAGAGATGTTAACGGCCTTAGTAAAACAAATCCCAATCAGACAGACACCAATAAATTCCTCAAAAACACACAAGTCATCTTCTCCATGATTAATGGATAACACGGTCACCATAACCAACTCGATACAGATTGCTTATTGGAATACTAACGGACTAAACAACAACCTTCTAGAACTAAAAGAATTTGCTGAAAGATATAAGATAGATATCATTTTAGTCAACGAGACGCATCTTCGGCCTTGCGACAACCCCAAAATAAGATACTACACACTACTTAGGATAGATAGACTCAATGCCAGAGGGGGTGGAACGGCTATATTTGTTAAAAATAGCATAAGATACAATGAAATCAAGAAAACAACTATAAACCTGGAAGAAACTGGAATTGAAATACATACTAACAACACAGGTAATCTAAAATTATATTCAGTCTACAACCCTCCAGTTAAACCACTCCTAGCCTGAGACCTCTCCCAGCTCCTTGACACAAATGAAGCAACAATAGTGGCGGTAGACCTTAACGCAAAACATCCTGCATGGAACAGTAGAAACACCAATAATAATGGGAAGAGCTTACACAAATTCGCTGACAAGAAACATCACCATAGCAGGTCCTGTTGAACCAACACGCTACGGACCATTGGGCAAACCTGATGTACTAGATATAGCCATTTTCAGGAACACTCCACATCAGTTCCAGTTACAAGTTATTAATGATCTTAGCTCGGACCACAATCCAGTTCTGCTTAGCCTAGGTGGGGAAGCGGAAATCATCCCCGGACAATCCTATATAAATCTCAAGAAGCCCAACGCAACTCTCTGCAACATCACTGGCCATGTCCCAACCATCTCCTCACCCAAAGAAGTAGACGCAGCAATCAATAAACAGTAAAACACAATCCAAACTGGCCTTGTAACAGCCTCCACCGTTACTGCTCCAGCACAAACTAACCAAATCCCAGAAGAGATTCTAAAGCTTATCCGCAACAAAAACAGGATCAGACGTCGATACCATACAACACTATCACCACAGGATAAACAAGAGCTAAACAGGGAAACAAATCTAGCCCGATATACAATCAAAGGCCATAAGAATCAACTATGGGAGAGGAAACTAAGCTCCTCAAACACTGTAGATAACTCATTATGAAAACGACCAAAGCCCTTCGCAGCAATCACCCCAACATACAACAAATCCATGGAGAAAAAGGCATAGTCTACCGAGACGATGAAAAAGCAGAAGCCTTTGCAGACACTGGAGCTGCAATTTCAACCAAACTACACTCATGCGGACTTGTGCTTTATTGAAAAAATCCACAGGCAAGTATGCCATGCACTCCATCATACCACCAGCCGTGACAACACAAGCTATACTACGCTAAAGGAAATATACTAAATTATCAAGAACCTCAACAACAGAAAAGCACCAGGTCCTGATCAGATTTCAAACAAAATTATAAAAGCACTCCCTCACAAAATAATAATGCATCTAGTGGCTATCATCAATGTGATGCTAAGACTCAACTGCTGCCTCACTCGGTGGAAGCAGGCATATATAATCCTCATCCACAAACCTGGGAAAGCACCTCAGTTCCCCCAGAATTACAGACCTATCAGCCTCTTGTCAGGCCTTGGGAAAATTGCTGAAAAGTAATACTAAACCGCCTTCAAAACGAAACGGACAACCTAGACCTAATCTCAAAAGAGCAATTTGGTTTTCGAACCGGTCACTGCACAACTCAACAAATCCACAGACTTATAGAATACATAACTATAGGATTTAATTGGCGACAACATACAGGTGCAATTTTCTTGGATGTGGCAAAAGCCTTCGATAAAGTGTGGCACAAAGGCCTCATCCACAAACTAATAACTGAAATACTCAATAAACCTCATCCAAATCATAGATTCTTACCTGAAAGATCGAAAATTTCAAGTGAAACTCCATGGGCTCAGATCCACTACAAGACGTATAACAGCAGGTGTCCCACAAGGCTCCCTATTATCACTACTCTTCAACATTTTTATCTCTGATGTCCCAAGCACGCATCAACCACCATGGCTTTCTATGCAGATGATATGGCGATTCTGACCAGATCACTCAGACCATACTTAGCCACACAAAGACTTCAAAACGCAGCAACGAATCTTGAAGAATGGTTACGGAAATGGAGGATTGATGTCAACGCCGACAAGAGCACGGCCATACTCTTTACAAGAAGGAAAGCAACCCACCACGGATCAATCACGATGTTCGACAGTGATATTCCATGGCAAAAAGAAGTAAAATACCTGGGAATCAAACTAGATAATCATCTCAGCTTCAACTCCCACATCTCTCATGCCTGCAACAAAGCAAACTCAGCAATAGCTCAATTCTACCCTCTACTCAACCGTAGAAGCAAAGTCAGTCCAGAAAATAAACTAAGAATATACAAAGCAATCATCAGACCTATACTAACCTACAGTTCACCAGCGTGGAGCCACACCTCCTCTAGCAACATCAAAAGATTACAAATAATCCAAACCAAATGCCTCCGAATGATCTTCGATGTCCCCGTTGTTTGTGAGGAACACTATCCTCCACCAAGACGGATACCTGTCAGATATATACCCACGTTTCTACTCCAGATAGCAACCAAGTACTTTGCTCAAGCATCACTCCACCCCAACCTTCTCATTCATGAGTCATCAGATTACGAATGAGAAGGTTGGGGTGGGGTACAGATGGAAACATAAACGCCCAAAGACAGCCCTGATCACAGATTGAAATATTTCTACTCAGGCCTAATTCGGTCCAGCCAAGTGCTCAATACTTTCTTTCTGTAAACAATTAAAAAACAAAATACCGATTACGGGATAAAAACCCAAGGGGTTGATGTCCATCCAGCCATAGAAGTTAGAAGTTAGAACTTAACTACCAATAGCCTACTGTTGACCGGAATCATTAGCGATAAAATAAACAGGCGATTAATACATATTTTGTATGTTATATCTGTTATGTACTGTATTCTTACAATAAAGTAAGCTAGAGGAAAAGAAAATTTTATTAAGAAAATCATAAGGAAGAGAAAATAATTTACAGTACTGTACTGTACTGTATTTATCGATACCGTAAGTTTACATTGTCTGTATACAAGATGAATTCTGTCTGTCAGTACCTACATCAATATTGTTTTATATGATACGAAATACTGTACATGTTATACGTATTTACTAACACTAGATGTCAAATATTAAAAAATGACATGAAAAAAAATTCATATTTGTTTACAGGTATAACGATTCATCCATTGATAACGAAGAAGCAGCAATATGATTGCTTTATGGTAGCCTAGCCTATATACTAATGAATGAATTGTTATAAATTTTTTTATTTTATGCTAATTAAATTTAAGTAATTAATTAACAATTAATTTTATGCAGTTATGATTTAATACTGCATCTTTACGTTTGTCTATCCTTCCCTCGACTGCAAATCAAATGGCGCCATATACAGTCTGTAAGTGTTTGTGTGCATAAGTTTTGATGATAATAGATTTGTGTATATTTTATGGTAGTAAATGATAAAATAGAACTAGTATAGTTCTACATATATTTTAAGTATTCATGACATATCGGTTTCTTTTTTCTTTTTTTATTTTTTTTTTGATATTTCTAAGCTACGTAGTTCGTCTGCAAGTTTTTCCAAATTATTGCAAAGCTCTAAAACATTTTCCAATATATTTATTGAAAAAAAAAAAAAAACCATGTATAAGTGAACCCGTACTGTTCAAAACCCATGTTATTCAAGGGTAAACTGTGTGTGTGTGTGTGTGTGTGTGTGTGTGTGTGTGTGTGTGTGTGTGTGTGTGTGTGTGTGTGTGTGTGTGTGTGTGTGTGTGTGTATAGTCGGCGACTAGAGGAAATTTTTTTCGACCGGTTCCCGAGTTAGTCGATCTCTGGCACGGGCAAACAGGTTTTTCCTCCCGGAAACTCGGGTTTTTTCCTGTAAACTCAAGAAAATCGACCGTAGAACCCACATTATTTCAGACATTAAATATATTGTGTTAGGGTTAGGGACCACGAGATGGCTGCACATTTGAGCCGTCTCTCTTCACTGAGTACCGCTTAATTAGTGATAGCCTTGGGCCATCTATCTCTGATTGGTACCAGTGGAGATTGAACTGCCCACTCAGTCTCCAAAAGTTAGATAGGGCTAAATGGCCTCGCCTACTCCCCGTATACGGGAATAAAAAGGCGTAAGCTGATTGATATATATATATTATGACTATTCAGGAATTTAAGACTTATGATAGTGAAAAAAATTATACAAAAATATTATTTCTTTATTTATTGTCACTATTAATAAAGAAAACGAATATGGATAATTTAATTTTATTGAAATACAAAATGGAAATAAAAAAGTTTACTTATAGAGAAGGTATATAGGTGGACATTATTTTTTTTATTATTATTATTATTCCTGATACCTCCAAGGAGTCCGAAGACTCATCGCGGGAGGACACCTACAACTGTCTCTACACCTAACCTCTACTACGAATCATCTCCATCAACGCCATCTATCGCCCACCTCCAACACCACCACAACTAGTAATTTTTGTCTGTAAATTGCATGTGTTCTGAAGGGCCGATTTGTATGTATGTGGGATGAAAAACCCGAGTTTCCGGGAGAAAAAACCCTGCTACCGCCGTATGAGATCGGCTAACTCACCTTCGATTGAAATCGACCAGATAAAGATTCCTCCCGTCGCGACGAGAATCGAACTTAGGCCTATTCCAATCGAAGGGCGCAATGTACCGTCGTTCTTCCAATTGCGCTACGGAGGCGCTCATTATTTTCACTCTAAATTTTCACTCTCATTCATCTGAGAGTGAAAATTTTTGCTCCAAACTGGAAAGATTTGCTGAAGCGAAAAAAACTTTTGCTGCCCTGGATTAAATCCTCAAAGATAAATATTCTGTCGTAGAACCTAAATATCAGTTGTTTCAGAAGGAAAGAAATATATTATTCACACACACACACACACACACACACACACACACACACACACACACACACACACACACACACACACACACACACACACACACACACACACACACACACACACACACACACACACAATATATATTTTTTATTAACCAGAGGTTGAAATAAATATCCAAAAAATGAGTCATTTTGATTTTCAGACAGGTCTTCCATAGGAATGAACAACTGGTTTTGAAGGTAGGTAGTGTGAGTTAGAACATGAAAGAATTACCAAAATTAGCAAAATAGAAGAGTGAGAAAGTTAAGATAGTAAGTCTATAGCCATGGTATGACAGAGCTTAGTTGAGAACAGTGGCGGCCAGTGAAAATTTTAAGTGGGGGTGCTGCATATACAAATAAAAAAAAAAATTTTTTTTTCCTAATTAGTAACCAACTTATTAATAAATAATTTACATATTAAAAAATTGCTTTATTAAAATATTTTAATAAAAAAATTTTAAAATAACGAAACGCACCAATAATAAAAGCTTCGTATATCACAAATAACGCGCGCAAGCATGCAATTTATGTTGGCAGAACGTGATAATTCCGACACTGCCTTAGATCGCAGTGCATTTATTTCGTAATCTAAAGCGTTAATCGAACAATTCAATCATTAACTATTCAATCAATGTCGAAACATATGCTGTAACCTTAAACAACTATTGCATTTATATAATGTTGTAAGCATTGTAATTATTTATAAACACAAACAAAATTTAATTTTTTCATTTTTTGCTTAGAGTGCTGCAGTGTCACAGTGCTTATGTACGAGCCCACTGGTTGAGAAGGAGAACTGTAATTGCAAATGGGTCAATGCACAGATTGGTAAATCTGGGTAAATACACAGAAGAAATTATGTAAATGTGTGGAGAGTTCGATGGATGAAAGGACTTATACTGTATAAGGCAGGTAATTTGCACTTGAGTGGATTTGTGTTCAGAATCTGGAATTTGGCTACTGAATGAAGTGAGATTGGAGGTGCAAAATCAGCGAAACCAAAGCTATTAGAGGGGGCACTTGAAGAAGCACTGATGCCAATGAGGCAAGTTAGTTGCAAAAAAAGCCTATGATAGTACTGCTGGTAATAATGAGAATAGGATTGTTAATAACAAAGCATAAGGATAGCTATGGACCTAGAGGGCTATTGTGCTTTATATAGAATAATACCAGAAGTATTGCAACAAGAAGCAGGAGGTGGTTAGCATCAGTTACTTCATCTTGATTAACAGTTATTGGCAAAAGGGAGATGTCGCTGACAGATATTATAGTTAGTGGGATAGAACGCAAAGGGTACAGTATTTTCAGGAAGTAAAGAATGAAGCGGCAGGGATGAAAGGTATTGTTGATGAACTGCAGCTAAAAAAGAAAGGAGATCAGAGGAAATACTGTATTTGAAACATCTGGTGGGACACAAACAAAACAACAAACAGTTGGTTGCTGCTATAGATCAGGGAATGCAAAGGATAATGTGAATGTATGCCTCAGAAAATAAGTTCAGTGAATGGAGGCTGAGTTAATTATTACGGAGGACTTCAGTGATCTGAACAGGAAATGCGATACTTTATAAGAAGCAACATGGTTTTGTAAAGGGTAGGTGTTGCCTTAATAATTTGCTTATTTTTGTAATAAACTGACAATGGAGTCTGATAAGAGAATGGCTACTTTTGCTGGACTTTACAGAGGCATTTGGCCTGATTCCACATGGAAGTGCGTTGCATAAATTGAAGCAAATATAGATGGATGTGAATCTGGTGATTTAGAATAGATGATGACATATCAAAGAGTGATTTATAAATGAGTTGAGTCCAGGAAAAGGCAGCGGTGTACTACAGAGCTCAGTAATTGTCCTCTATTCTGTAATTTGTACAACATTGATATAGGAAATTATTTGATGGGAAATATTTAATTGTTTGCTGTTGATCTAAAACTGGGAAGAGCGATAATAAATGAAGGTGATGATCCTGCAGGATGTCTTAAATAGACTAGCAGTGTGGGCTGCTACCACGGATATGACTACCAGTTTAATACATACTAAGGCAAGTGATATGAAGTCAGTAGCCTCTATATACAAGTAGCTCAGATGCTAATATATTTCACGTGCAAAACATTGTTTTGCTTCCTTGAGGAAAAGTATTAAAACCAAGTATAAAATTTCTTGGTATCTTTAATGTATAATAAGCCCAAGGTAAAAAACTTTCTCCATAATTCGCATAATGTTCTTATGACTTATCATCAGTTTCAGATACCTAATGTAAATACTTTGGTTCTGTAATATTGCATAATTACATCACCCAGTTGGATAAATATGAAGAATGAAATCGTGCAAAATTTAGTCATCCCAGCTGGATAAAAATGAGAGTGGTGTGTTATGGGCTGAGCATGAGGCCATGCCTATTTCCCCACACTTCTGCAGGCCAAACAAATTGTTAATTTGGAAAATAGCTGTTTGTGACATTGCGTAAAGTCTTGAAAATTTTAGCTCAATTGGATTAAAGGGAAGAGTTGAAATGGTGATGACATCCTTCACACACACATTTTGTGTGTCTGTATTATTAAATTTTGGCACATGGAAATAGTTATCCCCTGCTCCTAAAAAGTACTTACACTCATATTTCAGGAGAGGTTGGAGAAATATAACTTGCTATTTCAGATAATAATATACCACGAAATTATATTCTTGGTTTAAGCAAACAAAGTTTGAACCCGAAGTATTCTCAGGACAGGATAACTCATATATGGAGGATAATGACTTCACATCACTTTCCTTACTATCCCATAATGCAAAGTGCATATTCTAATAGTAGATGACAAGTAGTAGAGTGTTAAAATAAATGAAAATGTATTTTTTAATTTCGTTTTTGGTTTGTTAAATAACAAAACTGAGCACAAAATTGTTAACTGCTTACATTTTCTCCCCATCTATTTAGAAATCATTAAGTTCACATGTTGCCATAACTTTTGTCTTTTTGAGGTTAAGTTTAAGACCATAATTAGCACTTTCTTCTTTAACTTTCATAATAAGTTCCTCCAAAACTTTGCATTCTGCTAGCAAGGTGGTATCATCTGCATCCTTCATATTATTAATATTTCTTCCACCAATTTTAATTCAAACTGAAGACTCCTCCAGCCCTGCCATTCTTAAAATGTATTCGCTATACAAGTTAAACAGGTACAAGAGATAAAATACATCCTTGTCCACCGATTTAACTATAGTGAAATATTCTGTTTCTCCAAGATCTGTTTGGACAGTAGCTGCTTGTTCATAATAAAGATTCCTCAGAAGGATAATGAAATGCTCTGGTACTCCCATTGTTCTTAGCACATTCCACAGTTTCACATGATCTACAGAGTCAAACGCCTTGCTATAGTCAAGGAAACGAAGGTACATATTCTTTTGAAATTCCTGTGCTCTTTCTATTATCCATCTCACATTAGCGATTTGATCTCTTGTTCCTTTGCCTTTTCGAAATCCTGCCTATTCATGTGGCATTTCTCTCTTAATGAATGGTTCCAGTCTTTTCTGAATGATCTTAAGTAAGACTTTACTTGCATGAGAAATCAGTGCTATAGTTCTGTAATTTTCACACTCTCTTGCATCGCCTTTCTTCAATAAAGGTATATAAACTCATTTTTTGCATTCTATAGGCCATGTTGTTGTGATCCAAATTCGCTGACAGCTGCTTTTAAAATTTTAACTGCCTCTTCTCCCAAGGCTTTGAGCAGCTCAATAGGTATTCCATCTCCGCCTCGATAGCTGTTGCAGTGTTCACCTTACTTCACTCTCCAGTGGTACTGGCTCCTGTGTATAATCCTGCTCTTCAAATTTCTCAGTAATTTTGGAGTCCTTTCAGTAAAAGGTTTCTCTATACTCTTTCCATCTATCTATGATGTCTGCAGCTTCTGTAAGATATCCTTTGTGTTTACTTTTCAATACTATCACCTTGGCACTAAACTTCTCTGTTAGTTCTCTGATCTTTTTGAAAAGATCTCGTTTTTCCATTCTTGTTTTCATGTATTCCTTATGGTACTCTATGGATGTGAAAGCTTGATCCTGAGAAAGAGTGAAAGAAGGAAGATAGATGCATTTGAATTATGGGTTTGGAGACACTTACTAATAATATCATGGACTGCAAAGCAAACCAATAAATTAGTGATAGACAGAATAAAGCCAGTCTGGAGAAGATGATGATGCTTGCTAAAGTTGATGGAAACAGAAGAAGAGGAAGACCAAGAATGAAATGGGTGGATGGAGTTAAAGAAACGACTGGAATGCGCTTGGAAATTCTGAAAGATATGGCCAGGACAGATCTGAATGAAGAATATATGTTCATAGAATCACCAGGAGTCGAAAACGATTCGATGGAACATAACAACAACAACAACAATGGTGTACAATATAAGGGCCACTACAGACCGATTTTCGACTGTAATGAGTTCTCATCATTGGGAGTCAGATCCAGAGGTGATACCAAGGTTGAAATAATCTGGGTAGTGGCCCTTTCCATAATGCATAGTATTATACATGTCTGCAAGGATATGCGCTTTGCATTATAAGATACTAAGGCAAGGGATGTGAAGCATTAGCCTTTATATACGAATTGCGCCAGTCCTGAAAATACTTCAGATGCAAACTTTGTTTGGTGGGAAGGGGAAGACCTGCTCTGGGCGACACCTTTTGGGGGGTTTTAACATAAGACACAATTTTATTTTTTGACGATTCTTTTATTTATGTAATTTTTTTACTTAATAATTAACTTTTAACAACTAAAATAAACAAAATATAAATATGTAGCAAAACCGATATATTTTCCTGTCATACTATAATTCAAATTCTTAAAAATAAAACATGGGAGGCCTGTGTAGCTTAGTGGAGGTGGTGCTTGTGCCCTCAGCGCTTGGTCGCTCGATGTCAGACTTAAGTTCAAGTCTAGTCGCCGACTGGAGGAGCTTTTCTACGCCTTTCTTCAACCGATTCCCGAGTTAGTAGATCTCTTGCACGGGAAAGCAGGTTTTTCGTCCCAGAAAGTCGGTTTTTTTTATCCCGTAAACTCAACAAAATCGACCATAGTACCCACATTATTTCAGATAGTAACATATCTTCTTAGGCTTAGGTATCAAGAGATGGCAGCACTTGTTATCCAGCATCTTCATCGGTGGCTACTATAATTAGTGATAGACATGAGCCAGCTATCGCTGATTGGCTACTGGTGGAGATTGAACTATCCACTCAGTCTCCAAAAGCTAGATAGGGTATAAAGGCCTCACCTACTTCCTATAAGGGAAGAAATGACGTTAGCTGATTTATTTATTTATTTATTTAAAAAACATTAAAACGCATGGCACGACGATTGCTTTATTGGTTTATTGCTTAAACGCTGGGGCTGCATCTCGGCAGCGGCACGACACTGCACATTCAGTACGCATCTGCAAAACGTTTTTCTTTTCTTCTAAGTTTGCGTATAAATAAGGCCATTGACAGGATGTTAGGGCCTCGGTAATAATAATATTTCTCTGTGCCCCTATTATATTAGGATTTTTGTTTAACCCTTTCAATGCGTTTATGCAGTGTATAAAAATTAATAAAAATGATTTCGTTTTACCGTAAAAAATGTCAAAATGCGTGATTCATCATTAGTTTTTTTAATCTGTTACACATTTATATTCATTGGGTTGTTATCGAAATTTTTACATGAAATTCGAATTGTTTTTGTTTCTCTTCGAAAGAGGATTTGGATTTCTAGAGTAGTGATTAACATTTAATAGTTCTTCAAAGTACTCTTTCCATCTTTGTTGACTTCTTGCTCTTGAGTGAGTAGCTGACCGTTTTTATCTTTAACCCCACATTCATTCATTCATTCTTCTGTTGGTCCCTCCGAGTTGCCTTATACATCTTTTTAGACAATTTTATACACCTCTCCAAGATTTCTGGTATCATTCATTCTCTAATCCTCTCAGCCAACAACTGATAGTTTAATAGTTTCTCTTGTTTTTTTCTGGTAAAGCGTTTTACTTATGTACTTTTTGGTATTGCTTCTAATATTCTCCAATCTTTGTTTAATAATCTTTCTGATTTGCAGTTGTTTAGTTTCTCTTTTATCTTCTTCCTTTCTTCAATTATTATTATTATATAAATATTATTATTATTAATATATAAAGAGGGCGCTTTAGCAGCAAGCAGTCGCAAGCATGCTATTTCGATTCTCCCATATTTTAAGTTGCAAAGTAGATCTTTTCTTGTGAATTAAAATTTAAAGTGCATCAGTGAACTCCGTTCTTCAAGACGAACATATAGATGTAAAAACGGTAAGTATCTGTTAAGTAATAAGTAAAATATATAAAAAAAAAAAAAAAATCAGCTAACGCCTTTTTATTCCCGTATGTACGGGAGTAGGCGAGGCCATTTAGCCCTATCTAACTTTTGGAGACTGAGTGGGCAGTTCAATCTCCACTGGTACCCAATCAGAGACAGATGGCCCAAGGCTATCACTAATTAAGCGGTACGCAGTGAAGAGAGACGGCTCAAATGTGCCGACATCTCGTGGTCTCTAACCCTAACACAATATATTTAATGTCTGAAATAATGTGGGTTCTACGGTCGATTTTCTTGAGTTTACAGGACGAAAAACCCGAGTTTCCGGGAGGAAAAACCTGCTTGCCCGTGCCAGAGATCGACTAACTCGGGAACCGGTCGAAAAAAGGCTTAGAAAAATTTCCTCTAGTCGCCGACTAGACTCGAAACCAAGACTTCCTTCGTGCGGCCTAGCGCGATGGTGTGCAAACGCCACATCCACTGAGCTACACAGGCTAGTAAGTAAAATATAAGTATTCAAATTTCGAAGTATACGTTGGTCAACTACGCGAGAAAAGGACAAAGGAAGACGCCATATTAGAAATTACAGCAAGATCGTCAAACAAGAAATATGAAGTACTACAAAAGCCAAGAAGACCTAACGGGGGAAGAAAACCACGTAACATATAGGAACTGCCAAAGAAACATGCATTTTTTATGTTCAGGATTGTCTCAGACTACTTGGCAGCGAAAATCAAACAAGAATCGTGACGAGTGGAAGTGGCCCCATTGCACAGACAACAAAGGAATGTGGCCTTCGACCCCAGGCGGAAAACAGCCAATGCAGAAAACAACCACAGGCAGTAAACAGCTATCAACAACAGAGGGAATTAAAAACAAAGAAAACAACAACGGAAACCCAGGTGAACCAACTTTAAAGGCATTACTTGAAAATAGATTACAAACCTTAAAAGTCTGTATAATCGATTTTGTTGGAGAACTATTTCAAAAACATACCGCACAAATTACAGAAAAATTCAACCAATATGAGGAATTTATTAAATTTAATAATAACTCTGTAGAAGGTATATTACAGACCGTTAGAGAAATTAAAAACTGCGTCAAAGAGCTAACTGAAAGACAGCATAATTTAATTAAAGAGACAACGGACCTACGGCAAGAACTAAACTCTTTAAAGCAACAGTACGAGTCCTCAAACCAACAGCAGCACAAAAATGACCTCCTCATAAATGGTCTCCCAGAAATAGCTACGGAACATCTAAGAGACACTGTAATACAACTAAGCCAAAAAATCGGCTCTCCCATTCAATCAAGAGACATCCAGTCAGTGCATCGGTTACCACAAAAAAGGAAAAGAGAAAATAATACGCGTCCTCCCGTCGTAGTGCGACTCACCAACAGCCTAACAAAAACTACACTTATAAAAGCTAGCAGGATTAAAAATCCAGTAGTAAAGGATCTGAAAGGAGACCACGACAATACCCCAATATACTTGTCTGAATACCTTACGCCATATTATCAGAAAATATTCTACCAAGCAAGGAAAGTAAAAACAGAAAACAATTACCAGTTTATATGGATAAGAGACAGCAAAATATTCCTTAGAAAGACACAAGACGCAAAACCAATCGAAATGAAATCCGTAGACGACCTCAACAGGCTACCACATTGAAAGGAATACTGACAACTCGTAAAGAACAGCACACCAACCAAAATGGAAGCAGAACATCAAGCAGACGTAATCACCCCGGAACATGATAATTGCCACATTCTGAAATCAATAACAGAATGGAAACAAGTGACAATCCCCAAAAAAGGACTATCTATTCTCCACATCAACATCAGAAGCATTCAAAAATACTGGCTGACCCTGCAAGCTTATCTGAAGGAAGATATAGACGAAATAGACATTTTAATACTGACTGAAGTATCTACGGCAAACGAAGAGGCATTCACCTACCAAATGCCACACTTCCAACAACCCAAACACTGCAGACAAACAAAACGAGGCGGTGGTATAATAATATTTACCAAACAACTAGAAGTAACAGAAATAAACTATAAATTAGAATACGCAGAAAACATATGCATCGAAATTAAAAACATCAAACAAGAAAACTCCTTGATATTAAACGCAATATACAGACCACCCAACTTAAGCACCACAAAATTCCTAGAAGAACTAAACAGATGGCTTTCAGCCACGAAAGTAGACACCTCAGAATACTTGATAATAATAGGAGACATTAATATAAACAACAACACAGAACAATACCTAGACCTATTATCGGCATATAACATAACCCCATCCATACAGTCGTATACACGAGAAGAGACAGTCGGAAACACAACAACCTCATCCTGCATTGATCATATAAATATAGGGGCCCCTCCAAACAGCCACACAGCAGCAGTCATAACGTAAACTGGCAGACCATTATTTCACAGCATTACAGTTACACACTGAACCAGAACCCATAAAAATCACTGAGACTACAAAACAGTATTATAGCATTCTAAACGAAACAATAGTAAACGATGAAATCAGAAAAACAGACTGGATGCAGATAGCATCTTTAGACTCTGCTGAATCTGTATATAATAATTTTAAGCTTGCATTTAACAAAATATATAACAAAGCATTAAAAAAATAAAAATACGCTCTCAAACGAAATAAAATCCGTGGATAACAGACAACATATTAATAGACATACAAAGAAAAGATGCCCTATGGAAACAACTTAAGAAGTCGCCAAACAATATCACTTTAAAAGCTGAATACAAAAGAAAACGGAATCTCCTAGCAACACAGATTAGATATTGTATATCTTTTCGGATTAATTTATTCACAAGCTTCCATTGTTTTCTGGGGTTTCCTTGGCATTTTTGAAATTTATTTGTGTAGTATTCGTTTGTAGCTTCTAATTTATAGTGTATCAGATCTCTTAAGTACTTGAAACTCTGTTCATAATATTGATTAATTTTTATGTCTCTAATTTTTATGTATTGTCTGATCTCCTGTGTAATCCAGGATTTAGTTTCTTTCATTTATTCTATTATTTTAACTTTAATTGAGTCTTGTATTTTATTGCTAGAGCCTGTTTTTTTTGTATTTTTTTGTTTAATATCTCAATAAATTCATGATGTATCACGCTTTGTTCCCGTCGTTGTCTCTTCCCAATATATAGTGCTTAAATTTCGCTTCAATACTCTGGAGTCGGTTGTTGTGTAGAGGATGTATTCGGTTGCACTGTCGCTGCACTATACTTTCAAATGCACTTTAATACCAGTTACAAAGTGATCCGTGAGAGGTTGGCGCAGAACTGCTGTTTAGATTTTGTTTCTACTTCAAGCTCTCTCGAATAGATGATTTAGGTCTATCTACCACCATTGAATTCTCTCGTGGGGACATTAATATATTGTTCGAGTCCATGCATGACAAGTAAATCTAGATAATCTTGAGAGGAGTCGCTATTCTTCAGCAAGTCAATATTCATATTCCCAATTATGAGAACACTGTCACTTCTGATCTCATCTAGACTACGCTCGAGTTATTGTATAAAGTTAGACTCAGTGTAGCAATGCGACCTATATACAGTGTTACACCTGATATCTTAGGAATATAGTATTCTCAGCTATCATGGTGTAACATGAAGAATAAATATCATAAATTAAAACCCTTGCATAAAAAAATGAATTATTTAATGGAAAATTTCTTGCATCCAGTAAAATGTATAAAACGTAAGGGTTGTTGTTAAAGTAGCTGATAAAGGAAGGAATTACAATATTAATACATATTAATGTTGTAATATGACTTAAAATAAGGAATTCTAACTAAATAAGTAGATAACAAAGGAAAGTATAGATTAATATTGTAATACGATTAAAAATGAGAGAGTTAAGTAAATAAGTAGAAAGGGGTGAGTCATAAAATACGTTATGTGAGAGATTAAGTTATTAAGTAGAATTCATAGAAAAAGTTTGAAAGTCAGGCTAGCACAAGAAAAGCAAAGCTATCGCTTAGGGCCGACCCCGGATTGTAACATTGAGATCGAGCTTGCCGATCAAATGACGTTTGGCGGGAAAACGCCACCCTAATTGGTCGATGATTAAGAAAAGGTGCCGTTAGGGAAGCAGCTATAAAAGGGTTTGTAACCCCACAAAAAAAAAAGAAGGACCTTTTTGGATAGTCGCTTTTGGCCTTGGAGTTTGGTTTTGGTTCCGTTGGAGTTCACGGGGTTTTCCTGAGTGGCGACAGAGGTGATATCTCCTCGTCACAACACGGAAACGAAAGTGAGCGGGATTTCGATTCCGGTTTTCCCGAGTAGGAAGCAAAGGAAAAGTTGCCATAGAGTCCTAGAGAAGGAGGGATCTTCTTCGTTTCGACGTCAGTGATAACTATGCAAAGCAGAAAGCTGTAAAGTGATCGATGTCCTCGTTGCTAATAGTAGAGCAAATATATGTGTTAAAGTATTCCAGAGTTACGAGAAGTTATACCAGAGGTTCGTTTGGAAAAGGATGAAGGCCCATACGAAAAGCTCAAGAAAGGTACTGTAAATCATAACCTATGCTAGCTAGAAATTTGTCTGTGAAAAGTATCGTGATTCCAATACAGAACTGTTGAAGTTATACTAGGACTTTAGTATAGGATAGAATGTGTTATGTGTAGATTGACTAGTGTTAAAGATTTGTGAATGATTAAGAGTCCTAAGGTATTTTTGCATGTCTATTATATTGCACAAGATATTTAAATGACATAACTGTGTGTTAGTGCAAATAACGGTATAACGGAATAGTGTGAATTAAGTAATTACGTATCCTAAGAATTGAATGCCTAATGTAATGTATAAAATAATTGAAATGTCACAAGTATGTGTTAGCAGTGAATGATTTGTTAATCCACTTCAGTATGAATAATCAGATAGTGTGAATTGATCTAATTTGTTCACAGCAGGTGAATTTATGAATTAATGTGTATGGCGGCATAATCACAAATATTGCTTGTAATAATTTAATGTTAGTCTATAAGTATTTTAGTTTAGTATTTGAATTGTACCATGTTTAGAAACTTAATAAACCTTTTGTTCAGTGATAAAAGAGTTCTCTGATGTTGCTAATCCAATGCACCGCTTAAAATCATCGTACCTAATCACGCAGGAAAATTTAATGTTGAGGAAAGAGATTAAGAGTCACGACTGCAATAATATTTAAATACTAAGAGATATATTCGAGATTGACTTTCTCCCTATTTATGACAACATAAATGGTGCTGTTGATAACCACTTGAAAATATTGTACTTAGTCACGCGGAAAATTTAAGTTGAGAATCGAGTTAAGTGTCACGACTGCAATAGTTACACTTTCAGATGTATTTGAGTTCTTTCTCCTTGTTTATGTATGTAATATCTTAAACTAAATATCCCAAAAGGCGCAGTATAAATACAAATATTATGGGTACTACGGGGAGCAATAACTTAGATATTGGTATAAGTTTTGGTAAAATCTCGGGCATAGAAGTTAGAAGAATATAGATAAATGGAATTTGTAAGATTAGAGTAGAAATCGTAAATTGGGACACAACAACAGCCATTATACACGTATATATATATATTATGATGATCTATATATAAATTGACATTTTCAGCTGTTTTCATATTTATGTTAGTAATGTTGTTAACAGATATGAAATTTCGAATAAAGATAATTACACCTCCAGATTTCTTATAATTTCTACACTGATAATTTTAAAATCCTCTTATATGTACAAATCAACTTCTTTGTCTTTAAACAAATTTTTTCTTAATATCAGAACATCTAGACTATAGTTTAAATTGTCTAGTAGTAATTCTATGTGTTCTTATTTATCCTGAATACTTTTTATATTTATATGCAAAATATTCACAGTACTTACAGTGTCTGTGGATAAAATTTCTTAATTCTAATGAATCATGACATATTACAAATTTATTAATAGTGACATGACAGCTGTTATAATCATCTGCGATTGTTGTTCTTCAGTCAAGTTTTACTCTCGCTTTCATTTAAGGAAATACAGGAAAAATTGCAATGCGATATCTCCAAAGAGTCTTCTTTATGAGAGGACACTATATACACGTATATTCAAGTTGATAAAAATTAAAATATCCCTCTTTAAGCACCCAGTGATCCAAACGTCGCGAAACTTTGCAGGAATATCTTGTACGTCATGCGAAAGCGATATATGAGAAACAAACAAACAAAGTAGTTTTAAAATTCACCACCGGGCGCTGTATGATATAAGTGAATGTAGATGTAGAAATTTTTTCTCCTTGTCTAAGGAGAAAAGCGACAGAAGCATAAATAACACATTTTTATTCACTTACGTTATGCATTCATGGGCTGTACTGTTCAATGTGCTGCCCCTTCCGGCAGCCATTGAACATCAATTGAATGCAAACTGCATCCTTTGCACAGTGTGTTGAACGATAGAACGCAGAACGCAGAACTACTTCATGCTATCTTTCAGAGTTGACAAGTTATCAGGATGATCCTGATAAACCTTATCTTTGAGAAATCCCCAAAGCCATGAGTCACTGCGAGTCAGATCAGGTGACCATGCAGTGGGAAATTCATGGCTGTTCAATCAGTCTTTCATTACTTATTCTCGAAGAACCTCATGTACAGATCGAACAATGTGTGGAGGAGTCCCATCCTGTATGAAAATGCCTGAATCCATGCACAGGCGCTGCTATAGCTGCTGCAAAACAAAACTGTTTATATTATCGCGATAAGATATACAGGTCACAATACACGACTGGCCTTATATCCTTAAAGAAGAATGGACCAATAATAAACGAAGCGGTATACAAACACAGACAGTAACTTTTGGTGGCTGCAAAAGAATTCGTTGAACTGCATGCAGTTTTGCATAACCCATACTGGGCAATTGTGGGTATTCACATCTCTGTTCATGTAAAAGCGAATCTCCTCTCTTTCATCTGCCCACAATATCATCTACAGCCACGTATTGTTCAACTCTACATGAGCAGGGGAATGTTAAAGAGAATGCCTGTCGACATTCAAATCTACTGTTGCAACTCCTGTGAGGATTATCTAGAATCTCCCTTAGAATTTTCTAGACAGTTGTGTAAGGCACATTCACCTGTTTTGAGGCAGCACGTGCACTGCAGGAACCAATGCTGTTATTCATGGCTTGTTACACAACAGCAACTGCAAATTCATTCACTTGTTGTGAATTGATTGGTCTGCGACCTCTGCCAGGTTAAACTCTTAATGACCTGTTGCTTCAAAACATCTAAACATTCGTCGCAGAGCACATGGCGATAGTGGACCTCGTTCATATTTCACGCAGTGAAATTCGCCGATAGCAGTAAGCGCATTGCAATTGTTTAAGTAAGTTTTAAAAGAGGTATACCGTGAGTAGACATATCGATACAAAATTAATAATGGAAAAAACTCACGTACAAAGATTATTTAATAGTATAATTTTCGCCTGTGTGTCACAGGCATCTTCAGTACATTATGCTCAAATTAAACAATAACTGAATTCCAAAAAGCGCCCCCGAAGTAGCTGGTGTAAGATAACTAAAAAGGTCAATAAATTTCCTAAAAAAAAAAAAAAAAAATCAATACGATAAAAAGTTAGGAAAGATTAGCTGATTTGTAAAGTACTATCTCCCATAAAGGGGATAGACGTAAGCCGTCGGATCTGTTTAAGTTAGGAGAATGAAGTAGAGTGTCACATGTTTCTTTATAAAGGCATTCCATGAGAAACTAAATTTTGTGAAGAAATCTTCTCTTTCTCCAATGAACTCTGTATCTAGTGAAGATGGCATGTTCTGCAAGTCCAGACTTTTCAGGTTTAAAGTATTCAATATAAGATTGGTGTTCTTCTAGCCGAATAGAGGCAGATCTTCCCTTTTGTCCGAAATAAGATAATTTACAAGAGCACGGAATCGGGTAGACACCTGGATGATTAAGATGTGGAAGCTTGTCCTTAGGATAAGTGAGAAAGGTGGAGATTTTTCTAAACGGTCGAAAGGCAACAAAAATATTCAGTGGTTTTAAAACTTTTGCTATACGTTCACTGATGCCTTGTACATAAGGGATGGTAATGTGCGTTATTTCTTCTGTGTTTGAAGAGGAAGACATATTAAAACTACTCAAAGTTCTTTTAATGAAGCAATTCTTATAACCATTAGATGGAATCAAGTTTACCCTAGAAGTAGAATCAAATAAGCAGTTAGCCTTTTTAGATCTTCTAATTCTTCACCAACCAGATGGTAACCTACATTTCTCAGTTTATAGAAAGAAGACTCATACTGGCAATTATATCCATGCGGAATCTCATCACAATCCCAGTCAAAAGGCAGGAACTATTAAAACACTGGTTCATCGGGCCCACTCCTTTTGTTCTTCAGACGATCTTTTACAGAAAGAACTACAATATATAACTTCTTCCTTTCTATCTAATGGTTATAAGAATTGCTTCATTAAAAGAACTTTGAGTAGTTTTGAGACAAGAAAGTCAAGTTTGCGCCTGCAAGTAGTGCACGTCTGGGTGACCCGCAGGTAGTGCAATTCTTAGGCAACTCGTGGTAAAGGTGAAATAAGCTCTGATCACTATTCTTAATATTTACCCTTAATGCAAGCACATCTCCTTGAGATGTATGATGCTATGCATTAAAGGTAAGGGGCCACTACCCATACCGGTTTCGACATTTATTGAGGTCTCATCGGTGGGAGCCAGGCTTAGAAATACCAAGGTTTAAGAAATACAGAGTTTATAAGTATTTTACCAAAACAAGTTACCATAAGGTGCTTTGACCTAAAAAAAAAAATCAGCTAACGCCTTTTTATTCACGTATGTACAGGGAGTAGGCCAGGCAGTTTTTAGCCCAATCTAACTTTTGGAGACTGAATGGGCAGTTCAATCTCCACTGGTACCCAATCAGAGATAGATAGCACAAGGCTATCACTAATTTAGCGCCACGTAGTGAAGAGAACAGGTGCCGCCATCTCGTGGTCCCAACCACTCGTATTTAATGTCTGAAATAATGTGGGGTCTACGGTCGATATTCTTGAGTTTACGGGATAAAAAACCCGAGTTTCCTGGAGAAAAACCCGCTTGCCCGTGCCAGAGATCGATTAACTCGGGAACCGGTCGCAAAAAAGCGTAGAAAAATTTCCTCTAGACACCAACTAGACTCGAAACCAAGTCTTCCTTCGTGCGGCCAAGCGCCGTGGTATGCAAACGCCACATCCACTGAGTTTATTTGTATCAACAACAGCAGCTGTGTACATTTAAAAATAAATATATATACAGCTATTTACAATTTGTACATAGGCTGCTAATTCTATTAGGCATTTTCATTTACTCGTTACAATATACTTATGACACATGTTTTACAATCACTGTTTAAATAAGATACATGTTACATGCTCAATTTCTATTTTCCTTATTGTCCTATTGAATTGTTTGAGCTGTTATTTTTTGGTATATGTTATTTCTTGGTATATGGTTACATAGTGATTTCAGTCTATTTATAAGTTCCATTATCAGATCAGTCTATTCACGTATATATATATATATATATTAGCATTGACATTTTCCATATGTACAATTCGTTATACATATATCTTTGTTCACATATTTTGGATGATTATTTTATTAACTTAATTTAAATGCACATCTTATTCTTAAAATACATACATTGTTTTTATTTACATTTATATATGCATATATTTTGGTAGTATCTCTATATCTCATGCAGATTTTTTTTTTTTTTGTAGGCACTCTTATTTTTACAAAAATGAATTCCGTATTGCTTTAACATTATATTGTTTGCTTTACTTTAGAGGTAAATCTGTAATTTCTTATATACAAAGGTTTTCTGAATGGCAGAATTAGTTATAGGTCTATAAATGGATAACATATCCTATTAGCATTTTGGGTTATTATCATGTTATGAACTTATGTTATCTGCATTTCTTACAATTGACATTTCTACCGTCCTTGTGTCTGTATATACAAGAACATATACATATTTCGGGTAATATATCTTAATCTACATATTTATTACTAGAATAGTATTGACTTATTTTAATGAGTAATTTGCTATTTACATTTCCATTTTTTTTCTTCCCCTTTACACAATTAGATATACATATATATAACATTCTTATCCCTTATATATAGGCGTACCTATATATTATTATTAATATTTTTATTATTATTTTTAAACTTTTATTTATTTATTTTTTTAAAATTATTATTATTTTATTATTATTTTATTTATTTATTTATTTTTAATTTTTAATTAATTAATTTATTTTTATTTTATTTTATTTATTTATTAGATTTGATATCTTGTTGTCATTATTCCTCTCATTGTGGCGAATGGACCTACGTTAACAGCACCTTTGTCTGGGATTATGCTTTTTGTTCAGATAGTGGGTTATCATTATTGTTTACCACTAACTACGTGGGTTCCATTATCGGTATAAGTTTTATTTTTCCTTCTTCTTCTTCTCCTTCTTCAATTAGGCAGAGTTTCCTCCATTGCTGTGTTGTTATGCTTTTGGTTTGTGTAGTGTTTATGATAATTTCCTTTAAATAATTGTTAATTTTTGCTAGTATGTCTGGTCTGGTGTTTCTTCCATGTATTTTGTCACATCTGTGGGACCATATTGCATACATTGTTATTATTATGATTATTAGTTCTGTTTTTTTCATTTTTTGGTCTTCCAACCAAAATAATGTGTTTTCAGAGAATAGTTGTGTCTTATGTAGGAGTTTCTGTATGGTGTTCCATACTGTGGACGTTTTGCTACAGAACATCATAATATGATATATTGTTTCTGGGTTGGGACAGAAATGACACTTCTCTGGGCCTTGTGATGAGATTTTTTTTGCTACACACCACATTTTTGTGGAGAGACAGGCATGATGTACTTTATAGAAGAATGTTTTGTATTTTGATGATATTGGAATTCGGAAAACTTTGCTAAGCACCGGACTTAGCCTAATTTCTCATTTTCTTATTTCCCCGTGTTGGGGGAAGGCGGGAATGTCACTTGACTTAATGTTTTATATAGTTTTCTTGGTTTGATTGTCAGTAAGGTTTCGGTATCTGAGTGTTTCATTATATATGTATACCCTTCGGCTTTGAACATTCTCGGGCTTGGTTTTTTTATATCTGGAAGTGAGCTTATAAACCTATGCGGCAAACACTTTTGTAAGAATGTTGCCGCAGAGGGATGATAGGTTTTTGTGTGCTCGGGCTGCTGTTATTGCCCTGCCGATGAGAGTTTTGAGAGGGATGTTTAGCAATGCTAAACCTCCAGCTTCAACTTCATGGAAGAGTGTTGATCTGCGCATAGGTTCATACTGAGAGCCCCAGATGTATGTAGCGCAGAGCCTGTGTATTTTTTCGGCCCACCTTCCGTGATATGGGGTGTTGTTTATCTTGTACCACAGGCGAGATGTTAGATAGATGTTGCAAACTCGGGCCCTTCTTCTGATGGACAGCTGTCTAGGGCGCATTGCATTAATTTTCTTCTTTATACTGTCATGGAGTTCTTTCCGCTGTTCTTCGTGTGATTCTGAGCTTCCGATGTTGATGCCCAGAACCGGTATGTAATTATTCACATGTATTCCTGAAGGAATCCTTGGTTGGTTTTCCCACTTTCCAATTATTTTGCAGTGGGATTTTGCCAGATTCACATTCAGTGCTGAGGCTTTGCTGAAGTCTTTTATTATTTTGAGTGTTGTGTCCAAGGATTTTTGTGTTCCTAGTGTTAAAGTGACGTCATCAGCATATGCCAAAATTTTGGCGTCACTTTCTCTGTGTATACGTGTTCCTTTGATTTTTGTTGTTTGTGTTAATGGCTATAATGAGTGGTTCTAGGGCTAGAACTAATAGAGCCATGAATAGTGGGGTCTCCTTGCCGGATAGAACATTTTATTGAGAAAGAGGCTGACAGATTTTTATTAATGATCAGCCAACTTTCCGCGTTTTTGTACAAAAGCTTAATCGTTTCTTTCCAGTTTAATCCAACTCCTATTGGTCTAGTGTTTCAAACAGGTATTGGTGGCTAACTGTGTCAAATGCCTTTTGAATATCTAGCCCCATTATAATACATGGATTTTCTGTGAGGCTGTAATAATCGCAAGTGCATTGGATGTGCATTATTGTGTCAAGAATATTTCTTCCTTTCACTGCACATGATTGTGCTGGTGAGATAAGTTTATGGAGGTGCTTTTGTATTCTGTTTGTAAGTATTTTAGATATTATGTTGTAATCAGTATTCAGTAGGGTTATACCTCTCTAGTTTTTTATATCTTGTAACTTCTGTTGATCACCAACCTTTGGTAAAAGTACAATGTGTCCTGTGTTGAATTTTGCTGGCGTTGTCTGTGTTGTAATCATCGTGTTGATCATTTTGATAAAAATATGTTCAAATTTTGGGAAGTATTCTTTATAGAATTCGCCTGTTAGTCCGTCTTCACCTGGTGATTTGTTATCCGGGAGCTGTTTCACTATAAGACGGCATTCTGCTAAGGTGATTAGTGCGTCGATCTCCTTAGCCTCCTTCTGGGTGATTTTGGGGAGGAGTGAAAGGAATCTTTCTCTTTCTTCCTGACTGCTGGGTTTTTCTTGAAATAGTGAAGAAAAATATTTTTGAACACCACGAATTATTTAGGAGTCTTTCTTTAGAGTTTGGCCTTCGTATGTTTTTCGTGGGTTTTATGGGTTTTATTCTCTGTTTTGCGTTCCGTTGTTTCTCAAACAGCCATGTGGTCGAGGTCTTCCCTTCATCATTTTCAATTATTTTGAGACCAGCACGTAGCCACGCTCCTTCAATTTCCTGAAACTGTTTCGCTCTGATGCGGTTTTTAATTTCTTCTATTTCTTTTCTGATGTTTTCATTATTTCTGTCATGGTGGTGATACAATTTTGATAATTTCTTCGTGTCGGCGTTCTGTTTGTTCCTTTGTTGCTGCTTTTTTATTCTACTAATTTTGATTGGTGTTTATTTTGTCATGTGTTTAAATTTCTCCCAGGCTGTTACAGCATTTTCAATGGATTATATTTCCTCAACTATTTTCTCTATGTTATTGTTGAATTCATCGTCATCTTTAAGGTGTTTATTAAATTTCAATAGGGGGAAATTTCTGTTTGTAAACTTATCAGTTGTTTCTGTTTGTTGGCATTGTAGTTCAGCCATCGCCATATGGTGATCGCTGAACATGACAGGTGTGTGTTGTACAATTTAGACCTTTATATTTCTGAATGTTTGGATGTATCTTCGGTCTATTCTAGAGGCCTTTCCGGGTGCAAAATAAGTGAATTCCTTCTTTTGGGGATGCAAGATTCTGAAGGCATCTGATAGGCCACAGTGGGTGAAAACTCTTGTGAATTTTTTCTGTGGAAGTAAGTTTGGGTGTTCTTGATCCTTCTGTGGTTGTTCTGTAAAGTTCATATCACCTGCTATTATTGGGTTATTTTTTTGTTCAATATAGTGTCGCACTTCCTCCCAGAAGGTGGTCTTATGATTATGTGTGGCTGGTCCATGTATGTTAATTATGTTGTGTATTTTTTTTCTGCCAAAGGAGCTTGACCTCCAGAACTCTATGCCTGATAACGACATTATGGGATAATATTTGGAGGTTACCCGATTTTTTTATTAGTGCAGTAACTCCACCTATTCCATTGGTCTGAGCCTCTTAACTTGTATTTGAATCTGTTTGATGAGTCAGTGTTGTTGTGTAGTCCAGTGTCTTGTATCATAAGTATATCGGGTCTGTGTTGAAAGATTAAATTAACTGTTAGTTGAATCGATGTTTTATTATTTAGCCCGTTTACATTTAGTGTAATGATTTTTAGATTGTGAGTCATAGTTAGAAAGTTGAAAGTTTTCTAGAGCCTTTTCTTTCCGGACTCTTAGTTAATTTTTTTTCTTTGGGTTTTGACTTCCAGCTTTTGGTGATGTTAGGCATAAACTTCATTTTTGCTCTCTTTACTGGGGTCTGTTTAGTATTCCATTCTGATTTCTCTACTTCGTTTCCTAAATCCGTTTTACTTTTTTCTGTAATTTGTGTTACCGAGATGGTTTGAATTATTATTTCAGTGTTTGGAGATTCTTCATCTTCAACCGGGCAATTATTATTTAATTCTTCATTTGTGTTATTCGAAGTGATTTTCTTTTTCTCTGTAGTTTCAGGTTTTGTTACTTTTTCTGAATCTGAAACTGACCTTTGGCTGTTAGTCTCCTCGCCCTCCCGGATAATCCCTTCCTTTGCCTTTACCAGAGAGTTATTTTCATTACATTCCTCGTGCCCGTAGGTGTTAAGCCCTGGGGTGCTGTTCTCATTAACCCGATTCTCTGCCTCATATTCAATATTTGAAGATATTTCCTAGAAGTCTTCTGCTTTTTCAAGCTTATCGCATGTGTTCGGTTGACTACCGGAAGGGCGTGCGGCCAACATGGAGGCATATGTCTGCCCTGGACATTGTTTAATATCGTGTCCGATTCTCTTGCATTGCTCACATTTCGATGCTGTGCATTCTCTTCTTAGATGACCTACTTGCCTGCATCTGAAGCACACAGGAGGTCTTCCTGGAATGATCACTAAGCCTGGTATTTTAGAAACTTTTATAATGTACGGAATATTTTCTAGTCTGGCATCGTCATTCAATGTAATATTCAATCTTTTTTTGTTAGATAATACATGCACCTATTCTTTATCTTTTATATTGAATATATTTTCAATACATTCTATTTTACCAAATGATTCAAAGTGCATGCCAACTACTCTATTAGATATTTTTTTTGGGGGGGGCAACCAATGAATTAAAATATCTAATTTTCTAGATCTCACAATGGACATAATTCCACAAGTATGGTTATTAACATTAAGTGATTTTAATTTAGCAAAATTTTCTTTCAAGGAAACATGTTTAAATGAAATTATGAAAATAAAACCGAACTTTAAGGAGCCAAGGTGCCATACATCAGATCCTCTTACCTTGCCTTTCAAACTTTTGATGATATCCAGTTCTTATATGGGGCGCCAGAAGGATCACACTTTAGGATGCAGGCCTTGCTCCAATCTAGCTCATCTGGGAGATTCAACGATGAGAGAACATCTGAATTGAAATCATTCGTTGTACTGGCAGCAGGTGACTGAGAGATGGTCGCTGATGCCTGTTCCATTGTGTTAAGTAGATTTGTTACTGTAGAGAGTGGGGATGTATCCTTCAGAGATCCAGTAGCCTTGGTACTTGAAGAGGTATTACCAGATGAAACATTTCCTTCTGGTAGTTGTTGAAAGCTAGTAGCCTTAATAGGTGAGCTTGTAATATTCTTATTCTTTTTATTCTTATTATCTAACACCTCTAGGGAGTCCAAAGATTCATCGAGGGAGAGTGTGCCAACAGCATCGAACGATTGGTTCTCTTCCAACTACTAACCGCGCTCAAACTTACTTAACTAAGCCATTAGTAGCAGAGGCTCTACCAATCGACCAACCTTTGCCAGCAGTTGAAGATTTTCCCGCGATCGACGACATGCTGTATGAAAGCAGACGGTACGTTAAGGGCTACGTGCCCGCACTGGTAAAGGCTTAAGCCGCACTAATCCTCTTACTCTCGAACTATCGCGAACCATAAGGAGCACACAAAAACACGTCTGCTCTGGTCAGAGTCCAACTTCTACACTGCCACATCTACTGAGCTACACGACCTTATTAACACTTTTATTGCCAAGCTGAAAATTGGAATTTCGTGTGGTGGCCAAATTTTTTTAATTTTTTTATTTAGTTAGCGACGTCCGCGTGATCGGCCGTTTGGTGAGAACTCGCATTGCGCGATATCGGGTGATTGGCAATGAACGTGTTAAATAAAAATCTCAGGATGAGAGATAGATGTAGAAAGTTTTTTACCTTGGGTATAATATACGCATGCGCAAACTTGACTTTCTGGTCTGTTTGCTTACTTGGCAATTGGATTAAAACCAGTTTTAAAATAGCTTGGTATCATAAAGTATATTATACCCAAGGTAAAAAACTTTCTACATCTATCTCTCATCCTGAGATTTTTATTTAATAAGGTCAAAGCACCTTATGGTAACTTGTTTTGGTAAAATACACATAAGCCCTGTATTACTTAAACCTTGGTATTTCTGAGCCTGGCTCCCACTGATGAGACCTCAATAAAGATCGAAACCGGTATGGGTAGTGGCCCCTTGCCTTTAATGCATAGCATCATACATCTCAAGGAGATGTGCTTGCATTAAGGGTAAATATTAAGAATAGTGATCAGAGCTTATTTCACCTTTACCATGAGTTGCCTAAAGCTTGTACTACGTGCGGGTTACCCAGACTTGCACTACTTGCAGGCGCAAACTTGATTTTCTTGTCTGTTTACTTACTTGGAAATTGGATTAAAACCTGGTTTAAAGTAGCTTGGTATCTTTAACACACACACACACACACACACACACACACACACACACACACACACACACACACACACACACACATGTAGAAGGTATTTTACCTTGGGTATAATAAATGTTAAAGATTCCAAGCTATTTTAAACCTGGTTTTACTCCATTTCCCAAGTAAGCAAACAGACAAACAAGTCAACCTGCAAGTGTTGCAAGTCTAGCTGATCCTAGAGGTAGTGCAAGACCAAGGCAACTCATGGTAAAAGTAGAATAAGCTCTGATCACTAATCTTAATATTTACCCTTAATGCAAAGCACATCTCCTAGAGGAGATGTATGATGTTTTGTATTAAAGGCAAGAAATTGGAAATTGGATTAAAACCTGGTTTAAAGTAGCTTGGTATCTTTAACACACACACACACACACACACAGCAACTCTTATTAATAATTGAAAGTATCAATGAGCGGCTATTCAGCAATGATACTAACAATCTTTTGTGTGCATAATACTAATAATTTGTAAAACATTTTCACGCTAAGAAAATGTTTTACAAATTATTTGTATTATGCACACGAAATATATATATATATATATATATATATATATATATATATATATATTTAACAGAAGCAGGCAAATAGCCATAAATATAATATATATATATATTATATTTAGTGGCCCCTTGCCTTTAATACAAAACATCATACATACATCTCCTCTAGGAGATGTGCTTTGCATTAAGGGTAAATATTAAGATTAATGATCAGAGCTTATTCTACTTTTACCATGAGTTGCCTTGATCTTGCACTACCTCTAGGATCAGCTAGACTTGCAACACTTGCAAGCGCAAACTTGACTTGTTTGTCTGTTTGCTTACTTGTGAAATTGAGTAAAACCATATATATATATATATATATATATATATATATATATATATATATATATATATATATATATATATATATATATATATATATATATATATATATATATATATATATATATGGTTACCCTTTCCTTCCAGGCATATTTCTAATCAGTCTGGAATTATCAATTAATAATTGATACTTTCAATTATTAATAAGAGTTGGTTTCATTGCTCGAGAGATGGCGACTGAATTACATAAATAGGTAATAACAATTTTGTAAGCAGAGGAGTTCCGGTTGGATGGGAATTTTACATGTAGTTGCCTAACCAAAGAGAAGGTAAAAAAAAAAAAAAAAAAATGAAAATGCCATGAGTGAGTAATGGTGAGTGGTTACGAAATCGTGACCTTCATTTCCAAGTAAAGCAGTTCTTTAGATGTGACGGTTTCCCTGAAGATAATTTATTCCGAATCATATATATCTAACATGACCTGAAGCCATGAAGACACCACTAAAAACTATCCTACGAAATTTTTTAAACCGTGTAGAGATTTTTGAAGTTAAACGTAGTTTAGGGGAAGACCCCTACGAAATTGAATTCCAGGTAAGCATTGACAAAAGCAGCGAAAAGCAGAAACTGTCGAAACTACATATAAAAAATGTTAACAGCGTCATTATTTCCCAAGTTAAACATGAGTATACTGTTGAATGTCACCACAATATATAATTCCGAATAGCCGTTAATGACTTCGGCAATTCGATTGTATCTTATCTTTATCGATATCGTGTGTAAACGTAGTTTTGACCAATCATTTTTATATCAGACACCAGAAGCATATCTTAAATTTTAATATTCCATAACTAAATAGTACAAAGAGTTCCCCACCCTTTCCTTCCAGACATATTTCTAATCAGAGGTATCTATACCTGTGCTATGCGCCTTTCTGTTGCTCGCCTACTTCCGTACGTAAAGGAAACATATGAGAAATGTCACACGGGATTGGTGTGATGATATGTTTCCTTTACCAAGAAAGACCACTTTGGTAAAGTATTTAGCTGTAAAATTAAATGCTATCTTCCTTGAGATGTATGCTAAAGAATGAAGTGTTAGAAAGCGAATGCCTTATCCACCTTTGTTTCGTAAATAATAATCGTCTCCGATTAGGATCCACTTCCTACATTCTGAAAGGAGCTTGTGTAATTACAAACATTGATTAAAAGACATTGTTAAAAAATTGCATACTTAGCTTTGTGGTCTACAGTTGAAGCCTATATGAACAAAATTAGTTCTTATACGTAACATCTGAACACCACACCTGGAATTGAAGGAAAACATCACAGTAATCAAGGCATGTAGGAAAGTTTCTCAAAATATAAACATGCCCCCCCTCCCCCTTTCATGATATATCAACAGGGGCAAATGTGAATTATAGTCACATTTGTAGGAATATTGGCATGCTAATGATGTAAAGAAAGTAAATCAACAACATTATTAGATATTGGGACTTCTTCATTATCATCATCATCAGTGGTCCTAACAGGCACTCGCAACCTTCCAACTATTCTTGGACTTTACTTTCAACTTCCAACTATTAACTCAAGGATAAGGAGGTTATCCCTATGCCTCCCAGTATGTGTGTTCTATGTCTGTAGATGTGTGTGTGTTTGTGTTCATGGGGCCGGTTTGCCTGTTCTGGTGGATGAAAAACCAGAGTTTCCAGATGGAAAAACCCCTTACCTTCGTATCAGACTGGCTAACTCACCTTTCTACAGTTTCTGTATATAATAACTTTCTTTTAAGTAAGTGAAGCATTTTATTATCTGACCTTTATTTATTTTTCCCTGGATTATATTTCATAATTTGCGTGTTTTTGCACAATAAAGTTCCACTTAATTAATTTTATGATTAAAATAGATGGCCTCCATTAACTAGATCCTGATCATTATTGTTCGACTTTTCTGAAATCAAGGTCAACTCTGAGAACAAGAGAGGTCTCTTCCAACCCTTTCAGTGGATGTTATACTTACTTTAAATTCATTGAATGTTTGGTGTATGTACTATCCGTTCTGACAGCATATTCTATTTGCAAACTATTTTCCATAAAAATAAATAAATAAATAAAAAAAAACCTACTATGCACTCCTTTATTCCTGACTCCTTTGCAAGTATCCCCATGTTACAGTTGAAAGAATGCCTATTGAAGATGAAGGTGTGTTAGGAGTTAGGTAGCCTTATATATGATAGGATCCTTTCTCCATGAAACTTAGGTTTTTACTCTGCAGAATAAACTAGCCAGAGAATACACAATAAATGATATACTCATCTCATATACACTTTTGTTCTAGTATAATCATGAATATTAATGTTTTCTTATAGTCATCCTTTTTTTCTTCACTTCCTTGTCACAAACAATCCAGATAAGCTCCTTTCAGTAACTTATAACTTGTAACCTTAGTACTTGCCCCTGGACTTACTAGTGTTTCCTCATTCTCTTATTCTCACACCAAGTGACCAAGTTTGTGAACTCAGGCACTGACAAATTATGATAAGCTTCATTATTGCAACCTATCAATATCATTCTGAAGCATTATTGAAATCTATTCATTAGGAACACTTTATCCATTCCCATTTTTCCTTCTGCCTGTAAATTAAGAATCATTGTCATTCCTTTCATCAGTATGTAATATACTGATATTGAATGTTTCTTCTTTTGTTGATGTGTCATATTAGCACACTGATCATTGTCATTCTTCTATACCTCTCTCTCTCTACTAGTCACATATATAAAAGAACTTTCTAGCATTTTTTGCTTGTTTTGCTGGTTCTTTTTCATATTCCAGTTTCTCTTTTTTTATTGTGCTTGTTAGTTTATACTCTCCACACAACTGCTGATTATGCATAGTACATTTGAAAGAATATACATTCCTTGATTGAGGTGCCTTGGGTTAGTTTCTGTAAAAATGCAAGAACATTTTTTAGAATTTTTCACTGTTGATGAAACCAGTCTCGCATGTAGGCGAAAGAGTTTATCCTCTTAAAAATCTGTTTCTGGAAGAATCTAAAGGTCTCCAGTCTTATATGGAGAATTCTGGCCTGGTTGGCTGAGTGGTTCTCCAGCTGTAAGGCTGCAGGTTTGAATCCCACTGTGGGCATGGATGTTTGTGATTGTCTGTGAAAATACTAGTATTGGTGGTGGGCAGGAGATGGCTTTGGTGTAGATGATGCATTCGCTGTAGTTGGTAGATTGAGTGGTGGAGACAGAGAGTTGTAGATTAGGTGCCCCCTCTCTTGATGAGTCTTTGGACTCCTTGGAGGTGTCGTGTAATAATACATACATACATACATACAATAAAGTAATATTCTACAGTTCTAATATTCTACATACAATACAGAGCAGCAACATACCTTATTGGTTGGGCTGGCTTGAAAGAAATTCTGAATAATCGAACATAAATTTTTATTCATTTATTTTGCTGCTTATAGCACTTTGAAAACATCTTTTGTAATTCCTGCCTATTATAATTTTACACCATTTATTCTAATCTTTGTCAAATGTAGTATAATTGCATGACGAAGAAATTATATTGTGTACCTTTTAAGGTATTCAAATTGTGTTGAATGGTAGAAAATGTTATTGATGCATTAATTTTTGTCAGTATTGTGCAGAAAAGTAATAACATCAGCAAATGAATCTTTAATAAGATATAAATAGAACAATATAATAGTATATTTAAATTGCTTACACTGTGTGAGTTTACTGTTGTAATAGTTCATCATCTCATTAATAGGCAGTGCTTATTTTTAGTCTTCCCCCCATCCCCCACAAGGTCTTATAGCGAATAGATGCTATTTGTGGGCTGGAAACAGATTATGTTTCTGGAGTCAAGAAACAGATTAGCAAAGAAATCTGTAGATATGATTGGGAGTAGTATGTTTGGTGAGTTAGCAGTTCAGCTGTAAAAGGATGTTGAATAGTTGTTACTTGTGTTATTAGCAAAAATGGAGGAGGGGGGGGCATGATTTATGTCAGTTCTGCAGAACAGTGGCTATTGAAATATCTGTAGAAGCGACACAGTGCAGAAACTTCAGCCACTATCTGAAATGGTGGCTTAGAGAATCTTTGAGCAAGTGGTTGTCAGTGAACTTAACTGTCCCCTTTTGAACAGCATCAAGAATATTTTTAGCTAAACAGGTTTCAAATTTTTTGGAAGTTAAGGATGTTATGGAAGTGATGTGATTTTCTGCAAAGCCAGGAGGTCAAGAGAAAATAGTCAGCGAGAGAAGATCTTGACTATTAAAGCATTATCAAACATAGGGGTAGAAATGCTAAGGTCTCTTTGCAAGGGGGAGGGAGAAAGACAAAACTGTGCTTTGGGATCATTGAAGGTTACTGGATTGCTATTACCCCATTGATGGATGTCATAGTGATCAGAGATGTTGTAGATGTCAGTACAGTAACGAGGGTATGAAGCGCCTGTGGAAGGTGTCTAACTTGTGCCCCTAACCCAAAAATGACAAAAATTTAGAAAAATTTAAATGTAACAAGTTAAATTTCACTGAATGTAATATGTTAAATACTTACTATTAACCACCCCATCAAAATGAATTGCAGTGTGTTGCAGAATTTGTGTGTCTAAAGTGGCATATTGCCGAAATTTAAAAATACAATATATAGAATAGCGGACTTTTATATCTATTTATTTATTTATATTTTTTACGTTTTGCGCCCCAAACCTAGTTGCACCTGTGGTGGGC